>NC_086445.1:102758973-103358973 GCF_028390025.1 Pseudophryne corroboree | reverse complement strand
TGGTGTGTACTGGCTCCTCCCCCTATGACCCTCCTCCAAGCCTCTGTTAGGTTTTTGTGCCCGGCCGAGAAGGGTGCAATCTAGGTGGCTCTCCTAAAGAGCTGCTTAGAAAAAGTTTAGCTAGGTTTTTTATTTTACAGTGATTCCTGCTGGCTACAGGATCACTGCAGCGAGGGACTTAGGGGAGAAGGAGTCAACTCACCTGCGTGCAGGATGGATTGGCTTCTTGGCTACTGGACATCAAGCTCCAGAGGGACGATCACAGGTACAGCCTGGATGGGTCACCGGAGCCGCGCCGCCGGCCCCCTTGCAGATGCTGAAGACAGAAGATGGTCCAGAATCGGCGGCAGAAGACTCCTCAGTCTTCTTAAGGTAGCGCACAGCACTGCAGCTGTGCGCCATTGCTCTCAGCACACTTCACACGGCAGTCACTGAGGGTGCAGGGCGCTGGGGGGGGGGGCGCCCTGGGCAGCAATGAGAAACCTTTTTTAGGCATAAAATACCTCACATATAGCCTCCGGGGGCTATATGGAGATATTTAACCCCTGCCTGAATCCATTGAAGAGCGGGAGACGAGCCCGCCGAAAAAGGGGCGGGGCCTATCTCCTCAGCACACGGCGCCATTTTCCTCTCACAGCTCCGCTGGTCAGGAAGGCTCCCAGTCTCTCCCCTGCACTGCACTACAGAAACAGGGTAAAACAAGAGAGGGGGGGCAAAATTGTGGCATTATATATATTTAAAGCAGCTATATAGGGAGCACTTATTATAAGGCTATCCCTGTCATATATAGCGCTTTTGGTGTGTGCTGGCAGACTCTCCCTCTGTCTCCCCAAAGGGCTAGTGGGGTCCTGTCTTCGTTTAGAGCATTCCCTGTGTGTCTGCTGTGTGTCGGTACGTGTGTGTCGACATGTATGAGGACGATATTGGTGTGGAGGCGGAGCAATTGCCAAATATGGGGATGTCACCTCCTAGGGGGTCGACACCAGAATGGATGCCTTTATTTATGGAATTACGGGATAGTGTCAACACGCTAAAGCAGTCGTTTGACGACATGAGACGGCCGGACAATCAATTAGGGCCTGTCCAGGCGCCTCAAACACCGTCAGGGGCTGTAAAACGCCCTTTGCCTCAGTCGGTCGACACAGACCCAGACACAGGCACTGATTCCAGTGGTGACGGTGACGAATCAACCGTATTTTCCAGTAGGGCCACACGTTATATGATTTTGGCAATGAAGGAGGCGTTACATATAGCTGATACTACAGGTACCACTAAACAGGGTATTATGTGGGGTGTGAAAAAACTACCTATAGTTTTTCCTGAATCAGAAGAATTAAATGAGGTGTGTGATGAAGCGTGGGTTGCCCCCGATAAAAAAAATGCTAATTTCAAAGAAGTTATTGGCTTTATACCCTTTCCCGCCAGAGGTTAGGGCGCGCTGGGAAACACCTCCTAGGGTGGACAAGGCGCTCACACGCTTATCAAAACAAGTGGCGTTACCCTCTCCTGAGACGGCCGCACTTAAAGATCCAGCAGATAGGAGGATGGAAAATATCCAAAAAAGTATATACACACATACAGGTGTTATACTACGACCAGCTATAGCGACAGCCTGGATGTGCAGTGCTGGAGTAGCTTGGTCAGAGTCCCTGATTGAAAATATTGATACCCTGGATAGGGACAATGTTTTACTGTCTTTGGAGCAAATAAAGGATGCATTTCTTTATATGCGTGATGCACAGAGGGATATCTGCACGCTGGCATCACGGGTAAGTGCTATGTCCATT
Organism: Pseudophryne corroboree; assembly: GCF_028390025.1. Classification (NCBI taxonomy): domain Eukaryota; kingdom Metazoa; phylum Chordata; class Amphibia; order Anura; family Myobatrachidae; genus Pseudophryne; species Pseudophryne corroboree. The sequence continues at coordinate 103,357,186 of NC_086445.1, read as the reverse complement.
TCGGCCATCAAGTCACTCCCCAACAGAAAAAGACACCGACTTTTCAACCGCAGCTCTTTCGTTCCTTTAAAAACAAGAGAGCAAAGGGTTATTCATATCTGCCACGAGGCAGAGGAAAGGGGAAGAGACAGCAACAGGCAGCTCCTTCCCAGGAACAGAAGCCCTCCCCCGCTTCTACAAAAGCCTCAGCATGACGCTGGGGCTTCTCAAAGCGGACTCGGGGGCGGTGGGGGGTCGTCTCAAGAATTTCAGCGCGCAGTGGGCTCACTCGCAGGTAGATCCCTGGATCCTGCAGATAATATCTCAGGGGTACAGGTTAGAACTAGAGACGTCTCCACCTCGCCGTTTTCTGAAGTCTGCTTTACCAACGTCCCCCTCCGACAGGGTGACGGTCTTGGAAGCCATTCACAAGCTGTACTCTCAGCAGGTGATAGTAAAAGTACCCCTTTTACAACAGGGAAAGGGGTATTATTCCACTCTATTTGTGGTACCGAAGCCGGACGGCTCGGTAAGACCTATTCTAAATCTGAAATCCCTGAACCTGTACATAAAAAAGTTCAAGTTCAAGATGGAGTCACTCAGAGCGGTGATAGCGAACCTGGAAGAAGGGGACTTTATGGTATCCTTGGACATCAAGGATGCGTATCTCCACGTCCCAATTTACCCCTCACACCAGGGGTACCTCGGGTTCGTCGTACAAAACTGTCACTATCAGTTTCAGACGCTGCCGTTTGGATTGTCCACGGCACCTCGGGTCTTTACCAAAGTAATGGCCGAGATGATGATTCTTCTTCGAAGAAAAGGCGTGTTAATTATCCCATACTTGGACGATCTCCTAATAAGGGCAAGGTCAAGAGAACAGCTAGAGATGGGAGTAGCACTGTCTCAAGAAGTGCTAAAACAGCACGGGTGGATTTTGAATATTCCAAAATCCCAGTTAATTCCGACAACACGTCTGCTGTTCCTAGGGATGATTCTGGACACGGTTCAGAAAAAGGTATTTCTCCCGGAGGAAAAAGCCAAGGAGTTATCCGAACTTGTCAGGAACCTCCTAAAGCCAGGAAAGGTGTCTGTACATCAATGCACAAGAGTCCTGGGAAAAATGGTGGCTTCTTACGAAGCAATTCCATTCGGCAGATTCCACGCAAGAATTTTCCAGAGGGATCTGCTCGACAAATGGTCAGGGTCGCATCTTCAGATGCACCGGCGGATAACCCTGTCTCCAAGGACAAGGGTATCTCTTCTGTGGTGGTTGCAGAGCGCTCATCTATTGGAGGGCCGCAGATTCGGCATACAGGATTGGATCCTGGTGACCACGGACGCCAGCCTGAGAGGCTGGGGAGCAGTCACACAAGGAAGGAACTTCCAGGGCGTGTGGTCGAGCCTGGAGATGTCTCTTCACATAAACATTATGGAACTAAGAGCAATCTACAATGCTCTAAGTCAGGCAGAACCTCTGCTTCTAGGAAAACCGGTGTTGATCCAGTCGGACAACATCACGGCAGTCGCCCATGTAAACAGACAGGGCGGTACAAGAAGCAGGAGTGCAATGGCAGAAGCTGCGAGGATTCTTCGCTGGGCGGAGAATCATGTGATGGCACTGTCAGCAGTGTTCATCCCGGGAGTGGACAACTGGGAAGCAGACTTCCTCAGCAGACACGACCTTCACCCGGGAGAGTGGGGACTTCATCCAGAAGTTTTCCACATGCTTGTAACCCGTTGGGAAAGACCAATGGTGGACATGATGGCGTCTCGCCTCAACAAAAAACTGGACAGGTATTGCGCCAGGTCAAGAGACCCGCAGGCAATAGCTGTGGACGCGCTGGTAACGCCTTGGGTGTACCAGTCGGTGTATGTGTTTCCTCCTCTGCCTCTCATACCAAAGGTATTGAGAATTATAAGGAAAAGAGGAGTAAGAACGATACTAGTGGCTCCGGATTGGCCAAGAAGGACTTGGTACCCGGAACTTCAAGAGATGATCACGGACGATCCGTGGCCTCTACCTCTGAGAAGGGACCTGCTTCAGCAAGGTCCCTGTCTGTTTCAAGACTTACCGCGGCTGCGTTTGATGGCATGGCGGTTGAACGCCGGATCCTAAAGGGAAAAGGCATTCCGGAAGAAGTCATTCCTACTTTGATTAAAGCAAGGAAGGAAGTAACCGCGAAACATTATCACCGCATTTGGCGAAAATATGTTGCGTGGTGCGAGGATCGGAGTGCTCCGACGGAGGAATTTCAACTGGGTCGATTCCTGCATTTCCTGCAATCAGGATTGTCTATGGGTCTCAAGTTGGGATCTATTAAGGTTCAAATTTCGGCCCTGTCAATATTCTTCCAAAAAGAATTGGCCTCAGTTCCTGAGGTCCAGACTTTTGTGAAGGGTGTACTGCGTATACAGCCCCCTGTAGTGCCTCCGGTGGCACCGTGGGATCTAAACGTAGTTTTAGATTTCCTCAAATCCCATTGGTTTGAACCACTAAAAAAGGTGGATTTGAAATATCTCACATGGAAAGTGTCCATGCTACTAGCCCTGGCTTCAGCCAGGAGAGTGTCAGAACTGGCGGCTTTATCTTACAAAAGCCCATATCTAATTTTCCATTCGGATAGGGCAGAACTGCGGACGCGTCCGCATTTTCTCCCTAAGGTGGTATCAGCGTTTCACCTGAACCAGCCTATTGTAGTGCCTGCGGCTACAAGCGACTTGGAGGACTCCAAGTTGTTGGACGTTGTTAGAGCTTTAAAAATATACATTTCAAGGACGGCTGGAGTCAGAAAATCTGACTCGCTGTTTATACTGTATGCACCCAACAAGCTGGGTGCTCCTGCTTCTAAGCAGTCGATTGCTCGTTGGATTTGTAGCACAATTCAACTTGCACATTCTGTGGCAGGCCTGCCACAGCCTAAATCTGTTAAGGCCCATTCCACAAGGAAGGTGGGCTCATCTTGGGCGGCTGCCCGAGGGGTCTCGGCATTACAACTCTGCCGAGCAGCTACGTGGTCGGGGGAGAACACGTTTGTAAAATTCTACAAATTTGATACCCTGGCAAAAGAGGACCTGGAGTTCTCTCATTCGGTGTTGCAGAGTCATCCGCACTCTCCCGCCCGTTTGGGAGCTTTGGTATAATCCCCATGGTCCTTTCAGGAACCCCAGCATCCACTAGGACGATAGAGAAAATAAGAATTTACTTACCGATAATTCTATTTCTCGGAGTCCGTAGTGGATGCTGGGCGCCCATCCCAAGTGCGGATTATCTGCAATAATTGTACATAGTTATTGTTGCCTTCATCGGGTTATTGTTGTAGGAAGCCATCTTTCAGAGGCTCCTCTGTTATCATACTGTTAACTGGGTTTTTAGATCACAAGTTGTACGGCGTGATTGGTGTGGCTGGTATGAGTCTTACCCGGGATTCAAGATCCTTCCTTATTGTGTACGCTCGTCCGGGCACAGTACCTAACTGAGGCTTGGAGGAGGGTCATAGGGGGAGGAGCCAGTACACACCACATGGTTAAAAGCTTTACTTTTTGTGCCCTGTCTCCTGCGGAGCCGCTATTCCCCATGGTCCTTTCAGGAACCCCAGCATCCACTACGGACTCCGAGAAATAGAATTATCGGTAAGTAAATTCTTATTATCTATATATATCTATTGTCATATGTAATTTGCCTGTCCAGTGCAGTATTATCGTGGTGCACTTTATATCTGCATTGTGTTTGTGACTGAGTGTGCCTATATCTGCTGTGGGTTTTCATTTAGTGTATCACACCCTTGCTATCACTATATTCTGTACCCTGAGAGGATAAGTGCATCAGGATCCACATTATTTACATATATATATATATATATATATACATACACACACACACACACAGTGGAGTTTGAAAGTTTGGGCACCCCAGGCAAAAATGAATTTTAATGTGCAAAAAGAAGCCAAGGAAAGATGGAAAAATTAGACATTCTTATAACATGCCAAAAAAAGTTTGATTTTATTTCCATCATTTACACTTTCAAAAAAACAGAAAACAAAAAATGGCGTCTGCAAAAGTTTGGGAACCCTGCAGAGTTAATACCTTGTACTGCCCCCTTTGGCAAGTATCACAGCTTGTAAACGCTTTTTGTAACCAGCCAAGAGTCTTTCAATTCTTGTTTGAGGTATCTTCGCCCATTCTTCTTTACAAAAGTCTTCTAGTTCTCTGAGATTCCTGGGCTGTCTGTGACGCACTGCTCTTTTAAGGTCTATCCATAGATTTTCAATTATGTTGAGGTCAGGAGATTGTGAAGGCAATGGCAAAACCTTCAGTTTACGCCTCTTGATGTAATCCACCGTGGATTTTGAGGTGTGTTTAGGATCATTATCCATTTGTAAAAGCCAGCCTCTCTTTAACTTCAGCTTTTTCACAGATGGCATCAAGTTAGCATCCAAAATTTGCTGGAATCTTATTGAATCCATTTTTCTTTCTACTGGTGAAATGTTCCCTGTGCCACTGGCTGCAATACAACCCCAAAGCATGATTGATCCACCCCCATGCTTAACAGTTGGACAGAGGTTCTTTTCATGAAATTCTGTGCCCTTCCTTCTCCAAACGTACCTTTGCATTGCAGCCAAAAAGTTCTATTTTAACCTCATAGGTCCACAGAACTTTATTCCAAAATGCATCAGGCTATTCTATATGTTCATTTGCAAACTTCAAATGCTGATTTTTGTGGTGAGGACGTAGAAGAGGTTTTCTTCTGATGACTCTCCCATGAAGATCATATTTGTACAAGTATCTCTTTATAGTGGAATAGTGTACCACAACTCCAGTGTCTGCCAGATCTTCCTGGAGGGATCGTGCAGTCAAACGTGGATTTTGACTTGCTTTTCTCACAATCCTGCAAGCTGTTCTGTCTGATATTTTTCTTGGTCTTCCAGATCTTGCTTTAACTTCCACTGTTACAGATGACTGTCATTTCCTAATTATATTCTGAACAGAGGATATGGGCATCTGATAACGCTTTGCTATCTTCTCATAGCCTTCTCCTGCTTTGTGAGCGTCAACTATTCTCAGTTTCAGTGTTCTACACAACTACTTAGAGGAACCCATGGTGCTGATTGTTGGAGCAAGGTCAGATGAGTCTGGGCTTTTAAAACCTTTGAGATTGACATCACCTGGTCTTTCCAGACGATGATTGAGAACAGTCCATGACACTGCCAGGTCTCAGCTGTCCAAAGGGGGCAGTAGAAGGTATTAACTCTGCAGGGTGCCCAAACTTTTGCAGACGCCATTTTTTGTTTTCTGTTCTTTTGAAAGTGTAAATGATGGAAATAAAATCAATTTTTTTTGACATGTTATAAGAATGTCTAACCTGTAATTTGATACCTTTTGGATATTTTTCCATCTTTCCTTGGCTGCTTTTTGCACATTAAAATTAATTTATTATATATATATATATATATATATATATATATATATATATATATATATATAGTGCTACACAGTCTATATAGCTCAGTGTATTTTTCTGTGTATTTCAGTCACCCCATACTGACTTAATTCTCTGTTTGAGTCCTGCTGTTATTACCAGGGGATCGCTATACGGTATTCTTATTTTCTGGCTATATTGTACTGTGTGCCCCACGGCTACATTCCTCATAATGTCTGCCACACAGGGCGGGAATTCCGTGGACGCTCCTGTCTCAGGCAGTGCTGATCCCACAGATTTGTCAGGGGGGGAAACTGCTGCTGGGGACGTGGGTGCTGGATCCCATACCTCTCCCATTCCACCTTTAGCTCCTGTGGCCATTACAGCCACAAATTGTCCCTGTAACAAATCCGCCTTGGGCGGACCCTCTGTCTGCCGAGATACAGATTTTGAATAAATCTTTGGTTAAACAGAAGCCTACACCCCAGCCCTCTGGGGCCAAGGGGCACTTCAAGCATGTGGTTTCCTCCTCCCAATCCACTCATGTTTCGGATACTTCGGATAAGGATGGGGCTTATACTGATCAGACTGACTCAGGTTGCTGTCCCTGACTTAGTGGAAGCTATCAAAAAGGTTCTTAAGATTGATGATGAAGCAGATCCCACTACTGTGTCAAAGAAGCTTGATAAATTCAAGCGTCTGAAGGTGGTTAAAGTTGTTTCTCATACGTCCCAGAGGATGCTGGGGATGCTTCACGAACCATGGGGTATAGACTGGATCCGCAGGAGACATGGGCACACTATAAGACTTTGAATGGGTGTGAACTGGCTCCTCCCTCTATGCCCCTCCTCCAGACTCCAGTTAGATTCTGTGCCCAGAGAGACTGGTCACACACTGAGGAGCTCTCCTGAGTTTCTCGGAAAAATAGGTTTATTATTTTCAGAGAGACCTGCTGGCAACAGGCTCCCTGCATCGTGGGACTGAGGGTAGAGAAGCGGACCTACTTCTCTGAGTTCAAAGGCTCTGCTTCTTAGGCTACTGGACATCATTAGCTCCAGAGGGTTCGATCACTTGGTCCGCCTAGCTGCTTGTTCCCGTAGCTGCGCCGTCACCCCCCCTCACAGAGCCAGAAGACAGAAGCCAGGTGAGTATGAGAAGATCAGAAGACTTCAGTGACGGCAGAAGATGTCTTTGAGGTACCGAGCAGCGGCCGCACTGCGCGCTATGCTCCCACACATAACACGGCACTGAAGGGCGCAGGGGGGGCGCCCTGGGCAGTTTGAAAACCTCAAACAGCAGTGGAATAAGAAAATACAGTGCCTAGGCACTAGTTAAGGGAACCCCGCCAGTATAAAGATGAATTTAAGCGGGACTGAAGCGCTCCATGTAGTGAGCGGGGCTTAGCCCACACAGCTCTGACCAGCGCCATTTTCTCTTCACAGAAGCTGCAGAGACGCTGGCCCTGACCTCCACACTGCTGTGCAGGTAACAGGGTGCAACACGGGGGGGGGGGGGGGGGGGGCACAAGTGATTTCGTGCTAATTGATATATATAAAGCGCTAACAGGTCTGGGCAGTCTTTTTACTCGCTTCAGTAGTACCGGGATAGGTGCTGGGTTGTGAGCTGGCAGAACTCCCTCTGTGTCTCTCTAACAGGCTTTGTTGTGGGTCTGTCTCATATAGCCCCAGTGTGGTTGTGTGTGTCGGTACGTGTGTGTCGACATGTCTGAGGCTGAGTGCTCTTCCCAGGAGGAGGCTGGAGTGGGGACAGAAAATACTGAGAGAGTGACTGTGTCGGCACCGCCGGCAGGTGATTGGGTAAATATGTTGAGTGTTTTGAATGCAAATGTGACTCAGTTGACTAAGAGATTTGATAAATCTTAGTCTAAGAACCAGACATGGAGGAAATTCATGCATTTACACAGATAGCAGATACAGATACCGACACGGACTCTGATTCCAGTGTCGACTATAGTGATGCCAGATTAAATCCAAAACTGGCTAAGAGCATTCAGTACATGATTGTGGCAATAAAAGAAGTGTTGCATATATCAGAGGACCCGGCTGTTCCTGATACTAGGATCTGTATGTATAAAGGAAAGAAACCTGAGGTAACGTTTCCTCCCTCTCATGAACTGAATGCGCTTTTTGAAAAGGCTTGGGAAAATCCTTACAAGAAGATACAGGTACCCAAAAGAATTCCAGTGGCATATCCGTTTCCATTTGGGGACAGGGAAAAGTGGGAGTCAACCCCCACGGTAGACAAAGCTTTATCGCGTCTATCCAAAAAGGTGGCGCTTCCGTCTCCTGACACGGCAGCCCTAAAAGATCCTGCGATTGCAAGCAGGAAAATACACTAAAATCCATTTCTCTATCGTCCTAGTGGATGCTGGGGTTCCTGAAAGGACCATGGGGAATAGCGGCTCCGCAGGAGACAGGGCACAAAAGTAAAGCTTTCCGATCAGGTGGTGTGCACTGGCTCCTCCCCCTATGACCCTCCTCCAAGCCAGTTAGATTTTTGTGCCCGGCCGAGAAGGGTGCAATCTAGGTGGCTCTCCTAAAGAGCTGCTTAGAAAAGTTTAGCTTAGGTTTTTTATTTTACAGTGAGTCCTGCTGGCAACAGGATCACTGCAACGAGGGACTTAGGGGAGAAGAAGTGAACTCACCTGCGTGCAGGATGGATTGGCTTCTTGGCTACTGGACATCAGCTCCAGAGGGACGATCACAGGTACAGCCTGGATGGTCACCGGAGCCTTGCCGCCGGCCCCCTTGCAGATGCTGAAATAAGAAGAGGTCCAGAATCGGCGGCAGAAGACTCCTCAGTCTTCTAAAGGTAGCGCACAGCACTGCAGCTGTGCGCCATTTTCCTCTCAGCACACTTCACACGGCAGTCACTGAGGGTGCAGGGCGCTGGAGGGGGGCGCCCTGGGAGGCAAATGAAAACCTATTTTGGCTAAAAATACCTCACATATAGCCTCCGGAGGCTATATGGAGATATTTAACCCCTGCCAGAATCCGTTAAGAGCGGGAGACGAGGCCGCCGAAAAAGGGGCGGGGCCTATCTCCTCAGCACACAGCGCCATTTTCCCTCACAGAAAGGCTGGAGGGAAGGCTCCCAGGCTCTCCCCTGCACTGCACTACAGAAACAGGGTTAAAACAGAGAGGGGGGGCACTAATTTGGCGTTAGAAATATATAAAAAAGATGCTATAAGGGAAAACACTTATATAAGGTTGTCCCTATATAATTATAGCGTTTTGGTGTGTGCTGGCAAACTCTCCCTCTGTCTCTCCAAAGGGCTAGTGGGTCCTGTCCTCTATCAGAGCATTCCCTGTGTGTGTGCTGTGTGTCGGTACGTGTGTGTCGACATGTAGGAGGACGATGTTGGTGAGGAGGCGGAGCAATTGCCTGTAATGGTGATGTCACTCTCTAGGGAGTCGACACCGGAATGGATGGCTAATTTAGGGAATTACGTGATAATGTCAACACGCTGCAAGGTCGGTTGACGACATGAGACGGCCGACAAACAATTAGTACCGGTCCAGACGTCTCAAAAACACCGTCAGGGGTTTTTAAAACGCCCGTTTACTTTAGTCGGTCGACACAGACACAGACAGGGACACTGAATCCAGTGTCGACGGTGAATAAACAAACGTATTCCTTATTAGGGCCACACGTTAAAGGCAATGAAGGAGGTGTTACATATTTCTGATACTACAAGTACCACAAAAGAGGGTATTATGTGGGATGTGAAAAAACTACCATAGTTTTTCCTGAATCAGATAAATTAAATAAAGTGTGTGATGATGCGTGGGTTCCCCCCGATAGAAAATTATGGGCGGTATACCCTTTCCCGCCAGAAGTTAGGGCGAGTTGGGAAACACCCCTTAGGGTGGATAAGGCGCTCACACGCTTATCAAAACAAGTGGCGGTACCGTCTATAGATAGGGCCGTCCTCAAGGACCAGCTGACAGGAGGCTGGAAAATATCATAAAAAGTATATACACACATACTGGTGTTATACTGCGACCAGCGATCGCCTCAGCCTGGATGTGCAGAGCTGGGGTGGCTTGGTCGGATTCCCTGACTAAAAATATTGATACCCTTGACAGGGACAGTATTTTATTGACTATAGAGCATTTAAAGGATGCATTTCTATATATGCGAGATGCACAGAGGGATATTTGCACTCTGGCATCAAGAGTAAATGCGATGTCCATAACTGCCAGAAGATGTTATGGACACGACAGTGGTCAGGTGATGCAGATTCCAAACGGCACAAAGGTGTATTGCCGTATAAAGGAAGAGGAGTTATTTGGGGTCGGTCCATCGGACCTGGTGGCCACGGCAACTGCTGGAAAATCCACCGTTTTTACCCTAAGTCACATCTCTGCAGAAAAAGACACCGTCTTTTCAGCCTCAGTCCTTTCGTCCCTATAAGATCATATCTGCCCAGGGATAGAGGAAAGGGAAGAAGACTGCAGCAGGCAGCCCATTCCCAGGAACAGAAGCGTTCCACCGCTTCTGACAAGTTCTCAGCATGGCGCTGAGACCGTACAGGACCCCTGGATCCTACAAGTAGTATCCCAGGGGTACAGATTGGAATGTCGAGACGTTTCCCCTTCGCAGGCTCCTGAAGTCTGCTTTACCAAGGTCTCCCTCCGACAAGGAGGCAGTATGGGAAAAAATTCACAAGCTGTATTCCCAGCAGGTGATAATTAAATTACCCCTCCTACTACAAGAAAAGGGGTATTATTCCACACTATATTGTGGTACTGAAGCCAGAAGGCTAGGTGAGACTTATTCTAAATCTAAAAATTTTTTGAACACTTACAAAGGTTCAAATCAAGATGGAGTCACTCAGAGCAGTGATAACGAACAGGAAGAAGGGGACTATATAGTGTCCCGGGACATCAGGGATGCTTACCTCTATGTCCCAAATTTGCCCTTCTCACTAAGGGTACCTCAGGTTCGTGGTGCAGAACTGTCACTATCAGTTTCAGACGCTGCCGTTTGGATTGTCCACGGCACCCCGGGTCTTTACTAAGGTAATGGCCGAAATGATGATTCTTCTTCGAAGAAAAGGCGTCTTAATTATCCCTTACTTGGACGATCTCCTGATAAGGGCATAGTCCAGGGAACAGTTGGAGGTAGGAGTAGCACTATCTCGGATACTGCTACAACAGCACGGGTGGATTCTAAATATTCCAAAATCGCAGCTGATCCCGACGACACGTCTGCTGTGCCTAGGGATGATTCTGGACACAGTCCAGAAAAAGGTGTTTCTCCCGAAAGAGAAAGCCAGGGAGTTATCCGAGCTAGTCAGGAACCTCCTAAAAACAGTGCATCATTGCACAAGGGTCCTGGTAGAAAATGGTGGCTTCCTACGAAGCAATTCCATTCGGCAGATTTCACGCAAGAACTTTTCAGTGGGATCTGCTGGACAAATGGTCCGGATCGCATCTTCAGATGCATCAGCGGATAACCCTATATCCAAGGACAAGGGTGTCTCTCCTGTGGTGGTTATAGAGTGCTCATCTTCTAGAGGGCCGCAGATTCGGCATTCAGGATTGGATGCTGGTGACCACGGAGCCCAGCCCGAGAGGCTGGGGAGCAGTCACACAAGGAAAAAATTTCCAGGGAGTGTGATCAAGTCTGGAGACTTTTCTCCACATAAATATACTGGAGCTAAGGGTAAATTTATAATGCTCTAAGCTTAGCAAGACCTCTGCTTCAAGGTCAGCCGGTATTGATCCAGTGGGAAAAACATCACGGCAGTCGCCCACGTAAACAGACAGGGCGACACAAGAAGCAGGAGGGCAATGGCAAAAACTGCAAGGACTTTTCGCTGGGCGGAAAATCATGTGATAGCACTGTCAGCAGTGTTTCATCCCGGGAATGGAAACTGGGAAGCAGACTTCCTCAGCAGGCACGACCTCCACCCGGGAGAGTGGAAACTTCATCGGGAAGTTTTTTCCACATGATTGTAAACCGTTGGGAAATACCAAAGGTGGACATGATGGCGTCCCGTCTGAACAAAAAACGGGACAGGTATTGCGCCAGGTCAAGAGACCCTCAGGCAATAGCTGTGGACGTTCTGGTAACACCGTGGGTGTACCAGTCGGTGTATGTGTTCCCTCCTCTGCTTCTCATACCTAAGGTGCTGAGAATTATAAGACGTAGAGGAGTAAGAACTATACTCATGGCTCCGGATTGGCCAAGAAGGACTTGGTACCCGGAACTTCAAGAGATGTTTACAGAGGTCTTATGGCCTCTGCCGCTAAGAAGGGACTTGCTTCAGCAAGTACCATGTCTGTTCCAAGACTTACCGCAGCTGCGTTTGTTGGCATGGCGGTGGAACGCCGGATCCTAAGGGAAAAAGGCATTCCGGAAGAGGTCATTCCTACCCTGGTCAAAGCCAGAAAGGAGGTGACCGCACAACATTATCACCACATGTGGCGAAAATATGTTGCGTGGTGTGAGGCCAGGAAGGCCCCACAAAGAAATTTCAACTCGGTCGATTCCTGCATTTCCTGCAAACAGGAGTGTCTATGGGCCTCAAATTGGGGTCCATTAAGGTTCAAATTTCGGCCCTGTCAATTTTCTTCCAGAAAGAATTGGCTTCAGTTCCTGAAGTCCAGAACTTTGTCAAGGGAGTATTGCATATACAACCCTCTTTTGTGCCTCCAGTGGCACTGTGGGATCTCAACGTAGTTCTGGGATTCTTCAAATCACATTGGTTTAAAACCAGTCAAATCTGTGGATTTGAAGCATCTCACATGAAAAGTGACCATGTTCTTGTCCCTGGCCTGGACCAGGCGAGTGTCAAATTGGTGGTTTTTTTTCTCAAAAAAGCCCATATTTGTTTGTCCATTCGGACAGGGCAGAGCTGCGGACTCGTCCCCAGTTCTCTCCCTAAGGTGGTGTCAGTGTTTCACCTGAACCAGCTTATTGTGGTGCCTTGCACCTACTAGGGACTTGGAGGACTCCAAGTTGCTAGATGTTGTCAGGGCCCTGAAAATATAGGTTCCAGGACGGCTGGAGTCAGGAAAACTGACTTGCTGTTATCCTGTATGCACCCAACAAACTGGGTGCTCTTGCTTTTAAGCAGACTATTGCTAGTTGGATGTGTAATACAATTCAGCTTGCACATTCTGTGGCAGGCCTGCCACAGCCAAAATATGTAAATGCCCATTCCACAAGGAAGGTGGGCTCATCTTGGGCGGCTGCCCGAGGGGTCTCGGCTTTACAACTTTGCCGAGCGGTTATTTAGTCAGGGGCAAACACGTTTGTAAAATCCTACAAATTTGATACCCTGGCTAAGGAGGACCTGGAGTTCTCTCATTCGGTGCTGCAGAGTCATCCGCACTCTCCCGCCCGTTTGGGAGCTTTGGTATAATCCCCATGGTCCTTTCAGGAACCCCAGCATCCACTAGGACGATAGAGAAAATAAGAATTTACTTACCGATAATTCTATTTCTCGGAGTCAGTAGTGGATGCTGGGCGCCCATCCCAAGTGCGGATTATCTGCAATACTTGTACATAGTTACAAAAATCGGGTTATTATTGTTGTGAGCCATCTTTTCAGAGGCTCCGCTGTTATCATACTGTTAACTGGGTTTAGATCACAAGTTGTACGGTGTGATTGGTGTGGCTGGTATGAGTCTTACCCGGGATTCAAAATTCCTCCCTTATTGTGTACGCTCGTCCGGGCACAGTACCTAACTGGCTTGGAGGAGGGTCATAGGGGGAGGAGCCAGTGCACACCACCTGATCGGAAAGCTTTACTTTTGTGCCCTGTCTCCTGCGGAGCCGCTATTCCCCATGGTCCTTTCAGGAACCCCAGCATCCACTACGGACTCCGAGAAATAGAATTATCGGTAAGTAAATTCTTATTTTATGTCACTACGGGGTCGCTACTCAGGCATGCCGTTGCTTCGGCATGGGTGAGTAGCGCTATTGAAAAGTGGTCAGATAACTTGTCATCTGAGATAGATACCCTAGACAGGGATAGCGTGCTTTTGACTCTGGGTCATATCAAGGACGCTGCAGCATATTTAAAAGAAGCTGTAAGGGATATTGGCCTTTTGGGATCAAGGGCCAATGCCACGGCAGTCTCAGCAAGGAGAGCACTGTGGACTCATCAATGGAATGCTGACGCTGACTCTAAGAAGGCGATGGAGTCGTTACCGTTTAACGGTAGGGTCCTGTTTGGTGACGGCCTCACTGACCTGGTGTCTACGGATACCGCGGGTAAGTCATCCTTTTTACCTTATGTTCCTGCGCAACATAAGAGAACGCCTCACTATCAGATGCAGTCCTTTCGGCCCAATAAATGTAAAAAAAGACGAGGATCCTCCTTCCTTGCTGCGAGGGGAAGGGGAAAAAGGTCACAGGCTGTGGCAAGTTCCCAAGAACAGAAGTCCTCTCCGGAATCTACCAAATCCACCGCATGACGCTGGGGCTCCTCTGCAGGAGTCCGCACTGGTGGGGGGCACGTCTCAGGACTTTTCAATCAGGTCTGGGTGCACTCAGACCTGGATCCTTGGATTGTAGAAATAGTAACCCAAGAATACAGATTAAAGTTTAAAGACGTGCCCCCTCACCGATTTTTCAAATCGGCATTGCCAGCTAATCTTATAGAAAGGGAGGTAGTATGCGCGGCGATACTAAAGTTGTGTCAAAATCAAGTAATTGTCACGGTAACCCCCGTCACAACAAGGGGAAGGCTTTTATTCGAGCCTGTTCGTGGTCCCGAAGCCGGATGTCTCAGTCAGACCGATTTCGAACCTAAAATCCCTCAATTTCTTTCTCAAAAAAATTCAAATTCAAGATGGAATCTCTCCGAGCAGTGATCTCCAGTCTGGAGGAGGGGGATTTTATGGTGTCAGTCGACATAAAGGATGCCTACTTGCATGTCCCCAAATATCCTCCGCATCAGGCTTACCTGAGGTATGCTGTTCAGGATTGTCATTACCAATTTCAGACGTTGCCGTTTGGTCTGTCCACGGCTCCGAGGATTTTCACCAAAGTAATGGCGGAAATGATGGTTCTCCTGCGTAAGCAGGGAGTCACAATTATCCCGTACTTGGACGATCTCCTCACAAAGGCAAGATCCAAGGAACAATTGCTGAATAGTATTGCCCTTTCACTGACGATTCTGCAACAACATGGTTGGCTCCTAAATTTGCCAAAATCACAGCTGAATCCGACGACACGGCTGTTGTTCCTGGGTATGATTCTGGATACAGAATTGCAGAGAGTATTTCTTCCAGTGGAGAAGGCTCTGGAAATACAGAACGTTGTAAAACAGATTCAGAAACCATTAAAGGTGTCAGTTCTTCAATGCACTCGGTTGCTGGGGAAGATGGTGGCGGCTTACCAGGTCATTCCATATGGCAGGTTCCATGCCAGGGTGTTTCAGTGGGACCTGTTGGACAAGTGGTCCGGGTCTCACCTGGACTTGCACCGAAAAATAATTCTATCTCCCAGGACTAGAATCTCCCTTCTGTGGTGGCTGCACAGTTCTCACCTGCTGGAGGGACGCAGGTTCGGGATGGTGACCACAGCTGCAAGCCATCCGAGGCTGGGGAACAGTCACACAAGGAAGACATTTTCAGGGAAAGTGGTCAATACAGGAAGCTTGTCTACACATAAACATTCTGGAATTAAGGGCCATTTACAACGGCATTCTGCAAGCAGAACATCTTCTTCAATGTCTGCCTGTCTTGATTCAGTCAGACAACGTGACAGCAGTGGCATACATAAACCGCCAGGGCGGAACAAGGAACAGAGCGGCGATGGCCGAAGCCACAAAGATTCTTCACTGGGCGGAAAGACATGCCAGCGCTCTGTCAGCAGTCTTCATTCCAGGAGTGGACAACTGGGAAGCAGACTTCCTCAGCAGACACGATCTCCATCCAGGAGAGTGGGGTCTTCATCAAGAGGTCTTTGCAGAAGTGACAAGTCGTTGGGGAATTCCTCAAGTAGACATGATGGCGTCCCGCCTCAACAAGAAACTTCAGAGATATTGTTCCAGGTCAAGGGACCCTCAAGCGATAGCGGTGGACGCTATAGTGACACCGTGAGTGTTTCCGTCGGTATATGTGTTCCCTCCACTTCCACTCATTCCAAAGGTGATAAAAATCGTCAGAAGAATAAAGGTTCGGGCGATACTCATTGTTCCGGATTGGCCAAGAAGGGCCTGTTATCCGGATCTTCAGGAGTTGCTCATAGAAGATCCCTGGCCTCTTCCTCTTAGGGAGGACCTGTTGCAACAGGGGCCGTGCGCGTTCCAAGACTTACCGCGGCTGCGTTTGACGGCGTGGCGGTTGAACGCCAAATCCTAGCCCGAAAGGGTATTCCCAGTGAAGTCACTCCCACACTTCTTCAGGCTAGAAAATAAGTAATGGCAAAGCATTACCATATATGTGTCTTGGTGTGAATCCAAGAAGGCTCCTATGAAAGAATTTCACCTAGGGTGTTTGCTCCATTTTTTTGCAAGCAGGATGCGGGCCTAAAGTTAGGCTTCATTAAAGTACAGATTTCGGCCTTGTCGATCTATTTTCAGAAAGAATTGGCCTCCCTTCCAGAAGTTCAGACCTTCGTGAAAGGCGTGCTACACATCCAACCTCCATTTGTGCCTCCTGTGGCACCATGGGATCTTAATGTGGTGTTGCAGTTCCTGCAATCGCATTGGTTTGAACCTTTGCGCAAGGTTGAGTTAAAATTCCTTACTTGGAAAGTAGTCATGTTGTTGGTCTTGGCGTCCGCAAGTCGGGTGTCTGAGTTGGCGGCTTTGTCTCACAAAAGCCCCTGTTTAATCTTCCATGCGGATAGAGCGGAGTGGAGAACTCGTCAGCAATTTCTGCCAAAGGTGGTTTCTTCGTTTCACGTGAACCAGCCTATTGTGGTGCCAGTGGCTACTGACACCTTGGCGGAGTCAAAGTCTCTCGATGTGGTCAGAGCTTTGAAGATCTATGTCACCAGAACGGTTCAGATTAGGAAAACAGAGGCTCTGTTTGTCCTGTGGGCTCCCAACAAGATTGGGGCTCCTGCTTCTAAGCAGACTATTGCGTGCTGGATTTGTAATACGATTCAGCAGGCTCATTCTACGGCAGCATTGCTGTTACAGAAATCGGTGAAAGCCCATTCTACCAGAAAGGTGGGCTCATCCTGGGCGGCTGCCCGAGGGGTCTCTGCGTTACAACTTTGCTGAGCTGCTACTTGGTCGGGATCAAACACCTTTGCAAAGTTTTACAAGTTTGATACCCTGGCTGAGGAGGACCTCTTGTTTGGTCAATCGGTGCTGCAGAGTCATCCGCACTCTCCCGCCCATTCTAGAGCTTTGGTATAAACCCCATGGTTCTTGAAGCATCACCAGCATCCTCTAGGACGTATGAGAAAATAGGATTTTAATACCTACCGGTAAATCCTTTTCTCTTAGTCCGTAGAGGATGCTGGGCGCCCGTCCCAGTGCAGGCTGTATCAGCAGTTTGGTTATAGTTAAGCTCATGTTGCGTTGAGTTTCAGTCAATCTGTGACTGTTGTTGGTCATGCCGTTGCATGCACTGTTGTTGAATGCCATGTTGTACAGCGTGTTTGAGGTATGAGCTGGTATGTATCTCACCTTAGTTTTAAAACAATTAAATAAATCCTTTTCCTCATAATGTCCGTCTCCCTGGGCACAGTTCCTATAACTGGAGTCTGGAGGAGGGGCATAGAGGGAGGAGCCAGCCCATGTCTCCTGCGAAACCTGTCTATACCCCATGGTTCTTGAAGAATCCCCAGCATCCTCTACGGACTAAGAGAAAAGGATTTAACTGTAGGTATTAAAAATCCTATTTTTCCCTCACTCTGACAGTTTAATTGACATACAGTGGATTATCACCAGATTTGTGGGAAGCAAGGCCGTTTCTTGGGGCAGGCGAGCAGTGCAACCGCACTGGGCACCTGCCGCGGCACTAACTGTGGCTCCCTGCTTCCCCCTCCTATTTCTCCCCGAGTAACCCGCTCGGGGGGCGGAGTTTCACGGAATGACGCGGTTGAGTCGTTACGTCACGACGCAACCCCGTCACTCCGCGAACCTCCCCTACCCCGAGCGGAGTACAGAGGGGGATCCAAGTTAGGAAGAGGGAAAGGCCGGCGCGAGGAGCAACTGGTGAGGCGGGCCGAAGAGCGGTAATCGCCTCTGTAAGTATTCTCTCTCTCTCTCTCTCTCTCTCTCTCAATGTGTAAAATGGGGACATCTGCCGTAATGTGTGAAATGGGGACTCTTGCCTGTCGTAGTGTGGGGATTTAATGTATCAAGGGCATTGCGGTGTGTGGTATAATATGGTGCAGGGGGCATTACTGTGTGGGGCTTAATATGGTAGAATTTTTTTTTCCTGTGGTGGTCGTGATCTGTTGGAGCAGAGTCAAAAACTGGATTGTGAGGCAGTCTTTTCAGACGAGGCCACACCCATTTAGATGAGGCCACGCCCCTTGTCCAGTGCGCGCACACGTTTTTTTTTTTAATCTAGGTGTGCGTGTGTGGGGGGCACATTTTTATATATCATGGAGGGGGGGGGGGGCGCATTTTTAAATCTCGCACTGGGAGCCAAATTGGCTAGAAACAGCCCTGGTGGGAAGCATTGATCAGTGAATTTGAAATCATGTTCTGCACTTTAGCAGTTTATAGAGAAGAATTCATAACCAATTTGCTACATTATTGTTACAGTGACCTATTTTGTTACTTCATAACAGTGAAGAACTAAGCAGAATACATCTTTTTAGTTTTTGCAACATTGTATGGGGGAGACATATCATCCAATTGAGTGGATAGTTTAACTTACATAGGACGTTACACTGTCCTATTCAACCACTCAGGGAATAGATAAACACTACAAAAACTCATTTTTATCTGTTAATCACTCCTTAATTACACAACGATATGGGTAAAATATAGGAGGAGTGAATTTCGTTTTTGTTTGTTTGTGGATCACTGGACAATATATTTAGTGGTAAAAATTAAATACCACTTGTAGACACAATATTATCATCGATATTTGGATCGATTATCTAATATAAGCAGGAGTCATATTAGGTGCCCCAGCGCCAGATTTTATTATTTCATCTCTTGCTATCTTCTAACTTTCAATATTTCGCTTTTTAGATAGGTGGGGAGTTTATTTTAGGTATTACAATCAATAAAAGTTACGTTTTAATAAACAAACATTGGCCCTCATTCCGAGTTGATCGGTCGCAAGGCGAATTTAGCAGAGTTACACACGCTAAGCCGCCACCTACTGGGAGTGTATCTTAGCATCTTAAAATTGCGAACGATGTAATCGCAATATTGCGATTACAAACTTCTTAGCAGTTTCAGAGTTGCTCCACACTTACTCGGCATCTGCGATCAGTTCAGTGCTTGTCGTTCCTGGTTTGACGTCATAAACACACCCAGCGTTCGCCCAGACACTCCCCCGTTTCTCCGGCCACTCCCGCGTTTTTTCCGGAAACGGTAGCGTTTTCATCCACACGCCCATAAAACGCCGTATTTCCGCCCAGTAACACCCATTTCCTGTCAATCACACTACGATCGCCGGAGCGAAGAAAAAGCCGTGAGTAAAAATCCTTTCTTCATAGCAAAATTACTTGGCGCAGTCGCAGTGCGAACATTGCGCATGCGTACTAAGCGGATTTTCACTGCGATCATGCAATGAAAAATAACGAGCGAACGACTCGGAATGAGGGCCAAACATTAGTTAGTTTTTGACTGTGTGCACCACAGTGCTACCTCTTTTTCTCTCTTTTTTTTTTTTTTTTAAATAAAATACAGTTTAATTGACATACGTCAGGAGGCATGGGCTTCACCAGGGAAGAAATTCTCCCTTTCTAAGAAGATGCTAGCTCGCTATCCTATCCCTATGGAGTTGTGTACCAAGTGGGAAACTCCACCTCCGGTAGACTCTCATATCGCACGGATTGTGGTGTCCTCTTCCCTGCTTGTCGCCACTGTCTTCTCCTTGAAGGAACCAACAGATAAGCATGTGGAGGGATGCCTGAAGTGTATTTTTTCCCTAAATGGGGCGATACATAGAACCGACTATTGCGGCCTCCTGGGCTGCAAAGGGTATCGAAGCATGGATCCATGTATTGGAGGATGAGCTACCTTTAGATATTTCTGACATTGCCCAGACAGTGTCTGTCTCACATTACCACCGCCTCCCACTATATTCAGGAGGCGTCCTCTGAGACGGCCGGTACGTCTATTTTGGGTCGCCGTATTCTCTGATTACGGTCCTGGAAGGTGGACCTGGATTCCAAGAAGACTCCGGAGGTGCTCCCTTTTAAGGGATACATTCTTTTTGGAGAAGATCTAAAAAAGATCGTGACTGAGACTGCGAAGACTGCGTGCCTTCCTAATACTATTCCTGCTCCAAAAGCCAAAAGTACTACTTTTTATTCCTTTCGGACTTCAGGTAAATCGAAGGGTCAGGTGTACCCGAGACAGCCTTGTGCTTCCAAGACCAGTAAGTCCAAATCTAAACAATCCTGTGCTGCCCGTCGGCCTGCTTCCAAACAGGACAAGCCTGCAGCATGACGGGACGGCCTCCTCCTGTGGGAACCCAGGGTGGGAGGCTGACTCCTGCAGTTCACCCAGGTCTGTTAAAGGACCACTTCAGACGCGTGGGTGCAGGAAGTTGTCTCTCACGGGTACGCGGTCTCCTTCAAAAGATGTCCCGCTCGCTAGTTCTGCTCAACGGTTATCCCATCGGACCCATTGAAGGCGCAAGCTCTACACTTGGTTGTACAATCCCTCCTGGAGACAGGAGTGGTGGTGCCGGTGCCTATCTCTTAAAAAGGAAGGGACTACTACACGACCCTGTTTCTAGTTCCGAAACCCAATGGATCTTTCCGGCCTATTCTCAACCTCAAGTCACTGAACAAATTTGTGAGCGTTTCCAAATTCCGTATGGAAACACTGCACTCCATTGTACTGGCTATGGAACCTGGGGACTACATGGTATACAGGATGCTTACCTGCATATACCCATTGCCATTTCACATCAGCAATATCTGCGGTTTGCTATTGGCAACCTCCATTATCAATTCAGGGCTCTGCCATTTGGACTTACCACGGCCCCTCGGATTTTCAGCAAGGTCATGGCCGTGATGACAGCTTACCTCCGTCAACAGGGAATCAGGATCCTGCCGTATCTGGACGACCTGCTGATCCTGCAAGCTCCCAAGATGTCCTCCTGAGTCATCTCCAGCTGACGGCGCATGGTGCACCTGGGGGCTCTACTAGATACACACAGCCAGAGGCTGTTTCTGTCTCCGGAGAAGGTCTGAGGCTTCAGGACAGGATCAGATACTTTCTCTCTCGCCCAAGAGTGTCCCTTCACTGATGGTGTCGTTTTTCGACATGGTGGAGTATGCTCAATTCCATTCTCATCCTCTCCAACAGTTAATCCTCTCCAAGTGGGACGGTCTACCTCAGCCGTCCCTTCTGGATTCCTCACTGGGTCCTCTTGACTATGGATGCCAGTCTGAGGGGCTGTGCCGCTGTGTTCGAGCAACATTCTCTTCAGGGTCACTGGACCAAGGAGGAGTCTCCTCCCCATCAACATTCGGGAACTGTGGGCAGTGTTCAATGCATTGACGCTGGCCCTGCCTCTGATAAGGAACAGGCCTGTTCAAGTACAATCAGACAGCAAAACCACGGTGGCTTACATAAATCATCAAGACGGCACTCGAAGCTGCACTGCAATGATGGAAGTGTCAAAAATTATTTGTTTGGCGGAACGCCATCTGCCAGCAATATCGGCAGTTTTCATTCCGGGTGTTCTCAACTGGGAAGCGGATTTCCTCAGTCGTCAGTACGTACACGCCGGAGAATAGATCCTTCATCCGGAGGTCTCTTAACTCCTAGTGAATAAGTGGGGCCTACCAGATGTAGACCTGATGGCGTCTCGACACAATCACAAGGTTCCAGTCTTTGGATCATGGACAAGGGATCCACAAGCAGCGTTCGTGGACGCACTAGCAATTCCATGGGAATTTCAGCTGCCGTACGTGTTCCCTCTGGTGTCTCTCCTGCCCAGGGTACTGCGGAAGTTCAAGCAAGAAGGAGGAGTCCTGCTTCTGGTCGCTCCGGCATGTCCCATACGGCATTGGTTTTCAGACCTGTAGGGTCTATCGATGGAATGTCCTCTACTTCTTCCTCAACGCCCAGACCTCCTCATTCAGGGCCCCTGTATCTACCCAGACCTGGCCAGACTGGCTTTGACGGCATGGCTCTTGAAGCATCAGTCCTGAGGGCCAAAGGATTCTCTCAGGCGGTCATCCAAACTATGCTGAAGGCCTGTAAACCAGCTTCGGCTCAGATTTACTACAGGGTCTGGAACTCTTACTTCATCTGGTGTGCTGCTAAGAACTATGATGTCTATAAGTTCTGAACTTCATGGCTTCTGACTTTTCTGCAACAAGGCCTAGACTTAGGCCTTCGTCTGGCCTCCCCCAAGGTTCATATTTCTGCCTGGTCGGTGTGATTTCAGAGGAAGATTGCGTCTATTCCTGACGTTCATACCTTCACTCAGGGTGTTTTGCGGATACAACCTCCCTATGTCCTTCTGTGGCACCATGGGATCTGTCTGTAGTTCTTAACGCCCTGCAAAAGTCTCCATTTGAACCTCTTGAGTCTGTGGACCTAAAATGGCTTACGCTTAAGGTCCTTGCGCTTAAGGTCCTGTTTCTCTTGGCTATTGCCTCTGCTAGGAGGGTGTCGCACCTAGGCGCCTTGTCCTGTTGTCCACCCTTTCTAATATTTGTATATTGTGGTTCCGGCATTTATTTCTTCTGGTTTGTCCTCCAAAGAGCGATCTTTGGATGTGGTACGGACTCTCCGTATATATGTGGAGAGGACTGCCTCTATCAGGAGGTTAGATTCCCTCTTTGTACTGTTTGGTTTTCACAAACGTGGCTGGCCTGCAAACAAGCAAACCTTGGCCAGACGGATTATAATTGTGATTGCACAAGCTTATGCACAGGCTGGCCTCCCAGCTCCTGCTGCTATCAAGGCTCATTCTAATCGGTCAGTTGGACCTTCTTGGGCGGCCCGCCGTGGCGCGTCCGCTGAACAATTGTGCAAGGCAGCTACATGGTCCTCTGTGAACACGTTCATCAGGTTCTACACCTTTGATACTTCCGCCTCCCAGGATGCTTCCTTTGGACGCCGGGTTCTTGTGCCCGCAACGGTGCTTACAATCCAATGAGGAACTGCTTTAGGACATCCCCAATGTTATTCTCTGTAGAATCCCAGTGTACCCCGCTGCAGAAAAGAAGATTTATGGTAAGACTTACCATGGTTAAATCCCTTTCTGCGAGGTACACTGGATTCCACAGGGCGCCCACCGTGACGCACTTAGCTTCTTTGGGTTTGTATGGCATTAGCCGCTGGACCCTTCTCCTGTCGTGAGAACGTGGTTCTATGGGGGTCATTCCGAGTTGATCGCACGCTGCCGATTTTCGCAGCGCAGCGATCAGGTTACTACTGCGCATGCTTATGCACTGCAATGCGCAGGCGCGTCATACGGGTACAAACAGCATTGTGTAAGGCTTCTAGCAACAAATCCATTCGCAAGGAGATTGACACGAAGAGGGCGTTTATGGGTGTCAACTGACTTTTCTGGGAGTAGTAGGGAAAACGCAGGCGTGTCCAAGCATTTACAGGGCGGGTGTCTGACGTCAATTCCGGGACCGGACAGGCTGAAGTGATCGCAAGGGCTGAGTAAGTTCAGACCTACTCAGAAACTGCAAAAAACTTTTTCGTTCTGCTCGGCTGCACAAGTGTTCGCACACTTCCAGATACAAAAACACTCCCCTAGAGGCGGCGACTATCTGATCCCTGTTCTGCAAAACATAGCTAGCGAGCGATCAACTTGGAATGAGGGCCTGTGTGACTAACATCTACCGTCTCTTTACCTGCTACTGCATTGGACTGGATAACAAAACTGAGCTCCTGTGCAAGGAGGCGGGGTTATAGAGGAGGCGGTGCATCCTGGGAACAGTCAAAGCTTTTAGCCTGTTGGTGCCTCAGATCAAGATTCAACTCTACACCCCGATGTTATTCCCTGTGGAATCCCAGTGTATCTCGCAGAAAGATTTAACCATGGTAAGTCTTACCATAATTCTACTTTTTAAACTATTTGGGTACAAAATCACGGCAGTCAAGATTCCGACACATCCCGTGCATCGTTCATCGTTGATGCATATACACTGAACGATGTGAGCGATTTATCGTTCATTTTTTAACAATATCGTTCATATCTATCATCGTTATTGTCAAGTGTGTAGGGCCCTTAACTGATCATATCAATGTGTTAAAACCAATTAAGGAAATATTAATTTTTACATGAACTTTTTGAAAGATCTGCATCAGAAAATGACAGCGAAGCTGAACAATGTTATTTTTTTCTGTGTGTTTGATATGTAATACTAAATTTGGGGATTTATGAACCAGTTTGGGGAAATAATGCATTCATCACATGTTCTCATACAGTTTAGGAGCAACAATTCATACACACAGCCATAAGATATAGGATAAATAGTCAGATACTGTGTTTGCGCTTTAAATATGTGCAGGGAACACTTTATCATAGCTAGTTAAACAGCGCCACCAACTGGTAGTGAACAGTAATTTATTTTTTGTAGACTTTAGGACCAGTCTATGGCAAGGGAATTGAGCAAGTTTTAATATTAAGGCATCCTGGTAAATGAATGATATAAAAGTTTTGTAATTAATTAAGCCCTGGTTACTTCAAAAAGTCTGTCCCACGACTGGCGCAATTATTTCTTACATACAACACAATATCTTCGAAGCAGCATATATCAGGTCTATTTAATCTGTGGCTCTCCAGCTGCTGTGGAACTACACATTCCAACATGACCTGCCACTGATTTTCTATTAGGGCATGATGGGATGTGTAGTCCTACAGTAGCTGGAGTGCTGCACAGGGGCGGATCCAGAAGAAAATGAAAGGGGTGGCACCATGATAGGGGAACAGTAATAGTTATATTTACATGCACCTAAGGCACGCGTGCTCCCAGATAAGGGGTGTGGTATCACAGGGGGCGTGGCCTCACAGAATACACTATCAGGTAATGATTGGCTGTAGAAGCGCATCCTGGTTTATAGCCAATGTTTCATCCTGATGAAAAGGCTGATTGGGCCTTGAAATGTTGGTCACCTGTTCCATTAGTTATGGGAGCCTGGAAGGCACCCCAGCACAATATAATTATTATAGTTTTTAGTTGGTGGTGGCAGGTGCAGCATACCTTGTTTTGGGCACTGCACTGAGACTCAGACTGCAGGACACGAACTGCCCATCCTTGATTAGCAGAAGCAGCCAGCTGGATCTCCAACAAGCAGCATAAGACTTCTGCAGGACAGCCCTGTCACAAGCACACAGGCCGCCTTCTCAAAGCTGAGGCTGAGTTTGACTGCACCTAGCATGGTGGTAAGGAAAGTGGAAGAGGAAGCACTGGGATACTGTGCGGTGCAGTGAGGGCTAATGAAGCCTTCTGCGCCGTCATAAGTAACAGTCTTACTCGATGCTGGCATTTGAACCCCGCGCCTGGGCTGAACTCTGGCCGGCTGGCAGTGTGGGAGGTAGGTTGCGGTGTGAGCTCCAGCCTACCCATTGGCTACGACAAGGACTTGCTGCTAGATGTGCGGCGGGTCCTAGTGCCTGCCGGCTCTTTTATCAAATCTGACTGACTGAAATAGCAGTAGTGCTGCTGCTGTTCTCCTTTTGAAAAAAAGAAAGAAGTCAAACGACAGGGGGGGCACAGGCTGTAATGTGATTTTCAATAGTTTTAAGGCAAGTTTAAAAATATTGTAAAGAAACAATTGTAACTCCCATCTGCAAGTTCAAAAACGAATTTCCCATCTACTGTATACAACTCCCTAGTGTAGATGTCCCACATAATGAAACCCTAGCTTTTTACAGAAAATCACCGGAAAAATGGCATTTAATTAATGGACAAATTATGCTAATGAAATGCCTCCAAGTAAGCCTGGTCGATGTGACGCGGGACCGTTTTACTGCATAGGATGAGCTGGCGCCAGGAGATGATCTCACCTCCCAAGTGCCGGCTCTGTTCATGTGTCCAGTGATGTCGCTGCATCCAGCCACCACTGTGAAAGGGGTCTCAGCCAGGTCGTACCCAGGTTGGACCTATACACAAAGTCCCAAGTATGACCCGGCATTTAAGTGTAAAAGGGGTATTCAAAATCTGCTGGTAGATTCCCCTTGAAGACAGTCTGATGCGCAGCTACATCTGTGTATTACACTTCTTTGGTTCTATTAGACAGATTAATAAAACTAAATATATAACTTCAGGGATAAGTAAAGAGTGAAGGGGGGGGGGGATTTGTTGATTTGGACAGGCTGTTTACTATATATAGAACTGGGTTATACAGTAATGGACAACGCACATATACATATGCGTTTCATGCATTATTAAGTGTTTCGCAACCTCAGTCCTCAAGGCACACTAACAGTACAGGTGTTTGTGATAGCCATGCTCGTACACAGATGGTTAAATCAGAATAACTGAGATACTAATTAAGTCACGTGCTCAAGTATGGCTATCCTTAAAATCTGGACAGTTAGTGTGCCTTGAGGATCGTGGTTGGGAACCCCTGCATTATTAATATATTTGCATTTTATACTGTAGTCCCCACATGTGGAGCAAACAGTGGAGCATGCCAACAACACAAGACCGAAGCTGAGTAAAGAGGAGAAAAAGCTGATTAAAAAGCAAGTAAAGGCCAGCAATATTCTGATGAGACATGAAGGAATCCAGACGGTGTCGCACCCATCAAAGGTGACGCCAAGCTCCTTGTCTGTTTCCTAGTTACATCTTTTTTTCTCTGACGTCCTAAGTGGATGCTGGGGACTCCGTCAGGACCATGGGGATTAGCGGCTCCGCAGGAGACTGGGCACATCTAAAGAAAGCTTTAGGACTAGCTGGTGTGCACTGGCTCCTCCCCCTATGACCCTCCTCCAAGCCTCAGTTAGATTTCTGTGCCCGAACGAGAAGGGTGCACACTAGGTGGCTCTCCTGAGCTGCTTAGTGAAAAGTTAGTTTTAGGTTTTTTATTTTCAGTGAGTCCTGCTGGCAACAGGCTCACTGCATCGAGGGACTAAGGGAAGAAGAAGCGAACTCACCTGCGTGCAGAGTGGATTGGGCTTCTTAGGCTACTGGACATTAGCTCCAGAGGGACGATCACAGGCCCAGCCTGGATGGGTCCCAGAGCCGCGCTGCCGGCCCCCTTACAGAGCCAGAAGCCTGAAGAGATCCGGAAAATCGGCGGCAGAAGACGTCCTGTCTTCAAAAAGGTAGCGCACAGCACCGCAGCTGTGTGCCATTGCTCTCAGCACACTTCACACTCCGGTCACTGAGGGTGCAGGGCGCTGGGTGGGGGCGCCCTGAGACGCAATAAAAATACCTTAAATGGCAAAAGATGCATCACATATAGCCCCTGGGCTATATGGATGCATTTAACCCATGCCAAAAATACACAGAAAAACGGGACATAAGGCCGCCGATAAGGGGGCGGAGCCTATCTCCTCAGCACACTGGCGCCATTTTCCCTCACAGCTTCGTTGGAGGGAAGCTCCCTGTCTCTCCCCTGCAGTCACTACACTACAGAAAGGGTTAAATAAAGAGAGGGGGGCACTAATTAGGCGCAGTATAAACAATACAGCAGCTATAAGGGGAAAAACACTTATATAAGGTTATCCCTGTATATATATAGCGCTCTGGTGTGTGCTGGCAAACTCTCCCTCTGTCTCCCCAAAGGGCTAGTGGGGTCCTGTCCTCTATCAGAGCATTCCCTGTGTGTGTGCTGTATGTCGGTACGTTGGTGTCGACATGTATGAGGAGAAAAATGATGTGGAGACGGAGCAGATTGCCTGTAATAGTGATGTCACCCCCTAGGGGGTCGACACCTGAGTGGATGAACTGTTGGAAGAATTACGTGACAGTGTCAGCTCTGTATAAAAGACAGTGGTTGACATGAGACAGCCGGCTACTCAGCTTGTGCCTGTCCAGACGTCTCATAGGCCCTCAGGGGCTCTAAAGCGCCCGTTACCTCAGATGGCAGATATAGAGGCCGACACGGATACTGACTCCAGTGTCGACGGTGAAGAGACAAATGTGACTTCCAGTAGGGCCACACGTTACATGATTGAGGCAATGAAAAATGTTTTACACTTTTCTGATAATACGAGTACCACCAAAAAGGGGTATTATGTTCGGTGAGGAAAAACTACCTATAGTTTTCCTGAATCTGAGAAATAAAATGAGGTGTGTGATGATGCGTGGTTTTCCCACGATAACAACTGATAATTTCTAAAATGTTATTGGCATTATATCCTTTCCCGCCAGAGGTTAGGGTGCGTTGGGAAACACCCCCTAGGGGGGATAAAGCGCTCACACGCTTGTAAGGGCTCTACCCTCTCCTGAGATGGCCGCCCTTAAGGATCCTGCTGATAGAAAACAGGAGGGTATCCTAAAATGTATTTACACACATACTGGTGTTATACTGCGACCAGCAATCGCCTCAGCCTGGATGTGCAGTGCTGGGTTGGCGTGGTCGGATTCCCTGACTGAAAATATTGATACCCTAGATAGGGACAGTATATTTTTGCCTATAGAGCATTTTAAAAAATGCATTTCTATATATGCGTGATGCACAGCGGAATATTGGCCGACTGGCATCAAGTCTAAGTGCGTTGTCCATTTCTACCAGTAGAGGGTTATGGACACGTCAGTGGTCAGGTGATGCGTATTCCAAACGGCATTTGGAAGTATTGCCTTAAGGGGAGGAGTTATTTGGGGTCGGTCTTTCAGACCTGGTGGCCACGGCAACAGCTGGGAAATCCACGTTTGTACCCCAGGTCGCCTCTCAACATGAGAAGACGCCGTATTATCAGGCGCAGTCTTTTCGTGGACAAGCGGGCAAATGGTTCCTCATTTCTGCCCCATGACAGAGGGAGAGGAAAAAGGCTGCAGAAATCAGCCAGTTCCCAGGAACAGAAACCCTCTCCCGCCTCTGCCAAGCCCTCAGTATGACGCTGGGGCTTTACAAGCAGAATCAGGCACGGTGGGGGGCCCGTCTCAATGAATTTCAGCGCGCAGTGGGCTCACTCGCAAGTAGACCCCTGGATCCTTCAGGTGATACTCAGGGGTTCAAATTAGAATTCGAGACGTCTCCCCCTCGCCGTTTCCTAAAGTCGGCTTTACCGATGTCTCCTTCTGACAGGGAGATAGTTTTGGAAGCCATTCACAAGCTGTATTCCCAGCAGGTGATAATCAAGGTACCCCTCCTGCAACAGGGAACGGGGTATTATTCCACACTGTGTGGTACCGAAGCCAGACGGCTCGGTGAGACCGATTCTAAATCTAAATCTAAAATCTTTGAACACTTACATACAGAGGTTCAAATTCAAGATTGAGTCACTCAGAGCAGTGATTGCGAACCTGGTAGAAGGGGACTACATGATGTCTCGGGACATCAAGGATGCTTACCTTCATGTAAAAAATGTACCCTTCTCACCAAGGGTACCTCAGGTTTATGGTACAGAACTGTCACTATCAGTTCAGACGCTGCCGTATGGATGGTCCACGGCACCCCGGGTCTTTACCAAGGTAATGGCCGAAATGATGATATTCCTTTGAAGGAAGGGAATTTTAGTTATCCCTTACTTGGACGATTCCCTGATAAGGGTAAGATCCAGGGAACAGTTGGAGGTCGGTGTAGCAAGTTAGTGTTGCGACAGCACGATTGGATTCTCAATATTCCAAAATCGCAGCTGGTTCCGACGACTTGTCTTCTGTTCCTAGGGATGATCCTGGACACAGTCCAGAAAAAGGTGTTTCTCCCGGAGGAGAAAGCCAGGGAGTTATCCGAGCTAGTCAGGAACCTCCTAAAACCGAGCCAAGGCTCAGTGCATCAATGCACAAGGGTTCTGGATATAATGGTGGCTTCCTACGAAGCAATCCCATTAGGCAGATTCCACGCAAGAACTTTCCAGTGGGACCTGCTGGACAATTGGTCCGGGTCGCATCTTCAGATGCATCAGCGGATAACCCTGTCACCAAGGACAAGGGGGTCCCTCCTGTGGTGGTTGCAGAGTGCTCATTTTCTAGAGGGCCGCAAATTCGGCATTCAGGACTGGGTCCTGGTGACCACGGATGCCAGCCTGCGAGGCTGGGGAGCAGTCACACAGGGAAGGAATATCCAGGGCTTATAGTCTAGCCTGGAGACATCACTTCACATAAATATCCTGAAGCTAAGGGCCATTTACAATGCTCTAAGCTCAGCAAGACCTCTGCTTCAAGGTCAGCCGGGGTTGATCCAGTCGGACAACATCACGGCAGTCACCCACGTAAACAAACAGGGTGGCACAAGAAGCAGGAGGGCAATGGCAGAAGCTGCAAGGATTCTTCGCTGGGCGGAAAATCATGTGATAGCACTGTCAGCAGTATTCATTCCGGGAGTGGACAACTGGGAAGCAGACTTCCTCAGCACGACTTCCACCCGGGAGAGTGGGGACTTCACCCAGAAGTCTTCCACATGATTATAAACCGTTGGGAAAAACTCGACAGGTATTGCGCCAGGTCAAGGGACCCTCAGGCAATAGCTGTAGACGCTCTGGTAACACCGTGGGTGTACCAGTCAGTGTATGTGTTCCCTCCTCTGCCTCTCATACCCAAGGTACTGAGAATTATAAGATGGAGAGGAGTAAGCACTATATTCGTGGCTCCGGATTGGCCAAGAAGGACTTGGTAACCGGAACTTCAAGAGATGCTCACGGAGGATCCGTGGCCTCTACCTCCTAAGAAGGAACCTGCTCCAGCAGGGACCCTGTCTGTTCCAAGACTTACCGCGGCTGCGTTTGACGGCATGGCGGTTGAACGCCGGATTATGAAGGAGAAAGGCATTCCGGATGAAGTCATTCCTATCCTGATCAAAGCCAGGAAGGATGTAACCGCAAAACATTATCACCGCATTTGGCGAAAATATGTTGCGTGGTGCGAGGCCAGTAAGGCCCGACGGAGGAAATTCAACTGGGTCGATTCCTACATTTCCTGCAAACAGGAATGTCTATGTGCCTAAAATTGGGGTCCATTAAGGTTCAAATTTCGGCCCTGTCAATTTTCTTCCAAAAAGAACTAGCTTCAGTCCCTGAGGTTCAGACGTTTGTAAAAGGGGTACTGCATATACAGCCTCCTTTTGTGCCTCCAGTGGCACCTTGGGATCTCAATGTAGTTTTTGGGTTCCAAAAGTCACATTGGTTTGAACCACTTAAATCTGTGGAGTTAAAATATCTCACATGGAAAGTGGTCATGCTGTTGGCCCTGGCCTGGGCCTGGCGCGTGTCAGAATTGGCGGCTTTATCCTGTAAAAGCCCTTATCTGATTTTCCATTCGGACAGGGCGGAATTGAGGACTCGTCCTCAGTTTCTCCCTAAGGTGGTTTCAGCGTTTCACCTGAACCAACCTATTGTGGTGCCTGCGGCTACTAGGGACTTGGAGGACTCCAAGTTGCTAGGCGTTGTCAGGGCCCTGAAAATATATGTTTCCAGGACGGCTGGAGTCAGAAAATCTGACTCGCTGTTTATCCTGTATGCACCCAACAAGCTGGGTGCTCCTGCTTCTAAGCAGACTATTGCTCGTTGGATTTGTAGTACAATTCAGCTTGCACATTCTGTGGCAGGCCTGCCACAGCCAAAAATCTGTAAATGCCCACTCCACAAGGAAGGTGGGCTCATCTTGGGCGGCTGCCCGAGGGTCTCGGCTTTACAACTTTGCCGAGCAGCTACTTGGTCAGGAGCAAATACGTTTGTAAAATTCTACAAATTTGATACCCTGGCTGAGGAGGACCTGGAGTTCTCTCATTTGGTGCTGCAGAGTCATCCGCACTCTCCCGCCCGTTTGGGAGCTTTGGTATAATCCCCATGGTCCTGACGGAGTCCCCAGCATCCACTTAGGACGTCAGAGAAAATAAGAATTTACTTACCGATAATTCTATTTCTCGTAGTCCGTAGTGGATGCTGGGCGCCCATCCCAAGTGCGGATTGTCTGCAATACTGGTATATAGTTATTGTTACCAAAAAATCGGGTTATTGCTGTAGTGAGCCATCTTTTCTAGAGGCTCCTCTGTTATCATGCTGTTAACTGGGTTCAGATCACAAGTTATACGGTGTGATTGGTGTGGCTGGTATGAGTCTTACCCGGG
Source organism: Pseudophryne corroboree (assembly GCF_028390025.1). Taxonomy (NCBI): domain Eukaryota; kingdom Metazoa; phylum Chordata; class Amphibia; order Anura; family Myobatrachidae; genus Pseudophryne; species Pseudophryne corroboree. The sequence continues at coordinate 103,325,494 of NC_086445.1, read as the reverse complement.
ATTCAAGATCCTTCCTTATTGTGTACGCTCGTCCGGGCACAGTATCCTAACTGAGGCTTGGAGGAGGGTCATAGGGGGAGGAGCCAGTGCACACCAGCTAGTCCTAAAGCTTTCTTTAGATGTGCCCAGTCTCCTGCGGAGCCGCTAATCCCCATGGTCCTGACGGAGTCCCCAGCATCCACTACGGACTACGAGAAATAGAATTATCGGTAAGTAAATTCTTATTTTTTTTATTATTATTGTTATTATACTTCCTTGAAATGCTCATTCTAAGGGGCTAATTTTTCATAATTAATAAAACTCATTGGGGGATATTTAATTGTTTGAAAATTCGGTTGGGTGTCTGTTTATTCCTGTGTATTAGATAGGAAAAACCAGACTCCCAACTGACTTTTCAAACCTTTGAATATCCCCCATTGTGTATGATAAGTGGCGCTCCAACCAGCCAGTCACTATCCCCCATCATGAGGGATAGTATAGAACCTTGTGGGACATCACATGGCAATGGCACTGATGGTGATGAGTAGGATCTGAACACATGACAGTTGGGAGCTGATTGGCTGGAGCACCATTTGTCATACGCAAGGAGTTTTATCATTTACGAGTTTTATCATTCGTTGATAAATGGGATAATGATTAGAATCGGCTATTGCTGAGAAAATGTACGGCAAAGTGTAAGCTTTCTAAGTGCAAAATAAGAAGAATTGCTCTGAGTATTGTATTGAGAGTATAATGATAGTTCGAACCAGAGACTTAATGGGGGGTAGCTATTCCAGGCATTTTTTTAAGCAATCTAGTGACAGTTAGTAAGGTGATGGTGTTGATGTGGTATTGTAACAAAAAGAAGAATAAAAAAAAGCACCATAAAGGGATAATAGGGAGCAAATATTGGCTGCTACTTCCCAGTAGCAGGTCAATAACATTAATGCGCAGGACAAAGCCTTGAATGCATTCGAGGAATGGCCACACAATTAATAATACCACGTCCTGTACGGGAGCTGCCACATCCTGCTGTCATTTATTCTTCCTGCTTCCTCACCGTTTCTGCACAAGTGGTGAGCAGGGAGTGGTCTGGTTATCGCACATTAAGCTGCCTGGGAATAGTAGTTCAGGCCACAAAATGGCTTCCTCTGTTGTTTTTGGATGTGGCGTAACATTCAGTTTAAAGAAGTAATTGTCAATGGCTGTGAGGGAAATGGGTGAAGGCCACCATATATTTTGAGTAATGCAGTCAACAACTGTAAGGTAAAGGGAGAAGAAGTGGGCAATGCAGTGTTGGTGGTGACTGACAGAAATTGGTGGATGGATTTTTCCCTTCCTTTCATGGACTACTCATGAGATTAAATTTCCTGAGATTCATCATTTCAGAAATGACTGTGCAACATACAGTAGTGTGATTTTTTGTTTTCTTAATGTGATGAAATTAATTACTAGAAATGTTAAAAAATTTCAAAATACAATCAAATTGCAGCGATTTGGAAGCCAATAGGACCTGATTGAAATCCCTGGTCAACATTTCTGTCACGTTTTCAAGTTTCACCATTCCCATTAAGAGTTATCTTTTTAATATTTTTTCAACACTATTTTAATAATATTTTAGGTAGTATTTTATTTCATTCAAATTGTGAACAGTGAAGTTTAATTTCAGTAGTTAAAATGTTTTAATTGAAGCTTGAACACATTTAAGTCGATTCACACATTATCCAACAGGTTGTAACATCAATAACCTGTTTGATTATTCTGAAGCTTAGTTCATAAAAAAAAATAAAAAATAAAAATCATTCTAGTGGTGTGTACACACGGTGAGATATTTTCTTTTGATTTTGACTATATAGTCAAAATCGCAAGAAAAGTTAATGCAGATCGCAAGGTGAAAGTCACCTTGCGATCCCGATTCGATCCCGATGCGCGGTCCCGCCAGGTCGGCATCGCAAGAAAGTCAATCCTTGCTAGATCGGTGTACTATCTAGTTCATCTCACATGTCAATGACATCTCACATAAGCCAAAATATCACATAAGCCAAAATCGTAAGCACACATAGTCCATATCTCAAGAAAAGTTAGTCAAAATCGGTGGTGCTGGGCTTCGGGGAGTTCAAGGGAAATCGTAAGTGAAAATCGTCCATAGCAAGGATCTCACCGTGTGTACACACCCTAAAACTCTAAATTCTTGTGTATTTAGAGCTGTTGTTTTTTTTTTTTTTGCTAATTTGCCAGACTGATTTGAGAAACTGTTTTTGACCATTTTGAGCATTCATTTATATGACATTAATCAGTCAAAGGAAAGGATCCACACAGGCTAGAACTAAGCAGACCACTAGGAACCATGAGGGCCAAACAGCAATGGAGTCAGGAACATGAAGTGCTGGCAGCTAGAGCAGGCATACACCAGGAGTAATGCAGCAGTGACGTCAGCCGGAGCCATACATGGAAATGGGTGGTCTTCAGTTTGCCGGTTGTTGGGATCCCGGCGCACAGTATACCGGCGCCGGAATCCCGACAGCCGGCATACCGACACTTTATCTCCCTCTTGGGGGTCCACGACCCCCCTGGAGGGAGAATAAAAAGCGTAGCGTGCCACCGTGCCCGCAGCGTGGCGAGCAAGGGGCTCATTTGCGCTCGCCACGCTGTCGGTATGCCGGCGGTCTAGATTCCGGCGCTGGTATGCTGGTCGCCGGGAGCCCGGCCGCCGGCATACAATACTACACCCCATGGAAATCGGTCATATGGGGGAATTCAAATGTTTGAAAAGTCTATCTAATAGGAAAGAACAGACACGCAACCGACTTTTCAGATATTTGAATCCCCCCCCCCCCTAGAGTACCAGAGATGAAAACTGACAAGGAAAGGTAAGCCCAGGCTTCTGGCAATTACTCAAGAAACCCGGCACCCATAGAGGGAGAATATAACCTGTGGCCAGCGCAGAAAGCCCGCAAGGGTCACTTGTCCCTCAGCCTTCATACCAGTGTCTGGGATCCCGCTCTCCTGCTTGTCATACTGATCCCAGCAGGTGATTTAGGGGAAGTAGACAAAGGGCTGACAGGTGCTGGCTAATCCAACCAGGAGGCAAACCCATTCTGATCTAAGCTAAACGGCTCCCCTGAAGCCCACACTAACCAGGCTTGCCAGACCAAAGTGTAACACTCCCATGAGTGCATGAGAGTTGCGGAAGCAACAAGATGAAATTTAAACATTGACCCATTGGTAGTAGAATGTTCTGTACAGACATTAAAAATATAATTAATTACCGAACCAGCAATAGTTTCTCATTAGCTACCAAGCATCGCAGGAATTGTAGCCAGAACAGCACATGCCAAAGTCCATTTTTTCCTGGCCCGGTTCAGCAATTCACATTTGTTGCCCATGTTGCAGCTGGATCATTAGTTTATATACAGTAAGTCTATTGATAAATATGCCTCATCTGTAGAATGCAGCTACGTTACTTACAGTAAGTATGCAATCATTTCATGATGTGAGATGTAAATGAATATATTATGATTTATATTTACAGTAATAGTTTGAGACACAATGTACATACAGCTCTGAGTATAATAACCCCTCGTAATGTCCATTACTAAGCATAGATGTCTGCCCTATCCATCTTTCCCCAGGACATTGACACTTTGAATATGCATCACATTCTAAATGTGTATTATTGTGATGTTTCTTATAACAAAACTAACCTGCTATGTATCTGACATCTTATACCGCATTCAGATCTCAAATGCCGGATCCCACCCGGTAAAAGAAATGTGTCCTTACCGGTTGGGATCCGGCATTTGCTCCCCTCTGCTGGCTTTCCGACCCGGTTGTAGCAGCAGCAGGGGCGGGGGTGGAGGCGGCGCCGGGAGATAAGCTCATCTCCTGCGCCGCCTCTCCCTATGTTGTGAATGGGAACCATGTCGCATCGACACGGCTCCCATTCACACCGCACCTGACCCGGTAATCAACCCGGGTAAAACCCTTACTCTGACGTCCTAGTGGATGCTGGGAACTCCGTAAGGACCATGGGGAATAGCGGCTCCGCAGGAGTCTGGGCACAAAAGTAAAGCTTTAGGACTACCTGGTGTGCACTGGCTCCTCCCCCTATGACCCTCCTCCAAGCCTCAGTTAGATTTTTGTGCCCGACCGAGCAGGGTGCAATCTAGGGGGCTCTCCTGAGCTTCTTAGAAAAAGTTAGTTTTAGGTTTCTTATTTTCAGTGAGACCTGCTGGCAACAGGCTCACTGCATCGAGGGACTAAGGGGAGAAGAAGCGAACCTGCCTGTTTGCAGCCAGCTTGGGCTTCTTAGGCTACTGGACACCATTAGCTCCAGAGGGACCGAACACAGGCCCAGCCTCGGAGTCCGGTCCCAGAGCCGCGCCGCCGGCCCCCTTACAGAGCCAGAAGCAAGAAGAGGTCCGGAAAATCGGCGGCAGAAGACATCAGTCTTCAACAAGGTAGCGCACAGCACTGCAGCTGTGCACCATTGCTCCTCAGGCACACTTCACACTCCGGTCACTGAGGGTGCAGGGCGCTAGGGGGGGGCGCCCTGAGCAGCAATAAAAACACCTTGGCTGGCGAAAATACATCACATATAACCCCCAGGGCTATATGGATGTATTTTAACCCCTGCCAGAATACAGCAAAACCCGTGAGAAAAGTCAGCCGAGAAGGGGGCGGAGCCTATCTCCTCAGCACACTGGCGCCATTTTCCCTCACAGCTCCGCTGGAAGGACGTCTCCCTGACTCTCCCCTGCAGTCCTGCACTACAGAAAAGGGTAAAACAAGAGGGGGGGGCACTAATTTGGCGCAGTAATGACAATGTGTATAATATTTGTCCTATTAAAAACACGTTAAAGGTTAAAGAACACAGTACGCAATTGGCGCAAAAAGTACCGCAATGGTACGCCCTTAACTATACCTTAAGGAATGTACTTATACTGTAAACATTTGTGCAGTGATAATGTGTAGATGTAATGCAGTGTAACCTTGTTAGCTTAAAAGCTGTATGAGCGACTATGACGCTCTGAGAACCTTTATGCATTTATAATAATCAATCAAATACCGGTCTAAGGTTCTAACGCCTTTAGTGAGAGAATGAACGTTCAAAAAGAATAATACAATACAAGCTATACACTACCAAAATAACATAGAATATCTAACCAAGTAACTAACATATAATACAATAAAGACACAAGTACGTTTAAGGGGGAGGGGAGAGAGAGGGGGAGAGAGAATGGCTAACAATAACAATAAGACAATATGGTTATATGGCTGCAGAGGAACTTACACATGTGAGAAACAATCGCTGCGCAGTTAGTCAATGCTGAGAATCTTTGTGGAGAGAATACTTGAGCTTACCCATGCTGGCTGTCCCTATATACACATCACCCAGCAACAACACAATGGTACCGCATGGGACAGAAGCTAGACTCCATTTTGGGAAAACTCCCATGATTCCAAAGACTGCAACACATGGTTGAAAGGGGGAGGGGAAAACACCCAGCAGCAGCCATCTTCTACACACCAACTCATTATATTCCACATTCCAATCCAACTTCCTAGAACCATCTTATTCAATTTCACATTCCAAACAACTTCCTAGAACCATCTTATTCAATTTAACATTCCAAACAAACTTCGTTTATTGCATACAGTCCATGTTATATGAATCACCAGATCACAATGTAACCACACATATCAGCCTGCCATTGCTACAAGCACATGACTACAGTAAGAAAAGGAAGTATGTTTTGACTGCAAACCTTCAGCAAGATGCATCATGTAAAACTACTATAATCTGTTATAAATCACCATCCATAAATGTATACCAGGAATACTATGCTACAGATTGTCTACTGTTCCAATTCATTACAGATTTCATAGAGTATTATCACCAACACATAACAATCACACAACTGCACAAGCCTCTTTAACCTTAAGCCATTTGTATCTCCACTAACTATTCAATACCAATCATTTCACAACTACTTTAAACTATTCTATGCCAATCAGCCATGTGGATTCAATACTTAGCCTTTCGCTTGGAGCCTGGTGATAAAAACAAGCCATTGCTTCTGGATGCCAGCTTGGTTCTGAGTATAGCCACAGTACATCTGTCCTCTGTGATCGCAAGCAACTGAACCCTGACCTCTTCTCTAGCCATGCTACTTTCCTGTTTGACCAGTTCCTGGGGGAGGGGTCTCTCTTGCTTTGTATATGCTGATCAGGTTCAGCCCTGAACTGTATCATTCATTGTTCTAACAAAGTGATTTTCAGCTTTTATACATATAATCATATCTATCCGCTGCAATGTCCCACAACTTCACAACAAGTATCAAATTAATCTACACACCAATGTGCTTGTTTCAATAGTAAACATGACGGGTTTATCTGGTTCGGTTCAAATAATACACATTCATGACATTAATTAATTAGCTAATTTTAAATCTCCATGTTGTCTGGTGCTTGATATTATTATAATTATGTACTGTATGAAATAAGTGTCAAATCCATCTCTGTGCCATGTCCGTGTAAATGCGTGTGTTACCATATATTGCTGTGCTCGCTGCGCATATTTGCAAGTATAGCGACTTAAATGTGTGCAGTTTGTATGTTCTCTCTATGTAATATTTTTTTGACTTTGACAGTCCACCCTCTGGCAGTCACCAATAACTGCCACTATCTAAACAATTTAAGCAGAAAAATATATGTCATCATGTAAGTACATTTCTATGATTGGGTAAGGGAGGAGAGAAGAAGGTAGGAAAAAGGTATGACCTAGTGAAATAGTAAAAGTATGTATGTATGAATCCATGTTTGGGGGGTCATGTATCATCGTGCCGTACGTGTTTTAAATCAAGCTTCGAGGTATTGCGAAGTATACATTTGAATTCCTTCTTATCCCGTATTAAGGGTCTGTGGATGGGCTGTCAAACTTTACCGAGCTCTTTTCGGCTTTTGGTTGCAACAAAATGGGGAAGCACATTTTAGTTGATGATACATGAATGGGGGGGTATGTGATTGCTGATATTTGTGCCTGTATTCCCTATCAACTATGTGTGTCATTACCTGGAGGTTGTAGAGATGGAGATAAGAAACAATTATGGTAAATGCAGTGGTATTCTATGTCAGGTTAATGAACATTTGTCGGTTGAAGTCTTGTTCGGTGTCTGTTGAATGCAGTCTTCTTTGTGCTTTTGCCCAAAAGGTGCGAGCAAAAGCTTTGTCAATGTCCATAGACTTACAAAAGTGTTGGGCTAGCGTAAATTTAAAATTTCTAGGGAAACTGGGGGTCTATGGCATAGTTCATCAATTATCTGTGTACAAGGTTGTCAAAACTTCTTCTTTAATCCATCTGTTGTCTGTATACAAGATCGTCAAATTCCTCGTCCAAGTGGGTCTTTTTACCTTGGAGAAAACGGAGAAACAGGTGGAAGGAACGGACCGTATAATCGCATTTTCATCACATCATTGTCTCTACCGTTGGGTCATAAATCAAATCAATTTTGTTATGCGATACAGTCATTACCGCAGGCAGTACTTTTCCAATATAACATAATCCTTCTGAGTTTGGGGCAAGCCGCTCATACGCCTTTCTCCCGCATATGAAATATGCATCATCGGGGAGAACATATGGGACTGAATATGTCATTACCATGTTACACATTTTCCATGTGAACTCTCCTAACCCTAATTCTCCCATCTGTTAAGTACACCTATCAGTTTGTACGATCTGTGCACTGTATCCTGGTGATACTTCTCCAACTCTCATGGTCCTACTTCTTAGGGTATACCTATATCGGAATTATTTTCCACTATCGGCTATGTGGCGTATGAGCTCTGTATCTGTAGGCATTCTATCGGCTCTATGTGAAAAGGTCATGGTTTTGTTATTCCATGACACTTCCCAATTTCCCGGCTTTCGGGGATTGGAAATGTTAAAACATACTAGGGATCTATCCACATGATATTGGTGGAGCTTCAAACTAGGAGGGCTGGAGATATTAAACCTCCTTTCCACCGGCCTCCCACCACTTAACTCAAGTACCTCCCCTACCGTTAAAGGGAATGGTTCTAAGCCTGATTTGCTATGGCCTTGAGGTACTTGAAAGCATATCCAACAATCTGTCTAATTTAACACTTTACCCACTAAGGAGTTATAGTCACTCAATGGATGCCGGTCCATGTGGATATTAAAACTGGACTGACATTTCTTGATGCACCCATCCTCTACTACACTGTCACAGAGTCTACAGATACAGTTCTTTTTTTTTTCCAGCTAACAATCCTTCACAATGTTTACAAATAACATGGCTGCTAGATCGTTTCCGGTACACGAGAAAGAAGAGAGAGAGAGAAAAAAAAAACAACAAGAGAGAGAGAACCGTTCATATATATATATGCATCACATAAATCAACAATAAACAACAACAGAAAAAAAAACATTTTTCAAACATTTTTTTTCTTCAGGAGAGAAAAAAAACATTGTCAGATCTTCCGTTCACCATCAGGCTGTCACATCTACATGTCCAATGGTATCCTTGCGCAGTCTCTCCCACCAGCATTTCTATACCTACACTCTGTATCTGGCCAGGATACATCGATGCTGGCAGGTCATACTGGGGTTTGGTAGACTTCTGCAAGGACCAAATAGTCAGGTGATGTTGGAGCTGTTGCGGTGAACGTCAGAGATGGGGAAAAAAACACTTTACAGATAAATTACAACGTCTACCCGGCCGTCCTTGTGCCTGCAAGGAACTGACCTCCCATTTCATTAACTGTAACCTCAGGCTTACTATCAGTCCTAGTGATCCCCTTTCCTGACTCTATATTATGGGTGTGGCCCAAAATTCTTCCTATATGATCCCTGATTATAATTTGGTGTGTCATATTCATGCTCATATTCATGTCTAGGGGGTCTGATTTTATGTGGGCTATTGCAGTTACTGGCATAATGCCCTTCTCTTTTGCAAAGATCACAAACCCTGGGCTTCCTCCAAGTGTCAGTGAAATGGGGTCTTGGTTGATTTGATGCCTCCTCAAACGCTTGGATGCTCATCACCATCAACCGCTTTCCCTGTACCTCCCTGATTCCTTGGATACCATGATTATGTCGTTGTCTAGGGAGTTGATATACCTTCTGTGAATCTTTGATCATACACTTAGATCTTTCCTAGGATCTGGGAAATCAGACATGATTGATCTCAATTCTGTCCGGGACCAGGGATGGCGCATTGCACTGTCCTTGACGGGAATGATTCCCTGATCGTCAGTCTTCCCTTGGGGGACTGTGATCACCCTGACAGGACTAATTCAATTACATCACCTTGTGTTGGTCTTACGATATAGGGTACATTTGTTTGCGCGTGATATATAACACCGTACGTATCTGTGGACACGACCTCACCTGACCCTCCGTTAGGGGGTTTGATTACTGTCTTTACCAATTTGGTCGCGTCCACCTGGATGTCTTGTAGGCTGGCTGCTGGAAGAGGTGCCGATATCGTGCTGGGCTCACTTTCTTGCTGGTAATCCTGAGGGAAGTTTAACATGGGGTGCGACTTGCACAGGTTAACATTTGTGATTTTTACACTTTCATTTTTATAAACATTATTACATTTGTTACTTTCATTCTTAATACAGTTACTAAATGCATTTTTATCGTACAACATTGTGCCATTTCTCTGCAACCATAATCCTCTCCATTGCCATGTCTCTCTTCCCAAGATGAGGGTCAGATATGCAAGTTAAATTTCTTTGCATTTCACTTTCCTGTTGCCATAACTGTAAACAATCATAATGTGTAATTCGTTGCTTCCAGGATTTTATGAGACAGATCCTTCGCCTTAAATTATGCAGTACCTCTGAGTCAAAGCTACCTATCCCAGGAAATGGTGCTTTATCCCCCACAGTCATTCGTGTCCATTCATCACAAAAGGTCTCAGTGTGGGGACCATACTTCCCCCACATTACTAACCGAGCAGACCCTCGGGGTCTGCAAGCCTCTGCAGCCTGAACTCTGACTGCTAAACGTCCCTGTGTTGTGCACTTGGCTTCCATTGTGGACCTTTTTAACACAGAAAAACTTCCTAAAATGCACCAAACACAGAAGTCTACGGTGGAAGTTACCCAAGCTCTTCCACCAGCTTCTTCTGCTCCGAGTACAACGAATCCGCCCCTTTTAGCAGACCCACGTAATCGTTGCAGGCCCTACCAGCGAAAATTCCTTACCTTTATATTTTTACACAAATCACGCTTGCATGTGCTCCCTACAACACGCATGAGGGCAATTTAATTTACAACCTCATATCACGTTGCGTTATTGGTCACACATACAACCGTGCGGTCCAATTATACCACTTATAGACACTTGTTGCCTATAAATGGTAGGATCATTGGAGTCTCCCTACTGTGCTCCAAAACAGCCGGAGCGTAATACCACGAAAACTTTATCACACTCCGTCGCACGTTTTCACCTAGACCGTGCTCATCACGTATTCACCTAGACCGTGATTCACCAAGATTTACTTCACCAAGATTTCACCAAGATTTCACCAAGAGGAGTTCAATACACTCATACCGTTTTCAACCCACACTAACATTCTGTAGTTTTCTGATCAGAAAAATCATTTCCCGTAATCTGATAGCTCTCCCCAGAGGCATTACAGTAAAGTAAGGTATTTAAACTAAATTTTGGAAACTGAACAAATGTGTGCTATTGTCTTTTTGGCTTCTGTATCGCCTTACTATAAATGTAAGCGATATTTCACTATATAAACGCTTACCAAACACCACACAGTATCTTCTATGCTGTGTGCTTGGTTTTTTTTTTACAATTACTCCCTTAAGTATTACTTTTTATCTTTTAACTATTAATAACAACAAATGTCTCAGCGCGTTATCAATGGTATGTGGCAATCAGGAGAATGAGATGTGAAAATACACGAGTGAAAATGCAATTCTAAATTTAATCTAATAACATACATTGATGTAAGCACATGCATATAGATATTTTGACCTTATTCAGTGCTTCTAATTTGCATATGAATTGCTTTTTAACTACAGTAACTCTGTAAAGGCGATTTATTTCAACACTGCTAGGGAACAAAACCAGTCACACAGGTTCATTTGCATTTCAATGGCCATCCTGCACCAAGCATAGTAGGGTGGTAAGGAAACCAAAAGAAAAAAAAACTTTGTTTTATCTGTGTATCGTTCTTAAATCAAATACTCATTCCACTATTAACTTATATCAACCTCTATCTGAACCACTCATGATTGACCATGATATAGATTAAATAAATGCATAAAAAAAAAACTAATTGAATGATGATTTCTTTTTGACAATGGATGGCTGAATTTGACCTTCCCAAAATGGCCTCTGCTCCTCCCCCTTCCACCTCCATGAGGGTCACACAAAATGGTGGACAGACCATGCTGCTTCTTGTCACAAAGAAAGTCATCATTCAAACTCCTAAAGTTATCACGCTATGCAGAGCGATTAAAAATTATTTTAAACCTATTTAAACAGACAAACCATCCAATCTGCGTGTGTAGTTGGCACCAAATAGAAATAAAAACCAGATTTACAAAGACAATAACGTACTGCTCTTACCTTCCAGTTCCCGAATTCCCTCAGCACTCCTTACCAAGTGAAGCAGACAATTAACTGGTCAGCACTGCAGTATCCCCGACCTCCAAACGGTTTAACGAGGGATACTACCTTCCACTCTTTGCTGACTGATAATGTCTGCTGAAGTTACCTAGTGCAGATATGTAAAATCCCGGATGAGCCCCCAATTGACAATGTGTATAATATTTGTCCTATTAAAAACACGTTAAAGGTTAAAGAACACAGTACGCAATTGGCGCAAAAAGTACCGCAAGGGTACGCCCTTAACTATACCTTAAGGAATGTACTTATACTGTAAACATTTGTGCAGTGATAATGTGTAGATGTAATGCAGTGTAACCTTGTTAGCTTAAAAGCTGTATGAGCGACTATGACGCTCTGAGAACCTTTATGCATTTATAATAATCAATCAAATACCGGTCTAAGGTTCTAACGCCTTTAGTGAGAGAATGAACGTTCAAAAAGAATAATACAATACAAGCTATACACTACCAAAATAACATAGAATATCTAACCAAGTAACTAACATATAATACAATAAAGACACAAGTACGTTTAAGGGGGAGGGGAGAGAGAATGGCTAACAATAACAATAAGACAATATGGTTATATGGCTGCAGAGGAACTTACACATGTGAGAAACAATCGCTGCACAGTTAGTCAATGCTGAGAATCTTTGTGGAGAGAATACTTGAGCTTACCCATACTGGCTGTCCCTATATACACATCACCCAGCAACAACACAATGGTACCGCATGGGACAGAAGCTAGACTCCATTTTGGGAAAACTCCCATGATTCCAAAGACTGCAACACATGGTTGAAAGGGGGAGGGGAAAACACCCAGCAGCAGCCATCTTCTACACACCAACTCATTATATTCCACATTCCAATCCAACTTCCTAGAACCATCTTATTCAATTTCACATTCCAAACAACTTCCTAGAACCATCTTATTCAATTTAACATTCCAAACAAACTTCGTTTATTGCATACAGTCCATGTTATATGAATCACCAGATCACAATGTAACCACACATATCAGCCTGCCATTGCTACAAGCACATGACTACAGTAAGAAAAGGAAGTATGTTTTGACTGCAAACCTTCAGCAAGATGCATCATGTAAAACTACTATAATCTGTTATAAATCACCATCCATAAATGTATACCAGGAATACTATGCTACAGATTGTCTACTGTTCCAATTCATTACAGATTTCATAGAGTATTATCACCAACACATAACAATCACACAACTGCACAAGCCTCTTTAACCTTAAGCCATTTGTATCTCCACTAACTATTCAATACCAATCATTTCACAACTACTTTAAACTATTCTATGCCAATCAGCCATGTGGATTCAATACTTAGCCTTTCGCTTGGAGCCTGGTGATAAAAACAAGCCATTGCTTCTGGATGCCAGCTTGGTTCTGAGTATAGCCACAGTACATCTGTCCTCTGTGATCGCAAGCAACTGAACCCTGACCTCTTCTCTAGCCATGCTACTTTCCTGTTTGACCAGTTCCTGGGGGAGGGGTCTCTCTTGCTTTGTATATGCTGATCAGGTTCAGCCCTGAATTGTATCATTCATTGTTCTAACAAAGTGATTTTCAGCTTTTATACATATAATCATATCTATCCGCTGCAATGTCCCACAACTTCACAACAAGTATCAAATTAATCTACACACCAATGTGCTTGTTTCAATAGTAAACATGACGGGTTTATCTGGTTCGGTTCAAATAATACACATTCATGACATTAATTCATTAGCTAATTTTAAATCTCCATGTTGTCTGGTGCTTGATATTATTATAATTATGTACTGTATGAAATAAGTGTCGAATCCATCTCTGTGCCATGTCCGTGTAAATGCGTGTTTAACCATATATTGCTGTGCTCGCTGCGCATATTTGCAAGTATAGCGACTTAAATGTGTGCAGTTTGTATGTTCTCTCTATGTAATATTTTTTTTACTTTGACAGTAATAATAAAAACAGCAGCTATAAGGGAAAAACACTCTTTATAGTGTTATCCCAGTATATATATAGCGCTCTGGTGTGTGCTGGCATACTCTCCCTCTGTCTCCCCAAAGGGCTAGTGGGGTCCTGTCCTATATCAGAGCATTCCCTGTGTGTGTGCTGTGTGTCGGTACGATTGTGTCGACATGTATGAGGAGGAAAATGATGTGGAGGCGGAGCAATTGCCTGTAATAGAGATGTCACCCCCTAGGGAGTCGACACCTGAGTGGATGGGCTTATGGAAGGAATTACGTGACAGTGCCAGCTCTTTACAAAAGACGGTTGATGACATGAGACAGCCGGCTACTCAGCTTGTGCCTGTCCAGGCGTCTCAAAGGCCATCAGGGGCTCTAAAACGCCCGTTACCTCAGATGGCAGATACAGACGCCGACACGTATACTGACTCCAGTGTCGACGATGAAGAGACGAATGTGACTTCCAGTAGGGCCACACGTTACATGATTGAGGCAATTAAAAATGTTTTACATATTTCTGATAATACAAGTACCACTAAAAAGGGTATTATGTTTGGTGAGAAAAAACTGCCTGTAGTTTTTCCTGCATCTGAGGAATTAAATGAAGTGTGTGATGAAGCGTGGGTTTCCCCCAATAAAAAACTGATAATTCCTAAAAGGTTATTGGCATCATACCCCTTCCCGCCAGAGGGTAGGGCACGTTGGGAAACACCCCCTAGGGTGGATAAAGCGCTCACACGCTTGTCTAAACAGGTGGCACTACCGTCTCCTGATACGGCCGCCCTTAAGGAACCTGCTGACAGAAAGCAGGAGAATATCCTAAAATGTATATACACTCACACGGGTGTTATACTGCGACCAGCAATCGCCTCAGCCTGGATGTGCAGTGCTGGGGTGGCTTAGTCGGATTACCTGACTGAAAATATTGATACCCTAGATAGGGACAGTATATTACTGACTATAGAGCATTTAAAAGATGCATTTTTATATATGCCTGATGCACAGAGGGATATTTGCCGACTGGCATCAAGAGTAAGTGCGCTGTCCATTTCTGCCAGAAGAGGGTTATGGACGTGGCAGTGGTCAGGTGATGCGGATTCCAAAAGGCATATGGAAGTATTGCCTTATAAAGGGGAGGAGTTATTTGGGGTAGGTCTATCAGACCTGGTGGCCACGGCAACTGCTGGGAAATCCACATTTTTACCCCAGGTAGCCTCTCAACATAAGAAGACGCCGTATTATCAGGCGCAGTCCTTTCGGCCCCAGAAGGGCAAGCGGGCAAAAGGCTCCTCATTTCTGCCCCGTGGCAGAGGGAGAGGAAAAAGGCTGCAGCAAACAGCCAGTTCCCAGGAACAGAAGCCCTCTCCCGCTTCTGCCAAGTCCTCAGCATGACGCTGGGGCTTTACAAGCGGACTCAGGCACGGTGGGGGCCCATCTCAAGAATTTCAGCGTGCAGTGGGCTCACTCACAAGTGGACCCCTGGATCCTTCAGGTGGTATCTCAGGGGTACAAATTGGAATTCGAGACGTCTCCCCCTCGCCGTTTCCTAAA
This sequence comes from Pseudophryne corroboree, assembly GCF_028390025.1. NCBI lineage: Eukaryota > Metazoa > Chordata > Amphibia > Anura > Myobatrachidae > Pseudophryne > Pseudophryne corroboree. The sequence goes on along the minus strand of NC_086445.1, from coordinate 103,310,325 downwards.
GTCTGCTTTACCAACGTCTCCCTCCGACAGGGAGGCGGTATTGGAAGCCATTCACAAGCTGTATTCCCAGCAGGTGAAATCAAGGTACCCCTCCTGCAACAGGGAAAAGGGTATTATTCCACGCTGTTTGTGGTACCGAAGCCGGACGGCTCGGTGAGACCTATTTTAAATCTGAAATCCTTGAACACTTACATACAGAGGTTCAGATTCAAGATGGAGTCACTCAGAGCGGTGATTGCGAACCTGGAAGAAGGGGATTATATGGTGTCTCTGGACATCAAGGATGCTTACCTCCATGTCCCAATTTACCCTTCTCACCAAGGGTACCTCAGGTTTGTGGTACAGAACTGTCACTATCAGTTTCAGACGCTGCCGTTTGGATTGTCCACGTCACCCCGGGTCTTTACCAAAGTAATGGCCGAAATGATGATACTCCTTCGAAGGAAGGGAGTTTTAATTATCCCTTACTTGGACGATCTCCTGATAAGGGCAAGATCCTGGGAACAGTTGGTAGTCGGGGTAGCACTATCTCAAGTAGTGTTGCGCAGCACGGTTGGATTCTCAATATTCCAAAATTGCAGCTGATTCCGACGACACGTCTTCTATTCCTAGGGATGGTCCTGGACACAGTCCAGAAAAGGTGTTTCTCCCGGAGGAGAAAGCCAGGGAGTTATCCGAGCTAGTCAGAAACCTCCTAAAACCAGGCCAAGTGTCAGTGCATCAATGCACAAGGGTCCTGGGAAAAGTGGTGGCTTCCTACGAAGCAATCCCATTCGGCAGATTCCACGCAAGAACTTTCCAGTGGGACCTGCTGGACAAATGGTCCGGATCGCATCTTCAGATGCATCAGCGGATAACCCTGTCACCAAAGACAAGGGTGTCTCTCCTGTGGTGGTTGCAGAGTGCTCAGCTTCTAGAGGGCCGCAGATTCGGCATTCAGGACTGGGTCCTGGTGACCACGGATGCCAGCCTGCGAGGCTGGGGAGCAGTCACACAGGGAAGAAATTTCCAGGGCTTGTGGTCAAGCCTGGAGACATCACGTCACATAAATATCCTGGAGCTAAGGGCCATTTACAATGCTCTAAGCCTAGCAAGACCTCTGCTTGAAGGTCAGCCGGTGCTGATCCAGTCAGACAACATCACGGCAGTCGCCCACGTAAACAGACAGGGCGGCACAAGAAGCAGGAGGGCAATGGCAGAAGCTGCAAGGATTCTTCGCTGGGCGGAAAATCATGTGATCGCACTGTCAGCAGTGTTCATTCCGGGAGTGGACAACTGGGAAGCAGACTTCCTCAGCAGGCACGACCTCCACCCGGGAGAGTGGGGACTTCACCCAGAAGTCTTCCACATGATTGTAATCCGTTGGGAAAAACCAAAGGTGGACATGATGGCGTCCCGCCTCAACAAAAAATTGGACAGGTATTGCGCCAGGTCAAGGGACCCTCAGGCAATAGCTGTGGACGCTCTGGTAACACCGTGGGTGTACCAGTCAGTGTATGTGTTCCCTCCTCTGCCTCTCATACCCAAGGTATTGAGAATTATAAGACGGAGTGGAGTAAGAACTATACTCGTGGCTCCAGATTGGCCAAGAAGGACTTGGTACCCGGAACTTCAAGAGATGCTCACAGAGGACCCGTGGCCTCTACCTCTAAGAAGGAACCTGCTCCAGCAAGGACCCTGTCTGTTCCAAGACTTACCGCGGCTGCGTTTGACGGCATGGCAGTTGAACGCCGGATCCTGAAGGAAAAAGGCATTCCAGAGGAAGTCATCCCTACCCTGATCAAGGCCAGGAAGGATGTGACCGCAAAGCATTATCACCGCATTTGGCGGAAATATGTTGCGTGGTGCGAGGCCAGGAAGGCCCCAACGGAGGAATTTCAACTGGGTCGATTCCTGCATTTCCTGCAAACAGGAGTGTCTATGGGCCTAAAATTGGGGTCCATTAAGGTTCAAATTTCGGCCCTGTCGATTTTCTTCCAGAAAGAACTGGCTTCAGTTCCTGAAGTTCAGACGTTTGTCAAGGGGGTGCTGCATATACAGTTTCCTTTTGTGCCTCCAGTGGCACCTTGGGATCTCAATGTAGTTTTGGGGTTCCTAAAATCACATTGGTTTGAACCACTCACCACTGTGGACTTAAAATATCTCACATGGAAAGTGGTAATGCTGTTGGCCCTGGCTTCGGCCAGGCGTGTGTCAGAATTGGCGGCTTTATCCTATAAAAGCCCTTACCCGATTTTTCATACTGACAGGGCAGAATTGAGGACTCGTCCTCAATTTCTCCCTAAGGTGGTTTCAGCGTTTCACCTGAACCAGCCTATTGTGGTACCTGCGGCTACTAGGGACTTGGAGGACTCCAAGTTGCTGGACGTAGTCAGGGCCCTAAAAATATATGTTTCCAGGACGGCTGGAGTCAGAAAATCTGACTCGCTGTTTATCCTGTATGCACCCAACAAGCTGGGTGCTCCTACTTCTAAGCAGACTATTGCTCGTTGGATTTGTAGTACAATTCAGCTTGCACATTCTGTGACAGACTTGCCACAGCCAAAATCTGTAAAAGCCCATTCCACAAGGAAGGTGGGCTCATCTTGGGCGGCTGCCCGAGGGGTCTCGGCTTTACAACTTTGCCGAGCAGCTACTTGGTCAGGGGCAAACACGTTTGCTAAATTCTACAAATTTGATACCCTGGCTGAGGAGGACCTGGAGTTCTCTCATTCGGTGCTGCAGAGTCATCCGCACTCTCCCGCCCGTTTGGGAGCTTTGGTATAATCCCCATGGTCCTTACGGAGTTCCCAGCATCCACTAGGACGTCAGAGAAAATAAGAATTTGCTTACCGATAATTCTATTTCTCGTAGTCCGTAGTGGATGCTGGGCGCCCATCCCAAGTGCGGATTGTCTGCAATACTTGTACATAGTTATTGTTAACTAAATAGGGTTATTGTTGTTGTGAGTCATCTTTCCAGAGGCTCCTCTGTTATCATACTGTTAACTGGGTTCAGATCACAAGTTGTACGGTGTGATTGGTGTGGCTGGTATGAGTCTTACCCGGGATTCAATATCATTCCTTATTGTGTACGCTCGTCCGGGCACAGTATCCTAACTGAGGCTTGGAGGAGGGTCATAGGGGGAGGAGCCAGTGCACACCAGGTAGTCCTAAAGCTTTACTTTTGTGCCCAGACTCCTGCGGAGCCGCTATTCCCCATGGTCCTTACGGAGTTCCCAGCATCCACTACGGACTACGAGAAATAGAATTATCGGTAAGTAAATTCTTATTTTTTTTTTACCGGGTTGAATTACCGGGTCAGGGGACCCGCTAAATCGACCAAGGACCTTTCACATCGCACACTGACCCGGTTCGACACGGCAATATGCCGTGTCGATACCGGGTTATTTGTGCGATGTGAAAGGGGTATTACTGTGTGCGTGTGTTTCTGTACATTATGTGGCAGAAGAAGGGCTCTTAGTAGCTTGAAAGAGAACAGTATTCTTCTTTATAACAAGACATAATAAAATCACATTTAATGTTTAGTTAGAAACTTGCTGTATTTTCTCATAGTGTAATTGAATTATTCAGGACAATGGGGTCTATTCATGAAGCAGTGATAAGAGCGGAGAAGTGAGCCAGTGGAGAAGTTGCCCATGGCAACCAATCGCCTTTGAAGGAACATTAATATAGTACATTCTATAAAACTATATGTAGCAGCTGATTGGGTGTTATGAGTAACTTCTACACTGGCTCACTTCCCCGCTCTTTTCACTGCTTCATGAATAGACCCCAAGGTCATTTAAGAGTGGTTTGTGGAACATAAATCTTAGGAGGAAATTCATTTGTCTTGCACTGCTGCAGCTTACATCTGAAGTGACAGGAGCTATTCAATTGTTTACACGGCTAATCCCAGTACATTTGGCCACGTCACACCATACCCCATACGTAACAGGGGGCACTCGCGTTCAGCGGCTCAAAGAATTGAATATCGCCCTGTCACCTTAGGCGGTAGCTGCGTTTGGAAGAAAACAATTGAGTTGCCCCTTAGAGTTTTTCTTCACTGAAAATGTTGATGCTATACTTTTATTTTTAGCAACTCTTTAGATGTTTCTGTTATGTATCCGCCAATGAATGAAATGATATAATTGCATAGTGAACGTTTTCGTTTTTATGTTGCCTTGTGATTTATTTGCTTGGCTATTAGTATTATTTTTATTTATTCACTGTGCATTGTGTCCTGCAGCTGCCTATTACACATACTGTACCCTATAGTGGTAATAGGGCCCTGAGCACATGCTTACAATCAAATAAGCAACCCCTACTAATAGCAGATGGACTACGATGAACGTCTGTCATCTGAGTAATACTTCGGTTACTCAGGGTGGCTGGTGTCTTCACGCAGCCTGGGCCATTGAAGCGGCGCCACTGGCATCTGCACACCCAGAAAGCTGGGCAACATGTCTCAGTTTTCTGAAACGCTGCCCCAACCCTGCTGCGGCTTAGGTGGCACTGCAACCGTGGTCTCAGACACATGCGAAGTACAAATGCTGTGCATATGCAGATTGCTTGACATCGGATAATGCACATAAACCATTGGGTTTGCTTACTCTCTGAATCTGGCCCTTACTCCATATCTTGAACTATGCTTCTTTGTTACAATGCAGGAACATCCTGCGTTACACTATGGGGTGAATTCAATTAATCACAAAAAGTTTTTAAGCAAAAATAACCATGACTTTACAGCAGTTTATAGCCCGATGGTATCGGACAATATTATTATTATTATTATTATTATTACTGCTCTGTGGCGCAAATAGTAACCCAAAAATGCAGAAATAGGGTACATGGTAAAACGATAAATGAAATCTATATAGAACATTTTTTGCTTCTTGTGTTTAGAGCCTGGTAGTTGCCAATGGAGGCCTGGGGAACGGAGTCAGCAGACAGCAGCTGCTCAACGTCCTGCAGAGATGCGGATTGGTGGATTCGCTTCTAATGCCCCCAAACAAGCCTTATTCATTTGTCACCTATTCCTCCACGGAGGAGGCCATCCAGGCCTGCGCTTCACTCAGCGGTCAGGACCTCCCGTCTGCTGACTCGGAACAGAAAATAACTCTCTACTTCAGCTTTGTGGAGAAAGGTATTGCTAGTCGCTGTTTCTGTAAGTGCTGCTTGTGTTACATTTGGCTGTTCTCATTGAACAGCATTGTGCAGAGCTAGATGGGATCTCACGCTGTGACACAGTTCCTTTCACAGTGTAATTTAGGAGCGGAAAACATTGTCTATCTCAGTGTTAATGTGTCTGGCTAGAAAAGGGAGAATTTATAGAAACAAAACAAGTCTATGGATTCTGTAACCAAATGTTTAAAATGACAAAGTTTTGCAAGAAAACCGATTGTGTAACGTTCAGTTTGGCCGCGTGTTTTTAAGGTTATATTACCTGGTTTCCAATTTAGAGGAAGGCTGGTTTGAGCACTAGGGGATGGATTGAAAAAAGGAATATATTATTATTGTTATTATTATTATTATCTGCTGCACCATACAGAGCAAAGATGAATAACAAGATAAATAAAGTGACAGAAAAACAAAATGTACGTGTTCACAAGTGTAGGCGTAACATATACCAGGCTGTGATAGTAAATCTAAGGGGTGGTATGATAGGGGGGGGTCCTGCTCCTGTAATCTTACATTCCAAAAGGGTAAGGGAAGGAGTGGGGTTATAGGGAAGATACCAGGGGTTAAGGATGTAGAAAGGAAGACCGGATTAGGCAGAGATCCGGAAGGCACGGATGAATGAGCGTTTGGAGCAATGGATGTTTGGGAAGAGCGTTCCATAGGTTGGGGGCAACATGGGAGAAATGTTGGAGACAGGCCTAAGAAGAGGTGATCAGTGGGGCGGAAAGTGGTGGTTACTTGCTGACCGGAAGGGCAGGAGGATGGGGAGAGGGAAAGAGTACAGTATATAAATAGTATATGTGATATATATTCTTCTGTACTTTAGATTTTTACTGTATGTATTTAGCACGTTTCAGAAATAGTCACAATGAGGAAGGTAATGCAGTGTAGGGCTTTACCACTGTCCAGTGGGAATTGGCACATTCTCTATGTGGAATGCCGGCAGGGTATGACCATTCTCCTGAACTGGTAACACTACTGGTATTTTCACATATCCACAGAGCTGTCATTTAAGGCAACAGAGGATCCACTAGGTTGGTTCTCCTTTGGATTTTTATATATAAGGGTTTGGAGGAACCGTACTTAAGATGAGGAGTTGTCTGAGGGTGCAGGTATGAATGCTTTTAGATTAGTGATTGTCAACCAGGTACAGTTCCAGGGGCCAAATGGATGGCCCTCTAGCCTTCTGAGGGGCCACATGTTACTCTTTCTGTTAGTAATAAGTAAAACCAATACATTTAATCAAAAGAAAGAGACACCTGCCTGCAATTACTAATAGAAGGCATTTTATTGTGAGACAAGCAAGTGTTACAGGTATACCAGACAATTCAGACAATAAAGCAAGAGCATGTGAAGGCTTGGAGGTGCCCCTGTTGCTGATCATAATTATATATTAAAGCAACAAAGTATCATTTAGAAAAAAAAAATGTTTTTAACAAGAAATTAATACTGTATTCTATGTTACTATATTTTCTCTGTTGTCTACAGTAATCTGGTTAGATTTTTATGACTGTATATGCTGTATATTCTTTTGTGAAGGTAAAAGATGATATTTTAAAATGATAAAACTTTTTTTTACCATCTACTTTATGTTATTCACAGTAGAAGTCAGAGAGATTTTACCTCCGCCGCTGCCCCCTGGCTTGGTGATTGTAGAAGACTTTGTTTCTCCTGATGAAGAACTTGTGATGTTAGAAAATATCCTCTGGGAGGTTGATAACTCCAGTAAGTGTCCTATCATTCTACATTAGTGTGAGAGATAAATGGATTAAAATACAGTCTGAACCTTGTCATAAAAATGGAAATGGCTAGAAGAGACTCTGTGTGATCCATGAAACTCTCCGAGATGATAGGAGTATGGAGTACTCTGCATAAGGAAATAAGACGTTTGTGTAGCTGGTGTCTGTCTAAACAGAAGTCTTGTCTTAATAATGATATTTTCTCTGTGGCATAGCACAAGCACATTGCATTGAATAGAGATACGTAATAAGTTGTTTTGAGGTACATCACCTTCATCTTGTGCCATGTGATGTTTCTGTATGTGCTGTTGGTTAATAGGTTGTTTTCATTCAATCTACTTGCAGACCAGAAGTCACTAAAGCACAGGCGGGTGAAGCATTATGGCTATGAGTTCCGATACGATAACAATAACGTAGATAAGGATCAGCCTTTGCCTGGAGGTAAGCTTGAAAAAGTAGGATATGGGCATCATTATGGTTGACAGCAGCTGACTGTCTTAAGATTTCAACAGTGATATCTTCATGTTTCATGTCTCCTCATTCCAAAAGTACCACCCCACAGGTAGCCAGGGCTGTAACTTGGGGTGTGCGACCGGTGACGCAGCACAGAGTCACGGCCCTTGCTTCTGGCCTGGAGCTGAACCCTGTAGTAGGACTGCTGCTGCAGCGCCACCGGATTATGCTCAGGACACTCCGGTCAGGACTGTACTTAACGATGCTGGCGGCCCCCCGGCCCCTCTGCGTGACGTAATGACATTGGGTGCTCAGGGGCCGGGCTGGCACAGGGCGCATTTGAGCCCTGTTATGGCGCTGCAGGTAAGTGCACAGAAATGCCACTGCTATTGACTACTTTATCACTGGCGGCTGATACTGCTGCCGCCTTACAGTAGTCACAACCCAGCGCGTCTGATCATGTGTATGCCCAAAAATGAAAAGGGCAATGATTTTACATATTTATTAAAGCATTGCCCTTATAAATTACGGGTGTAAACACGATGAGAAACGCTGAGTTTTACAAACTGTTACTTTGTAAATAAACCCCTTTGCCTTTATAAATAATTAATGTTAATGCTGCTAGTATTAATAGAAACTCAAGTAAACCTAGCAAGTCTGCTGAGTGCTTCTGAGGACTCTGCTCCTTCCACTACCTGTCAGTCTGAGGCTTCCTGCTTAGCACATCCCCCTCCCCGCATCATAATTCTGCCACGTATATTCCTGTTCTCTGAGAGGGTCATTTCCTTCCTCAAGATTAGCTCCTAAAATACTCTGTTCTGCTGTGGACAATCTGGAAACCTAATTGTTCACAGGTTTATGTAGCCCCACCCTCAAAAGTTTGGGCACAGATGAGCAGAAGGCGACGAATAAACAAATGTTAGACAAAAAAGTACCTAAGAATGATACCATCATTCAGCCTCAGAACCAGCTGCACTTAGAAAAGCCACCTTGCTCTGATGCCATTTTTTGTTTGTTCTCGAAGCAGGCGGCATAAATAGAGAGCACTGTGATTGATAAATTATGTTTGTTCGATCTTGGATAGCATGCAGATTCTTAATTTTTACACAGGTCTTCCAGAGTTCTGTAATTCGGTACTGGACAGATGCTTGCTACAAGGACTCATAAAGAATAGACCTGACCAATTAACAATAAACCAGTATGAGCCAGGACAAGGTAAGGTACTAAGTACAGATGGTGTAATGGTTAGCATTGCTACCTCTCAGCACTGAGGTCATGGGTTCGATTCCCACCACGGCCCTAACTGTGAGGAATTTGTATATTGTATACTTGTATATTCTCCCTGTACTTGCGTGGGTTTCCTCTGGGTACTCCAGTTTCCTCCCACAATCCAAAACTATATCGGAAGGTTAATTGGATCCCCCCAAAAATAATCCTAGTGTGTAAGTGTGTGCGTGTACATGGGCAGGCTGGATGGACCAAGTGGTTCTCATCTGCCGCCAAATTCTATGTTTCTATGTAAGTCTGATTAATGTGAATATTAAATGACTTCTACTTTAAATTGTGATTTTACACCAGCTCAGATTGTGTCTCATCCTATACCATTAATAATAGCAGAGCATTGTATTTCAGCAGCACTGTCCTCATTCTACGTGAAAGGAGTAGTGCAGATTGGAATGACTTCTTGTTAAACAACAATGCACCCCTGGGCACCACATCTACCCCATTACCCAAAGCTTGCAATGAATTAAGGTAGTGTTTCCAGCAGCAACAACTACTAGTGTATTCAGGGGCAGACTGGGAATTTAAAGTCAAGCAAAGGCTGGGTGGTAGATAAGGTTAATGCAAAACGCTATGGTGGGTTGAAACATAACATGAAACGATGAACCTGTCGCAGTAGGAGGGCCTAACACACAAAGCATGTCACTGGTTGCTGGAGTAAACACAAGCAAGCAGAATAAGTATTGTACAGATCATTATCATTTAAATAACAATAACACAGTACACAGACTGTGCTGTTCACCCTTACCTGTTCTTTTACCTATTCCGTGATACCCCGTCATGGGGCATTACTTACCTAGGGCAGTAGTGCCAAACTGTGGCATGGATGGACAGTAGCTGCCATTAGAGACTGGCAGCTACCCCCGCAGCCAGGGATGATGGAGAGTGCTGGACCCTGTGTGGAGCCTGCAGCAGCAGAAACATGTCCCACAGTACATGGTGGCTAACTTGCTTCAGCCACGGATAATCTACGGCTGCAGAATATATCAACTGTTGTTGCCTAGCATCTAAGTCCTGGCTAGCACGCATGAGCCAAGGTAGCTTAAAATGAATGAGGACTGAGGGGACCGCTAGCTGGAGGGGTTATAAGAAGCGCAGAGAGCCGTTGAGAGGCAGTAGGACTTGTGCAGGTTGCTCCTTTGAGCAGTGATCCATTGGGGGGTGGAGGGGGGAGGGGGACAGGGATATCTGATCAGAGGGAGTGAACAGAAGGAGCCAAAATTAAAAATCGCGCCTTGCAGGTAGGTTTAATGGGAAGAGAATGTCAGACTAATGACGGATACCCGAGGCAGCTGCTGGGCGCTTGGTGTGGTGCTGATCAGCGAGAATGCTGGACTGAACTGCTTCAGGGAGAAGATCTGTGATTGCACATTATCTGCAATGCAATATACTGGGCCAGTGCAGAAATACTCACAGCAGGACTAGTCTAGTCACCTAGATAGAGAAGGGCAACTCTGTGTTAGTTATAAGCCTGAAAGAGCTAGTACTTACAAAATCTGCTCAATGTCATGACAAACCGATTCTAAATGCCCCCACTAATTCCTCCAAGCATAGCTATAGACCCTAAGTTACTCAACTAATAGCGGCTAATACAGCCTTAGATGGAAATTATAAAGCAGTGGTTTACATCCAGATTTACCAGAAGTCCAAATTTAATTTACCACGGTTACTAGCTTCTATAAAGGGCTATTCACAGAGTGCTCCTAAAGAAAGTTACTAGCGTCTGATCAAGTTCAGCAATAAATATGAGTGAGACTTACATATCAGCCACAGTAGGATGAGAGCAGTACAGACTAAACTAATGGGCCCTACACATTAGGCCATAACACTGAACGATATGAACGTTCTCGTTCATTAATGATCGAGAACTCGTTCATATCATTCATCGTGTAGGCACCAACAATGAACGATTTGCGGCCCCACTCTCATTTATCGTTGGTGCCGGGTCGCTTATGCATGCAGGACAATATTGACAATCTCGTCCATATTAGCATGCACCCCCCGACACCGGGTCACCCGTCGGCCGTTTCCACCGTCGGGTGGATCGCCAAGTGTGTAGGGGGCATCAGCCTAATTAATGTAGTGTTCACACTATGCAGTTTCAACAGGGGGCCGCGCCCTGCCCAATTTAAAAATGGCAAAATGTGTCCTGCCCTTTTAGCAGTGTTCTGCTAAAACAGCCTGCCTGTGCCTTCCCCACCAGTGGGCTGCAGTGTCCTGCGAGTGGGAAAAGCTGCAGTTGCTGATCACCGCCAGGTGAATAGATGCCGTGTGCATGCTCTCGCCATATATTTACAGTGAGGGGAAGGCTTGGGGGCAGCCCAGCATAACCATAAGTGCTAGACACGCCCCCAAGAGTGATGACGGCTGGGCCGTGCCCCCTCCCCAGCTGGCAACGTCCCCTTTTCAGGTGCTCGTTCTCCTTCAAACCTGCACCCCAGCTCCCTGCCCGCATATTAGTGGGTACACTCTTAATGTAATCTGAGGGAACCAACCCTTTGTGGAATATTTGTCTACCATAGAGATTTCTATCAAACACGGGTTTGCAACGCAAAAACAGTAAAGTACCAACAAAATTCTAGTAAACATTTGTGACTGTAACGTACATAAATAATTCTTGTTTTAGGATACAGGTTGAGTATCCCTTATCCAAAATGCTTGGGACCAGAGGCATTTTGGATATCGGATTTTTCCGTATTTTGGAATAATTGCATACTATAATGAGATATCATGGTGATGGGACCTAAATCTAAGCACAGAATGCATTTATGTTACATATACACCTTACACACACAGCCTGAAGGTCATTTTAGCCAATATTTTTTATAACTTTGTGCATTAAACAAAGTGTGTCTACATTCACACAATTCATTTATGTTTCATATACACCTTATACACTCAGCCTGAAGGTCATTTAATACAATATTTTAATAACTTTGTGTATATAACAAAGTTTGTGTACATTGAGCCATCAAAAAAAATAAGAATTTACTTACCGATAATTCTATTTCTCGTAGTCCGTAGTGGATGCTGGGGACTCCGTAAGGACCATGGGAATAGCGGCTCCGCAGGAGACTGGGCACAAAAGTAAAGCTTTAGGACTACCTGGTGTGCACTGGCTCCTCCCCCTATGACCCTCCTCCAAGCCTCAGTTAGGATACTGTGCCCGGACGAGCGTACACAATAAGGAAGGATTTTGAATCCCGGGTAAGACTCATACCAGCCACACCAATCACACCGTATAACTTGTGATCTAAACCCAGTTAACAGCATGATAACAGAGGAGCCTCTAGAAAAGATGGCTCACTACAGCAATAACCCGATTTTTGGTAACAATAACTATGTACAAGTATTGCAGACAATCCGCACTTGGGATGGGCGCCCAGCATCCACTACGGACTACGAGAAATAGAATTATCGGTAAGTAAATTCTTATTTTCTCTGACGTCCTAGTGGATGCTGGGGACTCCGTAAGGACCATGGGGATTATACCAAAGCTCCCAAACGGGCGGGAGAGTGCGGATGACTCTGCAGCACCAAATGAGAGAACTCCAGGTCCTCCTCAGCCAGGGTATCAAATTTGTAGAATTTTACAAACGTATTTGCTCCTGACCAAGTAGCTGCTCGGCAAAGTTGTAAAGCCGAGACCCCTCGGGCAGCCGCCCAAGATGAGCCCACCTTCCTTGTGGAGTGGGCATTTTACAGATTTTTGGCTGTGGCAGGCCTGCCACAGAATGTGCAAGCTGAATTGTACTACAAATCCAACGAGCAATAGTCTGCTTAGAAGCAGGAGCACCCAGCTTGTTGGGTGCATACAGGATAAACAGCGAGTCAGATTTTCTGACTCCAGCCGTCCTGGAAACATATATTTTCAGGGCCCTGACAACGTCTAGCAACTTGGAGTCCTCCAAGTCCCTAGTAGCCGCAGGCACCACAATAGGTTGGTTCAGGTGAAACGCTGAAACCACCTTAGGGAGAAACTGAGGACGAGTCCTCAATTCCGCCCTGTCCGAATGGAAAATCAGATAAGGGCTTTTACAGGATAAAGCCGCCAATTCTGACACGCGCCTGGCCCAGGCCAGGGCCAACAGCATGACCACTTCCCATGTGAGATATTTTAACTCCACAGATTTAAGTGGTTCAAACCAATGTGACTTTTGGAACCCAAAAACTACATTGAGATCCCAAGGTGCCACTGGAGGCACAAAAGGAGGCTGTATATGCAGTACCCCTTTTACAAACGTCTGAACTTCAGGGACTGAAGCTAGTTCTTTTTGGAAGAAAATTGACAGGGCCGAAATTTGAACCTTAATGGACCCCAATTTCAGGCCCATAGACACTCCTGTTTGCAGGAAATGTAGGAATCGACCCAGTTGAATTTCCTCCGTCGGGCCTTACTGGCCTCGCACCACGCAACATATTTTCGCCAAATGCGGTGATAATGTTTTGCGGTTACATCCTTCCTGGCTTTGATCAGGATAGGGATGACTTCATCCGGAATGCCTTTTTCCTTCAGGATCCGGCGTTCAACCGCCATGCCGTCAAACGCAGCCGCGGTAAAGGTGTGTACACACGGTAAGATATTTTCTTCCGATTCTGACTATATAGTCAGAATCGGAAGAAAAGATAGTGCAGATCGCAAGGTGACAGTCACCTTGCGATCCCGATCCGATGCCGATGCGCGGCCCCGCGCGGTCGGCATCGGCAGAAAAAATAGGCTGTGCAGGCAAGTCAATCCTGGCTATCTCTATAGAAGAGATAGTCAGGATTGACATCGCACATAGCCAGCATCGCAAGCACACTCATTATGTGCTTGCGATACTGGCTAAGTGCCGACCCGGCCCCCTGTCGCACGGTGAGAATCGGATAAGTCCGAATCTCACCGTGTGTATGCACCCTTAGTCTTGGAACAGACAGGGTCCTTGCTGGAGCAGGTCCCTTCTTAGAGGTAGAGGCCACGGATCCTCCGTGAGCATCTCTTGAAGTTCCGGTTACCAAGTCCTTCTTGGCCAATCCGGAGCCACGAATATAGTGCTTACTCCTCTCCATCTTATAATTCTCAGTACCTTGGGTATGAGAGGCAGAGGAGGGAACACATACACTGACTGGTACACCCACGGTGTTACCAGAGCGTCTACAGCTATTGCCTGAGGGTCCCTTGACCTGGCGCAATACCTGTCGAGTTTTTCCCAACGGTTTATAATCATGTGGAAGACTTCTGGGTGAAGTCCCCACTCTCCCGGGTGGAGGTCGTGTCTGCTGAGGAAGTCTGCTTCCCAGTTGTCCACTCCCGGAATGAATACTGCTGACAGTGCTATCACATGATTTTCCGCCCAGCGAAGAATCCTTGCAGCTTCTGCCATTGCCCTCCTGCTTCTTGTGCCACCCTGTCTGTTTACGTGGGTGACTGCCGTGATGTTGTCCGACTGGATCAACACCGTCTGACCTTGAAGCAGAGGTCTTGCTAAGCTTAGAGCATTGTAAATGGCCCTTAGCTTCAGGATATTTATGTGAAGTGATGTCTCCAGGCTTGACCATAAGCCCTGGAAATTCCTTCCCTGTGTGACTGCTCCCCAGCCTCGCAGGCTGGCATCCGTGGTCACCAGGACCCAGTCCTGAATGCCGAATCTGCGGCCCTCTAGAAGATGAGCACTCTGCAACCACCACAGGAGGGACACCCTTGTCCTTGGTGACAGGGTTATCCGCTGATGCATCTGAAGATGCGACCCGGACCATTTGTCCAGCAGGTCCCACTGGAAAATTCTTGCGTGGAATCTGCCGAATGGGATTGCTTCGTAGGAAGCCACCATTTTTCCCAGAACCCTTGTGCATTGATGCACTGAGACTTGGCTCGGTTTTAGGAGGTTCCTGACTAGCTCGGATAACTCCCTGGCTTTCTCCTCCGGGAGAAACACCTTTTTCTGGACTGTGTCCAGGATCATCCCTAGGAACAGAAGACGAGTCGTCGGAACCAGCTGCGATTTTGGAATATAGAGAATCCAACCGTGCTGCCGCAACACTACCTGAGATAGTGCTACACCGACCTCCAACTGTTCTCTGGATCTTACCCTTATCAGGAGATCGTCCAAGTAAGGGATAACTAAAACTCCCTTCCTTCGAAGGAGTATCATCATTTCGGCCATTACCTTGGTAAAGACCCGGGGTGCCGTGGACCATCCAAACGGCAGCGTCTGAAACTGATAGTGACAGTTCTGTACCACAAACCTGAGGTACCCTTGGTGAGAAGGGTAAATTGGGACATGAAGGTAAGCATCCTTGATGTCCCGAGACACCATGTAGTCCCCTTCTTCCAGGTTCGCAATCACTGCTCTGAGTGACTCCATCTTGAATTTGAACTTCTGTATGTAAGTGTTCAAAGATTTTAGATTTAAAATCGGTCTCACCGAGCCGTCCGGCTTCGGTACCACAACAGTGTGGAATAATACCCCTTTCCCTGTTGCAGGAGGGGTACCTTGATTATCACCTGCTGGGAATACAGCTTGTGAATGGCTTCCAAAACTGCCTCCCTGTCGGAGGGAGACGTCGGTAAAGCCGACTTTAGGAAACGGCGAGGGGGAGACGTCTCGAATTCCAATTTGTACCCCTGAGATACCACCTGAAGGATCCAGGGGTCTACTTGCGAGTGAGCCCACTGCGCGCTGAAATTCTTGAGACGGGCCCCCACCGTGCCTGAGTCCGCTTGTAAAGCCCCAGCGTCATGCTGAGGGCTTGGCAGAGGCGGGAGAGGGCTTCTGTTCCTGGGAACTGGCTGATTTCTGCAGCCTTTTTCCTCTCCCTCTGTCACGGGGCAGAAATGAGGAACCTTTTGCCCGCTTGTCCTTATGGGAACGAAAGGACTGCGCCTGATAATACGGCGTCTTCTTATGTTGAGAGGCGACCTGGGGTAAAAACGTGGATTTCCCAGCTGTTGCCGTGGCCACCAGGTCTGAAAGACCGACCCCAAATAACTCCTCCCCTTTATAAGGCAATACTTCCATATGCCGTTTGGAATCCGCATCACCTGACCACTGTCGTGTCCATAACCCTCTTCTGGCAGAAATGGACAACGCACTTACTCTTGATGCCAGTCGGCAAATATTCCGCTGTGCATCACGCATATATAGAAATGCATCTTTTAAATGCTCTATAGGCAATAATATACTGTCCCTATCTAGGGTATCAATATTTTCAGTCAGGGAATCCGACCACGCCAACCCAGCACTGCACATCCAGGCTGAGGCGATTGCTGGTCGCAGTATAACACCAGTATGTGTGTAAATACATTTTAGGATACCCTCCTGCTTTCTATCAGCAGGATCCTTAAGGGCGGCCATCTCAGGAGAGGGTAGAGCCCTTGTTTTGACAAGCGTGTGAGCGCTTTATCCACCCTAGGGGGTGTTTCCCAACGCACCCTAACCTCTGGCGGGAAAGGATATAATGCCAATAACTTTTTTATCGGGGGAAACCCACGCTTCATCACACACCTCATTTAATTTCCCAGATTCAGCAAAACTACAGGTAGTTTTTCCTCACCGAACATAATACCCCTTTTGGTGGTACTCGTATTATCAGAAATGTGTAAAACATTTTTCATTGCCTCAATCATGTAACGTGTGGCCCTACTGGAAGTCACATTTGTCTCTTCACCGTCGACACTGGAGTCAGTATCCGTGTCGGCGTCTGTATCTGCCATCTGAGGTAACGGGCGCTTTAGAGCCCCTGACGGCCTATGAGACGTCTGGACAGGCACAAGCTGAGTAGCCGGCTGTCTCATGTCAACCACTGTCTTTTGTAAAGAGCTGACACTGTTAATTCCTTCCAACAGTTCACCCACTCAGGTGTCGACCCCCTAGGGGGTGACATCCCTATTACAGGCAATTTGCTCCGCCTCCACATCATTTTCCTCCTCATACATGTCGACACAAACGTACCGACACACAGCACACACACAGGGAATGCTCTGATAGAGGACAGGACCCCACTAGCCCTTTGGGGAGACAGAGGGAGAGTTTGCCAGCACACACCAGAGAACTATATATATACAGGGATAACCTTATATAAGTGTTTTTCCCCTTATAGCTGCTGTATTGTTAATACTGCGCCTAATTAGTGCCCCCCTCTCTTTTTTTAACACTTTCTGTAGTGTAGTGACTGCAGGGGAGAGCCAGGGGAGCTTCCCTCCAACGGAGCTGTGAGGGAAAATGGCGCCAGTGTGCTGAGGAGATAGGCTCCGCCCCTTTTTAGCTGACTTTTCTCCTGCTTTTTTATGGATTCTGGCAGGGGTTAAAATTCATCCATATAGCCCTGGGGGCTATATGTGATGTATTTTCGCCAGCCAAGGTGTTTTTATTGCTGCTCAGGGCGCCCCCCCCTAGCGCCCTGCACCCTCAGTGACCGAAGTGTGAAGTGTGCTGAGGAGCAATGGCGCACAGCTGCAGTGCTGTGCGCTACCTTGGTGAAGACAGGATGTCTTCTGCCGCCGATTTTCCGGACCTCTTCTTGCTTCTGGCTCTGTAAGGGGGCCGGCAGCGCGGCTCTGGGACCGGACTCCATGGCTGGGCCTGTGTTCGATCCCTCTGGAGCTAATGGTGTCCCGTAGCCTAAGAAGCCCAATCCACTCTGCACGCAGGTGAGTTCGCTTCTTCTCCCCTTAGTCCCTCGATGCAGTGAGCCTGTTGCCAGCAGGTCTCACTGAAAATAAAAAACCTAAAACTAAACTTTTCACTAAGCAGCTCAGGAGAGCCACCTAGTGTGCACCCTTCTCGTTCGGGCACAAAAATCTAACTGAGGCTTGGAGGAGGGTCATAGGGGGAGGAGCCAGTGCACACCAGGTAGTCCTAAAGCTTTACTTTTGTGCCCAGTCTCCTGCGGAGCCGCTATTCCCATGGTCCTTACGGAGTCCCCAGCATCCACTAGGACGTCAGAGAAACAAAGGTTTCACTATCTCACTCTCACTCAAAAAAGTCCGTATTTCGGAATATTCCGTATTTCGGAATATTTGGATATGGGATACTCAACCTGTAATAGATATTCTGATATCATAAGGAGTTTATCCAGTGTTATAGTTCGTGATTGGGTGAAAAGAAAATGTAAAGGTTGGATAATACTTGCTACTAGGGTTTAAAGAGGAGGTAAAAAAGGGAATAAGTGAAGTTAGAGCATGTTAAACACTTACTTAGTATTTGACAGTGATTAAAGGATACTATGTTATCATACATTGTGATAGAAGAGGATAAGGAGGCTTACATGGAAAAAAAAGGTGTTTCAGTGAAAGTGTTGGTGATTACATAACTGTGATGACACCATTAACTTGGGGAAGTCTGAAAGAAGTGCCACCCTCAGTTACTTGTCTCCTAGATGATGTCCCATTAAATAAACCAAATCTATTTTTCACTTGTGTGTTTTATTGTGTGTGGGGTTGGGATCCCTTACCTCTCTGCCAGTCATATACCAATAGCCATCAGACAAGCACTGTGAACTGAATACACTAAAAACATCCCACCCTGTCCTAATTTGTTCAGGATACACCACAAGTGTGCTGTTCCTCCTTACCTGTTCTTGCAGATTTGATTACCTCCAGTTCATTTACCTGTTCTTGCCTTGTTGCCGTTTTGGCATCTCTTGGAAAGTCAGTGTCTTGAAAGTTTTATGACAATGCAAAGTGTTAACAAACCGTAAGGGGCAGATGTATTAAGCCTAGAGAAGTGATAAAGCAGTGATAAGTGCAAGGTGATAACACACCAGCCAATCAGCTCCAACATGTAAATTGACAGTTAGGAGCTGATTGGCTGGTGCATTATCACCTCCCACTAATCACTGCTTTATCACTTCTCCAGGCTTAATACATCTGAGGCTCTTTGCCATAAATACAACACTCTGTTATAGCCAGAGAAAGCTGCCCCCCTAGCACTAGCAATGAATACCATGTGAATGTGGTTTGTCTAATGTGTGTGTGTGTTGGTATACATAGTCATAAAAATCTATGAAAAATTGTTATATCAAAGATCAATATCTATATAAGGCGTCATAAGTGTTCAACAGCATTGTTCAAGTGGGTAAATGGACAACGAGAACATAAGTACAGACTAATGTAGATCGTATATAAATTCATATAAATACATAATTAAAGTGTGAAGTTAGCATATGGATGCTTTCCTCCGCTGTAGTGAATCTGAAAGGTACAATTAGTGACATTAATATTATAGGACAATGGCCCTCATTCCGAGTTGTTCGCTCGTTATTTTCCTTCGCATCGGTGCGATTTTCCGCTAACTGCGCATGCGCAATGTTTGCACTGCGGCTGCGTCAA
The DNA here is from genome assembly GCF_028390025.1 of Pseudophryne corroboree. Taxonomy (NCBI): domain Eukaryota; kingdom Metazoa; phylum Chordata; class Amphibia; order Anura; family Myobatrachidae; genus Pseudophryne; species Pseudophryne corroboree. The sequence goes on along the minus strand of NC_086445.1, from coordinate 103,291,384 downwards.
GTAAATTTGCTAAGAAGTTTGGAATTTTACTCACAGCATTACGAGGTTTTTTCTTCGTTCTGGTGATCGGAGTGTGATTGACAGGAAGTGGGTGTCTCTGGGTGGAAACTGGCCGTTTTATGGGTGTGTGTGAAAAAACGCTGCCGTTTCTGGGGAAAACGTGGGAGTGGCTGGAGAAACGGGGGAGTGTCTGGGCGAACACTGGGTGTGTTTGTGACGTCAAACCAGGAACGAAACTGACTGAACTGATCGCAGTGGCAGAGTAAGTCTCGAGCTACTCAGAAACTGCTAAGAAATGTCTATTCGCAATTTTGCGAATACTTCGTTCGCAATTCTGCTAAGCTAAGATACCCTCCCAGAGGGCGGCGGCTTAGCGTGTGCACTGCTGCGAAAAGCGGCTAGCGAGCGAACAACTCGGAATGAGGGCCAATACTCGATCTCTGAGCAGGTGTAAAATGAAAGTGTACTGAGAGTTGCTTGTCACAGAGTAAAGAACATATCTACAAATGTGCTCTCTCCACCCCTTTATCTTATGTGAATAGTATCCCTCTGCTCAAATCTAGTTTCTGCAGTGGCTCGTATTCTGCTGTTTGCTTTTTAAGACGTGCCATCAGTCCATCCAACCTTCCATCGGTAGTTGCAGATGTCTTTTGTCCTGCCATGCTGCACCACAAACCCATGCACTTAGGCAGAATGCACGGTGTATGAAATCACAAAAGATCATTCCACACTTCATAAAGGACCTTCATAATTAGAGTAAGGTGGTAATTCAATTTTCGGTGAAAAAAAAGGGGGCAATTGTTGCCCAATGTTTATCAGGCAATTCAATTTCAGCCTTTTTTTTTTTTTTCTTTTGCACAAAAATTGATTGCGAAAACGAGTCAGTTATCGGGGATTTTGATTTTAAGCTGCCTCCGGGCAGGTGGAATAAAAATCCCTGATAGTGCCGGCTTTCTAGCCTAATTGGATAGCGCCCGGGGGATCAATTAGCCATGGTTATTTACCACAGCTAATTGAATTCCCCCCTAAAGTTGTTATGTATATACATATGTTACTTTGTGGCAAGCCATCTGGATAAGAGAATAAAATGTGAATAAAAAGTATGTCTTTGTTATTGCTAGGCATCCCGCCGCACATTGATACTCATTCAGCATTTGAAGATGAAATTATCTCATTGAGCTTGGGAGCCGAGGTAAGACAAAAAATAGTATTTAATCCCCCCTAAAAATATACACACTCTACAGGGATTGTTAGTTCAAGTACGATGAGTGTTTATGTTGGTTGACAGAGCTCCTGTCTGCTTTATAGCTCTATGTGGTTCCATTCAGCACTGTGAGCAAGTCTTACCCATCTCTTAAATGTTTCAATGTTAAAAACACGTAATGTAAATCTATTGATTTCCTAGAGCTATGTTTCTATTGGGTGTTTTGTCCAGTTCCACCCCAGCTTCCATCAGGCTCTGCCACATCCCATAGCTGGTGTATTGTTATGAAGTTTTCATGGGATATAGTTGTAATCCCGGCGGTCAGAATACTGACGCCGGAATCCTCCTGGGTGACCACGACTCCAATGGAGTGGGAACACAACCTGTGGCGAGCGAAGCGATCCACCAAGTCCCCAGGGGGCTTCGTTCCGCTTGCTCCCCTGCCGACATTCTGACGGTCTGGATTCTGCCCGGTATTTTGACCGCCCGGATCCCGTACCCATCTCGTTTTCACACATGACTTAAATTGACGGAAGGATTTTATGGATTCTTTTCGGAACCGTCTTTTCTTGGATTCCATAACACCAAGGGCCAACTTAGAAAAAGGTCCTTGTAGTCTGTTTTAGCAAAACCTTCAACAGGAATCTTAAACATTCATCACAAATACAGATGTGATCTCATTCTCCTAGCCTCAGTACTCCATGCGGTGAGAGATGCCTCTCCCGAGTGAACAGCAGTGTAGCATAGTGACCTTTTCTTTAAATGTGTATCTTATTCACACAACAGATGCAGTGAAACACCCCTCAATCTGTACCATAGACATCGGGCTGCGATGAATTCGTTTTAAGTACAGTATGTACAAAGTTGCAGATGAAGCATAACGATACTTGACGTGCAAAAAAGCCACAGGTGCCGCATAATAGCACTTCCTATACTGTACAGTTTGAGACTCACTCACAAACAGATGTGCAAGTGTTGCAAATCAGTGCAATTACCTGAAGTGGTTTTGTTGTATCACATTACGACTGAGGGAGGTATTCAATTCTTTTCACCCCCTTGCACACACGTTCTGTTTCTGCTGATGGGTGTGGTATAATCATTTCAACTCGCTATCCCCGGGATAGCGAGGGCACCCAACCCATTATGCAGCTAAATCTGATTACAGTGTACTATGAATGCAAAATGCGCGATAATGGGGAGCACTTTAGAAAGGAGATTGGACGTGATACTGTATATCATTTGAATAGCGACCTAAGACTTTCAAGTGGGAAAGATGCTTGGCACAGGGAGAGTCACACGGAGCCTGGCGTGTCAAGATGGGCTGTTTAGCGCGACTGTAGCAAGTGTATAAGGACATATCAGAACATGGATAAAGTGGGGGGAAATAGTTTTTTTTACATTTTAGAATACAGCACAAATCTCATTCTCTCGCCCTTTTTTTTTTTTTTTTTTTACTTATTTTATTTCTCCCATTTTTTTTTTCATTATTATGAATTATTCAGTTCTTTTTTTATTCCCTGTGGCATGTGTATGACTTACAGATTGTTTTGGTTCTGTTCTTTTTTTTATTTTTATTGTATGTAAGTCTGTTTGTTTGATTTGTGTCAGAGAATAAAAATCATTTAATTGACTACAGGATTTTCTTGTCGCCGTAGCCTTTTTTGGTTGCTCTCTGTTTAAAGTTTAAATCCATTTCTATGCACCAGTAACTGCATTGTTTATCACCAAGTTATAAATGTAAATTAGGGTTTTGATTGCCAGCTAATTTAAATAATAGCAAAGGGGATACACTACTAACATCCTCAGGAAAGGCAATGAAGATAAATACCATTTCCTCATTTTCTTTAATTTAATATTGGGCAGACTAATTAACTTTCATGAGTAGCAAACAGAAAAAATTGGTGCTGCAGAAGCCTCACAGAGCCGGGATTTGAGAAAATGGAAATTGCACAGGTTAACTACACAGTTGCTGGAACCAGTATAAACGGGGATCAGTTTACATGAGGTTGTAGCCAATGACATCACTCAGAAACATCATCATTCATGAGGTCTATGGTCCTAGTGTAATTAAGTGGGGGAAATGTATCAAACCTTGGACAGAGATAAAGTACCAACCAATCAGCTCCTACTGTCATTTTTCAAATAGACACCCTGTAAATGGCAGTTAAGCTGTGTACACACTTAGGGGTCTATTCATGAAAGAGTGAAAAGTGTGTAGAAGTGAATTAGTGGAGAAGTTGCCCATGGCGACCAATCAGCACTGAAGTAACATTTATAATTTGCATACTATGAAATTATACAGAGCAGCTGATTGGTTGCCATGGGCAACTTCTCCACTCTTTTCGCTGCTTCATGAATAGACCCCACAAAGATTTATCTGTGCAATAACCTGTTTGGCTGGAATAAAAATATCATAATGTATGGGAGCAAATGACAATCGACCCTTTGCTCCCAAACACTGGAAAACAGACAATGGTTTTTCAGACAAATAGGTAAATCTGATTTAACAAATTTCTCCAAACAATAATTTTTACCTGTTTTCCAGCGTTTAGGATCCAATGGTTGATTGTCATTTGCTCCCATATATTACCAAATTTTTGTTCTCACCAGACAGATTGGACAGATAGTAAATGCAAAAACCTGGCTCTGATAGTTAATAAACGTCCTGTTTTTCCAGCAGCTATCAATAAGGGAGTACTCAACCCTTTATGTATGTGACAAATATCCAAAATAAAAGAAGCACTAGTAAACAGGTAATTTAATAAGGAAAATATTATTATTATTATTATTATTATTATTATTATTAATAATAATAATAACAATAATACAATCATACTAGCCGGTACATAAAAATATAAATACAACAATAAAATCAATGAAAATAAAACTTTCTTATTTGACTACCAATCAACCAAGCGCAGAAAAATGTTAGTGAAGCAGTCACTGTATTAATAGCATACGGTCAGATGTTTTTAGCCAACATTTCTCAATGCTATTAACACAATGATTGCTTCAGTAACCCTTTCCTGTGCTTGGTTTGACAATTATTGCAACAAGAAAAGCATTGCGAAAAGGAGATTTATGGTAAGAACTTACCTTTGTTAAATCTCTTTCTGCGAGGTATACTGGGTTCCACAAGGATAACATCAGAGTGTAGAGTTGGATCTTGATCAGAGGCACCAACAGGCTAAAAGCTTTGACTGTTCCCAGTATGCATAGCGCCGCCTCCTTTATAACCCTGCCTCCGTGCACAGGTGCTCAGTTTTGTTAACCAGTCCAATGCAGTAGCAGGTAAAAGAGATGACATCCGTTAGTAGCCACATACACTACATTCTCACGACAGGAGAAGGTACCAGCAGCTAATGCCATACAAACCCAAAGAAGCTAAGTGCGTCAGGGTGGGCTCCCTGTGGAACCCAGTGTACCTCGCACAAAGGTAAGTTCTTACCATAAATCTCTGTTTCTGCAGCAGGGTACACTGGGGTTCCACAGGGATAACATCGGGGATGTCCTAAAGCAGTTCCTCATGGGAGGGGACGTACTGTAGTGGGCACAAGAACCCGGCGTCCAAAGGAGGCATCCTGGGAGGCAGAAGTGTCGAAGGCATAGAACCTTATGAACATGTTCACTGAGGACCACGTAGCCGCCTTGCACAATTGTTCAAGGGTCGCACCACGGCGGGCCGCCCAAGAAGGTCCAACAGACTGAGTAGAATAGGCTTTGATGGTAGCAGGAGCTAGAAGGCCAGCCTGTACATATGCATGTGCAATCACCATTCTAATCCATCTGCCAGCCACATTTGTGAAAACCAAAAAGGACAACAAGGGAATCAGATCTCCTAAGAGAAGCTGTTCTCTTCACGTAAATACGGAGAGATCGTACTACATCCAAAGACCGCTCTTTGGAGGATAAACCAGGAGAGGTAAATGCCGGAACCACAATTTCCTGGTTAAGGTGGAAAGACGACACCACCTTAGGCAAATAACCAGGACTAGTTTTAAGAACCGCCCGGTCACGGTGAAAAATCAAAAAGGGTGACCGACAAGACACGGCACCCAAGTCTGAAACCCCTCTAGCAGAGGTAATAACCATCAAAAACAAGACCTTAAGAGTTAGCCACTTAAGGTCCACAGACTCAAGAGGTTCAAACGGAGACTCTTGTAAGGCATCCAGAACAGCTGACAAATCCCAAGGAGCCACAGGTGGGACCTAGGGAGGTTGAATCTGTAATACACCCTGCGTGAATGTATGAACATCAGGGAGAGTTACAATTTTTCTCTGAAACCATATTGACAAGGCAGAAGTATGAACCTTGAGAGAGGCCAGAAGCAGGCCTAAGTCCAGGCCCTGTTGCAGGAAAGCCAAAAGCTTGGCAGTACAGGACTTGTATGCGTCATAATGGTTAGTCACACACCAGGCAAAGTAGGAATTCCAGACCCTATAATAAATCCAAGCAGACGCCGGTTTACGGGCCTTTAACATAGTTTGAATGACCACCTCAGAAAATCCTTTGGCCCTCAGTACGGAAGCTTCAAGAGCCACGCCGTCAAAGCCAGCCGGGCCAAATCCTGGTAGACACAAGGGCCCTGAACAAGGAGGTCTGGGCGTTGCGGAAGTAGAAGAGGATGCTCCATCGAGAGACCCTGCAGGTCTGAGAACCAATGCCGTCTGGGCCACGCTGGAGCGATTAGAAATAGGATTCCTCCTTCTTGCTTGAACTTCCTTATCATCCTGGGCAGAAGTGACACCAGAGGGAACACATACTGCAGCCGAAAGTTCCATGAAATTGCCAGTGCATCCACGAACGCTGCTTGAGGATCCCTTGTCCTTGCTCCGAAGACCGGAACCTTGTGATTGTGTTGAGACGCCATCAGGTCTACATCTGGTAGGCCCCACTTGTCCACTAGGAATTGAAAGACTTCCGTATGAAGACTCCACTCTCCAGCGTGTACGTCCTGACAACTGAGGAAGTCCTCTTCCCAGTTGTGGATTCCCAGAATGAACACTGCCGATATGGCTGGCAGATGGCGTTCCGCCCAAAGGAGGATTTTTGACACTTCCATCATTGCCATGCGGCTTCGAGTGCCGCCTTGATGATTTATGTACGCCACTGTGGTGGCGTTGTCTGACTGTAGTTGAACAGGCCTGTTCTGTACTAGAGGCAGGGCTAGTGTCAACGCATTGAACACTGCCCTCAGTTCCAGAATGTTTATTGGGAGGAGAGATTTTTCCCTGGTCCGCCGACCCTGAAGAGAGTGTTGCTCCAACACTGCACCCCAGCCCCGCAGACTGGCATCCGTTGTCAGAAGGACCCAGTTGGAAATCCAGAAGGGACGACCCCTGCTCAGTTGCTGGTCCTGTAGCCACCAGGTTAGTGACAAGCGGACCTCCGGAGTCAAGAAGATCATGCGAGTCCTGATCCAGTGAGGCAGGCCGTCCCACTTGGAGATTTTCAACCTCTGCCGAGGGCGGGAGTGAAATTGAGCATACTCTACCATGTCGAAAGCCGACACCATGAGGCCTAGTACTTGCATCGCCGAGTGTATCGACACGTGGGCGGGAGAGGAAGCATCTTATCTTGTCCTGAAGTTTCAGGACCTTCTTTGGAGACAGAAACAACCGCTGGTTGTGGGTGTCGAATAGTGCTCCCAGGTGCACCATGCTCTGAGCAGGGACCAGGGAAGATTTCTTCCAGTTGATGAGCCACCCGTGGGCTTGCAGGAATTGGACCGTCCGTTCCAGATGACAGAGGAGAACCTCTGGAGAGTTCGCCAGGCTCAACAAATCATCCAGATACGGCAGGATCCTGATACCATGACGGCGGAGTAGAGTCGTCATGACCGCCATGACCTTGGTGAAATTTCTTGGAGCCGTGATCAGACCAAAAGGTAAGGCCTGGAATTGAAAATGTAGGTTGCCAATAGCAAACCGCAGGTATTGCTGATGCGACACTGCAATAGGTATATGCAGGTAAGCATCATGTATGTCCAGGAATACCGTATAGTCCTTGGGCTCCAAAGCCAGAACAATAGAGCGAAGACTTTCCATACGGAATTTGGAAGCCATCACAAATTTGTTCACAGACTTGAGATTGAGAATTGGCCGGGAAGCACCATTCGGCTTCAGAACTAGGAACAGCGTTGAAAAGTACCCCCTGCCTCTCTGAGACAGAGGCACTGGCACTATCACTCCCATGTCCAGGAGGGATTGTACCAATAGATAGAGAGTCCGCAGGGACGTTTGTCAAGCTAAACTGGTGAGGGGGACGTTTCTTGAAAGAGATGGAGTATCCGTGAGCGAAGACTTCCCTTACCCAGGCGTCTGAAGTGGTCTGTAACCATACCTGACCAAATTGTAGAAGTCGGCCTCCCACCCTGGAATCCCCCAGGAGGAGGCCCGCCCCGTCATGCAGAAGGCTTGTCTGTTTTAGAAGCAGGCTGACGGGCAGCCCAGGCATGTTTAGGTTTGGGCTTAGTGGATTTGGCAGTTCGAGCCTGTTTCAGGTACACCTGACGCTTCGATTTACCTGGAGGTCAAAAGGAACGAAAGGAAGTACTTTTAGCCTTCGGAGCTGAAGGTGTAGTACTAGGTAGACATGCAGTCTTAGCAGGTGCTAAATCAGCAACAATCTTATTGAGGTCTTCCCCAAAAAGTATGTTTCCCTTAAAAGGGATCACCTCCAAGGTCTTTTTAGAGTCCAGACCTACAGACCAGGACCGCAACCAGAGGATCCGGCAAGCCAGAATAGACATAGTAGACTCTTTGGCTGCCAGGATATCTGCATCAGATGCCGCCTCCTGAATTTAATGAGAGGCTGTAATAATGTATGAAAGACACTGTCTAGCATTATTAGGAAAATTAGACGGTAGTTCCGCTTCAACTTCCTGAACCCAGGCCTCTATAGTTTTAGCGGCCCAAGAGGCCGCAGTAGTAGGCCTGTGTACAGCTCCAGCAAGAGTGTAAATAGAATTCAAGCAACCCTCCACACGCTTATCAGTCGGTTCCTTCAGAGAGGTGACGTTAGTGACAGGCAGAGCAGATGATACCACCAGACGTGCGACTTGGGAGTCCACCGGTGCAGCGAGGGGATTTCGAGCTAGCATCTTCTTAGACAGGGAGAATTTCTTTTCTGGATATTCCCAGGATTCCTGACGTATGTCCACTAATTGGTCAGAATGTGTCAAAACTAATTTAGTTATCTTCTGATGCTTGAACTTATCTGGTTTCTTAGAGGTAGCTGGGGATTCTTCATCATCATCAATCTGAAGAATCAGCCTGATAGCCTCCAAGAAGTCAGGAACATCCACTTGAGTTATAGATTCCCCATCAGAAGCATCTGCATCAGTGTCTGAGGGTTCAGTATATGCACCATCTTCATCAGATGAAGTATCTGAAACATGTGTGGATTGTGAGGAAGTTATGGCCAGCTTAGAAGACCCCTTGGTCTTAGGCGGGCGAGGGTTAGAATTTTGCTTAGCCAAAGACTGATTTAATTGCTGTAACTGAGAGGACAGAGTATCTGCCCATGGCGGATTAACTGCAGGGACAATATGTGGCTGTAATGGCACAGGAGGTCCCATAGGGGGCGCAAGTCTAGTTACCAGTGTAGTCAGTAAATTAGAAAAAGGAGCCCACTGCGGGTCATGAGTTGCCCCAGTTGCTGTAGACTGACTGAGGGGTATAAAACCCCCAGCACCTGAACCCTCAGTTGCAATATTCTCCTTAGAAACATCCATGGCAGTAGCACTGCATGAAGCAGGATCTGCCATAGAATTATCACCCTGTTGAGCTGACATTATATGAAAGCGTAACTGTAGGGCAAATTAGTACACTATAAGCAGACAAAGTACCTGACAAAAATCCCCCTGTATAGTGGGACTACAAGCAGAGCACACACAAAGGATTTAAGAGGTATATGGTGACTGTAATACACAGAGAAAAATACCAGAGTAGTATATCCTGTGAAACACTATATTATATGATAACCCGACGCACTTAGCCCCCCTCAGGGTACAGAATATAGGGATAGCAGTATATGTGAGATCAGTGGCGGAACTAGCAAGCGGTGGGCCCAGGTGCAACAAAATGCTTTGGGCCCCCTTCCCCGCTCATCCCGTCCAAGTTCACCCCCTCACCCCTGGAGAGGATCTAGTGAGGGGGACCTGCTCAGGGCCAGGGAAATAGATACCTAGCAACAGTGCCGTAACTAGACATTTTAGCGCCGTGTGCAAGAAACGGCATCGGAGCCCCCCACTCTATTCAAAAACAGGGGCAGTGCGCGTTGTAGGCGTGCGCAAAAAATATAGGGGCGTGGCTTCATGGGGGAGGGGTGTGGCCACAAAATAATACCAATTCATATAACAGTGCACTGTCTGGTGGTAGTTCCGCCACTGGGTCTTTTGGAGATCTCCACGGTCGTGTGACAGACTGCAGATTTATACAGCTGGGCCTTAGGTAGTCCAGGCTCAGGGTAGGGCCGCAGTAAGGCTTTCAGCAGGTAGGAACAGTGCAATTGCAAGTTTGCACCAGAGCACACCTTCACAGGGGGTAGAGAGTGGTGAGCTGCATTCATAAACTTCCCTCCACTCACAGTGACTCACCAGGCAGCAGATGTTTTCCCCCCAATTCCTCTAGTAGCAGGAGAGAAAGCCAGGAGCAGGCAGGACACAATGAGGGAGGTGTAGAATCAAGCAGCCCGCACTCCAATAATGGTGGCCGGATGGTCCCGGAGTCAGCAGGCCCACCTGCAGCAGAGGGACCCAGATGCAGTCTCAGCAGCCAGTTATGGAAGGTGGGAGGCCCCCGGAGAGGTACCAGAGGCAGCTGTATGGAGGACAAATAGCCCAAGAGGCCAGGGAGGGCACCGGAGCACTCAGCCCCGTTATCAGGATGGCGGGCGGCAGCTCTGGGATCTGGCAGCTGTACAAGCGGCAGCAGGAGTCAGGGCTGGAGCCAGATGACATCCGGCAGGCTGCCAAGAGGAGACCCCACCGCAGAGACACCAATTACAGTCGGGGAGCGCAGGTGGACTCGGCGCTGCTGTACCGCGATGGCGGGCAGCAGCTCCAGGATATGGCAGGAGCACAAGCGGGAGTCAGGTCCAGCGCGCGCTCCGCAAGCTGTCAGGGGGAGGCCTCCACAGGGACACAAGCGGCAGCGAGGTAGTGGTAAGGAGGCCACTGGCGCACACTGTCCTGCTCACAATATGGCCCCGGACTGGCCGCTGTGTGCTGTGGGCAGGCGGCATGTAATGAGTTAGTTTGACTCATTACATGCCGCGCTGGCTTTTGGGCCCCTTGACAGCAGCGGGCCCCAGTGCAAGGCACAGCTTGCACTGGTGGTAGTTCCGCCACTGTGTGAGATACACGGAATGGAAATCACACAGCAGCTATTGGCACACACACAGTCACATGTACAATGCAGAAATTATCAAAAACAACAATAAAACTGCACTGGACTAGCAATACTAAGTAACTGTACTACTAAGTAAAGCTATGTAGATATTTAGATATAACAATGCACAGTAAAGACTGGATATATATCCCAGGGTACTTGTACAAAATATCTGTGAATGTATGCACTTGTTCTTAACTAACACTGTCTAAAGACATGTAGAATACTTAAGTGTCCTGTAAATGCACAGCGCTGATGATGCAGGCGGCTTTACAGAAGAGACATTGCCCAGCAGTCCCAAAGTCAGCTCAGCATGTGTGTAATGGTGCCCAAACGCTGACAAGGAGTGAGGGAGACAGAGAGATGCAGCTCCAGGGCGGGAACATTAGCAGTAAATGGCGCCTGGGGCTGGGGGAGGGGCTACTGGTCAGAGCCTTATGCCTTTGCTGGACTTCGGGTACTGCGGGCCTTAGCAGAACGGATTTTTAGAGAATCCGACCTGTGCCCTTGCCCTGGTGGTCTAGTGGGGTCCCTGTATGGCCACAGTGTCCACGCCAGCGCACGTGGTCCGTCTCCTAAAGACCGCACCGGATTGCGATTTTCGCGGGTCCCGCCTGGGGGACCCTCTTACCCTCTGACCCTCTTACCTCCTCCCTCCGATCCCGGAGAGCAGTGGCAAGTGTGTGTGCTCTATAGAGAATCGGAGCCCTCCGCTGTAAGTACCGGGCAACCAGGGCGTGGGAGTATGCAGCGCCGCCGGGGGTGGTGAGGGAGCCGCAGCATGATATCTCAAAATTACATATAACACTTGTAAGTGCCTATGCTGCGGCCCCTGAAGTCTTCTGTCTTCTTAAAAGTTCTTTTCAGGGCTGCTCAGCGCAGCCCTCCCTGTTAGATGCCTGCACTGCAGGCACCAACTTACAAACTGAGCTGCTGTGCACGGAGGCGGGGTTATAGAGGAGGCGGCGCTATGCATCCTGGGAACAGTCAAAGCTTTTAGCCTGTTGGTGCCTCGGATCAAGATCCAACTCTACACCCTGATGTTATCCCTGTGAAACCCCAGTGTACCCTGCTGCAGGAATGTTGGTTAAACATCTGACCGCATGCTATTAATACATTGACTGCTTCACTAATGATTCGTAGTCAAAAAATAAAGTTTTATTTTCATTGATTTTACCAGCCAGTGTGATTGTATTATTATTAATATTTTCCTTATTAAATGACCTGTTTACTAGCGCTTCTTTTCTTTTTGAGAATGCTCAGATTAATCTTTAGACATGTACCCACCTTTAGGAGCTGATTGGCTGACACTTTATCTCTCTCCAAGGTTTGATCTCCCCACTGGTCTGTAGTCTCATGCATATTGGAGCAACATACAAAATCTCCCCTGGAGATAATTTACAAAGTGTAAAGAGAGATGAGGCGCGGGGCAAAATCCTCTTTGGAGGCACGATGGGACCAATGTGTAGTTGAACACAAGCCGGACATTATTGGTCCCACATTGCAGACCTGATTCAGGTCCCAACGTAGGAGCTTCACATGTCACAAAGTACTGATGCTGCTCGTGTGCAGGACCTGTACTGTGCATATGGGCCCTCATTCCGAGTCATTCGCTCGGTAAATTTCTTCGCATCGCAGCGTTTTTCTGCTTAGTGCGCATGCGCAATGTTCGCACTGCGACTGCGCCAAGTAAATTTGCTATGAAGGTAGTATTTTTACTCACGGCTTTTTCTTCGCTCCGGCGATCGTAGTGTGATTGACAGGAAATGGGTGTTTCTGGGCGGAAACAGGCCGTTTTATGGGCGTGTGGGAAAAAACGCTACCGTTTCCGGAAAAAACGCGGGAGTGGCTGGAGAAACGGAGGAGTGTCTGGGCGAACGCTGGGTGTGTTTGTGACGTCAAACCAGGAACGACAAGCACTGAACTGATCGCAGATGCCGAGTAAGTCTGGAGCTACTCAGAAACTGCTAAGAAGTTTGTAATCGCAATATTGCGAATACATCGTTCGCAATTTTAAGAAGCTAAGATTCACTCCCAGTAGGCGGCGGCTTAGCGTGAGCAACTCTGCTAAAATCGCCTAGCGAGCGAACAACTCGGAATGACCTCCATGCAGTACGGGTCCTGCCATGTCGGTAGCAGATCTGCTGCAGATGTCAGTTGATTGACAGTTTGCAGCCGTCTGGGGCGGAGCAGCAACATCTTTCATTTCCCAAAATATAGGTATGTCGCCAACGATTTGGGGGAGTGGCGAGGACAGGGTCTCCGTCGGAAGATGGAGATTTCCTGGCGCCTTTGTAGGACCTGCGGAGAGCCGGCTTGCTTGACTACATGGGTTAGGAAGCTGGCCGATAGTATTGCATGTGATCCGATGCTGCATCCTAGCATCACACATGCATGCAGGAGGAGTCTCATTACACCAGACGCCTCCTGCTGTATTACCATACTAGTGCATCACTGCTGCTTTCAAGTTAGCAGCGATGCAACCTCCGCCCACATCTGACTTAGGCCCTGCATGTACAGAAGTAAATGAGTATATTTGTCTATAGGCAGATTTGTACACACATCTGCAGCCGATCCACCCCTCTATGGGTATACCTGGATTGATACCCGGGCACACTTTTAGCCCTATGCTTGGTTCAAAAGACTCATCTAAAAACAGCTGTACTTTTACTTATGGCACAAGCCCACGATTCCCCTTGTGAATACTGCCTACGTGAGAACATTACAGCCTAGTTACGCTGCTTCAGTTCTAATTGGAGAAGCGACTGAATAGCTCTGCACTGTCCGTAGGAGCACGTGCTTGGTCCAGGAGCATGCTTAGTACAAGACACACAATCATCTGTGTATTGGCCCTAATGCATCTCAGTTTGTGCAAGGGGAAGGTTTTAAGATTTTCTTACAATATAAGTGGACTTGAAGGACAATACATTCTACTACACCAAAGGTTCACAAATTTGGTCTTAAAGTCACACTAACAGTCCAGGTTTTAAGGCTATAAATGCTTGAACACAGGTGATTACTTTGCTACATAACTTGAACGGGTTGGATATGGGATACTGCTGCTGGGGATCCCGGCAGTCAGCATACCGACCGCGGGATCCCAACGGCGGAATGTCGACGGGGAGGCGATCTCAACAAGCCCCTTGCAGGCTCGGAAGCGAGCTGTACTCGCCACAGGTTCTGTTGCCACTCTAGGGGTGTCATGGACACCCACAAGTGGGAATAGTCCCTGCTAGTTGGCATGCCGACTGTCAGGATTTAGAGGGGGGTGGGATGTAGCCGTCGATAATGTGACCGGCGGTCTCCTGATCGGTAGTCACATAACTACATCCCATTTGAACAGTCCACTCAGTGTTTCTAGTCCCTCAGGAATGTTTGAGATGCTCATATGGGGTCTTAGGTGGCCTCCACATCTGCACCTGATGAGGACTGTAATTCTAGACACCTCAATCTCATTGAAATAAATGCCACTATCTGTATTATCTGACATGACTGCTAGGTACGCATCCACCCATGCTAACCATAGTTCTATAATGGCTGTCACACTAGTTACTCTGTAACTGGATCCGTAGCCTCCAGCAACCCCGGAGAACTTTCTCTTTCTTCAGAATACACAACATTGGAATAAAGCTTTGGGCAGATGTGCGTCATTATCATTCTGTCTATGTGTACTAACCAAGGTCGTCCTTGTTTTATGTGTTCGTGTCGTAAGTCTTGTCTGTTGTCATACTCCTATGGAACAGCTTGTGTAAGCATGAAATGTGGATGTAGTGAAATTTACATGCCACAAACTGACAGAGTACAAACTGGGCCTCCAGGCATTTTGCAATCTGTAGATATCCAGCAATGAAAACTCAAAGAGGGCATTGTGGGGAAAGCTTGGTGTCAGCCGCTGCTGGTTGTTTTTTTTTGTTTAATACAGTATATGTCAGCGTTGTGACTTTTCTTCTGCTGGGAAATGAGCATAAATAATGTCTCTTAAGTTTACTCGCCCCAAAAATATCAACGCACTTTATATTCTGTGACTTAAAAAAAAAAAAAAAAAAGAATAAAAATTGATATTGAAGTTGTTTTTTTGTGGCTATACGATTAATGATACGTTATCTTTTGAAATATTATTAAATCAGTAAAACTACTGTTTCATTTCTTTAATGAGCATCTTTATATTTTTCTAAGCTATCTGCCTACAGAGCATTACCTCCTATCCTACAGTATCTCTCTGGATGGAAAACAAATATGGCTGACAGTCATTTTCACAGTCTGCTAGAATACCACATGCTCACAGCTCTCTGCAGGTCATGTAATGGCAGAGGGGGTTGAAAGATGGGGAAGATATCACAGTGCTGATAGAGCTCAGGGGAGCTTTCCAAAGCTTCTCTGCTCATTCACAAAATTATAACCATTAATAGCAACCTGAAACAAATCAGGGAGAAATGTTAAATATTTAAGAGTCATCTTATAACCTGCCAGAATGATTTATGTTTAAAACATCTATATTTTTATGGGATTGCTGCTTTAATGCAGGGGAATCAGCAGATATTAGAAGGGTAATGGTAGGATTTAACAAGCATAAATAGTTTCTCTCCTAAATAATTAAAATTCCAGCTGTAGGTTTGCAAAATATTATGCTGAAAACGTCACTGAGTACTATTACATATTCATCTACAGATTGTCATGGACTTCAAGCCTCCAAGTGGCTCTAGTGTGCCGGTTATGCTGCCGCGGCGCAGTTTGCTGGTGATGAGCGGAGAGTCTAGACATCTGTGGACACATGGGTATGTATGAGAAAGAAGCACGGACAATCTGCCATTGTATGGGGTGCTTTTGTGTAATTAGTAATTACATGTTTTACGTTTGGATGGTAAAGTGTTTGAGTGCAGTTTTCTTGCAGTTTTGAAATCTAGCATTAAATATCTCCATCCAAATCAAAAATATCATTGTGTGAAGTTAATATAAAAGCTCAAATAGTATGTAACATGGATGCACCATTTGTAGGACCTGTCGGAGTCCTTGCTGGCTGTGACAGTGCCATATCGCACTCTTCTCTCCTTTGCCAGTCGGGTTTCATTGCCCATCCTCCATTCTCATAGCAAATTCATGAGAGAGGGGGTTCAGCATCCACTCACTCTTATTCTGAGCGGACAGAGGAGAGGTGTGTGGCATGGATCCGCTATAGGCTACACTCTACAGGGACACCAGCGGGACTGGCAAATGGCGTGTCCACAGTCCATGCAACTTTTATTTTTTATTTTTTTATATTGGCACATGAAACTCCCTCCTAAACTAAATTTTCAGTCCTGATTGGAGCGATCATTTAATTGCACAACCTGAGTAATCAGCTAATCTAGACATTCTACTTATTACCGCACTCTTTTCTAGGGAAAATCAGCTATACATTTGTGTCCCTATTATTCTGTCTAATACTTACTAATAAAATTACTTACATAGTATTTATACTCAAGCAAACCAATACATATTGAATAGAAGGCACTTTGGAAGCTTTTAACACTTTTCTAAACTAATTTTCAAAAAGATCCTTCGATTGTAGACTGCCGCTTCCAAAAAGAGGAGCTGACCATCTAAAAAAAAAAAAAATAGGAAGAAAAGTACAATTGGAGCGCTGTGTACTTGCAGGGATTAATGACATTGGTTTAATAATACAATAAAACATCACAATGAAATTATACATTCTATCAAATAAACAAAGTTTGCGGATTACAGTAAAACATATTGATTTGTTGAACTGTTGTGCATGTAGCCATCTGGCACTGCTGTTATGGTGATTGATGCATAGCAGTGATAAAAGCTGTTTCAAGCAAGGTACTTGGTGCAGCTGTGAGATTAGTCTCTAGATTGCTGATGAAGCGTCAGTAGATTGGCTGAGAAACGCGTCAAGCCACAACCCCTTAGTGGCGTTTGCTGAAACGTCAACCTAGTTTGCCTGCCAGTTGATCTCTCCGATGAATCCGACAGCTTCACTTTCCTCAGCCGGCTCAACTCCAGCTGGGAACTTCTGTTTTTTTTCAGTCTGCTGTTATATAAACTAGCTATTGTTGCGGGCTGTACTGTGAGCTGTCTTGCGGGCTGTCTTAAGTTTCACGCAGTGAGCATACTTCTGTCAGTACTTGGGATGATAACCCATCTATTAATGCCCAGAAAATGGCAATATTAACAGCAGGTATGTAAAACAGTGAGTTTACAAGAATAAATACAGCTGTTACACAATAAATGTTACTTTTATTTAGCTATATAGGGATCTATTCATGAAGCAGTGAAGAGAGTGGAGAAGAGAGCCTGTGGAGACGTTGCCCATGGCAACCAATCATCTGCTCCGTACAATTGTATAGTATGCAAATTATAAATGTTACTTCAGTGCTGATTGGTTGCCATGGGCAACTTCTCCACTGGCTCACTTCTGTACACTTTTCACTGCTTCATGAATTGACCCTATAGTATCTGATGAGATTTCCCTTTTATGTGTTCTACCGAAGGAGCACAGTGCTTTGAAGCCAACAGCAATATAGACTGACAGATATACTGTTTCAATCCCTCCAGTTACGCTTCACGCCTTCTGCTGTCATTGAAATATAATGACGGGGGCATGGTCATCGGTACATGATATGGCCTTTATGTGGTTTTTGTTGTCACATGACACTTGATTGCACCATTGATCTAATACAGACGTGCTTGATCTGTATGTTAGTTTGATCTTTAAGTGCTCCATTTACTTTCCATTGCAGATACACCATTTGCCATGTTTACTGTATTAGCCGCTGGGATTTTTTTTCCTATGGAACGCAGTAATTAAAGTACGGAGACAGCTGCAAATTGAAATTTTTCTCTTATTAGAGTCATTAAGATTAATCACAGTCTGCAATATCCTGCGGATAACACCCCATCTCATTGATTTCCCCTGAGATAATCCCAGGAACTAGCTGTGCTTTGGTTTCTCCCTCCTACAGCAGGGTGATAATGTTTTCTCATCTCTTGTGGTTTACTGGTCAGAACGGCGCTGAGAGCTTTCTTTTTACTTTTTTTTTGCCTAGATATGTTTGTTGGCTTATTTTGTAATTTACGTGAGATGATTTACCCGTACAAATGAATTGGTAAGGTACACCCCTGCAATACATTTCATGTGCACTCTCCATTCTGAGGGGGAGATGCACTAGCCTTGAAAAGTGATAAATAGCACGTTGATAAAGTACCAACCAATCAGCTCCTAACTGTCATGTTACAGGCTGTGTTTGAAAAATGACAGGTAGGAGTTGGTTGGTTGGTACTTTATCACGTGCAATTTATCACTTTTCAAGGCTTAGTACATCTGGGCCCAAATGTATTAAGCCTTAAAAAGTGATAAAGTGGAGATGGACAAAGAGTGATAAATGACCAGCCAATCAGCTTCCTAACTGCCATGTAAGAGGCTATGGGGTCTATTCATGAAGCAGTGAAAAGAGTGGAGAAGTGATCCTGTGGAGAAGTTGCCCATGGCAACCAATCAGCTGCTCCGTACATTTGTATAGTATGCAAATTATAAATGTTACTTCAATGCTGATTATTTGCTATGGACAACTTCTCCACTGGCTCACTTCTCCACTCTTATCACTGCTTCATGAATAGACCCCTATGTTTGAAAAATGGCAGTTAGGAAGCTGATTGGCTGGTCATTAATCACTCTTTGTCCATCTCCACTTTATCACTTTTTAAGGCTTAATACATTTGGGCCCTGGCCCTGAGTCTGTGACTCCTTGTGCAGAAATATGGGTCAAGCTGGAGAGGGGGAAACAAATACATCTCAAAATGCCTGTCTGCTATTACTATAAGGGGGAGATGTATAAACTTTGTGAGAGATAAAATGGAGAAGTTGCCCATAGCAACCGATAAGTTTCTGTCATTTTTATAGACTGTGCAGGATAAATGATAGCTAGAAGTGTATTGGTTGCGGTGGGCAACTTCTCCACTTCATGTCTCTCAAATGTTTGATACATCTCCCCCCAGGACCAAAACCATAATTCAATGATGTGTAGATTTTCTCCTGAACATCACAGTGACGGAAAATCAGAACTGTCTTTACTCACATCAAAAGTGCTCAGACACCTTTAAAAGGGTTCAGTAGGATTTACAGACTGTCGGGATGCCGGCCGTCAGTATGCCGCAAAGAGTCTCCTTTCTGGCTCGCCGCGCTGCGGGCTCGGTAGCTGGCTGAGCTCGCCTCAGGTTCTATTCCCACTCTGTGGGTGTCGTGAACACCCACAAGTGAGAATATCCCCTGTGCGCCAGGATTCCGGTATTGTCAACTGTCAGGATTCCTGCCTCGGTATCCTCACCGCCAGAATACCGACTGCTGCAATGTAACTGTATCCCCTTTAAAAAGCAATGAATCATATCCATGAAGCAGTTACATTGTAATCACTGCTGAGCCTTCTATGTGCACCATTGGGATCAGCAGTATACCTGCTCTTGGCTGTAATGAAATGATTCACAGTGGGAGAGTTCTATCTTCTGCAAATCTGTCCATTATTCTATATTAGTTACCAGCCCGTCAACAACGTAACAGTAATGTCAGCGCCGGCGGGAAGTGCGTACCCGCAAGGGGCAACACTTGAATTGCTCCTTTGGATGCCATCTAGTAGCCGCTGGCGCGCAAAACACTTGAATTCTCCCCTCCCCCATAGAGGTAAGGAGCAGCATTAGCCTTTTATTATACAGGATTCTTTTATTATGGGGCCAAATAAAGTCATTTTAAAAATAGTTTTTTTTCTGACGTCCTAGTGGATGCTGGGAACTCCGTAAGGACCATGGGGAATAGACGGCTCCGCAGGAGACTGGGCACATCTAAAGAAAGATTTAGGACTATCTGGTGTGCACTGGCTCCTCCCCCTATGACCCTCCTCCAAGCCTCAGTTAGATTTCTGTGCCCGGCTGAGCTGGATGCACACTAGGGGCTCTCCTGAGCTCCTAGAAAGAAAGTATAATTTAGGTTTTTTATTTTACAGTGAGACCTGCTGGCAACAGGCTCACTGCACCGAGGGACTAAGGGGAGAAGAAGCGAACCTACCTGGTGGTGGTAGCTTGGGCTTCTTAGGCTACTGGACACCATTAGCTCCAGAGGGATCGCACACAGGACCCGACCTCGTCGTCCGTTCCCGGAGCCGCGCCGCCGTCCCCCTTACAGAGCCAGAAGCAAGAAGGTCCGGAAAATCGGCGGCTGAAGACTTCTGTCTTCTCCAAGGTAGCGCACAGCACTGCAGCTGTGCGCCATTGCTCCTCATGCACACCACACACTTCGGTCACTGATGGGTGCAGGGCGCTGGGGGGGGGGCGCCCTGAGCAGCAATAAATAACACCTTGGCTGGCAAACTGACACCATATATAGCCCCAGAGGCTATATAGGTGTATATTAACCCCTGCCAGAAATATTAAAATAGCGGGAGAAAGCCCGCCGAAAAAGGGGCGGAGCCATCTCCCTCAGCACACTGGCGCCATTTTCCCTCACAGCTTCGCTGGAAGGATCGCTCCCTGGCTCTCCCCTGCAGTCCTGCACTACAGAAAGGGTAAAAAAGAGAGGGGGGGCACAAATTTAGGCGCAGTATAATATATATATGCAGCTATATGGGGAAAACACTCTTTATAGGTGATATCCCTGTGGTATATAGCGCTCTGGTGTGTGCTGGCATACTCTCCCTCTGTCTCCCCAAAGGGCTTTGTGGGGTCCTGTCCTCTGTCAGAGCATTCCCTGTGTGTGTGCTGTGTGTCGGTACCGCTGTGTCGACATGTATGATGAGGAAAATGATGTGGAGGCAGAGCAAATGCCTGTAAATGTGTTGTCACCCCCTGAGGGGTCGACACCTGTGTGGATGGACTTATGGAAGGAATTACGTGACAGTGTCAGCTCCTTACATAAAAGGTTTGACGACATAGGACAGCCGGCTACTCAGCTTGTGACTGTTCCAGCGTCTCAAATGTCATCAGGGGCTTTAAAACGCCCGCTACCTCAGATGACAGACACAGATGTCGACGACGATGAGACTAGTGTACCCTCCAATAGGTCCACCCGTTACATGATTGAGGCAATGAAAAATGTATTACACATTTCTGATAGTACCCCAGGTACCACAAAAAAGGGTATTCTGTTCGGTGAGAAAAAACTACCAGTAGTTTTTCCTGCATCTGAGTAATTAAATGAGGTGTGTGAGGAAGCCTGGACTTCCCCCGATAAGAAATTGATAATTTCTAAACGGTTATTGGCAGCGTACCCTTTCCCGCCAGAGGATAGGTCACGTTGGGAAACATCCCCTAGGGTAGGTAAAGCGCTTACACGTTTATCAAAACAGGTGGCACTACCGTCTCCGGATACGGCCGCCCTAAAGGATCCTGCTGATAGAAGGCAGGAGGCTACCCTAAAAGCTATATATACACACACGGGCATTATATTGCGACCAGCGATTGCATCAGCATTGATGTGCAGTGCTGCTGCTGCGAGGTCAGATTCCCTGTCGGATAATATTGATACTCTGGATAGGGACAATATTTTGCTGAGGGGTGGAACTGTTGGGGATGGTCTTTCAGACCTCGTTTCCACAGCTACGGCTGGGAAAAATCGACATTTTGCCACAGGCTACCCCACAGCAAAAGAAAGCACCGTATTATCAAGTACAGTCCTTTCGGCCCCATAAACACAAGAGGGCTCGAGGCGCATCCTTTCTGCCGAGAGGCAAAGGTAGAGGGAAAAAGCTGCAGCATACAGCCAGTTCCCAAGAGCAAAAGTCCTCCCCCGCGTCCGGTAAGTCCACAGCATGACGCTGGGGCTTCACAGGCGGACCCGGGTACGGTGGGGGCCCGTCTCAGAAATTTCAGCACACAGTGGGCTCTCTCACAGGTGGATCCCTGGATCCTTCAAGTAGTATCTCAGGGGTACAGGCTGGAATTCGAGACGTCCCCCCCCCCCGCCGTTTTCTAAAATCTGCCTTACCAGCAACTCCCTCTGTCAGGTAGGCAGTGTTGGTGGCTATCCAGAAACTGTATTCACAGCAAGTGAAGGGGTTACTATTCCACAATGGTTGTGGTACCGAAACCGGACGGTTCGGTGAGGCCCATCTTAAATTTAAAATCCTTGAACACTTATATCAAAAGGTTCAAGTTCAAGATGGAATCGCTCAGGGCGGTTATTGCGAGCCTGGACGAGGGGGATTACATGGTCTCCCTGGACATCAAGGATGCGTACCTACATGTCCCCATTTACCCCCCTCACCAGGAGTACCTCAGATTTGTGGTACAGGACTGTCACTATCAGTTCCAAACGCTGCCGTTTGGGTTATCCACGGCACCGAGGGTCTTTACCAAGGTAATGGCCGAAATGATGATACTCCTTCGCAAGAAGGGAGTTTTAATTATCCCGTACTTGGACGATCTCCTGATAAAGGCGAGGTCCAAGGAACAGTTGGTAGTGGGGGTAGCACTTTCTCCGGAAGTGCTACAACAGCATGGCTGGATTCTCAATATTCCAAAGTCACAGCTGGTCCCGACGACACGTCTTCTGTTCCTGGGAATGATTCTGGACACAGACCAGAAAAAGAAAAAAAAAGTGTTTCTTCCAGTGGAAAAAGCCGAGGAGTTGTCATCTCTAGTCAGAGACCTCCTAAAACCGGGACAGGTGTCTGTACATCAATGCACACGAGTCCTGGGAAAAATGGTAGCTTCGTACGAAGCAATTCCATTCGGAAGGTTCCACGCAAGGACTTTCCAGTGGGACCTGTTGGACAAATGGTCCGGGTCCCATCTCCAGATGCAACAGCGGATAACCCTGTCGGCAAGGACCAGGGTGTCGCTGCTGTGGTGGCTGCAGAGGGCTCATCTACTAGAGGGCCGCAGATTCGGAATACAGGACTGGGTCCTGGTGACCACGGATGCCAGCCTTCGGGGCTGGGGGGCAGTCACACAGGGAAGAAATTTCCAAGGACTGTGGTCAAATCAGGAGATTTCGCTTCACATAAATATTCTGGAGCTAAGGGCCATTTACAATGCCCTAAGCCACGCAAGGCCCCTGCTTCAGAACCAGCCGGTACTGATCCAATCAGACAACATCACGGCGGTCGCCCATGTAAACAGAAAGGGCGGCACAAGAAGCAGGAGGGCAATGGCAGAAGCCACAAGGATTCTCCGATGGGCGGAAAATCATGTGTTGGCACTGACAGCAGTGTTCATTCCGGGAGTGGACAACTGGGAAGCAGACTTCCTCAGCAGGCACGACCTCCACCCGGGAAAATGGGGACTTCATCCAGAAGTCTTCCAAATACTGGTAAACCGGTGGGAAAGACCACAGGTGGAATTGCGCCAGGTCAAGGGACCCTCAGGCGATCGCTGTGGACGCTCTAGTAACACCGTGGGTGTACCAGTCGGTTTATGTGTTTCCTCCTCTGCCTCTCATTCCCAAGGTAATATGAAGGCGAGGAGTGAAAACTATACTCGTGGTTCCGGATTGGCCAAGAAGAGCTTGGTACCCGGAACTTCAAGAGATGCTTTCAGAGGACCCTTGGCCTCTGCCGCTCAGACAGGACCTGCTGCAGCAAGGGCCCTGTCTGTTCCAAGACTTACCGCGGCTGCGTTTGACGGCATGGCGGTTGAACACCGGATCCTGAAGGAAAAGGGCATTCCGGAGGAAGTCATCCCTACCCTGATCAAAGCCAGGAAGGATGTCACCGCAAAACATTATCACCGCATTGGCGAAAATATGTTGCTTGGTGTGAGGCCAGGAAGGCCCCAACGGAGGAATTTCAACTGGGGCGATTCCTGCATTTCCTACAAGCAGGGGTGACGTTGGGCCTCAAATTGGGGTCCATTAAGGTCCAGATTTCGGCCCTGTCGATTTTCTTCCAGGAAGAACTGGCTTCCCTGCCTGAAGTTCAGACTTTTGTCAAGGGAGTTCTGCATATTCAGCCTCCTTTTGTGCCCCCAGTGGCACCTTGGGATCTCAATGTGTTTTTGGAGTTCCTGAAATCACATTGGTTTGAACCACTCAAGACTGTGGATGTGAAATATCTCACGTGGAAAGTGGTCATGCTGTTGGCCCTGGCTTCGGCCAGGCGTGTGTCAGAATTGGCGGCTTTGTCCTATAAAAGCCCTTATCTGATTTTCCATATGGATAGGGCAGAATTGAGGACTCGTCCTCAGTTTCTCCCGAAGGTGGTGTCAGCGTTTCACTTGAACCAGCCTATTGTGGTGCCTGCGGCTGCTGGGAACTTGGAGGATTCCAAGTTACTGGACGTAGTCAGGGCCCTGAAAATTTATGTTTCCAGGACGGCTGGAGTCAGGAAAACTGACTCGCTGTTTATCCTGTATGCACCCAACAAACTGGGTGCTCCTGCTTCTAAGCAGACTATCGCGCGCTGGATTTGTAGCACTATTCAGCTGGCGCATTCTGCGGTGGGACTACCGCAGCCTAAATCTGTAAAAGCCCATTCCACAAGGAAGGTGGGCTCATCTTGGGCGGCTGCCCGAGGGGTCTCGGCTTTACAACTTTGCCGAGCTGCTACTTGGTCAGGGGCAAACACGTTTGCAAAATTCTACAAATTTGATACCCTGGCTGAGGAGGACCTGGAGTTCTCTCATTCGGTGTTGCAGAGTCGTCCGCACTCTCCCGCCCGTTTGGGAGCTTTGGTATAATCCCCATGGTCCTTACGGAGTTCCCAGCATCCACTAGGACGTCAGAGAAAATAAGAATTTACTCACCGGTAATTCTATTTCTCGTAGTCCGTAGTGGATGCTGGGCGCCCATCCCAAGTGCGGATTGTCTGCAATACTTGTAAAATAGTTATTGTTACACAAATCGGGTTATTATTGCGAGCCATCTGTTCAGAGGCTCCTTTTGTTATCATGCTGTTAACCGGGGTTCCTATCACGAGTTATACGTGTGATTGGTGTGGCTGGTATGAGTCTTACCCGGGATTCAAAATCCTTCCTTATTGTGTCAGCTCTTCCGGGCACAGTGTCCTAACTGAGGCTTGGAGGAGGGTCATAGGGGGAGGAGCAAGTGCACACCAGATAGTCCTAAATCTTTCTTTAGATGTGCCCAGTCTCCTGCGGAGCCGTCTATTCCCCATGGTCCTTACGGAGTTCCCAGCATCCACTACGGACTACGAGAAATAGAATTACCGGTGAGTAAATTCTTATTTATTGGTCCTAAAAAATTGTTTGGAATGCAGATTTTAGGTTTTAGATATGTATAGAATCTGTTGAAATAAATTTATTTTTAAATACAGTTTTGTTTATAACCAATATGTTATAAGACAAGTCTGTCCCATATTTCAAATGTATTTTTAGATTTTTATGGTAAATGGATTTGCCAGCCGCAAAACATTGAAATTCGTAGAGATTCAAGATATTGTAAAACATTTCACACATCGGTAGTCGTATAGTATATATATATATATATAGACATAGTAAATGAGACTGACAGAGTACATAAAACAGAACGCACATCTCAGGCAAGTCCAAATGCATTCCCATCTATCAATTTTTTTTCTTTTTTTATAACACTACGCATATATTGTGGGCTAAAAACTCATCTTAAAGCATCTATAGGTGATTCTGACTTGGGAAAAGGAACAGTAGATAGGAAATATTCCGTAATATAGAGATTATACGTATTTAAAAATTCCTGCACCTCCGTGGAGAAGTAGAAAAACCACTTTAGTGTTTATATATTATAAAGGTTACATACTTTAACATCAATTATAATGTAGCAAAGAGTCCCACATGTCATGTTATGTATTAAAACATCAAATATATGAAACAAAAGAGCCCACAAACTATACAATGTTTGCAATTAGCCTAATAGGCTTAGTAGAAATGATCTCACGCAGGCCATACAATTAAACTATGTGATACTGGTGAATGGAAATCCCTGCTCCTTGATGATAGACAGTACAGGTCTTAAAGTAGGCAGGTGATTCGATTTGTTGCTTAGAAATCCGCTGTATGGACTGGTGGTGTATGGGAGAACGATGAGTCTATGGTGGTCATTCCGAGTTGTTCGCTAGCTTCATTCGTTCGCTGTGCAGCGATGAGGCAAAAAAATGGCACTTCTGCGCATGCGCGACGTACTATTACAACGAACGATGTACTTTTACACAGGGTCTAGCGATGCTTTTCAGTCGCACAGGCAGCCGCAGAGTGATTGACAGGAATTGGGCGTTTCTGGGTGTCAACTGCCCGTTTTCAGGGAGTGTTCGGAAAAACGTAGGCGTGGCTGGGCGAACGCAGGGCGTGCTTGTGATGTCAAAACAGGAACTGAATGGTCTGAAGTGATCGCAAGCGCTGAGTAGGTTTGAAGCTACTCTGAAACTGCACAAAATTATTTTGTAGCCGCTCTGCGATCCGTTCGTTCGCACTTCTGCTAAGCTAAAATACACTCCCAGTAGGAGGCGGCATAGCGTTTGCATGGCTGCTAAAAACTGCTAGCGAGCGATCAACTCGGAATGACCATCTATGTCCCAGGGAGAGATTTATCACAGTTTGGAGAGAGAGAAAATGGAGAGTTAAAGTACTAACCAATCAGCTTCTGCCTTTTTACAAGGTGTATTTAAAAAATGACAATTTCAAGTTGATTTTGTTGGTACTTTATCTCTCTCCAAGGTTTATTAAATCTGCCCCTGGGAGAGGCGGATCCTGCAGTAGTAGGTGGTTGAGGGCTGTAGTGACTCTAGCTCACCCAGTCACTGGGACAGGGAGCACAGACGTCCGGCTGTAGGAGCGCTAGCCACTTTGATAGCAGATTACACACCTCCCATGTGAAGCGATGGGTCGGCAGCAGGGGACGGAACTCCTCCGACTGTGGTAACAAGTGGCGGCTCTGGCTATACCCGGAACAGGAGAGTGGCCGCAGGTGTAAGCAGTGGAGAAGCTGGAGGCAAGGGACCCAGTGACAGCCCGTTGGTTGGAGGCTCTGTCCTTGACAGCGTGGTTGGGTCTAGGGACCCAAATGAGGAGGATTCAGTGTGTAGCAGACTTCCAAGTGAGTAGGTAAATGGAATGTATGTGCATCTCAGTAATTTCTCTGTGACGGCTGACTGGGTGTTGCTGGGTGACAATGGGGCATTCACAGAGAAATGTCATGTGGGCGTGTAGCGAGAGATGCGACTTATTCTGGGTCGTGTATATGCATAGTGCACCCCAATATCAGTCATATCTTCTGCACCTAGCATTGGTTGGTGTAAGGGCTATTATTAGTGATGACTAGCTGGGGCGGCACCATCACATATACAGTATGTGTGCAATTTGGAATATGGGTGGACAGTCACATAGGACTCACAATCGCTGCAATCGGCCGTGGGGAAAATGTATCAAACCTTCTAAAGAGTGGACAGGTGGAGAAGTTGCTCTATTGTAGCAACCAGTCAGATTCTAGCTTGAATTTATCTACATTCTAGAAAATAGTAGGTAGAAGATTATTGGTTGCTATGTCTTTAGGTTTGATACATCTTCCCCTCTGTGTGAATCAGAATGAGACCCACTGTAGCTATTCAGGGTAAAGGTCCTTATTTCCTGTACAGACATACTGTACACATGTTAATGGAGAGACTCACTTTTACTCTCTGTATTTGTCTTGCTGTAATATAGTTTACATCCTACTGTATGAGAGCCTTGTCACGCATGCAGTAACACCTGTATTTATACAAATTACACTAAATATAGCAAGTAATCCCACATGGCAACTAATGCACAATGCAGTACGACACCGGGCACCAATTTTCCTACTTACTGTATGTTCTTGCCTAAGTAGGTGTTAGGCATGTACAAATGGGTGGTGTATGCATGACCGCCGGACAGCATACCTCCGCCGGGATCCCGGCAGTAGAATGCCGGCGGGGGGCGAGCGCAACAAGATCCTTGCGGACTCGCTGCGCTCACCACACTGCGGGCTCAGTGGTGACCGCAGGGTTCTATTCCCGCTCTATATGGGTGTCGTAGACACCCACGAGTGGGAATAGTTCCTGTTGATCGGTATGCCGAATGTCGAGATTGTGAGGGGGCGGGATGTAGGGGGAAGTAATGTGAACGGCGCTCTCCTAACCGCAGGTCACATAACTACATCCCTGTACAAATGTAGAATAAGAAAAAATAGCATATTTCTTTAAATATTCTTAGTTTTTATTTATAAATTCTGCATGTTTTGTATAGCGAGGATTTTGAACTCCCCCCTAATGCGACTACTGTATGGCTGGCATTATATGAGTCAATTGATGATCGTGCCATACCTGTTAAAGGTATTGTTTTTATTTTTGGACAACCATCTTTTTCAGTTCCGCCCATTCTTCCTTGTATACAGCCCCTGTACGCTCTCCCTTGAAATGCCACCTACCGCTGTTTAATGAGCCTTTCCCAATGTGCTGCCCTGGATAGCTGAGCAGCACAACACTGCTGGGGTTTCTGTCACATGTGTCTGCAGTAACAGAACATTGGGCCTGGCTCATACTTGTAGGCTTTTGCTGCTGTAGATGAGTTTTTGCTGTTGTGAATGAGTGAAAATATGCTAATGCAGCACCCACCTGAGCTTGTATTGAGACGCCCACCAGTCATTTGTCAAAGTCAGAAAAATATCCCTATACACGCTGCCATATTTGCACCTCACACTGGTCCGCGCTGCGCATGCGTGCGCTTTCCCGTGATAGCGCATACCCGCTGATGCGTGCACCCGCTCGCATCGGTATGCGTATTTACGGTAAAGAGTATGTAGTCGTAGCGTGCGACCCAATCGTTACATATTTCCACAATTAACGTAGTTTATAGATCATGGTCCCTTTGATAGATTCTGAAAGTTTGGTTAATATAGAATGTCCCTGAACGGAGGAATCCCTCTTTGTATTGTAGGAAGGGTCTAACAGGAGTCATACAGCAGTGTTTGGTACCCATCGGAAGAGGATTTAAATAGCAATATTCCGGTGTTGGTTTGGAGCGTATTAATCGCTCGTGCGAATAGTTATGGACATAAGAAGTTTATGTCCATTACTATTATTTACTCTTACTCAGGTATGCGGCGGGAAACCCAGTTTCCCACCCACCTGAGCTGTTTGAAATCGTCACAGCCCACCTGTATGAATCACCCTATGACCTTTTGTTATGATGCGAAGCCGAATTCCTGTGTCCAATGGACGACAAGATTGTAGGGACCATTGGATTGCATTGTGTGTGGAGCATAAAAGACGGGCCTGTGGCATCCAGCTTTCACTTCTCATCAAACGGTTCTCATTGCTGATAATCGGGAAGCTGGATGTCCAGAAGCGCTTGCGATCGTTACCCTTGTGCGTAAGTTTTTCTCCGTGATCATATTGTCTTACTGTGAGCCATTTCTCTCATCTCTATCTCTCTCTCTCTCTCTCTACTCTTTCTCTCGTATTTTCCTTAAAGTATCTTGAATTGTATTGTATTTATAGTGTAGTTATTTGGTTAGGAAGTCTCTGTTATATTGTAGTGTATCATTTGTACGGTGATTCCTTTTTACAAGTATATTAGTTATAATACATTTAATAGGCTTTGGACCCTAAACAAGTATCTGTGTATTTTCTCATAGTGTTAAGTGATCACAGAGCGTCGGTGACGCTCAAGCAGCTTTGTAGTTAATCAGGTTACACCAGGTTGCACTTACACACTGTCTCTACATAAAGGTATACTGTGAATCTCATTGTTAAAGGTATAGATATCAAGGTATAGCGTTGTGAGCGTCTGCGCCGCTGGTGATCTCCTCGTGGTCTCGAGCGTCCGCTACGCCATAGCGAATCATTACGTTTGTCTGTAGCCAATAGTGTGCCAGTCTGTGATCTCTGGGCCGTGAGCGAACGCGACGCTTGAGCGTCTCGCCTACGGCTGAGCGATCGTTACGCAAGTAGCGTACCCTTGCGGTACTTCTTACGTAGTCAGCGTACAGTGTTCTTAGACCTCTTAAAGGGTTATTTATACGATAAATAGATTCAGCTTTATCAATTGGCGGCTCGTCCTGTCCTTCACATATCTGCACTAGGTAGATCAGCAGACATTATCCCCCAGCAAAGGGTGGGAGGTTGTCTCGCAGTGCTGACGGGATAAGCGTCTGCTTCGCTTAGATAAAGAGTGCTGAAGGAATCCGGGAACCGGAGGTAAGAACAAAACGCTTGTGTCTTTTAAAACTGTTTATTTGTCTTCTGTCTTGCGTACACACGCACGCATACATATATCTGCATTTCTTTTTCATTTTCGTATATCACTATCCTGTTTGCCAATTTTATAGTTGATAGAAAAGTGCTAAAAGAGACTTGCTGTTATTTCATAGTTTAAGAATAGAGGTAATAGTTAAAAGTGTAGAGAAACACACAGGTTTGCCTGGGAGATAAGGCAAAGCCAGTGGGGTACGCGGTAGATGATCAGGGATCGTCTACATTGATAAAAGTATATTGTGTTACGGTGGATCTTTGCATTGCGTACACGTGTCTCTAACAAAGACTAGCGTACGCAATCCAAAGGCCGACGCACGCAGCGTACATTACGCAACGGAGCGTCCGGTTACGCCCACATAGCTCAAATCACGAAAAGTTGAATTTTAGCGCAAAGCGATAATTAACGCAAAGGTGATAGTTAGCGCTAAGCGGTAAATAGCGCAAAAGGCGATAAATAACGCAAGTCTATTTTTGGAAAATCTGAAATTTAGTTTAACAGATCCTGCTCCTAATTGGTAACACAGCTGGGCTAAAGAAAATTTCTGCGCAGAAATAGATATAGAAACGAAAGTGTACATGTGTTGAGTGAGTGTGTTTTTTTTTATCACATAAGAGGTTGAACCAAAAAGAAATCGGGTACTCGTAAGGGACATACGTGTAAGTGACATATACGGTGGCTAGGGAGGCATCCTTGGTTAAACATAATATTTGAGCATTAGAGTATAGCGGACCAGTATAGAACAAGACCAGGAGGTCAGACCAGGAGGTCGTACAGACAAGACCAGGAGGTCATAACAGACCAGGAGGTCATAAGGAGACAAAGAAGTCCGCTATAAAGGTAAGAGGCACAACCCCGGGGGTTGGTGCAGAACCCATATAGGCCATATAAGCTCTGGCTGAAGGAATTCGCAGCCGAAATTTTCGATTCCATTGATCTCTCAGTACATAACAGGTAGTGCTTATGTACTGAACGATTGTACCGCACGTCATTGTGTGCATTAGTAAACCTGACTAGTATCATTTTGCGTACAAAAGTCATAAACGCTAGTTGTACATTCTGACGTGATTTGTGTAATTTTTTATTTTTGAAGGGATGTTCGCTGGTCACTCAGGAACTATCTAACAGCCCCACCTTTACTGGAAAGAGTAAGTGTCCTGCGGGTAACCCTCACATGTTCCAGTAAACAGAAGGTTTTTGGTAGGGCCCTGTATCGAGTACGCCAGCACCATATCGGTGTGATCAGGTCGTATTGGTCGAGGTGGGCGAGTGAGTGGGGTACTCGGTAAACCGCCACCGCCGGCCTATTTTGAATAATTTGGTTTGCTGTAAGGGTTCGCTGAAGACCGTGATATAAAGATCAAAGGAGTAGTAAGCAACACCTGCAGATTATGGGGGCCAGTTGTTCAGGTAGGGGGCGATCAACCTCGGTTCGGGTTGATTCAGAGAACCGACCAGTCGGGTCGGCAAGGTACATCATGTGTGAGAAATACGGAAGTCACACAGAGGTTTTATGTGATGAATGGGAGAGAATGACTGTACAAGACAGGGAGAAATTCCCAAGAATAGGTAGCTTCAGTCCAGAAGTGTTACAAAATTTAAGGAGGAGGATATGTCTCATAAAATCAACAAAGAGACGAATCCAGCATCATGATTATTTACAGTTATGGCAACAGGAAGGTGAGATACAGAGAGGTTTGGCTCTGGCGGCGGGATCTGGGGCAGTCAGGAAACTGATAGCCACAGCCCCGCCTCCACCATACATTGCAGGAGAGAAGTTGATTGCGGAGAAAAACGCACTGGGGTGTAAAACACAAACTCTTAGCAACCCTGTAAATGTTAATGATGTTAACCAAGTAACCCATGCAATTATTAACCCGTGCAAGTTGTACCCTGTTCTGAACTTTCCTCAGGAGTGTGATCAAGAAGACGATTCGGCAACAATTTCAGCGCTCTCTCTAGCGGCCACCATATCAGAAACCACAGTAGGAACTGCACCACTCACGAGATTAGTGAAGGCCCCTAGCGGAGGGATAGGTGAGGTCGTGTCAACGGGTAAGTACGGCACCATGCATTATACCGAAACAATTTCACCACAAGTTGTAGAATCTACACAGAATGAGGTTGTTAGAGTTAACCCTGTTAGAGTAATAGCAGTTCCCAATGGGAAAGCAGATGTATCAGGAGCCACTCCCATAAGGAACATTGCCATGTACACACCATTTTCCCGAATGGAATTAAGAACCATAGTGTCCGAATTTCCTGACCCCAGGAAAGACTTAGTTGCTAGCCAAAAATACATCAGGGATCTAGGGAACACTGTAGAGCCCAACAACAAAGATTGGCAGATACTGCTAAGAGCTTGTTTACCTTCAAATGTCGACTCAGTTCAATTCTTGGCTGATTGTGGACTAGATAAAGATGTACCGCTTTCAGATGTGTACAACAAAGATAACGTAAAAAGGATAAATTTACAGCTAAAGGAGTATTTCCCAGCCGTTGTTAAATGGAACAAAATATTCTCCATTAGACAAAAAGAGTCCGAAACGGCAGCAGAATATTTTCACCGGGCACTATTAGAAATGGCAAAATACACTGGTATAGAAGACATTAGGACCAACCCAAACCATCAAGAAGTAGCAGTATCTGTACTGATGGATGGTTTAAAGGAAACATTAAAGGCTAGGGTACAGACCACGCAACCATGTTGGCGAGGTCTGTCAGTGTCCACTTTGAGAGCGGCTGCTATTGATCACGACAGAAACATCACCAGGCACAGAGAATCGCAAAGTGATAAGTTAATGTCAGTAAGTATACAGGCGCTGACCACAAAGCAGCCTGCGTATGTACCATCGAATCCTGTAAGTAAGTCAACTGAAATAACTTGTTATTCCTGTAACAGACAGGGACACTATGCACGAGACTGTAGAATAAAGAGTGTACAAAGATCTTTTCAACCCCCTAGACAACGACACAACACAAGACATTGGGAGCAGGGTCCACAGAGGCGGAGTTTTGAGCCACATACAGGGGAAACAAAAAGATACCCCCCGAACAGAGATTGGCATGCCTCTGGTAGTTCCCAGCTAACTCCCTCACAAGTAGTTGCTGCCAACGGGATTCAGGGAGGTCAGCATACCCAATAGGGGTGTGGCCATACCTGTAATCTGCAGCCAGTTAAATTGATTGCCAGTCTTGGAAGTGAACCAGAGATTGCAATCAATGTAGCTGGTAAAACTTTAAACTTTCTTGTAGACACAGGGGCGGCCAAGTCAGTGATAAATTCGACAGTGGGCATGAGAACCACTGGTAGGACAATTCCAGCCATGGGAGTAACAGGAGTAGTCCAGCACTACCCTGTTAGCAAACCAGCCGAGATTACAATAGGGCCTTTGCATACCAAGCATTCCTTTTTGCTGGCTGCATCGGCACCAACCAATCTCCTGGGAAGAGACTTACTATGTAAGATGGGGTGCGTCATTTATTGTACTTCTGAAGGTGTATTCTTGGATATACCCGAGAATCACGCTCAGGAAGTGCGAGACATGTTAGACTCCCCATCAAAATTAATGTCACATTCCATTATGACAAATAGGAATCCATCCCAAGTAGAAGAGATGACATCTCAAATACCAGAGTCACTTTGGACAAAAGACGGACAGGACACTGGATTAATGGCAAACGTAGCTCCAGTAGTTGTACAAGTAAAAGATGGTAGGATAGCTCCAAAAATCCCACATTATCCTCTGAAGCCAGAGGTGGAGTTAGGAGTTTTCCCAGTAATAGAGCGCTTGCTACAACAGGGCATTCTGGTAAGAACGTCCAGCACTGCCAATAGTCCCATCTTCCCTGTTAAAAAGAGTGGGGGGAGGGGTTACAGGCTAGTGCAGGATCTAAGGGGGATTAACAAAATAGTTGAGAGTCAGTTCCCCGTAGTGCCAAATCCAGCTGTCATCCTAATGCAAATTCCTCCCACTGCCAAATTTTTCACTGTTATTGACCTCTGCTCCGCTTTCTTTTCGGTACCTCTGCACCCTGACAGCCAATATTTGTTTGCATTCCCATACAGAGGAGTCCAATACACGTGGACTCGACTACCCCAAGGTTTCATAGATAGTCCAAGTATATTTTCTCAGGCTTTGCATGATTGTTTACAGTCTTTTCAACCAGACAGTGGATCAGTATTGATACAGTATGTGGACGATTTATTACTGTGTTCAGATTCACTGGAAGCATCTCTGAAGGATACGAAACAGCTCCTGTTTCATCTTTCAGACACCGGACACAAGGTGTCCAAAGACAAGTTGCAATTATGCCAAACTAAGGTAAAATATTTGGGACACTGTCTAACACAAGGACTGAGACACCTGACCGCTGATAGAATCCAAGCAATTAGAGACATGACTCTACCACAAACCCAGCAACAGATCAGAACGTTTTTAGGAATGTGTGGGTATTGCCGTAATTGGATCCCAGGGTTTTCCATATTGGCGTTACCTTTGCAGGAAATGGTCTCCTCAAACAAACCTGATAGGATTTCGCATACCGACGAATCCGAAACAGCATTTGAGAGACTCAAACAGTGCCTAACGCAGGCGCCAGCACTAGGTATGCCAGACTATGGGAAACCCTTTGAACTATACGGAACAGAAAGTGCTGGTTGCGCAGCAGGTGTACTAACCCAAAAACACGGTGATGCCAGCAGGCCAGTTGCATACTACAGCGCTCAGCTAGATACGGTAGCGCGATCCCTCCCCACATGCTTGCGAAGCGTTGCTGCAATAGCATTGCTAGTAACAAAAAGCGAAGATGTCGTGCTAGGCCACAACCTCACAATCCATACACCACATGCAGTGTCAGCCTTATTGAATTCTGCCCAAACCAGACACGTCTCATCAGCGAGGTTTACAAGATGGGAATTGGCACTAATGGCCCCAGTAAACATCACCATAAGGAGATGCAGTGCATTAAATCCTGCAACATATCTCCCAGGTGTGCCTAGTCAGGCACAAAGGGTGGAAGGTGAGAGTGCTGGGGAAGGAGGATTTAATACAAAGGAAGATACACATGATTGTATGGAATATTTGACCCAAAATTTTACCGCAAGGCCTGACATCAGTGACAATCCACTGGAAGATGCAGAACTCACGTTCTACACGGACGGTAGTTGTCACAGACAGTCAGACTCGGGAGACTTGTGTACTGGATACGCAGTCGTAGATGACCAAGACACCATAGAAGCGGAACCGCTAGGCCCACCTCACTCAGCCCAGGTTGCTGAACTGGTCGCCCTAACCAGAGCATGTGAATTGGCTAAGGGTAAGTCAGCCAATATCTACACCGATTCTAGATACGCATTCGGGGTAGTCCATGATTTCGGAGCCCTATGGCGCCTCAGAAATTTCATGACGGCAGCTGGTACACCGGTAGCGCATGCAGCTCACATAAAAAGGCTTCTAACAGCGATACAGGAACCCGACAGAGTGGCTGTTATCAAATGTAAAGCACATACATATAGTCAAGACCCAGTATCACTTGGTAACAGCCGAGCAGACGAAGCTGCTAAGTTAGCAGCTGCTACCCCCATACCGACAGACACCACACAACTGATGGTATTCAATACCATCAACACACAGAAGTTGTGTGAAATGCAGAATTTGTGTTCCGCACAGGAAAGAGCAGTCTGGAAGGCAAAGGGATATGGCCAGGAGTCCTCAGGGCTCTGGACGGATGGACATGGTAAACCAGTGGCCCCCAGGACATATCTTCCATGTCTGGCTGAAGCAGCTCACGGGCTGACTCATCTAGGCAAGGAGGGGATGTGCAAATTGGTAAGAGCATACTGGTGCGCCCCAGGATTCTCCTCTCATGCGAGTAAAAGAGCAATGTCATGCCTTACCTGTCTGAGAAAGAATATTGGAAAGGCAATACCTACAGAACCATCCCATATCCCACCTGCCGGCGGCCCTTTTCAGGTAATACAAATTGACTTCATTCAATTACCCCCATGTCGGAATTTGAAATATGTACTTGTTTGTATAGATGTTTTCTCGAATTGGGTCGAAGCATTTCCAGCGGCTACAAATACCGCTATGTTTACAGCTAAGAAAATTGTGCAGGAATTTGTATGTAGATATGGTATCCCTAGAATAATCGAAAGTGATAGGGGTACCCATTTTACAGGTGATGTCTTTCAAGGAATGTGTAAGTTGATGGGAATTGATAGCAAGCTGCACACTCCGTACCGT
The DNA here is from genome assembly GCF_028390025.1 of Pseudophryne corroboree. Lineage (NCBI taxonomy): Eukaryota > Metazoa > Chordata > Amphibia > Anura > Myobatrachidae > Pseudophryne > Pseudophryne corroboree. The sequence continues at coordinate 103,255,357 of NC_086445.1, read as the reverse complement.
CCACAGGCGAGTGCGAAGGTCGAAAGAGTGAACAGCACGATTAAAAATAAATTGAGTAAAGTAATGGCAGAGACAGGATTGACGTGGCCAGAAGCTTTACCCATTGTTTTGTATAGCATCAGAACCACTCCCAGGTCCCCTCTTAATCTGTCCCCTTTTGAAATCTTATTTGGTCGACAACCGCATGTCATGATTAACCCTCAGGATGATTTGAAATGTAACAATGAAGTAACTGTAAAGTACTTGATTAACCTGAGTAAACAGTTAAGGAATCAAAATGATAATCTGAAGTTGGTGATTCCTGATCTACCTGATAGTAATTGTCATGACATTGAACCTGGGGATTATGTAATGATACGGAATTTTCTACGCTCAGGTTGCCTTATTGACAGATGGGAAGGACCATACCAGGTCTTATTGACTAGCACTACGGCATTGAAGGTTGCTGAGAGAGAGACTTGGGTCCATTCATCCCACTGCAAGAAGGTTGCTGATCCAGAGAAGTCCCGTGATAAGGAACAGACGGTAGAGGTTGTATCACTGGAGTGTCTGTTCCAGGAGGACTGAGGCGGCACCTGAGCCTTGAAGACCGAGAGCTGTTGTCGACTCCCCACTCCCTTTTATTGTTTTTCTCCACTTCCCATCCCCTCTCCCTCAAATGTATTTTTCCTCCTTCTCATTCTTCTTCGTCTCCTCCTCAAAGATGGACTTGCCCCAAGAGACTGTGATCCGGATTTTCCTGTTGACCATGATGTTGACCAGAGCAGTCTGTTCCGGCGAGAGTACCATGGAGGTCGATAGAGGTTCTGGAATGAGTTCTGATGATAAAGATGGAGGCGTAGTTTTCCAAGATCAACCTAACCAACAAGCAAAGGCGAGTATCAGAAAACGATCTGATAGCATTGACCATAGAAGAAATTGTGACGGATTGTTAGCTGAAGAAAATTGTATCTGTAGGCTCTGTAACAATGTCATTGAGGATGGGTGCATTAAGAAATGCCAATCCAGTTTTAATATCCATATGGACCGACATCCATTGAGTGATTATCACTCCTTAGTGGGTAATGTATTAAACAAAACAGATTGTTGGGTATGCTCTCAAGTACCTCAGGGTCATAGCAAATCAGGGCTAGTACCATTTCCTTTAACGATAGGGGAGGTACTTGAGTTAAATGGTGGGAGACCGGTGGACCGGAGGTTTAATATCTCCAGCCCTCCTAGTTTGAAGCTCCACCAATACCACGTGGATAGGTCCCTATTATGTTTTAACATCTCCAATCCCAGAAAGCCGGGAAATTGGGAAGTATCATGGAGTAACCACACCATGACCTTTTCACATAGAGCAGATAGAATGCCTACAGATACAGAGCTTGTACGCCACATATTTTAAATATATGAGTTACTGCGCTTATGTGTGATAGCTGCTCCGTATAATATGAACAAATATGGGTTAGAAAAAAGAGCGCTTGTTAAGTGTAGTACCGCACATACCTGTAAAAAAAAAAAAAAAAAAAATTTTTTGGGTTAGTAAGTAATGTTTACAGCCCCTTTTAGAGGTGTTGTTTCTTTTGAGATCTGGATTGAGGATTCCGAATACTGTGGTCCGGTACCCGATGCGGGTGTTGTTTATATGATGCAGTCCCGTTCTATCTATCCCTACTGACCCTACCTTGCAAGGCGCTGGCTGCGGCTTGCTTCCGGTTTTCAGACCTGGTCTCCTCGCCGCTTGCTAGCGGTGTCCGTGCAGGTTGTATCGCCGGGCGGTCAGTGATGACGTGTACCTGCACCTCCGATCTCTGTCTCTCTCTCTCCAACGCGTTTCGGGGTGTAACCCCTTTCTCAAGCATATTTGTACGCCACATAGCCAGTAGAGGAAAATCTTTCCGGTATAGATACACCCTAGGAAATAGGATTACTAGAGTTGGAGAAGTATCACCAGGATACTGTGCACATATCGTACAACCTGATACGTGCATTAAGCAGATGGAAGAATTAGGGCTAGGAGATTTCACCTGGAAGGTTTGTAATATGGTAATGTCTTTCTCCGTCCCATATGTTCTCCCCGATGATGCATATTTCATATGCGGGAGAAAGGCGTACAAGTGGCTTGCCCCAAACTCTGAAGGATTGTGTTATATTGGAAGAGTATTGCCTGAAGTAATGACTGTAACTCATGATAAAATGAAAGACATACACCGTGGTGCCCAAGCTCCTTATACTCACACTCATTACGAGCACCGAGTTAAAAGACAACTGTCAGAAAGGTTAGAGCATCCGGCCTCTGATCTGATCCATGAATCCACCGGGATTCAGGTTCTGGTGGCGTTAGATTTCACTCGCACCGCTCGAGGAGTGATGAATTATAGATACATTTCCGCACTCGCCAATTTGTTAGATAATATCACTGAAATGTATGATGACACGTTTAGATACACTGGAAGAGAACTCCAAGCTTATAAAACAGAACTGGTACAGCATAGAATGGTTCTTAATTACCTCACAGCAGTGACAGGCGGATATTGTGTTACATTGGCAACACAGTACGGCATAAAGTGTTGCACGTATATCACAAATAGCACCGAGGATCCGGTAGAGGTCATAGACCAAAAGATGGACGATATTCTCCAATTGAAGTGGGAATTTCGCCAAAAACACAATCTCACCCTTGCTGCTGTAGGTAATGAGCTGACTAGTTGGGTGTCATGGTTGAACCCGCGAAATTGGTTCTCTGGTTTAGGAGACTGGGCTCAAGGAGTCATAATGGATGTTGGGAAGTTTCTACTATGTATCTTAGGTGTCGTTATATCGATTGGATTGATATTTAGATGCGGGCAGGCTTTAATGAGGTGCAAACAAAGTACAAGAGTGATGAGTTTGAGGAGTGAGGAAACTGTAATTAACCTGGATTTGATTTATGACCCAACGATAGAAACCAGGATATGATGAAAAATGCGATTATACGGTCCGTTTCTTTCACCTGTTTTTCTGCTTTTCTCCAAGATAAAAAGACCCCCTTGGACGAGGAAGTTGACGAGACGCTATACAGACAACGGATGGACCGAAGAAAGAGTTTTGACCACTTGAGAAATGGACACTTGATGAACTTTGCCATGGATCCCCAGTTTCCCTAGTATTTTTAAACTCACGCTAGCCCAACATTTTTTTGTAAATCTGATGGCACTGACAAAGCTTGTTGCTCATGCCTAAGGAGCAAAACAGCGCAAAGAAGACGACTTTCAACTGATACCGAACAAAACTTCAACGACAGATATACATTTACCTGACATAGAATATCATTGCATTTTCCATAAGTGTTCTTCATCTTCATCTCTACAACCCTCAGGTAATAACACACATAGTATAGGGAATACAGGCACAGATATCAGCAATCACATATTCCCCCATTCATGTATCATCAACTAAAATGTGCTCCCCATTTTGTTCAAAAGCCGAAAAGAGCTCGGTAAAGTTTGACAGCCCATCCACAGACCTGTACCACGGGATAAGAAGGAATTCAAATGTATACTTCGCAATACCTCGAAGCTTGATTTACAACACGTACGGCACGATGATACATGACCCCCCAAACATGGACTCATACACACATGCTTCTGCTATCTCACTAGGTCATACCCTCTTCACACCTACTCCTCTCTCCTCCCCTACCCAACCATGGAAATGAATTAACCCCTGACATATATTTTTCTCTTTTTGAAATGTTTTAGAAGGTGGCAGTTATTATTGACTGCCAAAGGGTGGACTGTCAAAGTCAGAAAAATATCCCTATACACGCTGCCATATTTGCACCTCACACTGGTCCGCGCTGCGCATGCGTGCGCTTTCCCGTGATAGCGCATACCCGCTGGTGCGTGCACTCGCTCGCATCGGTATGCGTATTTACGGTAAAGAGTATGTAGTCGTAGCGTGCGACCCAATCGTTACATATTTCCACAATTAACGTAGTTTATAGATCATGGTCCCTTTGATAGATTCTGAAAGTTTGGTTAATATAGAATGTCCCTGAATGGAGGAATCCCTCTTTGTATTGTAGGAAGGGTCTAACAGGAGTCATACAGCAGTGTTTGGTACCCATCGGAAGAAGATTTAAATAGCAATATTCCGGTGTTGGTTTGGAGCGTATTAATCGCTCGTGCGAATAGTTATGGACATAAGAAGTTTATGTCCATTACTATTATTTACTCTTACTCAGGTATGCGGCGGGAAACCCAGTTTCCCACCCACCTGAGCTGTTTGAAATCGTCACAGCCCACCTGTATGAATCACCCTATGACCTTTTGTTATGATGCGAAGCCGAATTCCTGTGTCCAATGGACGACAAGATTGTAGGGACCATTGGATTGCATTGTGTGTGGAGCATAAAAGACGGGCCTGTGGCATCCAGCTTTCACTTCTCATCAAACGGTTCTCATTGCTGATAATCGGGAAGCTGGATGTCCAGAAGCGCTTGCGATCGTTACCCTTGTGCGTAAGTTTTTCTCCGTGATCATATTGTCTTACTGTGAGCCATTTCTCTCATCTCTATCTCTCTCTCTCTCTCTCTACTCTTTCTCTCGTATTTTCCTTAAAGTATCTTGAATTGTATTGTATTTATAGTGTAGTTATTTGGTTAGGAAGTCTCTGTTATATTGTAGTGTATCATTTGTACGGTGATTCCTTTTTACAAGTATATTAGTTATAATACATTTAATAGGCTTTGGACCCTAAACAAGTATCTGTGTATTTTCTCATAGTGTTAAGTGATCACAGAGCGGCGGTGACGCTCAAGCAGCTTTGTAGTTAATCAGGTTACACCAGGTTGCACTTACACACTGTCTCTACATAAAGGTATACTGTGAATCTCATTGTTAAAGGTATAGATATCAAGGTATAGCGTTGTGAGCGTCTGCGCCGCTGGTGATCTCCTCGTGGTCTCGAGCGTCCGCTACGCCATAGCGAATCATTACGTTTGTCTGTAGCCAATAGTGTGCCAGTCTGTGATCTCTGGGCCGTGAGCGAACGCGACGCTTGAGCGTCTCGCCTACGGCTGAGCGATCGTTACGCAAGTAGCGTACCCTTACGGTACTTCTTACGTAGTCAGCGTACAGTGTTCTTAGACCTCTTAAAGGGTTATTTATACGATAAATAGATTCAGCTTTATCACATTGCAGCTGTCCTGACCTGCGTACACATATGCAGCAATAGAGGCGATCATGGAAACTTTTACTCTGAGTGAGTTTATGGTCACTCAGAAGGGCTGATGCAAATAGGACGCCGGCGCTGTTTTATTTGCGTACGGGATCAGTCTGAGGCATGCACCAAAAACGGACGTGGCACTCCTGCGTTTTTGACAACACTCCCCGTAACCTGCCCACAAACGGTCCCTGACTGTCACTTTGTAAAGAAATCCTCACTGTGAGCTGAGGACAGGGTACCTTGGCGCACACACAGTGCGACGGCGGAGCGGTCGGATGATAATCACTCAACTGTGTAAGTATTGGCATAGCATACTACTATGAATCAGGCCTATTGTTAGACAGTGTTGCTTCTGTTAAATACAGAGAATCAGATTTTTAAAGCCTTGGTTAACTTAACGGGGAGTCGGCTGTCCTAGCCAGTGCTGTCCCGGAGTGTGGAGAAGTAGAGGGGCAGGCTGGAGAGAGTGTGAAGATAAATCGTTTTGTCTAGTCAGTCTGGATAACTGTTCTGCTTTAATCTATGAATTTTCCAACGTTCTGCCATAGAACAAAGCATTGTAATCCCCCGCAACAATTATTCTCACTTTGTGCAGCGGCTGGAAGATGAATCTTCCTCTGATGTAGACCATGCCAATACCAGCTTACATTGCAGCTCCTATCACTTCCAAAAGTATAGGTTCTACTGTAAGCTGAAACCACAAATAGACTGGACAGTTTATTAATTCTCTAGATATTTACACTTCATTTACTTTTCAATAGCAAAACTGTTTGTTTTTTTCCTTTTGGGTAATAACCGTGCTGCTGCTGATAGACAGTTTAACAATCCATTTGTAAAGCTTTTGCCGCAACTTTCTACTTACTGCTAAAACCATTTCAGCCCTGACCATGTAATTATTTTCTTTCATTCTAGCATCACACCGAGAAAGTTTGATGTTGTTCAGATGACGGAAGGGCAGAAATTTGGAACAGTCAGCAGGAACTCAGAGGAGTTGACCTTAAACAAAAGGGGAACGAGGACATCTTTTACATTCAGGAAAATAAGACGAGGCTTATGTAAATGTGGTAAGTGTGAGAGAGAGGTCAATATTTCATTTTTCATTATATTCATATGTGCTTATTGAAAAATGTTCCCTTTCTATATTCACTCTTTGCTAGGAACTAAAATAAAGCATATATCTGATTCTGGCATATACGGCTGCAACTATTAAAGGATAACGCCATAAAAACATGATTTTGTCTAATTAAAATCATTACACTGCGTACTACAAGTTACTGGAATATGTATTGATTCTTGAAAATATTTCTGCCTGAAATCTCCTGTTCATTACTCAGAAGCACACTGAAGCCGCAATTGACAGATTGTGAAGAACTGACCTGTCCTAGCAGCATATATTCTCATGCAAATAGTCTATATTACTGTATATTTGTTTCTATGGGTACAGATGTTGATAAAGCAAGTTATTCACAAACTCTATGTCAAAATGACAACAGTGTTTCTGAGTTATCGACAGGCTATTTCAAGCAGCATCACTGGTTTATACAAGTGGTGGCAACAGACGGGCTATGGACAGCAAGGCAGCATTTTGCCTGCAGGCTACAGCTCTGTGTCTCAGTTGGGACCAACTTCCTCCAACTCTCCAAACTTCCAACCGTCCAACTTGTCTGTCAAACTAAAGCAGTGCTCCACACACCTAACCAACTTTTTCATCAGACCAGCCACCTTTTTCAGTAGGCCGGCCAACTTTCCTCCAACTTGTGATGTCACAGAAGTAGGCGGATAGGTTCTGCCTACTTCTGCATGTTTTGAATTCATTTTCTTTTTTTAAGATTTTTTTGTTTTGTTTTTTTGCACGTCCTGTTTATTATTTTAAAAGGTTAGGGGGCAAAGATGGTGAGGTTAGGGCGTAGAAATAGAGAGGTCAGGGAAAGGAGGGTGAGGATAGGGTGCAGAGATAAAATGGACAGGGGGAGGTGGGGGAGGTTATGGCGCAGCTATAGAGAGGTCAGGGGGGAGTTGGAGAAGGGTAGGTCACAGAGATAGGTCAAGGGAGGTACAGTGCACTTGTACTGATTGGAAGTCTGGGTGCAGTACAATTACAGGATGGTTAGGGAATCATGGTACAGTATTATTATTATTATTATCCTTTATTTATATGGCGCCACAAGGGTTCCGCAGCGCCCGATTACAGAGTACAAATGCACATAAAAAACAGGAAAAGTGACTTACAGTTGAATACAATATAGGACAAGTACAGGGCAACTAAGCATAACTACACCAGTAAACAGAGATAAGTTCCAGGTGGTCAAAAAACTGTGGGATCTGGGCAGTTGAGGATTATTAAAGTAAGAAAAGTATAAGCACATGAGGGAAGAGGGCCCTACTCGTGAGAGCTTACATTCTAAGGGAATAGTGCACAAGGATACTAGCTGAAGTGGCAACTTTATAACTAATATATATCTTTTATTTGTATTAAACAATGTTGTAACAATACTAACAACCTGTATGTGTGCAGAGTGAAATAAGATAATATAAGTTAATTGGTTTAGCGTGGTTTCACAGTTTACACACGGTTGTCCTTTAATGTTAACTCTGCATAGATATATCTTTATAAGGTTAGACTGTTTCTATGTTGTAGCATTGAAAATTGCATTCCCTTTAATCCAATCTTTCTACAAATAGCATTTCATATTGCAACTTTGTATGTTGCATTTTTGCACTCTGTTGTAAGGGTTATTGCAGAGCTGTAATATTCAGCACAGTACTGCAAGCAAAGTCCCGTTTTGCACAGTACGGCATGTAGACTCCCCTTTTACACATTACGGCAGGTAGACTCCCCTTTTACACATTACGGCAGGTAGAGCCCCCTTTTACACAGTATGGCAGGCAGAGCCCCCTTTTGCACATTATGGTAGGCAGAGCCCCCTTTTGCACATTACGGCAGGTAGAGTTCCCTTTTAGACATTACGGCATGTAGAGCCCCCTTTCACACAGTATGGCAGGCAGAGTCCCCTTTTAGACATTATGGCAGGCAGAGCCCCCTTTTACACAGTATGGCAGGTAGACTCCCCTTTTACACAATACGGCAGGTAGAGTACCCTTTTAATCACATTAAAGGGAAAAGGGAAGAGGGAAATTTGTTGCACAGGAGACTCCGATGAACTTAATTTTATTTATTTTGTTTATTATGAGTTACAGAATATATGCTTGAAAAAAAACCCCTGTTATTAATTTTTCTATTATAAGAGTATGTAAATAGGGGGTGCTACCACAGATCTTAATATTATTGTAGACAAAAGAGAGAAGAGAGAAAGAGATCTGTCTCCGGTGCACATAGGTTTTGATAAAAATTTACTTTTATTATTTCCTTAAAATAATTGGATTGAATCTACTATTGCATCCAGAATTACCTGGATGCACTAAATGCGAAATATTAAAACAAAACAAGTTGTAAGGTGATACGAAAATAGACAAGACTGTGTGTAATAAAGAAAAACAGAAATAAGTTGGTTAAAAACTCCCAGCTGGGCGTCTTATATGTCTACTAGCTGATGTATATTGTCTTATCTGGCTAATAGCAGTGTTTTCTAATACAATAGTGCTACAGTAATAAAGGAACAGATATTTACTTCTGGGTTTCTCTGAAATATTTCACAAATGTTACTCTTTAATTCTCCCAGACTAATAAATGTAACAATGTTGTTATACTGGCTCATCTAGAGGATTCTGGCACACTGCCCAGATTATTATAATGAGTGTTTGCAGATGACTGCTGGTTTACCTCCAGCAGATTGCAGGGAAATATTGTTAAATCATACAATATGTTCCTATATAGTATTATAATATATAGATTTTTAGGTAGCCTTTAAATTTGTATATATGAAGGCTTGGCCTATGTCAGCATAGATAAATGATGGTAGAAATTATATACATATTAAATGCTGCAGGCCTATTTAATTAGTGAAATGCTGCAAATCATTCTCAAATGTATGTGTGCTATAATCACCAAAGAATGTTCATTTGCACATTAACTGATACTGGTGGCTGGCTGGCACATATATACATATCAGATTTTATCATATATTTGCATAGAGAAATTGTATGCATATATAATTATCAAAGAGTTTCCATAATCATAATCAGTTTATCATTTATTTATATATATGGATACCTTTAATATCTAATATAAGAGTGCTGCCGAATTTAGTAAGGGAATACACCTTTAATTAACACTCTTATGTATAGGAATAAATGTATTCTGAATGCCGTGATTAAGTTAGTAGTCACAGCCCCACGTTGTATAGTACAGTACAGAGCGCTAATGATTACGGCGTGTGTGCCATCCCATAAAGGCATAGATTTTAATATTAGCGTTTCAAGGTATCTAATGTAAGGGTGCCGCCGGGGTCACATATACACACTGTGTTATACTGCACAGAGCGCTAGTGATTAAAGCGCGTGTGCCATCCCGTATGTAATTTACTAATATGCACCGATGAGCACAGATTTTAAAATCAATTTTTAGTTAGACATTTAAGATAGACAAGTACGGCACCTCGTGTCATTCCCTGACACGAGAGTATACATGTTTAAGGGGAAGAATGCTGAGGTAAATTTCCCTCCTCTCATGAGGAAAGAGAGCGGGAATCTCCAGACAAGAGACGGCAGCTTCCCACAAGAGAATTCTCAGGCTGTATCCTTTCCCCACTAGGGCCAGGATGTGTTGAGAATCTTCCCCTAGGGTGTCCTGTTTGCACAGACGGTAGCACTTGCTATTCTCAGGGATCCTGCAGATAGCGTGCACATTCTAGTATACTACCCAGACCGGCGATTGTGTTGGCATGGGTTTATAGCGCTGTGGCAGCGTGGACAGGTACCTTATCAGCAGAGATTGAGACCCTAGTAAATATATTAAAGATGCTGTCTTAAGTGATAGATATATAGTTATAAAGCATGCCCAAAGAGACATGAGTATACTGGGTCCTAGAGTCAAAGCTATGTCGATCTCTGCTTGACGTGTCCTGTAGAATATGCATTGGACAGATGATGCCGACTTAAGAGGCATATGGAAGGCTGAGGATTGTGTGGAGAAGGGTTCTTGGGCCTGGTCTCCACAGCTATAGCTGGTAATTCTGCTAGTTTGCCTTATATTCCTGCACAGCCTAAGAAAGCACGACATTATTAAATGCAGCCTTTCGAATAATGAAACAAGAAAGTCTGAGGTGCGTCATTTCTTGTCAGAGCCGGGATCAACACAGCTAGTTCCCAGGAACAGAAGTCCTCCCCGGCCCCTACAAAAATCCACCTATGCCGCTGGGGCTCCACAGGCGGAGCTAGGCCCGGTGGGGACACGCCTTCGTAAGTTCAACCACAAGTGGGTTCACTCCCTGTTAGGTCCCTGGGCAATAGATATTGTGTCTCAGGGATACAAGCTGGACTGTGAGAAGATGCCCCCTCACCGACGGCCCTGCGGGCTTCCCTCCAAGAGGGGGAGCCAGTGTTAACTGCAATTCACAAATTGTATCTTTAACAGGTGGTGGTCAAGGGTCCCCTCCTTCAACAAGAGGGTGTTATTATTCGACCATGTTGTAATCCCGAAACCAGACGGTTCGGTCAGACCCATATTGAATTAAAAATCCCTGAACATATACCTGAGAAGGTTCAAGTTCAAGATGGAATCGCTATGAGCGGTCAGGGCAAGCCTAAAAAGAGGGAGACTTTATCGTGAATCGGGTCATAAGGGATGCATACCTTCATGTCCCCATTTATCCACCTCATTAGGCGTACCTCAGTATTGCGGTACGGGATTGTCATAACCAAGGTAATGGCGGATATGATTGTGCTCCTGCGGAAGCAAGGTGTCACTATTATCACGTACTTGGACGATCTCCTCATACAAGCGAGATCAAGAGAGCAGTTGCTGAACAGCGTATCACTTTCTCTGGAAGTGTAACGGCAACACGGCTGGATTCTATATATTCCAAAGTCGCAGTTGGTTCCTACAGCTCATCTGCCTCTCCTAGGCACGATCCTAGACACAGACCAGAAAAGGGTTTATCTCCCGATAGAGAGAGCTCAGGAGCTCATGACACTGGTCAGGAATCTATTCAAACCAAAACAGGTGTCAGTGCATCACTGCACTCGAGTCCTGGGAAGGATGGTGGCATCATACGAGGCCATCCCCTTCGGCAGGTTCCATGCGAGGACCTTCCAATAAGACTTACTGGACAAGTGGTCCGGATCACCTCTTCAGATGCATCGGTTAATCACCCTATCCCCCAGGGCCAGGGTGTCTCTCCTGTGGTGGCTGCAGAGTGCTCATCTTCTCGAGGGCCGCAGATTTGGCATTCAGGACTGGATCCTGGTGACCACGGATGCAAGCCTCCAAGGGTGGGGGGCAGTTACACAGGGAAGAAATTTCCAAGGTCTGTGGTCAAGTCAACAGACTTGCCTTCACATCAATATCCTTGAACTAAGGGCCATATACAACGCCCTAAGTCAAGCGGAGATCCTGCTTCGCGACCAACCGGTTCTGATCCAGTCAGACCGCAGGGGTTCGTGTAAACCGCCAAGGCGGCACAAAGAGCAGGGTGGCGAGGGTAGAAGCCACCAGAATTCTTCGCTCGGCGGAGAATCAAGTAAGCGCACTGTTAGCAGTGTTCATTCCGGGAGTGGACAACTGGGAAGCAGACTTCCTCAGCGGGCACGACCTCCACCCGGGAAAGTGGGGACTTCATCAGGAAGTCTTCACGCAGTTTGCAAATTGATGAGAACTGCCTCAGGTGGACTAGATGGCGTCCCACCTCAATAAAAAGCTAAAAAAGGTTTTAAGCCGGGTCAAGGGACCCTCAGGTGATAGCTGTGGTCGCACTAGTAACACCGTGGGTGTTCCAGTCGGTCTATATATTCCCTCCTCTTCCTCTCATACCCAAGGGCTGAGAATTGTAATAAAAGGAGGAGTGAGAACAATATTCTTTGCTCCGAATGGGCCAAGAAGGACTCGGTACCCGGAGCTGCAAGAAATGCTCTCAGAGGACTCAGGGCTTCTGCCTCTCAGACAGGACATGTTGCAACAGGGGCCCTGTCTGTTCCAAGCTTACCGCGGCTGCATTTGACGGCATGGCGGTTGAACGCCGGATCATAGCGGAAAAGGGCATTCCGGATGCAGTTATTCCTACGCTGATAAAGGCTAGGAAAGACGTGACAGCAAGACTTTTTCACTGTATATAGCGAAAATAGGTTGCTTGGTGTGAGGCCGGGAAGGCCCTACAGAGGAATTCCAGCGGGGTCGATTCCTGCACTTCCTACAGTCAGGAGTGACTATGGGCCTAAAATTAGGATCCATAAAGGTCAAGATTTCGGCCCTATCCATTTTCTCTCAAAAAGAACTGGCTTCACTGCCTGAAATTCAGACGTTGTTCCGGGGGTGCTGGATATTCAGCCTCCTTTTGTGCCACCGGTGGCACCTTGGGATCTTAACGTTGTGTTGGATTTCCTGAAATCCCACTGGTTTGAGCCACTTAAGACCGTGGAGCTAAAATATCTCACGTGGAAAGTGGTCATGCTATTGGCCTTAGCTTCGGCTAGGCGTGTGTCAGAATTGACGGTTTTGTCATGTAAAAGCCCTTATCTGATATTCCATATGGACAGGGCAGAGTTGAGGACTCGTCCCCAATTTCTCCCTAGGGTGGTATCATCATTTCATTTGAACCAGCCTATTGTGGTGCCTGCGGCAACTAGGGACTTGGAGGATTCCAAGTTGCTGGACGTAGTCCGGGCTTTGAAAATTTATGTTTCCAGAACGGCGGGAGTCAGAAAGTCTGACTCGCTGTTTATTCTGTATGCAGCCAACAAGGTTGGCGCTCCTGCTTCGAAGCAGACTATTGCTCGCTGGATCTATAGCACGATTCAGCGGGTTCACTCTGCGGCTGGATTGCCGCATCCAAAATCGGTGAAAGCCCATTCCACAAGGAAGGGGGGCTCTTCTTGGGCGGCTGGCCGAGGGGTCTCGGCTTTACAGCTTTGCCGAGCTGCTACTTGGTCGGGGTCAAACAAGTTTGCTAAGTTCTACAAGTTTGATACCCTGGCTGAGGAGGACCTTGAGTTTGCTCATGCGGTGCTGCAGAGTCATCCGCACTCTCCCGCCCGTTTGGGAGCTTTGGTATAATCCCAATGGTCCTTACGGAGTTCCCAGCATCCACTAGGACGTCAGAGAAAATAAGAATTTACTCACCGGTAATTATATTTCTCGTAGTCCGTAGTGGATGCTGGGCGCCCGTCCCAAGCGCGGACCCTCTGCAATACATGTATATAGTTATTGCTTAACTAAAGGGTTATTGTTATGAGCCATCCGTTAAATGAGGCTTAGCTGTTATTCATACTGTTAACTGGGTATGGTTATCACAAGTTGTACAGTGTGATTGGTGTGGCTGGTATGAGTCTTACCCTGGATTCCAAATCCTTTCCTTGTTGTGTCAGCTCTTCCGGGCACAGTTTCCCTAACTGAGGTCTGGAGGAGGGGCATAGAGGGAGGAGCCAGTGCACACCAGATAGTACCTAATCTTTCTTTTAGAGTGCCCAGTCTCCTGCGGAGCCCGTCTATTCCCCATGGTCCTTACGGAGTTCCCAGCATCCACTACGGACTACGAGAAATAGAATTACCGGTGAGTTAATTCTTATTTTCTGCCTCAATCACTTTTGTGCATCATCTGCAGATCTTGGCACAGGAGTGAAACATCTGCCTGACCATCCTGTATTTATTTAGCTGTCAATCTACAGATGTGTCCTCCTACATCCAGCTTCAATACACCATGCAGTGCGAGATGCCGGGCATGAGTGAGCCGCCAGGTCCCGTGCAACTCTGCTAACGTTGGGCGTCTTTTTTTGCCAAAAATGTGTCTTAGGGGGTCATTCAGACCTGATCGCTCGCTGCGATCAGGTCAGAACTGCACATGTGTATGCACCGCAAAGCGCAGGCGTGTCGTATGGTTACAAAGCGGATCGTTGCTGTGCGATGGGTTGTAAGAAAAATCCATTCGCACAGCTGATCGCAAGGTGATTGACAAGTAGAAGGGGTTTGTGATTGTCAACTGACCGTTTTCTGGGAGTGTTTGGAAAAATGCAGGCGTGTGCATGCGTTTGCAGAGCGGGTGTCTGACGTCAATTTCTGCTCCGGACAGGATGAAGTGATCGCAGCGGCTGAGTAAGTTTTGAGCAACTCAGAAACTGCACAAAGTTTTTTTGTACCGCTCGGCTGCACATGCGATCGCACACTTGTACAGCTAAAATACACTCCCCTGTAGGCAACGACTATCTGATCGTAGGACTGCAAAAAACAGCGAGTGATCAGGTCTGAATTAGGCCCTTAGTTGCAACGTAATGCTAATAGGACGCACGGGGAGACTGAGTTGAATAATGTTATATGACACTTGTATATTGTGTGTGACAGTGTCTGTATACAGAGCAGAATTTGTATTGGAAAAAAGCTGCGGCTGCTACATTGTAGCACTACGTTTACAGATTCAGAGACTCAGCCGCACACAGACAAGTGTCATATATCATATTAATCAGCACAGTCTCTTCGTGCATCCTAGTCACATTGTGTTGCAGCTAAGACGCATTTTCGGCATAAAGACGCCCGATTCTCACGCGACCTGGCTTGCCAAGAGGGGCTGTTTGGTGCGACTGCGGCAAAATGTATGAGGACACCTCTGTAGTTTGCTTTACAGTACTCCAGTGGGGCAAATCCCTTGGGGCATACTGTGTATCAGTCTTGAGTATGGTGCAAGCCCTAGGCTGACACTTATTTTAGCTCCTTGCAGTGTGTTTTATTTTCTCTTGGATATTGCATATAGCCTGCGGAACAGAAATCCAGGCACAAAGAATAGGCATTGTCTTGTGTATATTAATCTGTTGTTGATGCAGACTGATCTATTTATAGACATGCGTATTGATCATTCTATGTGCAGCTTTTCCATCAGTCTGTGACAGCCAACAGAAAGACTCCTCTCCTCCCCCGGTGGGTGACCTGGGTGCTGAATCGCTGGAGAAAGAATATGTGCACAAGGTGTATGAAGATATCGCTGGACATTTCAGCAGCACAAGACACACTCCATGGCCCAAGATTACAGACTTTCTTATGGGTTTACCTATAGGTTCTCTTGTGGCCGATGTGGGATGCGGTAACGGAAAATATCTAGGCGTTAATAAGGAATTGTACATGGTAAGTTTTCCATATTTAAAGTATTTAATATTATGTACCACATGCATTATAGTCATACTTGCTGATTTATTAATCCCCCTCCCTTCCACTCTGGGAGATCACAGAGGGGCTCCACGTCTCAGCTTTGGGGGACTTTTGCTGCAAATCACATAGGGGTGAACGTATGATGCGTCAATATGGGGGAGAAGCGGTATCAGCGCACATTATGTGCACTAATAACGCTTTTCCCCATGTATGACACTGGCGGTGCGGGATCAGTGACAGGAGTGCTATGTGCTCCTGTCCATATTGGCGCTGTTATCTAAAAGATAGCATGCCGATATGAGGGGGCAATGTGTGAACGGTCAGCGATTGACCGTTCCGACACCTGCAGCTGTCGACTTCGACAGCTGCAGGATGCGATGCCCTATCTTCACAGCAGGGACGGAGCTGTCCTTGGCTGTGGCGGGTGCCAGCTCCGGATTGCACAGCTGATCTCGCGTGAGTAGCAAGATCCCAAGCATGCTCGGAGGAGCTGGCCGGGCAGGGAGACACAGCGTGTCAGCTCTGAGCTGATGTGCTGTTATCATGGGGGCATCGCCAGAGGCTTCAGCAGACAAGATGTTCATACATATCGATGATGTCCCTTCCTGCTTTGCCTCGGTAATGAGGTGCAGCAGGAAGTGTTATAGCGGCACGATCTTATTACTACACAATGCTGCAAGTTGTGCCATGGCATAAGTTGGGGGGGGGGGGAGGCAGGGCAATGATGATATAATTATTTTATCAAATTGTGTCATCAAGCCCCCAGACTGCCCACTCCACTGGGGATATTGGAGGCTGGTCTAGTCTCCAAAGAGAACAGGGGAAATCCCTAAACTTTGTGAGTCTCGGCATTCCAACAGTAGGCAAGTATGGTTATAGTTAATATAATACATTAATGAATGGTGGAACTCTCTCACATCATTATATATCATAAAATATCTCTCACATGTGTGATCACATTACAACATGCCTCAAGATGGCAAAGATGACATATGTGAAAATGCTATAAGGGAAAATACTTGTATAAGGGGTTGTCCCTGTATAATTATAGCGTTTTTGGTGTGTGCTGGCAAACTCTCCCTCTGTCTCCCCAAAGGGCTAGTGGGGTCCTGTCCTCTATCAGAGCATTCCCTGTGTGTGTGCTGTGTGTCGGTACGTGTGTGTCGACATGTAGGAGGACGATGTTGGTGAGGAGGCGGAGCAAATTGCCTGTATTGGTGATGTCACTCTCTAGGGAGTCGACACCGGAATGGATGGCTTATTTAGGAATTACGTGATAATGTCAACACGATGCAAGGTCGGTTGACGACATGAGACGGCCGGCAAATAAATTAGTACCTGTCCAGGCGTCTCAGACACCGACAGGGGCTTGTAAAAACGCCCATTTACCTCAGTTGGTAGACACAGACACGGACACTGACTTCAGTGTCGACGGTGAAGAAACAAACGTATTTTCCTTTAGGGCCACACGTTACATGTTAAGGGCAATGAAGGAGGTGTTATATATTTCTGATACTACAAGTACCACAAATAAGGGTATTATGTAGGGTGGGAATAATCTACTTGTAGTTTTTCCTGAATCAGATAAATTAAAGTGTGTGATGATACGTGGGTTTCCTCCGATAGAAAATTATTGGAGGTATACCCTTTCCCGCCAGAAGTGAGGGCGAGTTGGGAAACACACCTTAGGGTGGATAAGGCGCTCACACGCTTATAAAAACAAGTGGCGTTACCGTCTCCAGATACGGCCGCCCTCAAGGAGCCAGCTGATAGGAAGCTGAAAAATATCCTAAAAAGTATATACACACATACTGGTGTTATACTACGACCAGCAATCGCCTCAGCCTGGATGTGCAGCGCTGGGGGGGCTTGGTCGGATTTCCTGACTGAAAATATTGATACCCTTGACAGGAACAATATTTTATTGACTATAGATGCATTTCTATATATGCGAGATGCGCAGAGGGATATTTGCATTCTGGCATCAAGAGTAGATGTGATGTCCATATCTGCCAGACGATGTTTATAGACACGACAGTGGTCAGGTGATGCAGATTCCAGACGGCACATGTAAGTATTGCCGTATAAAGGGGCGGTCCATCGGACCTGGTGGACATGGCAACAGCTGGAAAATCCACTTTTGTTACCCCAAGTCACATCTCAGCAGAAAAGGACACAGTCTTTTCAGTCTCAGTCCTTTCGTACCCATAAAGGCAGGCGGGCAAAAGGCCAGTCATATCTGCCCAGGGTTAGAGGAAAGGGAAGAAGACTGCAGCAGGCAGCCCATTCCCAGGAACAGAAGTCCTCCACAGCTTCTGCCAAGTCCGCAGCATGACGCTGGGGCCATACAAGCGGACTCAGGTGCGGTGGGGGGTCATCTCAAGAGTTTCAGCACGCAGTGGGCTCACTCGCAGTGAACTCCTGGATCCTACACGTAGTATCCCAGGTGTACATTGGAAATTCGAGACGTCTTCCCCTCACAAGTTCCTGAAGTCTGCTTTACCAACGTCTCCCTCCGACAGGGAGGCAGTATTGGGAAAAAATTCACAGGCTGTATTCCCAGCAGGTGATAATCAAAGTACCCCTCCTACAACAAGGGAAGGGGTATTATTCCACACTATATTGTGGTACTGAAGCCAAACGGCTCGGTGAGATCTAAAAGATTTGAACAATTACATACAAGGGTTCAAATCAAGATGGAGTCACTCAGAGCAGTGATAGCGAACCAGGACGATATGGTGTCACTGGATATCAGGGACGCTTACCTACATGTCCAAATTTTGCCCTTCTCACCAAGGGTATCTCAGGTTCGTGGTACAGAACTGTCACTATCAGTTCAGACGCTGCCGTTTGGATTGTCCACGGCACCCCGGGTCTTTACCATGGTAATGGCCGAAATGATGATTCTTCCTAAAAGAAATATGGACGCTTTCCTGATAAGGGCAAGGTCCAGAGAACAGTTGGCGGTCGGAGTAGCACTATCTCAAGTAGTTCTACGACAGCACGAGTGGATTCTAAATATTCCAAAATCGCAGCTTTTTCCGACGACACGTCTAATGTTCCTAGGAATGATTCTGGACACAGTCCAGAAAAGGATGTTTTCTCCCGGAGAAGAAGGCCAGGGAGTTATCCGAGCTAGTCAGGAACCTCCTAAAACCAGGAAAAGTATCAGTGCATCATTGCACAAGGGTCCTGTGAAAAATGGTGGTTTCTTACAAAGCGATCCCATTCGGTAGATTTCACGCAAGAACCTTTCAGTGGAATCTGCTGGGAAAATGGTCCGGATCGCATCTTCAGATGCATCAGCGGATAACCCTGTCTCCAAGGACAAGGGTGTTTTCTTCTGCGGTGGCTGCAGAGTGCTCATCTATGAAAGGGCCGCAGATTCGACATTCAGGACTGGGTCCTGGTGACCACGGATGCCAGCCTGAGTGGCTGGGGAGCAGTCACACAAGGAAAAAAATTCCAGGGAGTGTGATCAAGTCTGGAGACTTCTCTCCACATAAATATACTGGAGCTAAGGGCAATTTACAAGGCTCTAAGCTTAGCAAGACCTCTGCTTCAAGGTCAGCCGGTATTGATCCAGTGGGACAACATCACGGCAGTCGCCCACGTAAACAGACAGGGCGGCACATGAAGCAGGAGGGAAATGGCAGAAACTGCAAGGATTCTTCGCTGGGCGAAAAATCATGTGATAACACTCTCAGCAGTGTTAATTCCGGGAGTGGGAAACTGGGAAGCAGACTTCCTCAGCAGGCATAACCTCCACCCGGGAGAGTGGGGACTTCAGCGGGAAGTCTTCCACATGATTGTAAACCGTTGGGAAAAACCAAAGGTGTACATGATGGCGTCCCGCCTGAACAAAAAACTAGACAGATATTGCGCCAGGTCAAGGGACCCTCAGGCAATAGCGGTGGACGCTCTGGTAACACTGTGGGTGTACCAGTCAGGGTATGTGTTCCCTCCTATGCATCTCATACCAAAAGTACTGAGAATCATAAGAAGGAGATGAGTAAGAACGATACTCGTGGTTCCGGATGGGTCAAGAAGGACTTGGTACCCGGAACTTCAAGAGATGCTCACGGAAGAACCGTGGCCTCTACCTTTAAGAGAGGACCTGCTCCAGCAGGGGCCTTGTCTGTTCCAAGACTTACCGCGGCTGCGTTTGACGGCATGGCAGTTGAACGCCGGATCCTGAAAGGGCATTCCAGATGAAGTCATCCCTACCCTGGTCGAAGCCAGGAAGGATGTAACCGCAAAACATTTTCACCGCATTTGGCGAAAATATGTTGCGTGGTGTGAGGCCAAGAAGGTCCCTACAGAGGAATTCCAACTGGGTCGTTTCCTACATTTCCTGAAAACAGGACTGTCTATGGGCCTAAAATTAGGGTCCATTAAGGTTCAAATTTCGACCCTGTCGAATTTCTTCCAGAAAGAACTGGCTTCAGTGCCTGAAGTTCAGACGTTTGTAAAAGGGGTACTGCATATACAGCCTCCTTTTGTGCCCCCAGTGGCACCTTGGGATCTCAATGTTGTTTTGAGTTTCCTAAAGTCACATTGGTTTGATCCATTCACCACTGTGGAATTAAAATATTTCACATGGAAGGTGAAGATTCTATTAGCCCTGGCTTCAGCCAGGCGTGTGTCAGAATGGGCGGCTTTATCATATAAAAGCCCTTACTTAATTTTTCATTCTGACAGGGCAGAATTGAGGACTCGTCCTCAATTTCTCCTTAAGGTGTTTTCTGTTTTTCACATGAACCAACCTATTGTGGTACCTGCGGCTACTAGGGACTTGGAGGACTCCAAGTTACTTGACGTTGTCAGGGCCCTGAAAATATATGTTTCCAGGACGACTGGAGTCAGAAAATCTGACTCGCTGTTTAGCCTGTATGCACCCAACAAGATGGGTGTTCCTGCTTCTAAGCAGACGATTGCTCGCTGGATTTGTAGTACAATTCAGCTTGCACATTCTGTGGCAGGCTTGCCACAGCCAAAATCAGTAAAAGCCCATTCCACAAGGAAGTGGGCTCATCTTGGGCGGCTGCCCGAGGGGTCTCGGCTTTACAACTTTGCCGAGCTGCTACTTGGTCAGGGGCACACCCTGACTGAGGAGGACCTGGAGTTCTCTCATTCGGTGCTGCAGAGTCATCCGCACTCTCCCGCCCGTTTGGGAGCTTTGGTATAATCCCCATGGTCCTGACGGAGTCCCCAGCATCCACTTAGGACGTTAGAGAAAATAGGAATTTACTTACCGATAATTCTATTTCTCGTAGTCCGTAGTGGATGCTGGGCGCCCATCCCAAGTGCGGATTGTCTGCAATACTTGTACATAGTTATTGTTACAAAAATCGGGTTATTCTTGTTGTGAGCCATCCTTTCAGAGGCTCCTTCGTTGTTATCATACTGTTAACTGGGTTCAGATCACAGGTTGTACGGTGTGATTGGTGTGGCTGGTATGAGTCTTACCCGGGATTCAATATCCTTCCTTATTATGCACGCTCGTCCGGGCACAGTATCCTAACTGAGGCTTGGAGGAGGGTCATAGGGGGAGGAGCCAGTGCACACCACCTGATCCTAAAGCTTTTATTATTGTGCCCTGTCTCCTGCGGAGCCGCTAAACCCCATGGTCCTGACGGAGTCCCCAGCATCCACTACGGACTACGAGAAATAGAATTATCGGTAAGTAAATTCTTATTTTTCAGGGCCCTGACAACGTCTAGCAACTTGGAGTCCTCCAAGTCCCTAGTAGCCGCAGGCACCACAAATAGGTTGGTTCAGGTGAAACGCTGAAACCACCTTAGGGAGAAACTGAGGACGAGTCCTCAATTCCGCCCTGTCCGAATGGAAAATCAGATAAGGGCTTTTTCAGGATAAAGCCGCCAATTCTGACACGCGCCTGGCCCAGGCCAGGGCCAACAGCATGACCACTTTCCATGTGAGATATTTTAACTCCACAGATTTAAGTGGTTCAAACCAATGTGACTTTTGGAACCCAAAACTACATTGAGATCCCAAAGTGCCACTGGAGGCACAAAAGGAGGCTGTATATGCAGTACCCCTTTTACAAACGTCTGAACTTCAGGGACTGAAGCTAGTTCTTTTTGGAAGAAAATTGACAGGGCCGAAATTTGAACCTTAATGGACCCCAATTTTAGGCCCATAGACACTCCTGTTTGCAGGAAATGTAGGAATCGACCCAGTTGAATTTCCTCCGTCGGGCCTTACTGGCCTCGCATCACGCAACATATTTTCGCCAATTGCGGTGATAATGTTTTTGCGGTTACATCCTTCCTGGCTTTGATCAGGATAGGGATGACTTCATCCGGAATGCCTTTTTTCCTTCAGGATCCGGCGTTCAACCGCCATGCCGTCAAACGCAGCCGCGGTAAGTCTTGGAACAGACAGGGTCCTTGCTGGAGCAGGTCCCTTCTTAGAGGTAGAGGCCACGGATCCTCCGTGAGCATCTCTTGAAGTTCCGGTTACCAAGTCCTTCTTGGCCAATCCGGAACCACGAATATAGTGCTTACTCCTCTCCATCTTATCAATCTCAGTACCTTGGGTATGAGAGGCAGAGGAGGGAACACATACCCTGACTGGTACACCCACGGTGCTACCAGAGCGTCTACAGCTTATTGCCTGAGGGTCCCTGGACCTGGCGCAATACCTGTCGAGTTTTTAATCATGTGGAAGACTTCTGGGTGAAGTCCCCTCTCTCCCGGGTGGAGGTCGTGCTGAGGAAGTCTGCTTCCCAGTTGTCCACTCCCGGAATGAATACTGCTGACAGTGCTATCACATGATTTTCCGCCCAGCGAAGAATCCTTGCAGCTTCTGCCATTGCCCTCCTGCTTCTTGTGCCACCCTGTCTGTTTACGTGGGTGACTGCCGTGATGTTGTCCGACTGGATCAACACCGGCTGACCTTGAAGCAGAGGTCTTGCTAAGCTTAGAGCATTGTAAATGTCCCTTATCTTCAGGATATTTATGTGAAGTGATGTCTCCAGGCTTGACCATAAGCCCTGGATATTCCTTCCCTGTGTGACTGCTCCCCAGCCTCGCAGGCTGGCATCCGTGGTTACCAGGACCCAGTCCTGAATGCCTAATCTGCGGCCCTCTAGAAGATGAGCACTCTGCAACCACCACAGGAGGGACACCCTTGTCCTTGGTGACAGGGTTATCCGCTGATGCATCTGAAGATGCGACCCGGACCATATGTCCAGCAGGTCCCACTGGAAAGTTCTTGCGTGGAATCTGCCGAATGGGATTGCTTCGAAGGAAGCCACCATTTTACCCAGAACCCTTGTGCATTGATGCACTGAGACTTGGCTCGGTTTTAGGAGGTTCCTGACTAGCTCGGATAACTCCCTGGCTTTCTCCTCCGGGAGAAACACCTTTTTCTGGACTGTGTCCAGGATCATCCCTAGGAACAGAAGACACGTCGTCGGAACCAGCTGCGATTTTGGAATATTGAGAATCCAATCGTGCTGCCGCAACACTACCTGAGATAGTGCTACACCGACCTCCAACTGTTCCCTGGATCTTACCCTTATCAGGGAATTGTCCAAGTAAGGGATAACTAAAATTCCCTTCCTTCGAAGGAATATCATCATTTCGGCCATTACCTTGGTAAAGACCCGGGGTGCCGTGGACCATCCATACGGCAGCGTCTGAACTGATAGTGACAGTTCTGCACCATAAACCTGAGGTACCTTGGTGAGAAGGGTAAATTTTGACATGAAGGTAAGCATCCTTGATGTCCCGAGACATCATGTAGTCCCCTTCTTCCAGGTTCGCAATCACTGCTCTGAGTGACTCAATCTTGAATTTGAACCTCTGTATGTAAGTGTTCAAAGATTTTAGATTTAGAATCGGTCTCATCGAGCCGTCCGGCTTCGGTACCACAACAGTGTGGAATAATACCCCGTTCCCTGTTGCAGGAGGGGTATCTTGATTATCACCTGCTGGGAATACAGCTTGTGAATGGCTTCCAAAACTGTCTCCCTGTCAGAAGGAGACATCGGTAAAGCCGACTTTAGGAAACGGCGAGGGGGAGACGTCTTGAATTCTAATTTGTACCCCTGAGATATCACCTGAAGGATCCAGGGGTCTACTTGCGAGTGAGCCCACTGCGCGCTGAAATTCATTGAGACGGGCCCCCCACCGTGCCTGATTCTGCTTGTAAAGCCCCAGCGTATACTGAGGGCTTGGCAGAGGCGGGAGAGGTTTTCTGTTCCTGTGAACTGGCTGATTTCTGCAGCCTTTTTCCTCTCCCTCTGTCACGGGGCAGAAATGAGGAACCTTTTGCCCGCTTGTCCACGAAAAGACTGCGCCTGATAATACGGCGTCTTCTCATGTTGAGAGGCGACCTGGGGTACAAACGTGGATTTCCCAGCTGTTGCCGTGGCCACCAGGTCTGAAAGACCGACCCCAAATAACTCCTCCCCTTAATAAAGCAATACTTCCAAATGCCGTTTGGAATACGCATCACCTGACCACTGACGTGTCCATAACCCTCTACTGGTAGAAATGGACAACGCACTTAGACTTGATGCCAGTCGGCAAATATTCCGCTGTGCATCACGCATATATTGAAATGCATCTTTTAAATGCTCTATAGGCAAAAATATACTGTCCCTATCTAGGGTATCAATATTTTCAGTCAGGGAATCCGACTACGCCAACCCAGCACTGCACATCCAGGCTGAGGCGATTGCTGGTCGCAGTATAACACCAGTATGTGTGTAAATACCTTTTAGGATACCCTCCTGCTTTCTATCAGCAGGATCCTTAAGGGCGGCCATCTCAGGCGAGGGTAGAGCCCTTACAAGCGTGTGAGCGCTTTATCCACCCTAGGGGGTGTTTCCCAACGCACCCTAACCTCTGGCGGGAAAGGATATAATGCCAATAACATTTTAGAAATTATCAGTTGTTATCGGGGGAAACACACGCATCATCACACACCTCATTTAATTTCTCAGATTCAGGAAAACTACAGGTAGTTTTTCCTCACCGAACATAATACCCCTTTTTGGTGGTACTCGTATTATCAGAAATGTGTAAAACATTTTTCATTGCCTCAATCATGTAACGTGTGGCCCTACTGGAAGTCACATTTGTCTCTTCACCGTCGACACTGGAGTCAGTATCCGTGTCGGCGTCTATATCTGCCATCTGAGGTAACGGGCGCTTTAGAGCCCCTGACGGCCTATGAGACGTCTGGACAGGCACAAGCTGAGTAGCCGGCTGCCTCATGTCAACCACTGTCTTTTATACAGAGCTGACGCTGTCAAGTAATTTCTTCCAACAGTTCATCCACTCAGGTGTCGACCCCCTAGGGGTTGACATCACTATTACAGGCAATCTGCTCCGTCTCCACATTATTTTTCTCCTCATACATGTCGACACAAAAGTACCGACATACAGCACACACACAGGGAATGCTCTGATAGAGGACAGGACCCCACTAGCCCTTTGGGGAGACAGAGGGAGAGTTTGCCAGCACACACCAGAGCGCTATATATATATACAGGGATAACCTTATATAAGTGTTTTTCCCCTTATAGCTGCTGTATAGTTAATACTGCGCCTAATTAGTGCCCCCCTCTCTTTTTTTAACCCTTTCTGTAGTGTAGTGACTGCAGGGGAGAGCCTGGGAGCTTCCCTCCAACGGAGCTGTGAGGGAAAATGGCACCAGTGTGCTGAGGAGATAGGCTCCGCCCCCTTATCGGCGGCCTTATCTCCCGTTTTTCTATGTATTCTGGCAGGGGTTAAATGCATCCATATAGCCCAGGAGCTATATGTGATGCATTTTTTTTGCCATCCAAGGTGTTTTTATTGCGTCTCAGGGCGCCCCCCCCCCAGTGCCCTGCACCCTCAGTGACCGAAGTGTGAAGTGTGCCGAGAGCAATGGCGCACAGCTGCAGTGCTGTGCGCTACCTTGTTGAAGACAGGACGTCTTCTGCCGCCGATTTTCCGGACCTCTTCTGCCTTCTGGCTCTGTAAGGGGGTCGGCGGCGCGGCTCTGGGACCCATCCAAGCTGGGCCTGTGATCGTCCCTCTGGAGCTAATGTCCAGTAGCCTAAGAAGCCCAATCCACTCTGCACGCAGGTGAGTTCACTTCTTCTCCCCTTAGTCCCTCGATGCAGTGAGCCTGTTGCCAGCAGGTCTCACTGAAAATAACAAACCTAAACTAAAACTTTCACTAAGAAGCTCAGGAGAGCCCCTAGTGTGCACCCTTCTCGTTCGGGCACAGAGATCTAACTGAGGCTTGGAGGAGGGTCATAGGGGGAGGAGCCAGTGCACACCAGATAGTCCTAAAGCTTTCTTTAGATGTGCCCAGTCTCCTGCGGAGCCGCTATTCCCCATGGTCCTTACGGAGTCCCCAGCATCCACTTAGGACGTTAGAGAAAATACTATTTTGTCATGGCGCTCCTGTTTGAGGACAGGTTCTAGTCCGTATCTTTTAATATTAAAAAATAATTTGGTGCTCATAGTTATATATATATATTGTCACAGCTCTGCTGCCTGTAGGTAACATCAGATTGCCCCAAGGAGTACACTGACAGCCGGCCACTAGTGAAATGCCAGGTACACCAGTGAATCAGTGAGTGGATCTTCAGCACAACAGCGTCTTTTTGTTATAGAATGGACTCCGTTATACCGAAAGGAAAATAATCACCAAAATAAGTTGTTTTCAAAATATGTGCTGTGTAATGTATGTAGCTGATATATAATGTGGTCATTGCCTAATAGGTCAGAGCTGTGACAATATATATATATATATATATAACTATGAGCACCAAATAACAGAGTCCATTCTATAACAAAAAGACGCTGTTGTGCTGAAGATCCACTCACTGATTCACTGGTGTTCCTGGCATTTCACTAGTGGCAGGCTGTCAGTGTACTCCTTGGGGCAATCTGATGTTACCTACAGGCAGCAAAGTGTCACATAATACAGACAGTAAGCTTATTACTTCACCTTGTTGGCTTATATGGAATGGAACTAGATGATACAGGCAGAACGTGAAATCATCTGTTTTACCATTGGCAGTATGCAGGACATATTTTTACTTGCACAGTATGAAATATATCAATGCAAACAATGCAAAACCTAAACAGACCTAAATATGACCTGAGCCCAAATGTAAGAGTGTGAGATTGCAAAGTGGCGAGATTTCGTCAATTTACCACTAAGATGCAAAGTGCCAATCCAGGTTTTTAAAAAGTTGCCGCTTCAAAAATCTTGGTACTAAATCGACGACATCTAAGCAAGTTGCAGATCACCATGAAAAACAGAGAAAGTGCAAAATGTATAGTACTAAGCACCGCTAATCAGAGTAATTCTAATAAACTCTGCAATCTAACATAGAGCAAAATTGAGGTGATTGGCATAATTGTTGGCCAAAAATATGCGCCCACCTACAACGACCAGGTCACCTCATCTGGTGGGTCCCTAACACTAAGGTTCAAGTCCAGGGCGCGAACTTGAACCAACATCCCCAAGGTATCACACTAGTGAGAGGCTAAAGTGTTAATATGTAAGAAGCAGAACCGCCTTGGGGTGGCTGACTTGCGCTGTCTTGGAGGGTCCCATGCCCTGGACCAGAACCTTACACCCCTTTTAGATTGCATAAGGCGGGTCGCACCCGCGAGCCGTACACGGTTGGTTCCTGGATGACGTCAACAGTGATGCGGGCGGGGGTGGCGCTTGGAAATCACATGATCTCCAAGCGCCGCCTGTCCCTGTAGCGTAAATGGGAAACGGGTCGCATTGACCCGGCTTTTTCATACAGCACAGCGAGCCGGGTTGAACACGCATTTAACCCTGCTCGCTACCCGAGTTGAAATACCGACCAAGATTATTTCAACTGGTCCCTTTCAGACCACACAGTAATACGGGTTATTGCAGGCTCATGTGCAATAACCCGTGTTAAAACCTGGCAGTCTGAAAGGGGTATTAGTGTGGCAGCCAGTTGGAATCGGAAGTAACCAATGGCAGGAATAGAATGCCATGCCAATTGGAAGCAAGACATGTATAACATCCATTTCCTTTTTAGACACTTCTGTGCAGATGTAAACAACCTTCTAAAGCATGGAGAAGTTGCCCATAGCAACCTATTAGCTTCTAATTGCAATTTTTTAGACTTTGCTAGATAAATTATACTGTAGCTTGAAGCCGATTGTTTTTCATGGGAACTTCTCCACGTTTTTTTCTTTTTAGAAGGTTTGATCCATCTCCCCCGTAATGTGCCATTCAGATCTCTTCCACTAATCATCAGAACTGACGTCCCAGCATTGCCAGATGTAGTATCATTAGTCAGAAAAAATACATATTCCCTTCTGATCCATTTTCTAGCAGCCAGTTCAGAATTCCGTCTGAGAATAAATAGCACTGAGGATGGGGCCGCGTCAGCTCATGAGTGACACGGAAATGAGAGCCACTAACCCGTAATTAACACCTCCCATAAACTGTAATTGAGGCCCATAACTCACCACCCCCTGCTTCATCATTTTCCCTTCTGTATTAGGATGGAGGTAAGGAGAGAA
This sequence comes from Pseudophryne corroboree, assembly GCF_028390025.1. NCBI lineage: Eukaryota > Metazoa > Chordata > Amphibia > Anura > Myobatrachidae > Pseudophryne > Pseudophryne corroboree. The sequence goes on along the minus strand of NC_086445.1, from coordinate 103,227,370 downwards.
GGCGAGTCTGAGCCAAAATGTATTTCATGCAATTTAGATGCAAATTACAATGTAATATGTTTTGTTCCTTTCAATTAGTTTACAATTCATTAACATTTCTTGTTGTGTTAAGATCACACTCAAGGTCATTCTTCTTTTCCTACTTGCTGCCCATTACCAGGACATTTTCCACATGAGCGTTTTGTGAGATGTTCAGCTCTGTCTTAATTATTTCTGTCTTTCATCTGGTAAGCAAACCTGAAGGATTCCTGTCCGGTTCCATGAATATAATATTGTACTATAGGAAAATGCCTTTGTAGGAACATGGCATCGCAAGATTGTCCTGGGCAAATAGATAGTATCCGGATGACAGTTCGACACGCATATGGTCAACATGTTCGACACGACAGTGGTCAACACAACATATGGTCGATATAATTTGTTTTGGGTTTTTTTCTTCATTTTTTTCTACTTTTTCATACCTTACCATCCACGTGGACGGGTGTGATACAGGAAGCTGGCGGTCAGGATGCCGACGGTCACATGACTGACACCGGCATCCCAACAATTAGAATGCCGACAGGGTAACTATTTTACCCATCCCCTGTCCCCTAACCCGCCTGGGGTGGCAGCTAGGGCTAAGATAGTGGGGGGTGGCAACTAGGGCTCAGTCACATGGGGTGGCGGCTAGGGCTAAGACTTGGGGGTGGGGGGAAGTGGCTACGGCAAACCCCCCCCCCCCCCCTTCTCTAGTACCTAACCCTAGTCCCCCTCGGGCCCTAACTGTCACCCAGATACTTACCTTTGGGATGTAGTCGGTCGGTGTGCTTCTGAGTGATGTCAGGGATTCCGACTACAATTGGAAATGTTAACTTATGCGGAGCTCATCGGTAACGGAGCGAGGTACCTTGCCTGAACATGGCGAGCAAAGCGGTACACTAACTGGGGTTCCATGTGCTGGAAGCTCTTGTAGTTGTAGAAGAACCACATGGCTCTCCAGTGGCCTTTTTTGAGCTCCATAACGAGTTGTGAAGGAAGTGAACATGCTGACTTCCGTGTGCAGTGCTGCCTATAAATGGTTCTGTGCCGTGACATTTCACAAGAACTTAAGTCAGAGATTAGTTTACAACCAGACAGTCAGATTGTGTCTATACTTCCTATGCACTGCATATCCGGAAATTTATTGCACACCCCTCGTAATTCCGCTGTGTATATGCTATAGCTAAGCAATAGCAGTGTGTGCACAGTGAAATTTTGGCACATGTGCTTTGGCAAATCGCTCCACTATGACCTACTGATCGATAAAACAGCAGCTAAGCACAGGTGTTTTCCTGCTTTCGACGGGCAGACACTGGCCGCTAGACCTATGATCTGGCAGAGGTTGTGACTTTGACCCTGGCTTTGGCATGCTGTAACTCCTTGTTGTTGCTCCCAGTACCTTACAAAGAAATAAGGATCAAATAAGGTTTGAGGTAAAAAGGGGGAAGACTAGATGGGCCAAGTGGTTCTTATCTGCCATCAAATTCTATGTTTCTGTGAGACCTCAGTCCAGCAAAATCCATACTCTCCAGCCAGTCCCGGTCACAGAATCGTGACTCATCTGCAAGTTTAGAATTTTTTACCATTAGTCTTTCCCACCAGTCAGCCTTTTTTGGTCTAAGGCTCCGATGCACCAAGGTAGGTCTTTCATTGTCCAGGGTTACTTAGGGGTATTGAACCTAGTGATTTGTACCACTCTGTACCTCTTAGTCTTTCAGGTAGGGTCATTACAACAGGTTGAGGTTGGGTAACAATGTAAGGCTAACATCAGGAGTCATTCCCAAGCAGTACCAGTAAGGGAGGATAGGCACTGTCAGATATCCAGTTCTGGCAGATAATCCTCTCCCTTTCTAGATATGGGAGCTGTTTTATATACCCTTGTATACATAAATTCGTACCGCGTAGACCAGATATAAAGGTGACCACTTATATGTAATACAACATTTTTTATCTAGGGGGGGTTTCCACATGGAGGTTAAGAACCATGGTGGCCTAAGTACTAAGCTAAAGTGCGAGGTGGCCTTTATCAATATTGGCACACCGATGGGGTGACATCACTACACCATGCATTATTTTTGGATTCCGATAGTTTTCCTGCTTGTCATAACTGGCATACTCATAAGAGCATCAATTAGCCAACAGCACAGCAATGTGGTATCTCCAGGTGTAGAATGGTTACTGCTGCCACCTTCAGCTCCCTGATTGGTATGTGGAACTACTCACACTTCCTGGGTTACTCTGCAGCTGCTGCGGTACCTCTTTATTGGTTGCTCTGACTTTACCACTTACTTTGAATGGGAAATGCTCAGCAGTTGGCAAAGGGCTGCTTCAGGAACATTGGGCTCAGCTCAGTGCAGCTGATGTGGGAGGTACGATTAAAAGTGTTGGTGTAATCTGCTGGTCACAGGAAATCTCAGCAGTGCAAGAACAAGCAGGTTCTAGTGGGTGTTGTGGTTATTCACTTAATCCGCTATTTAGATGTATTCCATCAAGAACACACACATGGAATGCCCTGAAATTGGAATTGTGGGTTCTTATTCTTGCATAACTCCACAAGGAGTTATGTGGTTGATGGTGTCCTTAGAGGGCCACCTACACACAAATAAAGCAGCCAATGCCTGTGCCATTAGCTTATGGTGATCGCCTACATTGTTGGTGATGTCACTGGTGCCCATTCTCGTGAATATTGGTTAGTACCATAACATGGCTGCCTCCGACATGTGACTAATCCACTCTAACCCTAATTTAACTGTTACGGTTACCTTTACTTGTATCTTCTAAAGTTGTGGTGGCAGTAGCCATTTTTTTTTTCTCTGACGTCCTAGTGGATGCTGGGAACTCCGTAAGGACCATGGGGGAATAGCGGGCTCCGAAGGAGGCTGGGCACTCTAGAAAGATTTATGACTACCTGGTGTGCACTGGCTCCTCCCACTATGACCCTCCTCCAAGCCTCAGTTAGATTTTGTGCCCGGCCGAGGTTGGATGCACACTAGGGGCTCTCCTGAGCCCTTAGAAAGAAAGTATAGATGTAGGTTTTTTATTTTCAGTGAGACCTGCTGGCAACAGGCTCACTGCAGCGAGGGACTAAGGGGAGAAGAAGCGAACTCGCCTGCTTGCAGCCGGATTGGGCTTCTTAGGCTACTGGACACCATTAGCTCCAGAGGGATCGACCGCAGGCCCAGTCCTTGGTGTTCGGTCCCGGAGCCGCGCCGCCGTCCCCCTTACAGAGCCAGAAGCAAGAAGAGGTCCGGAAAAACGGCGGCAGAAGACATCAGTCTTCACCAAGGTAGCGCACAGCACTGCAGCTGTGCGCCATTGCTCCTCATACACACTTCATACTCCGGTCACTGAGGGTGCAGGGCGCTGGGGGGGGGGGGCGCCCTGAGAAGCAATAATAACACCTTGGCTGGCAAAAATTCCACAATATATAGTCCCAGAGGCTATATATGTGGAAAATACCCCTGCCAGAATATGGAAAAAAGCGGGAGAATAGTCTGCGGAAAAGGGGCGGAGCCATCTCCCTCAGCACACTGGCGCCATTTCTCCTTCACAGATCCGCTGGAAGGAAGCTCCCTGGCTCTCCCCTGCAGTCTACACTACAGAACAGGGTAAAAACAGAGAGGGGGGGCACTAAATTTAGGCGCAGTATATAATATATAGAAAAAGCAGCTATAGGGGACATAACTCAGTTAGTCCCTGCATTATATAGCGCTCTGGTGTGTGCTGGCATACTCTCACTCTGTCCCCCCAAAGAGCTTTTGTGGGTCCTGTCCTCATTCGGAGCATTCCTTGTGTGTGTGCGGTGTGTCGGTACGGCTATGTCGACATGTTTGATGAGGATAATGATGTGGAGGCGGAGCAGATGCCTTTAGAAGGGATGTCACCCCCTGCGGGGCAGACACCTGAGTGGATGAGCTTATGGAAAGTAATGAGTGCACGTATAGACTCCTTACATAAGAAAATTGACGACATGCCAAATGTGGGACAGCCGACTTCTCAGCTCGTGCCTGCCCAGGCGTCGCATGGGTCGTCAGGGGCTCTAAAACGCCCGCTACCGCAAGCAGACCCAGATGTCGACACTGATACTGACACCAGTGTCGACGACGATGAGTCTAACCTGATGCCCACTAAGGCCATTCACTGCATGATTGAGGCAATGAAAGAGGTGTTACACATTTCTGATATAACTACAGGTACCACTAAAAAGGGTATTATGTTTGGAGAGAAAAAACTACCCGTAATTTTTCCCCCATCAGATGAATTAAATGAAGTGTGTGAAGAAGCGTGGGCTTTCCCTGATAAAAAATTGGTAATTCCTAAGAAGGTACTAATGGCGTTCCCTTTCCCGCCAGAGGATAGGTCACGTTGGGAAACACCCCCCAGGGTGGATAAAGCGCTCACACGTTTGTCTAAAAAGGTGGCACTACCGTCTCCGGATACGGCCGCCCTCAAGGAACCTGCTGATAGAAAGCAGGAGGCGATCCTGAAGTCTGTATATACACACTCAGGCATTATACTTAGGCCAGCTATTGCGTCAGCTTGGATGTGCAGTGCTGCCGCTGCGTGGTCAGATAAACTGTCAGAAAATATTGACACATTAGACAGAGACACGATCCTGTTAACCATAGACCATATAAAAGACTCAGTCTTATATATGAGAGATGCACAGAGGGAAATCTGCCGACTGGCATCTAAAGTAAGTGCATTGTCCATTTCTGCTAGGAGAGGCTTATGGACTCGCCAGTGGACAGGAGATGCAGATTCTAAAAAGCACATGGAAGTGTTGCCATATAAGGGTGAGGAATTATTTGGGGATGGTTTCTCGGACCTAGTTTCCACAGCAACGTCTGGGAAGTCAGCATTTTTACCCCATGTCCCTCACAGCCTAAGAAGGCGCCGTTTTTTCAGGTTCAGTCCTTTCGGACCCAGAAAAACAGGCGTGGAAAAGGCGGGTCCTTTCTGTCCAGAGGCAGAGGTAGGGGAAAAAGGCTGCAACAAACAGCAGGTTCCCAGGAGCAAAAGTCCTCCCCCGCTTCTTCTTCCAAGTCCGCCGCATGACGGTGGGGCTCCACAGGCGGAGCCAGGTACGGGGGGGGGTCGCCTCAAGAATTTCAGCGATCAGTGGGCTCGCTCACAGGTGGATCCCTGGATCCTGCAAATAGTATCTCAGGGGTACAAACTGGAATTCGAGGCGTCCCCACCCCACCGGTTCCTAAAATCTGCCTTGCCGATTGCTCCCTCAGACAGGGAGGCGGTGCTAGCGGCAATTCACAAGCTGTATTCCCAGCAGGTGATAATCAAGGTACCCCTACTTCAACAAGGCCGGGGTTATTATTCCACACTATTTGTGGTACCGAAACCGGACGGTTCGGTGAGACCCATTTTAAATTTAAAATCCTTGAACACGTACATAAAAAAATTCAAGTTCAAGATGGAATCGCTCAGGGCGGTTATTGCAAGCCTGGACGAGGGGGATTACATGGTATCCCTGGACATCAAGGATGCTTACTTGCATGTCCCCATTTACCATCCTCACCAGGAGTACCTCAGATTTGTGGTACAGGATTGCCATTACCAATTCCAGACGCTGCCGTTTGGCCTGTCCACGGCACCGAGGGTATTTACCAAGGTTATGGCGGAAATGATGATACTCCTTCGAAAAAAGGGAGTTTTAATTATCCCGTACTTGGACGATCTCCTAATAAAAGCGAGGTCCAAGGAACAGTTGTTGGTGGGAGTAGCACTATCTCAGGAGGTGCTGCACCAGCACGGCTGGATTCTGAATATCCCAAAGTCACAGCTGGTTCCGACGACACGGCTACTGTTCCTGGGTATGATTCTGGATACAGTCCAGAAGAAAGTGTTTCTCCCGGAGGAGAAAGCCAGGGAGTTGTCATCTCTAGTCACAGACCTCCTGAAACCAAAACAGGTATCAGTGCATCGCTGCACACGGGTCCTGGGAAAGATGGTGGCTTCTTACGAAACAATTCCCTTCGGCAGGTTCCATGCCAGAATCTTTCAGTGGGACCTGTTGGACCAGTGGTCCGGATCGCATCTTCAGATGCATCGCTTAATAACCCTGTCTCCAAGAACCAGGGTGTCTCTACTGTGGTGGCTGCAGAGTGCCCATCTTCTAGAGGGCCGCAGGTTCGGCATACAGGACTGGGTCCTGGTGACCACGGATGCCAGCCTTCGAGGCTGGGGGGCAGTCATACAGGGAAGAAACTTCCAAGGACTATGGTCGAGTCAGGAGACTTCCCTTCACATAAATATTCTGGAACTAAGGGCCATGTACAATGCCCTAAGTCAAGCAAGATCCCTGCTCCTACACCAGCCGGTGCTGATCCAGTCAGACAACATCACGGCAGTCGCCCATGTAAATCGACAGGGCGGCACAAGAAGCAGGATGGCGATGGCAGAAGCCACAAGAATTCTCCGATGGGCGGAGAATCATGTACTAGCACTGTCAGCAGTGTTCATTCCGGGAGTGGACAACTGGGAAGCAGACTTCCTCAGCAGACACGACCTCCACCCGGGAGAGTGGGGACTTCACCCAGAAGTCTTCCAGATGCTGGTAAACCGCTGGGAAAAACCACAGGTGGACATGATGGCGTCCCGTCTCAACAAAAAGTTAAAAAGATATTGCGCCAGGTCAAGGGACCCTCAGGCGATAGCTGTGGACGCTCTAGTGACACCGTGGGTGTACCAGTCGGTTTATGTGTTCCCTCCTCTGCCTCTCATTCCAAAGTTATTGAGAATAATAAGAAAGCGAGGAGTAAACACAATTCTCGTGGTTCCGGATTGGCCAAGACGAACGTGGTACCCGGAACTTCAAGAGATGCTCTCAGAGGACCCGTGGCCTCTACCGCTCAGACAGGACCTGATACAGCAGGGGCCCTGTCTGTTCCAAGACTTACCGCGGCTGCGTTTGACGGCATGGCGGTTGAACACCGGATCCTAAAGGAAAAGGGTATTCTGGAAGAAGTCATTCCTACGCTTATTAAGGCCAGGAAAGATGTTACGGCAACGCATTATCACCGCATATGGCGGAAATATGTTGCATGGTGCGAGGCCAATAAGGCCCCAACAGAGGAATTTCAACTAGGTCGATTTCTGCATTTCCTGCAAGCTGGAGTGGATATGGGCCTAAAACTAGGCTCCATTAAAGTACAGATCTCGGCTCTGTCGATTTTCTTTCAAAAAGAACTAGCTTCAGTACCTGAAGTTCAGACATTTGTGAAAGGAGTGCTGCATATTCAGCCCCCATTTGTGCCTCTTGTGGCACCTTGGGATCTCAACGTGATGTTGAGTTTCTTAAAATCACATTGGTTTGAGCCACTAAAAACCGTGGATCTGAAATATCTCACGTGGAAAGTGGTCATGTTATTAGCCTTGGCTTCAGCCAGGCGAGTGTCAGAATTGGCGGCTTTATCATGTAAAAGCCCTTATCTGATTTTCCATATGGATAGGGCAGAGTTGAGGACTCGTCCCCAATTTCTCCTTAAGGTGGTGTCAGCGTTTCACCTGAACCAGCCTATTGTGGTGCCGGCGGCTACTAGTGAATTGGAGGACTCCAAGTTGCTAGACGTTGTCAGGGCCCTGAAAATATATGTTTCCAGGACGGCTGGAGTCAGAAAATCTGACTCGCTGTTTATCCTGTATGCACCCAACAAGCTGGGTGCTCCTGCTTCTAAGCAGTCTATTGCTCGCTGGATTTGTAGTACAATTCAGCTTGCACATTCTGTGGCAGGCATACCACAGCCAAAATCTGTAAATGCCCATTCCACAAGGAAGGTGGGCTCATCTTGGGCGGCTGCCCGAGAGGTCTCGGCTTTACAACTTTGCCGAGCAGCTACTTGGTCAGGGGCAAACACGTTTGCAAAATTCTACAAATTTGATACCCTGGCTGAGGAGGACCTGGAGTTCTCTCATTCGGTGCTACAGAGTCATCCGCACTCTCCCGCCCGTTTGGGAGCTTTGGTATAATCCCCATGGTCCTTACGGAGTTCCCAGCATCCACTAGGACGTCAGAGAAAATAAGAATTTACTCACCGGTAATTCTATTTCTCGTAGTCCGTAGTGGATGCTGGGCGCCCATCCCAAGTGCGGATTGTCTGCAACACTTGTAAATAGTTATTGTTAACTAAAGGGTTATTGTTGAGCCATCTGTTGAGAGGCTCAGTTGTTTTTCATACTGTCAAACTGGATATAGTATCACGAGTTATACAGTGTGATTGGTGTGGCTGGTATGAGTCTTACCCGGGATTCTAAATTCTTCCTTATTATGTCAGCTCGTCCGGGCACAGTGTCCTAACTGAGGCTTGGAGGAGGGTCATAGTGGGAGGAGCCAGTGCACACCAGGTAGTCATAAATCTTTCTAGAGTGACCAGCCTCCTTCGGAGCCCGCTATTCCCCCATGGTCCTTACGGAGTTCCCAGCATCCACTACGGACTACGAGAAATAGAATTACCGGTGAGTAAATTCTTATTTTTATACCACTACAATTAGGAACTGATTGGTTGGTGCTTCATCTCTCTCCAAGATTTGATAAGTCTCCCTCAATGGCTTTTGATCTATTGGATCGCTCAAAAATGGTGACTTTAGTATTTGATGTATCTTCAGTAATTATTATGAAATTGTACTGATCTTTGTGTTATTTTCCTGTCACAGATTGGTTGTGACCGCAGTAAAAACCTTGTGGACATTTGTGGAAAGAAGAAGTTTGAGGCATCAATATGTGATGCTATGTCATTACCTTTCAGAAGCGGCTCATTTGATGCCTGTATTTCCATAGCAGTGATCCACCATTTTGCCACAGAGGTAAGTGGGATAAGTGTTCCTATTAGAGCAATCTTGGCAGTTTCACTAGGAATTAGTGATATTACTGAGACATACTGAGGAAGCCTGTTCATTAATATGTGTTTAGTCCACAAAATGGCTTCTTCCATTATATGTAGGCAACGGGGATTCACGTGAAACATCATACTCTGTTTCCCTTGAAATAATTGCTAAAACATGCCTTAATTCAGTAACAGCATTGAGCTATTAATATGGACTATGTCATCCCCCAACAATAAGATCAGTCTGCCTCCATTACCTTCCTCTTGCATGCTTCTTAATTTTCATGTCTGTCCACTCTATCAGATTGTCTCTGTTTTTATTATGACTCTCGAGAAGCAGCTATTCAATTGTCCACAAAATATTATACTCGATAATTCTCCATAGGTTTAATGGGGATTTATTTTCACCACTTCCTGAGCAGGTGAAAAGTTGTTGAAAATCACTATTTTGAGGTAAAAATGGACTTGGGGCCTAATTCAGACTGGATCGCTGCAGCGGCAGTGATCGCAGTTTGGATTTTTTTGTGGAGTGCGGCCGCGCACCCCGGAAGCCCAGTGAGATGCTAAAAGCATCTCTGGGCTGCGATCGCCTCTGCCTGATTGACAGGCAGAGGCGGTGAGGGGGCGTGCCAAACGGCGTTAGAACTCTGTTGGCGGGGCGCGGTCCGGACAATGGAGGTGTGTCCAGACCGTTGGGGGGGGGAGGGCCGCAGCGGCTCCATGATGTCACACGCAGCCACTGCGACCCGGGACATGGCGAGTAGCGGCCTGCCAGCATGCAGGAGCTGCACTGGCAGGGAGCTACTCAACGGGTGCAAAAGCATTGCCGCCGTGCAATGCTTTTTGTACCTGTGGGGGCACAGGGCCTGACATGCGGGCCAGACTAACCCTGTGTTGGGCCTCCTCCCGCATGTCATGAGTAAATGATCGTAGATGTGATAAATTTAGCACAGCTACATTCAGAACTAAATGAACCCCATGGTTCATAAGACCTTGGTCACCCCCTTTAATGACTAATTAGGCATGTTGAATTTTTTAATTGGACAATAATGACATGTAATTTTTGGGGTGAAAAAAATGCAAAGTGCAGGAAAATGGGTTTAAAGATGTGGGACAGGTATATTAGGTATTAATTTACCAAAACTGCTCTTTGGATTTCTGGCGCTGGATCACTGACAGTTGACATCCCAAAGGTGAGTATTGGAATACGGGTTAGGCTTAGGGGTGGTGGGGGGGGATTGGGGTTAGGCACTGGGGTGGGAGGGGTAAGGCTTTGGCAATGGGGGGGGGGGTTTAGCCCTAGCGTCTACCCCCCGAGGGTTAGCCGTAGCCGACACCCCCCAGGGGGAGGGGATAGAAATACTTTCCCCTTCCTATGTCAGGATCTTCATTGTCAGGATGATGCAGCATCCAGCCACTGGGATATAGTATGTATTCTGTATTTTTGAGTGCTATATGAATGGGAAAGGTGTTTTTAAGCTTACAGGTGGGAGTAATTGGTGGTGTTCTAATATTTTTTAAAAGCCCCCTCAAAATGACACAAAAACCTACTAATTGGCATTTTTAAGCACCCCTAATTTAATAAGCAAACTTATTTTGCAAAACAATACTTGCTTTCTATCAATTTTTTAATGTTTTAGGTATAATGCTTATAACAGTATTTGACACATTTTAAGAACCCCCAAAACTCTTTTTATGACCACTAATAGACTTCTATACTGTTATCTTATATAAGTTTTCCTTTTTTTGAGGTACGGATGAGGTCACGCTCGTTGCCGTTATGCGTATGCACGGGCAAAAGCGCTGTGGCAAGGCGCGTATGCACCACACTGCAAGTGAATGCAGCTGGTGATTGAACCCTAAGTCTATGGCATGCATGTGCGTATGCATGCGTGTATAATAGATGCGGACACACTACTCGCACCTTCGCTGTGAGCGGGGCTACGTCTGTACAGGCAAATTCCGTTTTTGAACATTAATTGGATTGTGCGAAAAACGGGCGTGCACATACAGGTAATAAGCAGACCATTCGGGCGATATGTGCATTACATTAACGCGAGCTAACGCTTTATCGCGTCTAATTGAATTCCCCTCTTAATGATCCTGCATAGTCATACTTCTAACCCTGTACACCACCTTATGTGCAGATACGAGGCCTGGTCACAAATGCAACTTGTTGTTCTCCGCTTGCAACAGGATTAAGTGTTCTGAAGGTTTAAGTTCCCATAGTAGTTACATAGGGACCAGTGACATGCAGTGAGGTCTTTGGCTGGGGAGGCGTGATATATATATATATATATATATATATATAAAATCACAATCAGATCTCAGTCCATTTTTGCACCGCCCTGCAGCCCATCATAGCTGTGCGCAGATCATTTTATTAGGGGGTGCACTGCCAGAGAGGCATGTCTAGCACAGTCTTTTGTGCGTGTCTAGCACCACCCAGGGACATGTCTTGCACTGTTTTACATTCTCTCAGTAAAATCACATGGCTTAATCTAATTTGTCCCTAGTTCCTAATATTACAAGTAGATATAATACACCCCAGAGAAATAAAATGAAACATAATGGTGCGACCACCAGCTTGTACGGACTGTCTGCTGCGGCATAACCCTGAGACCTGGCTGCCGCTGCACCCTATCTCTGCTTACACTTTCCCAACCTATTCCTGACCCAATGGTGGAACAAGAGTGTGATGGGCCTAGGTGCATATGCGTTCCCCTACCCCCCACACACTCCCCACCCCTTGCACCCCCCAGCACCTACACCCTGATTTTGAGTGGGTCATTCTGAAAAGTACGGGAGATTTAGGGGGCCGAACATTGGAGTTTTAATATATAATATATGGTTTTAAAATGTAAACATGTGCCATCAAAGACACATTGGCCTCTTTATATGTGATCAGACCCCTCCTCTGCAGGACACCAGCATTTGTCACATATGTCCCCATGCTCACCAGCTACTGACAGTAGTGCCCCTTATTCACATTACGCTACACAGTATGAGCCGAAATTCACATTACACCACAGGTATGAGCCAAAATTCACATTACGCCACACGGTATGAGCCGAAATTCACATTACACCACACAGTATAAGCCGAAATTCACATTACACCACACAGTATGAGACGAAATTCACATTACACCACACAGTATGAGACGAAATTCACATTATACCACTCAGTATGAGACGAAATTCACATTACGCCACACAGTTTGAGCCGAAATTCACATTACCCCACATAGTATGAGACGAAATTCACATTATACTGCACAGTATGAGATGAAATTCACATTATACCACATAGTATGTGCAAAAACTCACATTACGCCACACAGTATGAGCCAAAATTCACATTATGCCACACAGTATGAGCCAAAATTTACAGTATACCACACAGTATGAGCCAAAATTCACATTATGCCACACAGTATGAGCCAAAATTTACATTATACCACACAGTATGAGCCGGAATTCACATTATGCCACACAGTATGAGCCAAAATTTACATTATACCACACAGTATGAGCCGGAATTCACATTACACCACACAGTATGAGCCAGAATTCACATTAAACCACACAGTATGAGCCAAAATTCACATTACATCACACAGTATGAGACGAAATTCACATTATACCACACAGTATGAGACGAAATTCACATTAAGCCACACAGTATGAGCTGAAATTCACATTAGGCCACACAGTATAAGTTTCCCCCTGCATCTCCACATCATCTCCTCCCTGTGTTGCCTCTCAGCAATACCATCTCCCCCCGTGTCGTTTCCCAGCACAACATCATCTCCCAACTGTGTGTATCTGCTATGCAATCATGTTCCGCCTGTGTCTCTCACCACCCTCTTCATTCACTCTGTGTCAAATAGCCCCCCCACTTCAGTCTGTGTCGTCCCCCCACCCCTTCATTCTGTTTCTCTGCCCCCCTTCTTCTATGTCTCTCAGTGTGTGTATCACAAACCCCTTCTATGTCTCTGTGTCTCCTTCAGCCGCCCTCACCTTCTGGGAGCCAGGAGCAGGTCGACGATGAGGCCAGCACAATGGTGGGTGGTCAGTGGGGGTGCGGCTCCAGGGTGGTGGGAGGTGCGGTTACAATGCTCTGGCCGGTATGCCACTGAGGGTCAAGGTCATTTGGACCGGATTAATCCTCCCCTGCGCACCACACTACAGTGATGAAACAGAAAATAAACGTGAGCTTCCGGAAGCAATGGCTACTGGGAGCTGTAGTTTATTTTCCGTTTCATTACTGTAGTGTCACTGCCGGCTCCTACTGAGATTAAAATCATGTCGCGGGGCCCCCTCGCACTCACGCGGTTCCGTAATCCGAGTCAGGATGTCAGGAAGTGATCAAGCCCGAGTAAGGGAGAAACGCGTCTTCCGTCAGCAGTGTCAGTTCCCTCACCGTCTACCCTGGATACAGGCCTTGCCGCACTGGACCTCACAGATCGCTGCCCGGCCTGCTGACATCAATCCTGACTCGGATTACGGATCCCTGCACCGCCGGTGACGCTGACATCGGCCTCCGCTGAACTTTCCACGGGCCATGCCGCACCAACGGGCATTGCGCTTCACAGACCGCCGCTTGTTTTTTTAGCAATAGCCCCTAATCATCTATACAGGATATGGGGTAATGTTTACCTTTATGTCTAATATTTTATGCTAATTTACTACTTTTAGGGATATACAACAGGCTACCTGCCATCTCTTTCCAAGGCTGCATATTTACTACGAACCTGACAGCCATTTATAATAGTTATTTTTTCCTATACAGGGTGCATTATCTGATTTGGATATGTGATTATAACATTATTACCTATTATGCTACCTTGTTATTTTTTCAGATTCATCCATTTAAGTAGTTGTCAGCAGGCGGGTTAGGCCATATTGTGCTTCTGTGAGGTGTCATTTAACAATAGGGTTTGCCTATTTCATAGGCATTAAATACTTGATATTGACCTTTCCCTTTTTCTTGTGCCTATGTCCAGCCACCCAATATCCCACCTACCGTGCCTTAAGATCAAGTCTTTGACAAAATAATTATGTGATGTATATGTATCTACCTTGACAATTCACATCTCCTTTCTTTGCTCTACGTTTTCTATTTTTCCACTATATTTTCTGGACTCTCACCAGCGATCCATTGGTTAATGGGTGGTTTCGCCCTGCATATCTTTGCCTAACGCTGGCAGCAGAACCATCTAAAGAAATGTTTTTCCTTTTCATTTATCTTATCCTAAATTGCTTCTCCTTGTTCATATCTTTGATATTTGCTCCTGTGAACTCTCATCAGTGATCCCGGAGTAACGAAGGAAATTGTTCCTCTACTATCACACCACACTGTAAACGCCCGATTCTGTCCGATCTTGGAAGCGAAGCAGTGTTGGGCCTGGCCAGTACTGGGTTGGGTGACCTCCTAGGAATACCCGGTTTAGTAGAGGCCTGAGAGACGGTACACTCTGTGCCTAACGCTGACAACAGATTCACAATCTGTTCTTATTATACTTTCATCTCTCTGAATGATCTGATATTTGCCCCTTAACAATCTTTTATATTAACTCACCTTACATAGGCACTGGTTTATATGTGTTATCCACTTATTGCAATATTTATCTACATTTGTAGACTTATGTATTGACACTCATTATATTCCGTACCTTGTGGTCTACCCATTTAGGGCTGATTCTCATATTAATTCATGAGTTAATAGACCATTTATTTGTGGAGCCTTTTTAGTATTTTGTTTATATGTTATTTGTCATTTGCTGTTGTCATGTTTGTCCAGGATGCATCAATTGCTCTAATTTAACAATGTACCAATAAAGCTTCTATGTTTTAAATAATTTCTCTCAATACTATAGTCGTTTTCTGACTTATTCTAAGAGTGTACCCACAAAAGAGTCTTCTTTTTCTCCTTTGTGTAACTATACTTACTCTACTGACTCGGGGTGCACCACCAATATATGCATTTATAGGAATTTATCCTCTATATATGTCTAATAATTTTGGTTTCTTATGCTGGTAAGCATAACATTTTTGATTTAGTGCAGTATCCCCTCAGTTCTCAATGCTCAATACAAAGCTGATTACCACATGCCAAGGATATTTCTTCAATGGGTTCTGGGTCTGACCGTTGTACCGAGTTCAGCGGAACTGCACTGCTCATGAATGTCAGAAGTTCTACGGGGTCATGCAATGGAACACCTTCCGGGGTTTCCAGCCCTTCTGTCACAGACAAGTCCTGTTCTTCCTCAGGAATTTGTGCAGTACAGTGCTTGTGTTGATCACGAGACGTGGCACTGACCGGTTACCCCTGAGTCTCGGCGAACTTCATAAGTATATCACTCACCTTCCGGTACATACACTGATCACAATGTAAGGAAAAGGTTCTCACATGGTATCCATTTTGCTATAGTGATGATTCTGCTTCCTCCTGACAATATCTCCCACTTTTAGAGGCGCAGGCTGGATATGTGCATTGTAGTCCCTCTCTTGACGCTGGTGAACAATGTCTACTCTCTTTTCTACGATGACTCGAGCTGTTTTGATACTCCGTTGATGCTCACGGAACCCAGTCAGTTTGAAGCTTTTCAGGATGGGTCGCTGGGGAATTCAACTCCAAATATTGGGGTAGTTTGCCCTTTCGGCCAAACATGAGATAACAAGGTGTAAATCCCGTGGAACAGTGTTCAGTATTATTATACAGGTAAGTGAGCTCAGGCAATAGGGTTGGCCTTTCGGCCAGATCTTCCCATGATACACTTCTTAACATTTCAATAATAGTTTGATTAGCTCGCTCACACAGTCCGTTCCCCTGTGGATGGTAAGCCGTGGTTCTAATTTTGCGGCAACCATAGTAAGAGCAAAGTTCATAGAACAGTTGCGACTCGAAGGCAGGGCCTTGGTCGGTGAGAATACAGTCTGGATACCCATATGGTCTAACAAAGGGTTTGAGAAACAGTTTGGCTTTGGACTTCGTGGTGAGATTATTTGCTGGAACCACCACCAGGAACTTACTGTAATGATCGGTCACAGTCAGAGCATAGTGATAACCGCTGGTACTGGGCTCAAGTTTAACATGGTCCATAGCGATGATCTGCAATGAGTATTGACTCTTGATCATGTGTAGAGGGTCCTTCTGATTAAGATTAGGATGTCTCTTAAGGTTGCATGGCACACAGTCATGGCACCATTCCTCGATGTCATCCCTCGTGCCAGTTCAGAAATATCTTCTCCTTAATACTGCTTCCTTTTTTTGGGTGCCAAAGTGCCCCGATTTATCATGGTAGGCTTCAAGCTGGAGAGTGGCCCTATATCTTGGAATTATAACTTGAGTAATAGTCTGATGAGTTCTGGGGTCTATGCTAATGCGCACTAGATGGCCACAGTTCAGTTCAGTTGAATGCGGTCATGATACCTCAACAATTTCACTAGCTCCGGATCCAATTCGGCTTGTTGGCTTTTGTTCAACTGGCACTGCTGTCGTTAGTAAGGCCATAAGTTCTTTCAACACTGGACTTTGCTGCTGGATTCCTGCCCAGTCAATAGTGGAGGTGTCACACTGAAGGCCCTCAGAATGCATATTGGTTGACACAGACAAGGAGTCTGAAGTGACAGTCCTCTCCATTCTCGAGGGTTTGAACAATGGAATCTAAACATCTTCGTTTACATCCCTACTTTCCTCAGCCACATCTGTAGTGGGTAGCCGGGACAGGGCGTCAGCATTACCGTTTGACTTTCCACTTCTATAAGACACAGTGTAACTGAAATTGGCCAGACGGGATACCCATCTCTGTGCAAGTGCTCCTAATTGAGCAGTATCTTTATGAGCCAAAGGATTATTATCTGTCATGATGATAAACGGTGTGGCAGCTAGATAGTCTTTAAAATTTTCCGTGATAGCATAGACGAGAGCAAACAATTCCAACTTAAAGGTGCTGTGATTTTCACCATTCCGCTTAGTCCTGCGCAGGCCCCTACTGCCGTATGCACTAACTCTCATGCCTGTCCTGTCGCCGAGAGAGCACAGTCCCCGGTGACTGACGTCAGTATACACCTGAAAGGGTTTGTCATTCGGGGTAGGCAGGTAAAGGAGCTTTGGTCACTGAAGTCTTCAGCTTGTCAAAAGCCAGTTGTTGTTCTTTGCCCCAGTTAACAAAATAGTTCCTTTCAAGGTCAGATCTGCCCCTTAAGAGTTCATGTAATGGGGCGGCCACTTCGGCAAAATGTTCTATGAAGCGTCGGTAGTAGGCTACAAATCCCAGAAAGCTTCAAACGTCTCGGACTGTTCTTGGTACCCGTCCAACCCAGAACAACTTGGATTTTTTTCCAGGTCAGGCATCACTCCTTCGGCGCTGACAACATGACAAGATACTGTATTTCTGGCTTGAGTAGATGACATTTTGCTGGCTTGAGTTTCAGCCCGGATTTGGCTAATAATCTGAACACTTCCTCCAAGTGCTGCAAGTGCTCTTCATAATTTTTTGAAAAGATGATTACATCAACAAGATACAGCAATACCGTTTTGAAATTGTGGTGCCCAATGCAGTGTTCTATAACCCGTTGGAATGTAACTGGTGCATTACAGAGCCCGAAGGGCATCCTCTCGAATTCAAATAAGCCAATTGGGGTCGTGAAAGCTGTTTTCTCCCTATCCTCAGTATCCACTGGTAAGATGTAGCGTGGAGAAGAATGCCGCCATCTTCAGGGTTGTCAAGGACTCTTCAATTTGAAGGAGTGGATAGGCGTCTTTGTGTGTCACGGCATTTAATTTGCGATAGTCTATGCAAAAAAAAGACTGCCATCTAAGAATCACCACCGGGGCCGCCCAGGGGCTGTAGCTTTCACGAAATAAGTCCAGCTTCCTGCATCTCTGCGATCATGTTTCGTACAGGCTGATACAGTCCTGGCGGTAAAGGCCGGTGTCGCTCTTTAATTGGAGGAGTTGTTCCTGTAGGGATATGGTGATACACTTTCTCTGCCTTCCCGAAGTCGAAAGGATACTGACTAAAAGCCGCAGTGTTCCTGCGTACCACCTGCAGCACACCTTCTCTCTTGTGATCGGGAGTATCCGCATCACCAATTTGTATCTCGGCCCACCATGAAGTCTCATCGATTATCTCCAGCGGTTCTCCCGCTGCCACCCCATTCTTGGCCATAGTCACACCTTGTCCCACAATGTCCTGAAAGTCTACTTGGCTTACTTTTGCCACTGGGTAATGCTTGTAGAGTCATATGGGGTAATTATGCGGATTGAGTAGGCGCACAGGCACTCTTCTATGTTTTACGGTTGCCAATGTTCTCGACATAGCAAAGGGTTGTTGTCCATCATAGTCGTAGGATTCTATCAAGGCCTCATAGTCACATCCAAGGGGGCCAATCTTCATCTTACACCAGACCATATGCTTGAAGTTGGGCTTTAACAGGACAGGCTGCCGATCTGTGATTCTAGCCTTCCCGATCTCGCCCCGGCCATTAGTAAATCTCCTCTGCTTCTCTAGCAATTGTACCATCTGTTGTAAAGCCTTTTGCTCCCTAGGAGTAGTGGTCCTCCTTTCACTGCGCAGAGCTTCTACCAACTCATCGGGGCACTTCCTCAGGACATTCATGCCCAAGATCACAGGAGGTAGGTGTATGTTAGATGTAGTGGTAACTAGACACCCCTGTCTATACAACTTGGCTTTACCAATCACCAGATCCGGTTCCCAATAACCTCGATATGCAATCGGCTGTTCGTTGCTGGCCAGTAGATGGAGCCAGGTAACTGGTGGAGTCACAATAGCAGTTTCTTCCCAGTGCTGGAGAAACTCTGCGAGTCGAATGGTCGACACTTGAGAGCCAGTGTCCAGAAGCGCTATTATTTTCACTTCATTGACCCGAATCTTCAGATGTGGACATTCACCAAAGTACCTGGGCCACCACTCCTGTGACGATGGACCTATTAATGAGTTTCCTCCTGAGGGTCGGCCCCTTGCCTCGGGGTCTCTCGGTTTAAATTAACATTAGGACAATTTCTCTCAATATGTCCACTCTGATGACAACCTCTGCAAATTGGCCTCCCCTGAGATTTGAATTGATCGGTCATCCATTGTCCTGATTCCCTGGGTACATCCCAACGAGGGTGACTCCTTTCACTGCGCCCTTGGCGCCAATCCCGGCGTTGGCCTTGATCTTGTCCTCGGCTGAGCTCTTCCAACCTTTGATCCATCCGAGCCAGCTTTAGTGTTAGTTCTGTAAGCTTGCTTCCAAGAAGGCTTACAGGATCCGACCCAATTGGTGTTTGGGCCTGTTGGAGGACTGCTTCTCTCTGTCAAGGTTTCAAGCCTGCTGCACGGTTTAGTGTCATTGGACCCTTTATCCTCAAGTTTTTCAGATGATATGTCATCCTCGGCATCATCACTTTGATTCAATCCGAGTATTTGCAAAACGTTTTCCTTAAACTCGGAGAAGGAGCTATTTGGCTGTTGCCATTTCCACATTCGCTGATGTGAACGAATTGCTTCCCCCTGTGCTCCTTCTGTATATATATACAGTATAAATAAGGCACTCCACAGTAAATATGCAAGGGGAGAAGGTTCTTTTGGTGGGATGCCACACAAGATCGATAGCAGTACCATGGATGCCAGAGGCTGATTGACAGGCTGCGGTTGTTTGGGGTTGACAACAATCGGGATCCCAGAAAACGGGGGCGTGTGGCCCCCAGTTTCTGGGTATGCTGAAGCCAGTAGCTACGTCCTTGGACACAGCTTCACTGTCTTCAGCAGTGTGAATTCCCCCGGCCACCCTGAGTAACCTGATTGCAGCAGTGGATCGGAGAACCTGACAAGAATCAAGACGCCCCCTGTGGCATTAGCATATTGTCACACAGATGCTACGTACAAAGGGCCTAATTCAGACCTGGTCGCAACAGCAAACTTTTTCTCTAAACAATGCTGCACTGCAGGTGAGGCAGATATAACATGTGCAGAGAGAGTTACATTTGGGTGGGGTGTGTTCAAACTGAAATCTAAATTGCAGTGTAAAAATAAAGCAGCCAATATTTACCCTGCACAGAAACAAAATGACCCACCCAAATCTAACTCTCTACGTGTTACATCTGCCCCACCTGCAGTGCACATGGTTTTGGCCATTAGAGAAAGATATTGCTTTTGCGTTCAGGTCTAAATTAGGCCCAAAGACACAGGGGCAGTGTGATTTGCGAACATCTCTGAATATGGCACAGTGGGGGTCATTCCGAGTTGATGCTCACTAGCAGTTTTTAGCAGCCGTGCAAACACTATGCCGCTGCCCACTGGGAGTGTATTTTAGTTTAGCAGAAGTGCGAACGGTTGTTTCGCAGAGCGCCTGCAAATATTTTTTGTGTAGTTTCAGAGTAGCTCAAAACCTACTCAGCGCTTGTGATCACGTCAGACTATTCAGTTCCGGATTTGACGTCGCATACCCGCCCAGCGTTCGCCCAGCCACACCTGCATTTTCCCTGGTACGCCTGCATTTTTCCAAACACTCCCTGAAAACGGTGAAGTCGCCACACAGAAACGCCCACTTCATGTCAATCACTCTGCGACAACCAGTGCGACTGAAATGCATCGCTACAGCCTGTGCAAAACTGCATCGTTTGTTGTGCCCGTACGTCGCGCGTGCGCATTGCGCCACATACGCATGCGCAGAATTGACGATTTTTAGCCTGATCACTGCGCTGCGAACAAATGCAGCTAGCGATCAACTCGGAATGACCACCAGTGTTACTAATAAAGGTTCATTTACAATGTGAAGAAAAAGACACACAAGGAAAATTATAGTTTTTATTACATTTAAAATAATACACATCATCGCCTTCCACTTTAATAGATCAGATGGGAATACACTTGTTCATATCACTGTAATAATATTGCGAATAGATCGAAGCACCAACAGTACTATAGTATTAGCATAAATGGGAGGGGTTCAGATGCGTTCAGCCAATCCGCAGCGGTCACCGATCGTATTTTCCTCTGTACCTGTGCCCCATAAATGATAGATGTACAATAATATCTGCATTTTAGCTACATTTCCTTTGATTAATAGTAAGCGTCTGATAATGTATTTGAAGACAAAAGGACACTTACAAAACTGTTCTTTTTTCCTTAGGAAAGAAGATTGGCAGCTATACTGGAGATAACGCGTCTGCTTAAAACTGGAGGGAGAGCTCTTATTTATGTCTGGGCTATGGAGCAGGAGTACAAAAAGCAGAAATCAAAGTATCTTAAGGGAAGCAAGAGCTCTACCAAGCAGGCATCACTTACAGACGTTCCTGTTACTCCGGATTCTACAGACAGTTTACCCATTCACACTAACAGAACTGCCTTCGATTCTCAGGACCTTCTCGTTCCATGGCATCTGAAAGCAAAGAGTCAAGCTGGAAAATCCGATGCCTCAACAACCTCGGAGGAAGAACAGCAGCTGGCTTCCCGCTCAGTGTATCACCGATATTATCATGTGTTCTGTGAAGGGGAGCTGGAAGCACTGTGTGGAAAACTAAGTGATGTCACAGTCCAGAGCGCCTACCACGACCAGGGAAATTGGTGCGTGGTTTTAGGAAAGTTCTGAAACGTCTGATGTAGGGAACCAGTCTCTCTCCAGCTGTTGCAGAATTACCAGTTCCAGCACACCAGCCAGCCTGCATCAGAGCTATAGGAGAACGTCTGACTGATTTAGCTATTTCATTTTTACATGTTAAGGATTTATTAAAGAGATGCTTGACAGGGTTTGGGTTTCTTATCTTGTGCAATCATTTGTAGAAAGTGTATTACTTTCTGCACACTAGGTGGCGTAATCACACTAAAAATCATTTCCAGATGCCAGAATAACATTTTAGGATCCTCTCTATGGAGTGCAGAGATAGACAACATTTATATTACTAGTTACTGTTAATATTAGATATTCTAATAAGTTTATTTGTAGTACTAATTTAAAAGTTACTAGTATCTTTTATTTTTACCTTTAATTCGCCAATAGCTAAGCCTATTACATTTTTTTTTAATGACATTGTCTTAATTTCACTGGTCAAATAAATGTACAATCATCGTCAGCCATGTACATCTTGAAATAGATAACATCAAAAACATAGGAGAAACATATTTGTATATAAAACCTCCAAAGCCCCTGGTGATTATATTGAATATGGACATAAAGAATATAATGACCGTACATACACGGTTGAGTCACATTATTATGACCACCTCCTACATATGACATCGGCAGCGCGTAGCCCATGAAGTACGTCAGGTGTTGTGCGCTGGCTTGGTGGTATATAAGGTGTGCGATAGGCTGTCTGCACACACGTCTCTCATTGCTGTCATGAGTGAAAGGGGCGATTTATCCCTGTTGTAAAAAAGGGATGATTATCAGCTTTTGGGCCACGGGTGTCAGTATTTCTGAAACAGCGCAGTTTGTGAACTGATCGCGTGCTGCTATGGTGAAGGTGTATCATGACTGGTACATATGGCACCATAGAGAATAACCGACGCGGAAACTGCGGAACGCCACGTGCCATTGATGTGAGAGATGAATTTCGGCTACGAAGGTGCGTGAGGGCCGAACGACGTGCTACAGTGGATCAGCTCACCATCACAATGAACCTGGGGGCTTCCAGACGTGTGTCTAGAACGACAGTTCAGCCCGTCTAGCTGCTGTCCGTGCTGCACACAGCGGTTACTCTGCTATTAGCTGGTGGTCATAATACTGTGACTCGATTGTGTATATTAGTAGCTGTCCTATAAGTAGAGCACACATACAGTACAGTAAGTCTGCACACAGTCCTGTGAGAGGTAGGAGTGCTAAAACCATCTCCTGGGCTTTAAAACAATATCCAAGCATAATTGTACAGGGTATATTAGGAAACCTATTACATTTAAAAAAAAAAAATAATAATTGTTAGGCACCACAATTGATCTCCCCCAGTTCTTCCTTGTGTGACTGCTCCCCATCCTCGGAGGCTCGCGTCCGTGGTCACCAGAACCCAGTCTTGAATGCCGAACCTGCGACCCTTTAGAAGGTGAGCACTCTGCAGCCACCACAGGAGAGACACCCTGGCCCTGGAGGACAGGCTTATTTTCTGATGAATTTGAAGATGGGACCCGGACCACTTGTCCAGAAGGTCCCACTGAAATGTCCTCGCATGAAACCTGCCGAAGGGGATGGCCTCGTAGGTCGCCACCATTTTTCCCAGTACTAGAGTGCATTGATGGACTGACACTCTTTTCAGTTTTAACAGGTTTCTGACCATGTTCTGGAGTTCCTGGGCTTTTTCCATTGGGAGAGAAACCCTCTTTTGTTCCGTGTCCAGAATCATGCCTAAGAAAGATAGCCGAGTCGTTAGAACCAACTGTGACTTTGGTAGATTTAGAATCCAGCCGTGCTGCTGCAGCACTCTCTGGGAGAGTGACACGCTTTTCAGCAACTGATCTCTCGATCTCGCTTTTATCAAGAGATTGTCCAAGTACGGGATAATTGTGACTCCCTGCCTGCGCAGGAGCACCATCATTTCCGCCATTACCTTGGTGAAAATTCTCGAGGCCGTGGAAAGCCCAAACGGCAGCGTCTGAAACTGGTAATGACAGTCCTGTACAGCGAATCTCAGGTACGCCTGATGAGGGGGATATATGGGGACATGAAGGTATGCATCCTTTATGTCTAGTGACACCATAAAATCCCCCCCTTCCAGGCTGGAGATAACTGCCCGGAGCGATTCCATCTTGAATTTGAACTTTTTCAAGTACAGGTTTAGGGATTTTAGATTTAGAATGGGTCTGACTGAGCCATCCGGTTTCGGAACCACAAACAGGGTTGAATAGTACCCCTTCCCCTGTTGAACTATGGGAACCTTGACAATCACTTGCTGTTGATACAGCTTTTGAATTGCAGCTAAAACTATCTCCCTCTCTGGGGGAGAAGCTGGTAAAACCGATTTGAAAAATCGGCGCGGAGGCACCTCTTCGAATTCCAGCTTGTAGCCTTGGGATACAATTTCCATCGCCCAAGGATCCACGTCTGACTGAACCCAGACGTGGCTGAAGAGTCGAAGACGTGCCCCCACTGGCGCGGACTCCCTCAGTGGAGCCCCAGCGTCATGAGGTGGATTTAGTAGAAGCCGGGGAGGACTACTGCTCCTGGGAACTAGCCGTAGCAGGCATTCTTTTCCCTCTACCCTTACCTCTGGCGAGGAAGGAAGAGCCCCGACCTCTTCTGGACTTATGCGACCGAAAGGACTGCATCTGATATTGTGGTGTTTTCTTTTGCTGTGAGGGAACATAAGGTAAAAAATGTAGATTTACCCGCGGTAGCTGTGGAAACCAGGTCCGCGAGACCTTCCCCAAATAAAACCTCACCCTTGTAAGGCAAAACTTCCATATGTCTCTATGAGTCGGCATCACCCGTCCATGGTCGGGTCCACAGGGCTCGCCTAGCAGAAATCGCCATGGCGTTGGCTCTTGAACCTAATAGCCCAACGTCTCTCGAAGCGTCTCTCATATATAAGACTGCGTCTTTAATGTGACCCAAGGTCAGTAAAATGCTATCCCTATCTAGGGTATCAATGTCAGATGACAAGTTATCTGCCCATGCTGCTACTGCGCTACAAACCCAAGCCGACGCTATTGCCGGCCTGAGCAAGGCACCCGTATGTGCATAAATTGATTTTAAGGTAGTTTCCTGTCTGCGATCAGCAGGATCCTTGAGGGCTGCCGTGTCTGGAGACGGTAGCGCCACCTTTTTGGACAAGCGCGTCAAAGCAGTTTCTTGTCTAACGCGTTCAGCTCATGAGATAAGGGAAAGGTAACCACAGGTTTCTTTTCCTTAAACATGCATACCCTCGTGTCAGGGACAGAGGGGTCATCTGTGATATGCAAAACATCTTTTATTGCAATAATCATATAATGAATACTTTTGGCCACCCTTGGGTGTAACCTCGCATCATCGTAGTCGACACTGGAGTCAGAATCCGTGTCAATACCAGTGTCTGTTACGTGGGACAGGGGACGTTTCTGAGACCCTGAAGGGCCCTGTGACACAGTTAAAGCCATGGATTGACTCCCTGTTATATCCCTGGACTCTGCTTTGTCCAATCTCTTATGTAATAAAGACACATTTGCATTTAAAACATTCTACATATCCAACCAATCAGGTGTCGGCGTTGCCGACGGAGACACCACAATCATCTGCTCCACCTCCTCAGATGAGCCTTTCGCTTCAGACATGCCGACACACACGTACCGACACCCCCACACACTCAGGGATATATCTATATAGAGACAGTCCCCCAATAAGGCCTCTGGAGAGACAGAGAGAGAGTATGCCAGCACACACCCAGCGCCACCGGACACTGGAATATAATCCCAGTTAGTACAGCGCTTTTATATAAATATGTAAATACACTCACTGCGCCAATTAAATGTGCCACCCCCCCCCTCTTTTTTGCCCTCTGCAACCGTGTTCAGCAGGGGAGAGTCCGGGGAGCCAGCTTCTCTGCAGTGTGCTGTGGAGAAAATGGCGCTGGTTAGTGCTGGAGGATCCAGCTCCACCCCCTCACCGGCGGGCTTTGGTCCCGCTCAAATGATATATACTGGCGGGGGGGGTTCAATATACCGCCTCTGCAGTATCTACTCTGTTTGCCAGTGTCCCTTGAGGTTAATATTGCTGCCCAGGGCGCCCCCCCTGCGCTCTGCAGCCTTGCAGTGCCCGCTGTGTGTGTATGTGTGGGAGCAATGGCGCGCAGCGTTACCGCTGCGCATTACCTCAGTGAAGATCTGAAGTCTTCTTTCTTCTTAATACTCACCCGGCTTCTATCTTCCGGCTCTGTGAGGAGGACGGCGGCGTGGCTCCGGGACGAACGGCGAGGGTGAGACCTGCGTTGCAACCCTCTGGAGCTAATGGTGTCCAGTAGCCTAAGAAGCAGAGCCTATCATTTAAGTAGGTCTGCTTCTCTCCCCTCAGTCCCACGATGCAGGGAGCCTGTTGCCAGCAGTGCTCTCTGAAAATAAAAAACCTAACAAAAAGTCTTTTATCAGAGAAACTCAGTAGAGCTCCCCTGCAGTGCACCCAGTCTCCTCTGGGCACAGGATCTAACTGAGGTCTGGAGGAGGGGCATAGAGGGAGGAGCCAGTGCACACCCATTCTAAAGTCTTTAGAGTGCCCATGTCTCCTGCGGAGCCCGTCTATACCCCATGGTCCTTACGGAGTCCCCAGCATCCTCGGGACGTAAAAGAAAAGATTTTAAACCTACCGGTAAATCTTTTTCTCCTAGTCCGTAGAGGATGCTGGGCGCCCGTCCCAGTGCGGACTAAATCTGCAAGGCCTGTATATAGTTGTTGCTTACATAAGGGTTATGTTACAGTTGAGATCAGTCTCTGGCTGTTTGTTTATGCTGTTAACTGGTTTAGTATATACCATGTTGTACGGTGTGTGTGGTGTGGGCTGGTATGTATCTCGCCCTTAGATTAACAGAATTCCTTTCCTCGTACTGTCCATCTCCACTGGGCACAGTTCTATAACTGAGGTCTGGAGGAGGGGCATAGAGGGAGGAGCCAGCTCACGCCCATTAAAAAGGTCTTCGAGTGCCCATGTCTCCTGCGGAGCCCGTCTATACCCCATGGTCCTTACGGAGTCCCCAGCATCCTCTACGGACTAGGAGAAAAAGATTTACCGGTAGGTTTAAAATCTTATTTTTTTCAGGTGTCAACATGGAGCTAGACACACTGAACAGGGGCTGCAGCTGGCAGCCTAAGCTTTTAACTTTTTTTGGACTTTTTCTGTTTTTTACCATGGGATGACAACTCCTGGCAGTCCACAGGACGCCAGAGCTGTCTCTCCATCACCCCTACCGGGCCATGACACCACGAGTGGGTAGGTGATTTCGGCTGGAGCACCCCAGTACTGCATCCAGAAACATGGGGACAGGTAAGGTGGGGTTCCCGCTTGCGTTAACCTGCAATTTGCGCAGTCCACATACTGTGGTCTTCAGAGACAGACCGCGGCTGCTAATGTGCTCCCAGTCCATTAAGTGCACTCGCGGCCGCCCTAGACCACCAGAGCATTAATGTACAATGGTGCTGGGGACCAGGGGCGTAGCCAGAACTTTGTGGGCCCCATAGCAACATTTTGTAGGGGCCCCGTCCCAATGCTTCTAGAGAGACACTTCACTGCAGAAGTTGTTAATTTTATGCCCTATAATAGTGCACTAGTTCATTATCTGAACCATAGTAGAGCTTTATTTAATGTTATGCCCCATAGTAGCGCCCTAGTTTCTTTTATGAATCGCAGTAGTGCTTAAGTTCACCCTATGTCACATTTCATAGCTGCCAGTACACATTATGCCGCACAGTACCCCCAATCCACATAATGATATATAGTGCTCCCCGTTCATATTGTGCCTCATTACAGTGCTCCAGTTCATATTATGTCACATTAAAATGCCCTCCAGTTCATTTTATACCACACCACAATGAGCAAATCCAGGGGCATACCTAGATATATTGCAGGCCCCAAGGAAAAAGTTTGAAAGGACCCCTACATACCACCCAATGGTGAAAAATGTAACACATGTAACTTTGACAGGGAAGGTGGCCCCTCTCAGCTCTGGGCCCCATAGCAGCTGCACTGCTTGCACCTATGGTAGCTACGCCCTTGCTGGGGACCCTTTAAAGGGGTGGTCTTCAGTATGCTGGCGGTCGGGCTCCCGGCGACCAGCATACCGGCGCCGGGAGCCCGACAACCGGCATACCGACACTTATTCTCCCTCGTGGGGGTCCACGACCCCCCTGGAGGGAGAATAAAATAGTGTGGCGCGCGTAGCGCACCACCGTGCCCGTAGCGTGGAGAGCGCAGCGAGCCCGCAAGGGGCTCATTTGCGCTCGCCACACTGTCGGTAAGCCGGCGGTCGGGCTCCCGGCGCCGGTATGCTGGTCGCCGGGAGCCCGACTGCCGGCATATCGTAGTGAACCCCTTTAAAGGCCAGGAGAACCGGTGGTGATATTTAGCACAGGGTAGGTAAGCGCTTCCCCCAGCAGCCCCAGCCCAGGTGCCATTCCACAGCAGTCTTCCCGCTCTTTCCTTCCTCTCAAGAGACGCTGATTAGCCATCATACAGAGCTCTGCAGGTCTCCAGAGGCAGTGGGATCTGTCTCCATGTATACCTCTCCTACATAGCAGGTTATACAAAACGCTGAATCCTACCAATCTCCTCAAAGTGTTGTGTAGTTGATACCAGTGTCCATTGCAGTTAAATTTGATTTCTGCTTTGTATGTGACTTATGCTAGTGCTGCTGTTTGATTTCTCTTTATTCAAGCTGTACATTATATTTGCTTCCCCTGTACCTGTTTTTCTCTCTGTAACCCTTGAATACTGGTGGGTTAACTCTGCCACACTCGACTAAATATTGTATTTGTGTTCGCTCATTTGGGGTAATTCCAAGTTGATCGCAGCAGGAATTTTGTTAGCAGTTGGGCAAAACCATGTGCTCTGCAGGGAAGGCAGATATAACATGTGCAGAGAGAGTTAGATTTGGTGGGTTATTTTGTTTCTGTGCAGGGTAAATACTGGCTGCTTTATTTTTACACTGCAAATTAGATTGCAGATTGAACACACCCCACCCAAATCTAACTCTCTCTGCACATGTTATATCTGCCTTCCCTGCAGTGCACATGGTTGTGCCCAACTGCTAACAAAATTCCTGCTGCGATCCCCCATTGTCATATACTGTGCCTGTTACACACTACTCAATACATAATGTGTGTGTTCACTTCTTGCTGTTACCATGTCTAACAAAAGCTAGCCAAAACAGGCAGGGGCACCCACTTTGGTAGCATGTAATGCCTGTCACACTGAGGTTTTACCTTAGGATTTATCACAGGATGGTTTATGCCCGGGCTGCCTAGTGCCTCCCAGCACCTCAGCCTCACCAGTTATTATACAAGAGCCACCATGGTCTTCATTATCAAACTCACTGTGTCACGATCCGGGTATCTGGACGCCATTTCTTACCCATCAGATGCCTCCTAAGGCTGGCTCAGCGCTCCAGGACCGGATCCCATCTGTTATCCTGATGTGTACATTCCTGTATCCTCTCCTGTCACTCTGGGACGCTGTCACAGTAAACGCCATATTACACCTGGCATGGCGTCTCCCGCGGCCTCCGCCGCCGTCCCTGCTCTTCTGCATGCAGAGTGTCTGAGTGGCGATTACGTCAGCCGCGGCCTCCGCTGTGTCCGCGTGGTTGGATGTGCATCTGTCAGCCTGGCGCCTCCTGTCTCCGGTGGCCGGCGCCGCCATTACTGTTTTCATTACCACATGGATTACAAACCAAACTTCCCTCCAAGTGTCTGCATGGGCGCAGCCATCTTGGATTCTGTCAGCTGATCATTTCCACCAATCTGTTCTCAGTATTGATAATCTGCATAATTGCCTAGCCAATCCCTTCCTTGCTGCAGGTATAAATACACTGTGCCTGAGCAAGGAAGGCGTCAGTGCTTTGGTTGTCAAACCTAGTTCCTGTTTGTCTCTCTCCTGTGATTGTCTTCCAGGTTCCAGCTCCTGTCTCAAGACTTCCACCATAGAGACCCGCACCAGCATTCCACCTGCGGTGTAGCCTGACTCTCCAATCCATTGTGGATTCATCTGTTTCCAGCTACAACATTACCTGCTTCCAGCTCAGCTTCCAGCAGAGTACAGCTTCCCTTAAAGGGCCGGTGTCCTTTCTACACTTTACCACTCTCCACCGGTATTATTATTTCTCCGCTCTCAAGTTCTACATTTCAGTTCATATTTCATCGCTCCCAAGTTCATTTATTATTTAACTGGTTCCAGCCAGTATCCACTCCGTGCTAACAACAGTCTGGTTCCAGCCAGTATCCACAGCAGCTGTTTTATCTTCAGCAACCCAGCTTTTCCTGGAACACCAGCTGGCACAATCCTGGGTTATCTCCATTGCTACAGTCGGGCCTGGTAAGGACTTTCCATCTAGAAGATCATAAGAACTATCTCACACTACCAGTGCCCTGTGGCTCCTGCCATCCTGTAGTACCCAGGAACTGTATTTATTCTTTGCTGACTTTTTTACGTTTTCTTTTACTGCTGCTGTGTTGCGGAGTTGTCATAATAAACATCATTGACTTTTATCCAAGTTGTCGTAGTCACGCCTTCGGGCAGTTATTATTCATGTTACTTACATGTCCAGGGGTCTGATACAACCTCCCAGGTTCCGGTACATCTCAGCCCCTACAACTGAGGCTGCCTCCCGTCAGCTCAGGCCCTCAGTTGTGACAGTAAGCACTGACCTAATGAATCCAGCCGGAGACCAGGATCAAGCGGCCAGGCCGATGCAAGAACTGGCAGCCCGACTAGAACATCAGGAGGCTGCACAGGGCCACATCATCCGCTGTCTCCAGGATCTCTCTACTCGGCTGGATGGGATTCAGACAACTCTCCGTGGATCAGGCGCGTCTGGTGCGTCAACCACAGTGACTCCAGCTATAACCCCACCCACCTTACCCATTTCTGCTCCACGTCTTCATCTTCCAACGCCAGCAAAATTTGACGGATCTCCAAGATTCTGCAGGGGATTTCTCAACCAGTGTGAGATTCAGTTTGAGCTACAACCTGGCAATTTTTCCAGTGACCGTACAAAAATTGCCTACATTATTTCTCTTCTCAGTGGCTCAGCCCTTGATTGGGCATCACCGTTATGGGAGAGGTCCGACACCCTGCTATCTTCCTACACTGCCTTCGTGTCAACATTCAGGCGCATCTTCGACGAGCCAGGCCGGGTAACCTCAGCTTCATCCGAGATTCTCCGTTTACGCCAGGGGTCACGTACTGTAGGACAATATCTGATACAGTTCCAGATCCTGGCATCCGAACTGGCATGGAACGACGAGGCCCTGTATGCTGCATTCTGGCATGGCTTATCTGAGCGTATTAAAGATGAGTTAGCTACCAGAGACTTACCTTCTAAGTTAGATGAGCTAATCTCACTCTGCACGAAAGTTGATTTACGTTTCAGAGAGAGAGCAACTGAGCGTGGAAGATCATCTGCTCCAAAATCTTCTGCTCCTCCTCCTCGTCAACTGTCACCATCTAAAGATGAGCCCATGCAACTTGGCCGTTCCCGTTTAACTCCTGCTGAGCGCCGAAGACGTCTCTCCGAGTTTCTCTGTCTCTATTGTGCAGCTCCGTCTCACACCATTAATGCCTGTCCCAAACGTCCGGAAAACTCCAAATCCTAGCTCGCCAAGGAGAGGGCCGGCTAGGAGTAATGATCTCCTCTCCATCTCCTCAAGATTGTAATCTCCCAGTCTCGCTTCAAGTTGCTCAACGTTATCGGAACGTCATTGCCCTCCTTGATTCCGGAGCAGCTGGGAACTTTATTACCGAAGCCTATGTTAAACGGTGGTCCCTACCCACCGAGAGACTTCCTTCGTCCATTTCTTTAACTGCCGTGGATGGCAGCAAAATTTTTGATGCAGTTATTTCTTTAAGGACTCTACCAGTTCGTCTGAGAGTGGGAGTTCTTCATTCCGAACTTATTTCTTTTTTAGTGATTCCAAGAGCCACACATCCTGTGGTCCTGGGCCTTCCATGGCTCCGTCTTCACAATCCTACAATTGATTGGACGACTACGCAAATCCTGGCATGGGGTTCCTCCTGTGCTGAGACATGTTTGTTTAAAGTATTGCCTGTCTGTTCTTCCTCCCCCAGGTCGTCTGATGTTCCACCTCCTCCATATCAAGATTTCACGGATGTGTTCAGTAAAGCTTCTGCTGATATCCTTCCTCCTCATAGAGAATGGGACTGTCCGATTGATCTCGTTCCAGGGAAGGTTCCACCTCGAGGCCGAACTTATCCGTTGTCTCTGCCTGAGACGCATTCTATGGAGGAATATATTAAAGAGAACCTAGCAAAGGGGTTCATTCGACCTTCTTCTTCTCCAGCCGGCGCAGGCTTCTTTTTTGTAAAAAAGAAAGATGGTGGTCTGCGGCCGTGCATCGACTACAGAGGTTTGAACGACATTACCATCAAGAACCGTTATCCTTTACCCCTGATTACTGAGCTCTTTGACAGAGTTAGCGGAGCTACCATCTTTACAAAGCTGGACTTGCGAGGTGCATACAATCTCATCCGGATCCGTGAGGGTGACGAGTGGAAGACCGCCTTTAACACCCGTGACGGACATTATGAGTACCTCGTCATGCCCTTCGGATTGAGCAATGCTCCAGCTGTCTTCCAGCATTTTGTCAATGAGATCTTCAGAGACATTCTATACCGTCATGTCGTGGTCTATCTAGACGATATCCTCATTTTTGCCAACGATTTAGAGGAACATCGTTTTTGGGTTAAAGAGGTTCTGTCCCGTCTCCGTGTCAATCATCTCTATTGCAAATTAGAAAAATGCGTCTTTGAAGTCAAGTCCATTCCGTTTCTAGGGTACATTGTGTCCGGTTCCGGACTAGAGATGGATCCTGAGAAACTACAAGCAATCCAAAATTGGCCGGTACCCTTAACCCTCAAAGGGGTCCAGAGGTTCTTAGGGTTCGCCAACTATTACCGAAAGTTTATACGAGACTTTTCCACCATTGTGGCGCCTATTACTGCTTTCACTAAGAAGGGTGCTAACCCGTCCAAGTGGTCTGAAGAAGCCATGCAAGCATTTCATCTTTTAAAACAAAGGTTCATCTCTGCGCCTGTTCTGAAACAGCCTGACATCGACTCTCCTTTCATCTTAGAGGTGGATGCCTCCTCCGTTGGAGTAGGAGCGGTGTTATCTCAGAGGGCTAAAGATGGCCATTTACACCCTTGCAGTTTCTTCTCCCGGAAGTTCTCCCCAGCTGAGCGCAACTATGCCATTGGCGACCAGGAGTTGCTAGCCATCAAGCTCGCTCTAGAAGAGTGGAGGTATCTGTTGGAGGGAGCTTCTCATTCAATCACCATACTTACAGACCACAAGAACCTTTTATACCTGAAGGGCGCACAATGTCTCAACCCTCGTCAGGCCAGATGGGCACTTTTCTTTTCCAGGTTCGACTTTAAACTCCAGTTCTGTCCGGGCTCTCAGAATCGCAAGGCCGATGCCCTTTCCCGCTCATGGGAGCAAGAAAATGAGTCAGAGTCTTCAGACAAGCATCCTATTATAAATCCGTTGGCATTCTCCACGGTAGGGATGGACTCTACGCCCCCATCAGGGAAAAGTTTTGTGAAGCCGATGCTAAGGAAGAAGCTCATGCATTGGACCCATGCTTCCCGTTTTGCCGGACATACAGGTATCCAAAAAACCCTGGAGTTTATCTCTAGGTCCTATTGGTGGCCAACTCTGAAAAAGGACGTCTTGGAGTTTATTGCATCTTGCCCAAAGTGTGCCCAACATAAAGTATCCCGCCAGTCGCCTGCGGGGCAACTGGTTCCACTATCCGTTCCCCGTCGACCATGGACCCACTTGTCGATGGATTTCATTACAGACTTACCCATGTGCAACAAGTTCAATACCATCTGGGTGGTAGTTGACCGGTTCACCAAGATGGCACACTTCATTCCTCTCACCGGTCTTCCGTCAGCTTCCAAGTTGGCTCAAGTATTCATACAAGAGATCTTCCGACTCCACGGTCTTCCTGAAGAAATTATCTCAGATCGAGGAGTTCAATTCACAGCCAAATTCTGGCGAAGTTTATGTCAAGTCCTCCAAGTCAAGCTAAAGTTTTCCACGGCTTACCATCCTCAGACCAATGGTCAAACCGAGAGGGTGAATCAGGACTTGGAGGCCTTCCTCCGCATCTATGTGTCCTCCTCTCAAGATGACTGGGTTCAATTACTTCCCTGGGCCGAGTTCTGTCATAACAACCAGTATCATTCTTCATCTGCTTCAACACCATTCTTCACTAACTTTGGATTCCACCCTAAAGTCCCTGAGTTCCAACCGCTTCCAGCAACTTCTGTTCCCGCAGTGGATATCACCTTGCATCAGTTTGCCAATATCTGGAAGAGCGTACGATCAGCTCTGCTCAAGGCATCGTTCAGGTACAAGAAGTTTGCGGATAAGAAGCGTCGAGCAGTTCCTGCTCTCAAGGTGGGTGATCGGGTATGGTTATCCACGAAGAATTTGAGGTTAAGAGTTCCCAGTATGAAGTTTGCACCTCGCTATATCGGTCCTTTCAAGATTGAACAAGTCATCAATCCTGTTGCTTACAGACTCCAGTTGCCTCCCTTCTTAAAAATACCCAGGACATTCCATGTTTCCCTGTTGAAACCGCTGATCTTGAATCGGTTTCATTCCTCACTTCCTCCAACTCCGAAAGTCCAAACTCAACGAGGCGTTGAGTATGAAGTGGCCAAGATCCTGGACTCACGTCACCGTTACGGTCAACTACAATATCTTATTGACTGGAAGGGTTATGGTCCTGAGGAACGTTCATGGACCAATGCTTCTGATGTCCATGCTCCTGCCTTGGTCCGGAGATTCCATTCCAAGTTTCCTCAAAAGCCAAAGAAGTGTCCTGGGGCCACTCCTAAAGGGGGGGGGTGCTGTCACGATCCGGGTATCTGGACGCCATTTCTTACCCATCAGATGCCTCCTAAGGCTGGCTCAGCGCTCCAGGACCGGATCCCATCTGTTATCCTGATGTGTACATTCCTGTATCCTCTCCTGTCACTCTGGGACGCTGTCACAGTAAACGCCATATTACACCTGGCAT
Source organism: Pseudophryne corroboree (assembly GCF_028390025.1). Classification (NCBI taxonomy): domain Eukaryota; kingdom Metazoa; phylum Chordata; class Amphibia; order Anura; family Myobatrachidae; genus Pseudophryne; species Pseudophryne corroboree. The sequence continues at coordinate 103,192,783 of NC_086445.1, read as the reverse complement.
GGCGTCTCCCGCGGCCTCCGCCGCCGTCCCTGCTCTTCTGCATGCAGAGTGTCTGAGTGGCGATTACGTCAGCCGCGGCCTCCGCTGTGTCCGCGTGGTTGGATGTGCATCTGTCAGCCTGGCGCCTCCTGTCTCCGGTGGCCGGCGCCGCCATTACTGTTTTCATTACCACATGGATTACAAACCAAACTTCCCTCCAAGTGTCTGCATGGGCGCAGCCATCTTGGATTCTGTCAGCTGATCATTTCCACCAATCTGTTCTCAGTATTGATAATCTGCATAATTGCCTAGCCAATCCCTTCCTTGCTGCAGGTATAAATACACTGTGCCTGAGCAAGGAAGGCGTCAGTGCTTTGGTTGTCAAACCTAGTTCCTGTTTGTCTCTCTCCTGTGATTGTCTTCCAGGTTCCAGCTCCTGTCTCAAGACTTCCACCATAGAGACCCGCACCAGCATTCCACCTGCGGTGTAGCCTGACTCTCCAATCCATTGTGGATTCATCTGTTTCCAGCTACAACATTACCTGCTTCCAGCTCAGCTTCCAGCAGAGTACAGCTTCCCTTAAAGGGCCGGTGTCCTTTCTACACTTTACCACTCTCCACCGGTATTATTATTTCTCCGCTCTCAAGTTCTACATTTCAGTTCATATTTCATCGCTCCCAAGTTCATTTATTATTTAACTGGTTCCAGCCAGTATCCACTCCGTGCTAACAACAGTCTGGTTCCAGCCAGTATCCACAGCAGCTGTTTTATCTTCAGCAACCCAGCTTTTCCTGGAACACCAGCTGGCACAATCCTGGGTTATCTCCATTGCTACAGTCGGGCCTGGTAAGGACTTTCCATCTAGAAGATCATAAGAACTATCTCACACTACCAGTGCCCTGTGGCTCCTGCCATCCTGTAGTACCCAGGAACTGTATTTATTCTTTGCTGACTTTTTTACGTTTTCTTTTACTGCTGCTGTGTTGCGGAGTTGTCATAATAAACATCATTGACTTTTATCCAAGTTGTCGTAGTCACGCCTTCGGGCAGTTATTATTCATGTTACTTACATGTCCAGGGGTCTGATACAACCTCCCAGGTTCCGGTACATCTCAGCCCCTACAACTGAGGCTGCCTCCCGTCAGCTCAGGCCCTCAGTTGTGACACACTGGTTGAATTTGCAGACCATATAGCTACCCCACCTGTGGTCTCCCCCTATGGGTATACCCAAGCCAGTACAGCCCACACTGGCCCTCCAAGGGGCTGGTCCACAACCAGTGGAGCCCACAATGGCTCCCCCTGTAGCAGTTCCACAGCAACTGCAACCTCCAATGGCTCCTTCTATGGGTTTTCAACAGCCATTTACAACCTGTTTATCTGGCCATTGCAGTCCCACCTATCCACCCTCAGTGGTTGGATTCATTCTCTACATCTGTGCAGAGTCTAGCTGCTTCATCTGCTGCTTTTCCCAAGCATGATAAATTGGCAAGGCACACTGCCTGCACCTACTGTTGCTAAACCACTATACCTTTCTCACAATCCACACCACATTCGGATTTGGAGGAATTATCAGTACTTGCTGACATGACTGAGGTTTCTGATGCAGAATCCCACTCTGGGTATGAGGAGGCCCCATCTAAATTCAATGTGGCAGCATTAATCAGAGTGGTCAAATTCTCTCTTCAGCTTGAGGATGCTGAACCGGCCACTACTTCTAAAGATCCGCTACACAAACAGCAGAAAGTAGTCCTAGCTGTGTTTCCACACTCTGACCACTTCACAGAAGTTAGAACTTAGGCGTGGAAAACACCTACTAAAAAATTCATGGTACCTAAGAGACTCAGCTCTTTTTAACCGTTACCCACAGACAGAGCCGTCTTAACAGCAGTGTAGACACCTGGGCACAGCAGTGCACTGGGGCCCCTACCCACCCATCAGCGGTAGGGGTGGGAGGTGCTATCAGCGGCAGCTTTGATGTTCCGTGGGCAGTAGGGGGGTTCTATCTTTTGCTCAGCATGTAGGACCTGGAGAAATAATTTCTGCTAATTACTCCTTTACTGCACAAATGGGGCAGGAAGGAGAACACTAAACTGTAGACGGGGACATTGTGCTGAATGAAGGGGCCCTGGTACATGACTTCCAGGGTAGTAGGGGGTGTTTAATACATAGGGGAGGGGTGGATAGTGGAGTGGGCTTAATATTCATCATTTTATGGGGGTCAGGGCAGCTTGCTTTACTGCAGATATCTCCAGTTCCTGGAAATAGATTTCTTAGCTTTAATGGGATAAAAAAAAATAGAGAGTCCCACCTTTCAGGAGGTACTGTGGACACCTATCAGGAGATACTGGGGACTTGGGGATTAGACTTCAGGAACCAGAGCAATCCACCAACAAAAATATAAAACTGCATATTAGGCGTGTGGAGCTGGAGCAGGGACCAGCTGCTTGAAGGCTGCCAGTGTCCACTGAAAGGGGAGAGTCACAGCTTTTTGGCGTATACCCTCAGAAAAACTCTAAGTTAGACAGAACCAGAGATATCTGGCTGGGAAGAACAATTTACAGGCTTTTATGGGGACCACTGCTTTGAAGTCGGATATATCCGGTTCCCCAGGGCCGATTTTCAAAAATCTGGTACCCCTGGAAAGAGGGGACCCTCAGCTATCAGCCTAAGGCCCTTTTACTCCTGGGGCCCTTGGGCAAGAGCCCATTGAGCCCATACGAAAAGACGGCCCTGCCCACAGAGGATTGTACATAGTGGGAAAACCCACCAGTTGTGGAATCTCATGTGACACACTTACTCAAAAGTTCCATCCTACCTATCCCTACTGCGTCCTCACTTAAGGAACTGCTAGATAGACAACTGGATGCGTGTCTCAAGTCAGTGTACTCCCTTACAGGAGCTACTGCCAGGCCAACTACGGCCGCAGCGTGGGTCGCTAAGACCATAGAAACATGGACCGATCCCTAGAATGCAGTTTCGCATCTGATCTGTCCTCAGCTCAGTTATCCATTATTGCCAACATTGGCGAAGCTACTCTTGACGTTGCACTGTTATCCTCTAAGGCTTCAGCTGTATCCATTGCAGCTCGCCGCATTATGTGGTTCCGCTCATGGAAGGCGGATACGGACGCCAAGAAAGCCCTTGAAGCCCTCCCATACACTGGTGAGTTCCTCTTTGATCCAGCACTGGACAAGATTGTCGAGATACCAGCAATATCTAAGATGGCTCATTTGCCTTCAGCTTCCTCAGGAAGACCTCGGACTTCGTCCTTTTCTTTCACAAGGCAAACCCAAAGACCAGTCCTTCCCAAGCACAGATCTCGCAGGCAAGGCCTCCAAACCCGAGGCCAAGAAGGCTTGGGCCGCCAGACGCCCTCTTACCAAAACCGAGGATAATCCCTCAGCGTCATGAGATGGGCTTCCCCCTGGGGGACCCCAGGGTGAGTGGCTGACTTTTTCAGTTTGCCTAGGCATGGAGTCTTAGCACCTGACTCCTGGGTCCAAGAAGTGATCTCTCACGGATACGCTGTCTCATTTCTGAGGCGTCCTCCCAGATGGTACTTCCCTACCACTCCATCACCGAACCCTAGCAAACACAGGCATTGAAGGGAGTCATTTACTCCTTACTGCAGTCTGGAGTGGTCAACCCTGTGCCACAACATCAACAGGGTCGAGGGTTCTATTCTACACTGTTTCTGGTACAGAAACCAAATGGGTCCTTGCTGAATCTCAAGCTGCTGAACAAGTACCTCAGACTACCCAATTTCCATATTGAAACTCCTTGCTCCATTGTCCTACCAATGCGACTTTGTGATTATATGGTTTCCCTGGACATCCAGGATGTGTACCTGCATGTACCTATAGCACCCTGTCACCAATGTTTTCTCAGGTTTTCCAACAGCATTTCCAGTTTCAGGCCCTACCCTTTGGACTGTCCACAGCTCCCAGGGTGTTCACCAAAATCATGGTGGTGATGGCGGCCCATCTCCGAGGACAAGGTATTCAAATCCTCCCTTACTTGGACGATCTCCTTCTTCTGGCACAATCTCCGGAGTTTTTGAACTGCCATCTCCAACTGACGTCATCCTTTCTCCAGGCCCATGCTTGTATAATCAACTGGGCCAAGTCCTCACTCACCCCTTCTCAGAGGATGCTCCACCTCTGAGCTTTACTGGATGCCAGCCTGCAACGCATCTTCCTACCTCAGGGAAAGATTGCAACATTACAGTTGCGCATTCACAACCTGCTTCACAGCCCACGGGTCTCTATACATGCGGCCATGCAGACCCTGGACCGTAATTCTGATGCAAGAGGTTCGTGAATCCCATACATGGTGGCTTCATATGGCCAACCTGGACAAGGGCCAACCTTTCTGGATTTACACTGGACACTTCTCACCACGGACGCCAATCTCCGAGGGTGGGGAGCAGTCAGGGCCGTTGGTTCCAAGCAGAAAGGACTCTCCCGATCAATGTACTAGAGCTCTGAGCAGTTTACAGGGCTCTTTAAATGGCTCAAGACCTCCTTCACGGTTAGCCAGTACAAGTCCAGTTGAACAACACCACGGCAGTGGCCTACATAAATCAGCAAGGCGGCACTTAAAGTGCGGCAGGAAGTGCCTCGGATTCCCGCCTGGGCAGAAATCCATCTTCCAGCCATCTTCATTCCAGGAGTCCTTAACTGGGAGGCAGACTTTCGCAGACGCCAGGATGTCCATGCCAGAGAGTGGTCTCTCCACCCGGACGTCTTTCAGATCCTGGTATGCAAATTTGGGTTGCCAGACATGGATCTCATGGCCTCCAGACACAGTTCCCGTATACAGGGCCAGCACAAGAGATCCAGATGCGAGCTTCGTGGACGCTCTCACAGTTCCATGGAACTTTCCTCTGGCATACTTCCCTCCAGTGTCTCTCCTTCCCAGAGTTCTGCGCAAATTCAAGGAGGAAGGCGACAAGCTTATCCTGGTAGCTCCAGCATGGTCCAGACACCATTGGTTCTTGGATCTGAGGGAACTCTCCATAGACGAGCCCTTCCTTCTAGCTCTTCAACCAGACCTGCTCTCTTCAGGGGCCCTGTCTGCATCCGGACCTGCCATGCTCTTCTTTGAAGGCGTGGCTCTTGAGACTTCCCTCCTGAGGGAAAAAAGGCTTCTCCTGGGTGGACATTCAGACTATGCCTCAGGCTCAAAAACCAGCTTCAGCCCGCATATATTACTGCATATGGCACTCCTTCCAGTGGTGTGCTCATCGTCACTACGATACTAAAGTTCTCAGTAAGCCTCGGCTGTTCATGGGTCTTTGGCTTCTCTGAAGGTCCAGGTAGCCCAGCCCTAGTGCATCCTGGGGGGCTCTCAAGTTTATTGTTCGGTGTCAGTCCTGGTCTACACCAGCATCATACCCAACGTTGAGAATTAACCCTGTGGATCCATGGACCTCGAAGAAAGAGAGTTAACAAAGGTAAGCTTTACCATAACTCCTCTTTTGTCACATGGAATATTGGGATCACCTTTATTCCTACTTCTATGTCTGTTATTACCCAGTTTTGTTTTATCATTGTTTCCAATTGTAAAGCGCAACGGAATTTGATGCTCTATATAAGAAACTGTTCATAATAAATAAGGCATGCATGCTCTGTGTCCCTGGTTCGAGCCTGGTTGAAGCCGGGTAATTATGTCTAAAAGGCGTATAAGAGAGACCGTAGATCACTTTCCACCTGTTCCCTGGCTGTCAGTCACGTGTGCAGCCGCAACACCTGCCACCCGCAGCTGTTACTGAAGCAACTGTACCATCCCGGGGCCTGTGTCAGTTTTCAGCAAGTGCACCTGCTAGGTTATAAGCCACTCCCAATGTAATGGCATGGGGACGTAGCCAAGGGTATAGGAACGTGTGATATGTGTGGAGGTATGGTTGGACATCACTGACATACTCTGGTCTGGAAAGGACTAACAATATATGACAGTGAAGTCAAAGAGCTAATGGACACAAGCTTAAGTTTACTTACAGCCTGGTAGCACTAAGGCTAGTATGGGTGTGGTATAACAGATCTGCAATGCCTATGTAGACAATCAGTAGTTCTACAACATATTGTCGACATGCATTAGGTTTACGGGTACAAAAGGTCAACAGATAAAAGGTCAACGGGGTGAAAAGTAGAGATGAGCGGATTCGGTTTTACTCGGTTTTACTCGGTTCTCAAAACGGCATCTTATTGGCTCACTGATGTCACGTGTTTTGGATAGCCAATCGGATGCCGTTTTGAGAACCGAGTAAAACCGAATCCGCTCATCTCTAGTGAAAAGGTTGACCATTGTGGGTTTTATGGGCCAAATCTTGTATATTCCATGTTATGTGACCATCATCAGTACAAACATGTACGCTCGCCACAGATTATTATTCCCAGTAGATGTCCACGTGGATAGGAAATCAAGCAAATGTTGGGAAAACGTGAAAAAAAAAAACGTGTAGACCATTTGTCGACCATATGGTGTTAACCTATTGACTGTCAGCCAATACACTGTCGATCTGTCGGCTAGTACATACTGTACATCCCCATGTGCTAGGCAATGGAAGCAAGGGAAACTGTTGAGGAAACAGTCCCTTTAATTCTAATGAGGTACTCCTTTATTATATCACACTGGTGACTTGATACAACGCGCTTCTATAGACTGCGGACATGCATCCGACGCAGATAACCTGTGGACCATTAACGTGCATTGTGGCATTGTACAAACCACTCAATCACTTTTACATAGCGCTGACGCATGTCTTCTGAAGGACAACAAAGGACGCAAGCAGCGGGACAAAGATGCAGATTATGGTCGTCTCAATACAAATCCCGGCGGCTGCGACATTCGCATATTATGGCACAGTTGCAGTGTTCCAATTCGCAGCTGTGGCGGCTTTAGCGTACATCTCTCCATCAGGCCCTTGCTGGTGTTTCAGTAAACCTCTCTCCGAGAATGTATGCATTGTTATTTTGCCTTTCATATAAATGTACAGAGGACTGAAGGAGAGTAATTAAGACGTAGGGGAATGTGAAGGGTTTATACAAAGCTTAATGTGCCTGTTATATAGCTGGAGTGTGCTGCTTCCCAAATGACTTCTGGATCCTAGCAGCGTCTGTGACACTGCAATCCTCTCTCTGTGCATAGTCTGCTATCACAATATTAGCTGCTCACACAGGTCATCATTCGCTTTCACCCTTTTCATGTTGTGAGAGACTTGTGTGACAGAATTGACACTTCATTTCTGATTATCGCTGCTTGATATTCCAAGCTCTGAGGGTGCCGCAGGGAAGGGGAATTACTGCGGGATGTAGGAAGTCAGGTAATCTTCATCAGACCTTCACCGCTCAGGTCACAGCGAGTGTGTTTTTCTGTAATGGAAAATGTCATCTGTGAAGAGGAAGATACAGATGGGAGTACATGATGTAGTGCAAGATAATTGATAATGAACTACTGTAAATGTTCTAAGCCAGTGAGTGATAAAGTGGAGAGAGATAAAGTACCAACCAATCAGCTCCTAACTGTCATTTTTTTCAAACCCAGCCTGTGACTCGGCAGCTAGTAGCCGATTGGCTGGTACTTTATCTCTGTCCACTTTATCTCCATCTAAGGTTTAGTAAATAGATCCCTTAGGGGGACATTTACTAAGCAGTGATAAGAGCGGAGAAGTGAGCCAGTGGAGAAGTTGCCCCATCAACCAATCAGCAGCTCTGTATAATTTTATAGTATGCAAATTATAGATGTTACTTCAGTGCTGATTGGTTGCCATGGGCAACTTCTCCACTGGCTCACTTCTCCGCTCTTATCACTGCTTAGTACATGTCCCCCTTAGTTTGAAAAATGACAGGAATTGGTTGGTACTCTTATCTCTCTCCACATTATCACTCTCCAGGGCTGTGTACATATGCCCCTAATGTGTAAGGAAAAAAGAGTGTTCTGTACACTGTAATCTTGCTTTTAAATCCCAGTTACAGCAGATTAACTGCATTTACATAAATGGGTGTGTTTTAGAAGCTTTTGACCAATCAGTTGCAGCCAGTGGTCATCATCACAAATCTGCCACTTGTACCCGGGATTGAGCGCCTGCAAGTAAGGTCCCTCTACACAGACGATGGCTATCTTGGCCATAACTCATATCAACACACTTTTGCTGTTCTTTTGGGTGGTCTTCTGTATACCGGCGGTCGGGCTCCCGGCGCTCAGTATACCGGCGCCGGGAGCCCGACAGCCGGCATACCGACACTTATTTTCCCTCGTGGGGGTCCACGACCCCCATAGAGGAAGAATAAAATAGTGTAGCGCGCCACCGTGCCCGTAGCGTGGCGAGCGCAGCGAGCCCGCAAGGGGCTCATTTGCCCTCGCCACACTGTCGGTAAGCCGGCGGTCGGGCTCCCGACGCCGGTATGCTGGTCGCCGGGAGCCCGACCGCCGGCCAGCCGTAGTGAACCCGTTCTTTTGCCTTGTTAATATGCCCCCTTGTTAAATGGAATCACAAGTCCAACTTGCTAAAAAATAAAGGTGATGGTGACCAAAAAAGATGCAACATGAGTTCCCGTCAAACTCTGAATGCGGTTCTCTATGTTTATATATTGGGACATGACCGCACACCTTGGGGTCCTCGGGTAAGAGTGTCGACATTATGCCGTCTGAACTGACATGCATGTCACAGAAAGCCAAAACAGATAAACGCTGACACAAATACAGGCTCTTCCTGTTACAAACTTGTCCTTGTCACAGATGGACTGAATCACAGTAGGGATTGCCATCAACTCAATGGCTTGTCACTTATGGCCAGTGGTTTAGCCATCACTGGAGAAGGTCCGATGTTTATGACTGATGGCAGTGAAATGCAGTGATTGTTTTTGTTTCCTGATACAGGTTGCACGGCCCAGATCCCCGCCACACATCATGCCACTTAGCCTCCTCTCCTTCTCTGCCACAGTCACTTGTCAAACAGTAATACTTTACATTGATGGCCATGTGGTATAATGTGAATTTCAGCTCATTCTGTGTGCTATAATGTGAATTTTGGCTCATATCATGTGGTATAATGTGAATTTCGGCTCATTCTGTGTGCTATAATTTGAAAGGGGCACCAGTACTAGATGGTATAAAGGGTCCTACTATTGTGGTGCATACTCTGTATAAGGGCTATATGGTGTGGTAAATTACACTGAAGGACATGCCCGCTTTTGAGTGGCCACACCCCCTTTTCCAGAGCTGCGCACGCATAATTGCAACCTTCACTTTTCCATACCCCCACTTCAAAATTTCCACTTTGACCACTGTATATATAATATATAATAAAAAACCATTCAGACTGGCACTACACTCAACAAAATAGATGTTCCGGTGCCCTCAGTGTGAGGTGTATACAATGATGGTTCCCCCGTTGCTGTTGGAGAGAGAAGCAGCACTCCGGAGACTTAATGAAGAAGTCAAATTTATGTTCAATGCATGAAAAATACACAGACGTTTTGGGGCTCGCACGCCCCTTCTTTTGGAGTGCTGCTTCTGTCTCCCCCAGCAATGGGGGAACCATCATTGTATATATATATATATATATATATATATATATATATATATAGTAGAGCATCAGTCCGGCACTCGTAAAAACTTATGTATTAATCACGACGGTGCCTTCACAGACGGATACTGATACGTATTGTCATTTAAATTGTGATCCTACAGCAGCTTTTACTAAGGAGCTACAATCTATTTTGGGTTCAGCAGTGGTGAATGAAATTATTAATCAAGAGTTAGCTGATGCTTTGTTGCCTGGGAATCCTATTACCGCACTGTTATACACCATCCCCAAAATTCACAAGAGAATTTCTCCCCCACTGGGCCGCCCTATAATATCGTCCCGTGGGTCCCTACCACAACCAGCTTCTATTTACCTTGATGCTGTTTTGCAGCCGTTGGTCCAGAAACAACAACATTTTCTCTTAGACACCACTGCTTTCCTAAATAAATTGTCATCTTTTCGTGAAGTAAATCCTGATTCTATTCTGATTTGTGCTGATGTTGTTAATTTGTATACCATTATTTCTCATGATCAGGGATTATTAGCTGTGAAAAATTTCATGCAAGCTGAGGGGACGTTTACTGAGAAATATATTGATTTCTGTTTATCATTGCTGAATTTTATTTTGACTAAGAATTATTTTCTGTTTGACGGTCTGTATTATCTTCAACGCACGGGGTGTGCGATGGGGGCGGCGGTGGCCCCCACGTTTGCTAACATTTAGATGTTTTACATGGAACAAAAATTTTTCTTTAACAATTCAGATACTGTATCTTTAATTCATCTATATACACGGTATATAGATGATTTATTTATTATCTGGAATGGCAGCGAAATGGCATTTGATGGATTGATTACTGAACATAATAAAACCAAATGCCCAGTCAAATTTACTATTAGAATGAGTAAAACAAACATTGATTATTTAGATGTTGATGTGGTCAAGCAAGGTAGTATATTAATTACATCAGTCCATCACAAAAAAACTGACCGCAACACCTTGCTCCATGCTCACAGTTGTCACCCGACTAGTTTAAAGAAATCCTTACCTTTTTCTCAGATGTTACGCATTAGGCGAATTAATTCAGACATCAATAAGGCTATTGAACAAATTGATATCCTTTCTGATAAATTACTTAGGAGGGGATATTCACGTCAACTCCTTCTTGATTCCAAAACAAGGGTATTATTACTTGATAGAGATCAGTTATTGATTAAAAATAGCAAAACTACTAATACTAGGAAATTACCCTGGGTCCGACACTATAATGTTAGTGCATCTAAGATTAATTCAGCAGCTAAAAATAATTGGAACATCCTTAAAACTGATCATTCCCTTCCATTTAACAACATGGATGTTATGCCATGTTTCACTAGGGGACGTAACCTTCGAGACCTTCTAGTGCGTACAGATATTACTGAATACGATAAAACATCAGGCACACATTTTCTATCAAATAAAAAACATGGATGTTTCCGTTGTGGTTGCACTACATGCAATTTCATGCTAGCGGGTGATTCTTTTTCTCACCCTCACTCTGGTAAGAATTATACTATTAATTACCATCTTACTTGTGAGTCTTCATATGTGATCTACCAAATTTTATGCCCCTGCGGATTGTCTTACATTGGGAAGACACAATGCACATTTAAGGAACGTATGACCATGCATCGCTCCACGATTCGAGCAGCTCTGGCAGGGAAAGGTAAATTGGATCACCCAGTAGCTCGCCATTTTGTAGAAAAGAAACATAGTTTAGCATCGCTCCGTTACAGAATGATTGACTTTGTACCTAAACCACGTAGAGGAGGTAATAGGAACCGTCTGCTTCTGCAGAGAGAAGCACAATGGATTCACCGCCTATCAGTTTTGAGTCCTCTTGGGCTCAATGAAAATTTCAGCCTTGCATGCTTTTAATATGTGATTTCATGCTCTATGATATATTTCTGTAATAATATGATACTGCTACTAATGTTGTCTGTCTAATTGGATTGTCTTATTAGCTGCTGCTATATATGTTATTTTTTTGTTTAGACGTTGGTATGGTGATGGTGCACGGCATCGCCCCCTCGGGGGTGACGTCATTTTGAGTGGACGCGGGTCGGGACTTCCGGCGGGACGCCCGACCACGGCCTCTTCACATGGGTGCAAGTGTACATAAGGTAAGATTGTATCTATGTTTGTTTAATGTATCCTGAAGATAGTGCTGAATAAAGAGCACTGAAACGTTGTTACCATATGGTTGTTCGCTTCCGTTTTCTGATTGCTGAGTGCCGCACTGGTATGTGAATTATATATATATATATATATATATATATATATGGCACTCAGAGACTCCAAAAAAAATGTCCCAACAAGGTGCTTTTATTACTGTACTGTGTAATGTGAGTAAGGGACACTTCTATGTGGTATCATTTGAATTGGGGTACTATTGAGTGGCCACACCCCTTTTTATGACACACGCGCCTTCCCTATTTCAAATATGAGGGGGCGCCAGTCCTTTACTTTGCCAGGGGCGGTTGGACCTCTAGATACACTCCTGCCAACAGGTCATGCTTCTTTAATCTTTGCTGGGTCACTAATTAAAACATGACCTGTTGGAAAGACGTCAGAGTTAAGGTCAAGGACCACTTGTGTGGCCTGAGTAGTTTGGGAGGCATAGAGTCAAGTGTTGACAATCATAATTTCGACACCACAATATCAACAGTTATGATGTCAGCATTGTGATAATGTTGACATTGTCAGAATGTCAACATTAGGGTTATGCTGCGGGAGGGTTACGGTTTGGCTGTGGGGGGGCGGGGTTATTGTTAGGCATTAGGGGGAGTGTTAGGATAATAACACTTACCTGTATGCTGGAGGATCGGCAGTCTGCCTTGGAAGTAACAGTCATATGACCACCGGGAAGCTGCAATGGAGCAGCTGCAACCATCAGGAGCAGGTAAGTGACCGCTGGGCCACTTGGGACATTGCAGGCAGCACCCACTACAGGCAGGGGAAGAGACTGCTGCACACACTTCTGTGTGCTGGGCTGGGGAGAGAGGCTGCTGCAGAAGCAGTCCGTCCTCTTTCTGCAGGATGTGCATGGGCTATCAATCCAACTTGCACCTTGTCCACCAGATCTGACACCGATGGTCCCTCCTCTGCGGCGTGCGGGGCAGCACATAAACTATATTTATTAATATTTTCTAAGGAGAGTGCCAGGACACAACTCCACGAGGTGGCCACACCCCCTCCCAGTACCGGGGCCCTGCAGCTGTCAGAGGGATACTGTGCATTTCAGTGTACAGTCAGGTGGTAGGGACAAAATATATGTTAAGCTCCATTGGGGCAGGAGCTGATATGACTGACTAAATACCATCTTTACAGATCTGTGCATGTGTGGTTTATCGAGGATTTGGTTCCCATTCATTTATGCCGGCACACTGTTTAGCGGCACACGGTTCTCTGCACTAACACCTGCATTCACCTGGGCGCAGGTAGAGGGTGTAAAAAGCCGGGCGCTTCTAAACATTGTTCTGGCTTAAATGGACAGGAACCAAGAATTGACGGGTGTGGTATTGAAGGTCGACAGTGTCTAGGTCGACCATTATTTGTCGACAGGGATTCTAGGTCGACATGGTCTAGGTCGACAGGTCAAATAGTCAACATGAGTATTTTAATCTTTTTCGGTGTCGTTTTTTGCCGTACAGTGACCGGGAACCCCAATTACTGCACCGCCTCCCCTCGCATGGCTCGCCATGCTTCAGGCAAGGTTACCGTTCCCATTCATAGTCCACGTGGATCATAAAGTATGGAAAAGTTAAAAAAAAAAGAAAAAAATGTGAAAAACTCATGTTGACCCTTTAACCTGTCGACCTAGAGACCCTGGCGACCTAGAAACCCTGTCAACCAATAGTGGTTGACCTAAGTCTTGTCGACCTAGAGACTGGATACCGAATTGACTACTGGTAGAGAAGTATTGCTAAGCAGTCAATAAGCAGTATATCATATTTCTTATTACTTCACACATTTTTTTAAATTCACCTTAGCTAAGAAATTAGTGTTGGATGCATCATGCCCTCCAACATGACCCGCCCCACTAGGTACAAAATGCTCTGTTTCTGGACTTCCCTCTTAATTTATTATTGCCATCACCTGTGAAGAAACAGCTTTCTTATCATTTAACTAGTTCAACACAGGTGATGGAAATCATAAATTGAGAGGGAAGTCCAGAAACAGAGCATTTTGTACCTAGTGGGGCGGGTCATGTTGGAGGGTCTGATGCATACGGAATAACCCTGCTGATTGCAAACACTGGACAATTTAATCCACATCACAATGCCACTAACCACGCCCATTTTGGGTGATGCAATCTCCTTACACGGCAAGCCGCTCCTCTTCCAGCTCTGGAAATTCTGAGGAACTGTCAGGTATCAGCTAACATCAACTTCTTTAAAAAATTTATCTATATTGGTGTATCTTGAGGTTTTATAATATCCAGTAATATTCGTTATATCTTTGGTAGTTGTGACTTCTGGTAAATTCTAGATTGTTTGTTTATTTTATAATCATATTACGTTATCCCTGGTGCTGTGTTACACAGATATATCAGCACCTCCATGGAAATTTATGAACAGTCCTTGGTTGTCAGACTACGCCTGTAAGGATCATTCATACAGTTCTCATCCTCTATTGTTCTCTGCAAGGCTGCGCTCAGGAAGAATGACAAGTGATGTCAGCGGGAGCGGAAGGTTATTTACAAATTTGAGAGTATAGAATAATATAAACACTCAATGTTATTATAATTATTATTATTATTATTATTATGTTTTATTTATATCGTTACCGCATACTCTGATGTGCTTTACAATGAGGAACAAACATAGTAATGAATAAATAATAGACACAAATAATGAGGAAAGTGGGCCCTGCCTGCAAGCTTACAATCTATCGGAATCTATAATGCAATCACCTATATAACAGCTCAGTACATTATTGCCAGCTTCACACATTGAAAAGCAAGTAACACCAGCATTCAGCGAGAACCATGTAATATTGGGTAGAATAATACAAGTATATGCAGTAAAATGAAGTGTTTATACATATCTAAATACGTTATTATACTCTCACTTCTCTGCAACAGGTTGTCACGTTAGGAGGGAAGTTGCCATCCGTACACTGATGTCACAGCTGGGTGGGAAAATTGACATGCTCACAGACACGTCAGAATGGGTCAGTATGCCCGCCCCTCCCCAACAAGTCAGAGGAGCAGGCGCTGGGGAGGGGTTGCGCTTACCCCCGAATCACCACGGAGTCTATCGCACAGCATGCTGCCCCACGCCCAGTCCTAGCCGGCTCTTCACACAGATGCATTACTGGAAGGAGGCGTGGCCATACTGAGCCTGCTGGGACATCCCCGACTCCTCCCAGTAATGCATCTGTGTGAAGAGCCGGCTAGGTTGGGACAGCACGCTATGACGGAAGTCTTTTTAAAGTAGGACTGGAGTCTCCGCGGTGATCCGGCGGTAAGCGCTCATCGCGCGGTGGTGGTGGTAATCATTGGGGGAGTGCCAAAATTTATTTTTTTCTAGGCCCTTCTCAACCACAAAACATTCTTGCGCTCCTGAATGCCCACACCCAGCTGTGATGTCTGGACGGACATATCGAGCGGTCGATGGGTAAGTGTGTATAGCTTGTTGTCAGAGAAATCTTTGCAGTGTGTAGTCAGCCTTTAGTGGTGTGACCGTACTCCCTACGCTAGGGTGGCTGATAGGATGTGATAGCATCTGGAAATGATCAGGAAATGAAATACACAAAGCGGGATCTTGTTTAATTCTGGAATCTAATAAGATGCTGGCTGTAGTTACTGTGATGTCTGCAGGGAGGATGCATCCAGCATTCATCCCCATCCTTGTACAGTATATAAAGGTGGAAAGCTTAGCTGTAGCAATCAGACATGTAATGGGCTAAGCACATGGGGCATTACATACAATATGGCCATCGCTCTTCTCTCCCCCGAGCTGACATATGTATGGTGTAGGGCTTTATTATGTAAATAATATCTGGTAGACTAATAACTCTGGCCACATTGCTTGCCCACAGTAATACAGAATGGTGACAATGATTATATTCAGGGGCGGATTGGGATCAAACACCAGCCTGGGAAATTTCTGGAAGCAGCCATAATGGGGGTGGGGTCTGTTGAGGGGGAGGGTCCTGTCAAGAGGGCAGGGTCACTCCTCAGAGGTTGCCGCTCTGAACAGTTCAATGAGAGTGCGGGAGCTGGGGTGGCGGCGGGTGTACTGAACCTGGCTCCGACCCAGGGCCGGCGCTACCCGCTCAGCAAAGGGATGCAGTGCAGGTAGGCGCCAGGCTGGGAGAGGCGCTGTCCCTGTACTGCATCCCTGTGCAGCGCCTGGGTCCCCTGCTGCTACTGCTGGCTGCTGTGCCTGTCACACCAGTGCAGGTAGGCGCCGGCAGCTTGAAGCCTCCCCCTTACCTTCCTGCAGTGTCCTCCGTCCCCTGGCTGAAAAGGGGGCAGGGCTACACGGCGCTGAGGGGCGGAGCTACACGGGACCAGGCTGCAGAGCCTGAGGAGGACAGAAACTGTGGCCAGCCAGATGGTATGTGGAGGGAAAGTGTTTGTGTGTGTGTGTGTCTGTGTGTATGTATGTATGTATGTATGTGTGTGTATCTGTCTATGTGTATGTGGGTGGGGGGCATAATTTATATAAATGGCACTTCTGAGGGCATTACAGTGGTTGAAGTGGGCCTGCGCCAGTATGCAACGGTATGGCATACCGGCACTTCCCCACTGACCCGGAAGGTTTTTTTTTTTTAAACTAATAGCAGTATGCAGTGCAGACCATAGGTGTGTGCACCCCTCACTCACACACTTGCCACCGATTAATGTCCCCCCCTGCTGCCGATTAATGTGCCCCCCCCCTTGAGGCGCCAGGTCAGGTCTCGTTCGTGTGCCGTGCAGTGTGGAGATGGAGGAGCGGGACACGGTGCCGCGGCTCCTGTGTGAGGCTGCTGCCACCGTCCACGGAGGGAGCGACGGCGGATGGGAATTATGGGGCGCAGTGACCACGGAGGGAATGACGGCTGCCGGGACCCAGGATCTACGGGGAGCAGGTGATATTCTTGTTTAACTTAGCGAGCACCTTTCACTACCATACTGCCCCCCCCTGCTCAGCACCACTGCTGCCATACTGTTCCCCCACTGCTCCCATACTGCCCCCCCTGCTCCGCACCACTGCTGCCATACTGCCCCCCCTGCTCCGCACCACTGCTGCCATTCTGCCCCCGGCCTGCTCTGCACCACTGCTCCCATACTGCCCCCCCTGCTCCGCACCACTGCTCCGATACTGCCCCCCCTGCTCCGCACCACTGCTGCCATACTGCCCCCGGCCTGCTCTGCACCACTGCTCCCATACTGCCCCCCCTGCTCTGCACCACTGCTCATATACTGCCACCCCTGCTCTGCACCACTGCTCCCATGCTGCCCCCCTGCTCCGCACCACTGTTCCCATACTGCCCCCCCTGCTCCGCACCACTGCTCCCATACTGCCCCCCCTGCTCTGCACCACTGCTCCCATACACCCCCGAACTACTGCTCCCATCCTGTGCTATAATGCTATACCTATACCGTGTGCTATAATGTGAATTTCGGCTCATTCCATGTGCTATAATGTGAATTTCGGCTCATTCTGTGTGCTATAATGTGAATTTCAGCTCATTCTGTGTGCTATAATGTGTGCTATAATGTGAATTTTGGCTCATTCTGGGTGCTATAATGTGAATTTCGACTCATTCTGTGTGCTATAATGTGAAAGGGGCACGAGTACTAGATAGTATAAGGGGTCCTACTATTGTGGTACATAATGTGTATAAGGGGTATATGGAGTGGTACATTACACTTATGGACACAACCCCTTTTGAGTGACGATGCCCCCTTTTCCGGAGCGCGCAGAATTGCAACCTTCATTTTTCCATACTCCCACTTAAAAATTTTCACTTCGACCACTGGGGCATTATATGTAACCGGCGCTACTACAGGGGCTATTATGTATATAACCAGCGCTACTACAGGGGCTATTATGTATATAACCAGCGCTACTACAGGGGCTATTATGTGTATAAGCAGTAACGCTACAGGGGCTATTATGTGAATACAGTACGGATGGTATAATGATTAGCATTACTGCCTCACAGCACTGAGGTCATGGGTTCGATTCCCATCATGGCCCTAACTGTGTGGAGTTTGTATATTCTCCCCGTACTTGCGTGTGTTTTCCTCCGGGTGCTCCGGTTTCCTCCCACAATCCAAAAATATACTGGTAGGTTAATTGGCTCCCAACAAAATTAATCCTAGGGTAAATGTGTCTGTGTGTACATGTGATAGGGAATATATATTGTAAGCTCCACTGGGGCAGGGACTGATGTGAATGGGCAAATATTCTCTGTAAAGCGCAGCGGAATATGTGTGCGATATATAAATAACTGGTAATAATAATATAAGCAGTGCTACTACAGGGGCTATTATGTATATAACCGGCGCCACTACTGCGGACATTGGGGGTCATTCTGACTCGATCGCAGCATGCTTTCGTTCGTACAGCTGTGGCCGGGTCACTACTGCGCACACACGGGAACCGTAATGCGCACATGCGTTGTTGTCCGTCGCCAGGTAACGACGAAGGGAAAGAAGAAAGTGATCGAAGCGGCGATCGCTTGAAGATTGACTGGCGGTGGGCGTTCCTGGTCGGCAACACAGCGTCCGGAGCCGTTTTCAGGGAGTGGTAAGAAAATCGCAGGCGTGTTTGAAGAAACGCAGGCGTGTCCAGGGCGGGTGTTTGACGTCAGAGCCAGGACCGAACAGGCTGAAAACGTCGCAACTGGTAAGTAAGTCTAGCCTTACTTACAAACTGCATAAATTTATTCCCCATAGCAGGGCCGCACAAGCGAATGCAGCCTTGCTATGGGAAACCCCACCCCCCAATAGGCGAAGTATAGTTGATCGCACGGGCTGCAAAAAGCAGCTTTGTGCGATCAACTCGGAATGAGGGCCATTATGTGTATAAACAGCACTACTATGCCCGGAGTAATGTGAGATTGTGCTTCTATGTGGTGTAATTTGAAATGGGGGTACTATTGTGTGGCCATGCTCCTTCCTTGTGAAACCACATCCCTTTTTGCCGCACACTGTCCCTTTGTAATATATGGGAGGGCGCAAATTTATAGTTTGCAGGGGGGCGCCAAACACCCTAGCACCGGCCCTGCTCCGACCATCGCTATGCTGCTGCTCCCGGGCTGGGCTCGTTGAAGAGACATTTAGGCTGGGGCCAGGGAGAAGATGCTACTGGGCTGGTTAACTTTTTCCAGGTCCCCCATTGGTAGAACAGCATCACCACTGTTCATGGCTAGCGGCACCTGGAAGTGCTCGCTAGCCTAACTTCCGGCTTGCGTTCTAATGACCCGCAAGTACTGGAAGCAGTGTGAGCCAGCCCAGCCTGAGTGTGAATTAGCCTGGCTGAGGGGGTTATAGGACCGGCCCATCGGAATCTGTCATGGTAACCTGGTGGACCAATCCACCCCTGATTATATTAATAAAAGCCAACTTGTTACTGGTTAGGTTCCACCAGCTTCCTATTGGATGGATTACCTGCGCTCATTGTGAAGCACGTGCACTCATGTCCTGCGTTCCTTCAGGATTTTGTTGGATACACAGATAATTGCCCCTTCACCCCAACAAAAAGAAAAGAAAATGCAAAGTAACACCTGGGCCAATATTTACTAAAAAATCGAGTTTGTCCCAATACGGGAATTCACTAAGCACCAATCTCGGCAGTGTTTGGACTATTCGTAATGGTTTGATTTTCAAAGTTCAGAAATACGAATGAATAGACCATCGGTCAAACGCGGCTGTTATTTCATACAACACGGGTATTCACTATTCATTCGTATTTGGGTGTTAGTCTCTGAGTGCTCAATTGCGGTCGTATTTTTGGCGATTCGTTAAAAAAAGCGGCAAAAAAATAGACCTGCTTTTTTCAGCCGTGTTTACATGTGTTGCAACTCAAAAATCAATCACACCTGAATACGGATACCTATAAAAGGATGTTAGGCCCAATTCAATCCACCTCTTTTTTTTTTTTTTTTTTTTTATTTCTCGGTGGCCAGTTCTGTCCTAAAATCTCATGTTTATTGTTCTTTCAAATATACACACAGGTGTTGGCTGTTTTACAGCCCCACATCGATGCCTCAATCTGCTTCCCTACCCAGGAGTCTCAGTGGCATGTCGTCAGGGTAGATTTCTATGAGCTGGCTGGCCTGCCCAATGTGCTTGGAGCCATAGATTGCACACACATTCAGCTGAGACCACCTAGGGGCAGGCAGCACATCTATACTAATCGACATCTAGAGCACTCCACAAATGTGCAGGTGGTTTGTGATGCAAATCTCAAAATAATGATTGTTGTTGCTGGTTACCCTTGGGGCTGCCATGACTCCTTCATCCTCAGTCAATCATCCCTCTTTGATAAGTTTGAGGACGGACAAATGCCATATGGATGGCTGCTGGGTATGTAATTTGATATGTGTAGGGCTGCGTATACTTTGTCCAAATACAGGGGCATATGTATTAACCTGTAGAAGGCATAAGGAAGTGTGAAACCAGTGATGTGTGCAAGGTGATAAAGGCACCAGCCAATCAGCTCCTATATGTAAATGAACATTTAGGATCAGATTGTCCGCTGCCTTTATTACCTTGCACATATCACTGGTTTAACACTTCCTTATGCCTTCTACAGGTTAATACATCTGCCCCACAGTGTGTTACTTATGTGTTGCTGTATCTTAACATGAATCACGTTACTATATCTGTCTTTTAGGTGATGGAGGATATGGCTGTTTCTCTTGGCTTCTAACTCCATTGTCCCGACCTGATACCCCTGCTGAACACAATTACAATCATGCACATAAGTCCACGCGGAATGTGATAAAAAGATGTTTTGGTGTGCTGAAATCTAGGTTTC
Source organism: Pseudophryne corroboree (assembly GCF_028390025.1). NCBI lineage: Eukaryota > Metazoa > Chordata > Amphibia > Anura > Myobatrachidae > Pseudophryne > Pseudophryne corroboree. The sequence continues at coordinate 103,172,252 of NC_086445.1, read as the reverse complement.
GGTCTCTGGATAAGTCTGGTGGCCTTTTGTTGTATAGTCCCTCGAAGGTGACTCAAATTGTGTTCTGCTGCTGCTTTCTTCATAACATGTGTTTGCAACAACATCTGCCATATGTTGAGGAGGAGGATGAAGAAAGCAGCCAGCAAGCAGAGGAATTAGAGACATCTGGTGATACTTGGAGTACAGATGTAGGGAGGCAGGTTAGGCAAGAGCTCATCACTCGCTATTTCTAAGGTAAGTTTGGTTTGCTTATTTCATTTGTTGTGTAATCATAAATAGATGTTGGCCCATTTTTAATTTTAACAACATTACTCAGAATGTGTCTGTCTCCTTGAGACATACAAACATACCCTCGGTTTATGCAAAACAAATGTCGCATGTGTATTGTGTTTATTTTAAACCTCAAAACAACAGATTATGAGTGGCATGCATTAAGTCTGGATAAGTGTTCGTAAACTTGCACTGCTAATTTATTACAAGCACACATAATCTATTTAGTCTTTTACTTTATGATTGTGTGTTACGTCCTAATGCACAGGTTTTCAAACTCGGCCCTCAGGACCCCACACAGTGCATGTTTTGCACGTAACCCAGTAGAAGCACAGGTGTATGAATTACTCACAGACACTTTTTAAAAGGTTCACAGGTGGAGCTAATTATGTCACTTGTGAATCTGTGATTAGACCTGCAAAACATGCACTGTGTGGGTTCCTGAGGGCCGAGTTTGAGAACCTGTCTTCTAAATAAACACTCCTCAACATATAATATGTTAGCCTTGAGGAATACATGTGTCCCTATGTGTGATGCTCCATCGTATTTAAGGGCAACAACTTACTATCTTAAAAAATGATTTATTTCGTAATGTTTGCTGCAGTAAACTTGCTGATTTGTCAGTAAATACACAGTTTGCCACATATACACATTATTATACACATTATTAGTTTTTTGGTTAAAAATTACATATTTTTTTGTTTTTGCATCATGTGTTACAACATTATTACTCATTTTTAACACACACAAACATGGCCCAACAATAATGACATTCAATTTGGCACTGAAAAATATGAATTCATTGACAACATATTAAAAGCTTTTTAGGCAACTAAATTGTGTTAATCTTGTAATGTTGTACAGAGAAGAAATGTAAAAGAGTTAACAATCACATTTTAATTTGTATTGGCTGCAGGATAGGAGAATGATTGGAATCTAGAAAGAGTAATGATTAGAAAAAAATCAAGTGGTCTGGTTACTTCCTGCTAAACATATGGTGGCTGCCTGGCAATGATTGTGTGTGCAGGATAGGAGAATGATTGGAATCTAGAAAGAGTAATGATTTGAAAAAAATCAAGTGGTCTGGTTACTTCCTGCTAAACATATGGTGGCTGCCTGGCAATGATTGTGTGTGCAGGATAGGAGAATGATTGGAATCTAGAAATCAAGTGGTCTGGTTACTTCCTGCTAACATGTATGTGCAGCTCTAACAACATTACCCTCCTCCAAAAAAAATCAAAGATGTTAAAGAATAAATGTGCGTACACATTTCATGTTGTTGTTTGTACCACTTATAATTAATGATGTTGTATAAATTGTCAAGGAGCTAAGTGTTATATATATTTTGGCAAACATACAATTACTAACTATTTTGATTAACTTATCAGAAATGTTTAAATTCATTTTTGGTTGTTATTTTTTTTGGGTGCCTGCTTGTCCTGCCCTTTGCCTTTAGCAATGTCATGATGTCGTGCTCTGGTGGAGCATCTTGTTGGTGATGATACTTTCGTGATATTTATAGTAGTCGTACCAGAACTGCTGCTTATTTGCTGTTGGTGCATGGATCTGAGTGTTTCATTCAGGTTAGTGAGGGTGGCATTGAGTTCACGTGTAGCAGCATTTTGATTGTCTACAATTCGGAATAAACTTTCATTAATCTTTTGATTGTTTTGAAAAATGTTCATATAACTTTGCTGTTGTCTGTGCTGTTCTTCCATTAGTCTGTGCTGTTCTTCCATTATGCGCTGTAAGTTGGCCATGACCTGTGTAATGTCTGTATGCATGAGTTCCATGGTATTGCCAATTCTCGAGGTTTGTTCATTTTGTCTACTCATATTTCTGGTTATTCTTCTGAGGTGACATGGTAGGCTTGCAAACATTTGTGTCTGCCTACGCAGGCAATCTTCATTAGTGGCCTGCTGTCTAGCCCAAATGGTCCAAAATACCTGATCAGGGCCTTGTGTTACTGGTGTTGTTGGGCTGTGTTGTGGTGGTGGTGTGCTTTGCTGTGGTGGTGTACTCACAGGTGCTGGGGGGCTGATTCCTTGGATTAATGGCTGCATTTCTAAGATTATTGTCTCATCCATGTCACTGTGTTGCTGTTGTTGCGGAGGGATGCTGTTTCCAGGACTAGAAGCTGAAATGTTGTAAAAATATCCGTTAGCTATCCATATGTTTGATAAATGAAAACAAATCACTACACATGGAACACATGTCATTCACTGTTGCTTTCAGATATTCTGCCTAGCAACATCATCACTGTGAACTGAAATACATACATATGCCTGTTTGTGGCAAATGTGTCTGGTTACTTCATTGTGAAAGCAAACACTTTAGTTTTATTGTAGATCAGACATACTCCACCATAAAAACACATTGTAATCCATAATGTGTTACCTTATAGCTTTTCTAAAACAAACATAGTAATGTTTTTATATGTATTTGGCAATGTGAGATCAAACACACATGCGCAAATTTGTTAAACCACCAAACTATTCTCAAAAAATAAACATGAGTTTCTGTTGCAACTTCTTACACAAAATGTGCTACTGTATGGCTCAAGTGGACATACATATCTTTACTGGATGTGGACAAGGCCATTTTGCTTGTATTCCATGTCATGTTTTACTTACTTTGGTAAGTATATAAGATTTTGATGTGCTTTGACATAACGAGGTTAAGAAAAAGTTTGATTACGGTCTGAAATTGTTTACATTTATTTCAGTTTGATACTCACAATCAAGATGAGGGGAGTGTGGTTGACGTCCTGGAGGTGTGTCCAAAATTTGGAGTGGGGGGACCGAACATATTGTGGATATTCTTCGTGGCGGGGTAGCCTGCTGTGGTTGGCCCTGGACATCAGACCTTGCTTTCTTTGCTGCCACAGGTTTTTTGTGGTGGTGTCTTACAGAAGTCCCACTTCTGCTGCTCCAGACTTCTTTTGATGGACCTATTATTGAAAGTGAAATTTTGTTATGGCCATTCCTTTACAAACATACCCTATACTACAATGGACACTTTACCTGCTTCCGCAGCGTCATCATCATCAGATGTGATGGGAGTTACTGTAGGACGAGTAGTACAGCTTTTTTCTAACACTGTAAAAATATAATAAAAAAACATGGATTCATGCTATTGTTGATACATCCACCCATTATGTTTATAAACATTTATTCTTAAATAAATCCTTGCTTTATTTTTAACAAAAACATAAGGACCGGAAACCAAAAAACAACTACATAAAACAAGAAACATTGTCCAATAGCCATATGCACTATGGAAAGTGCAACACAGGAAAACATGTACAGGACACTGACATAGGACACAAGTAAAAATACATACATTGACAACCAAAAACACACACATCTACATTTTGTAATGAAAGAAAAAATATTACAGATGCAATATATAAATTGCTCTGTAATGTGGCACTCCAAACACACATTACCACTATATGAGCCAAACAAAATATACAAATTTAAAAATTACACTGCAGTGTTGTGTCAGGGTACAAATACAAACTCAAAATGAACAAACAAATAGTGGAATTATCAAACAATATATTACATTCAGTAATAATGACATAACACATGTAAGTGGTTCCCAAATCACTTTCCACTACTCCAGCCTCTAACATGACAACCACTGTTTTGGAAACATTGCACATGGATAAACTAAATATAAAACATAGTCCAAATTCAATAATAAAAAATGTCCAAAAGGAAAACATTATTGCTGGACAATTCAATGACACACCAAGTCCAAACTACACATGGAAAATATACTGGGGGGAAAAACATGACATACAATAAAGTAAGATGTTACATTGGCTTTTGTATAAAACATTACCAAAAACAAGGTATTTGCTGACACACACTTGAAGATGGGAGTAATATGCAACGTCACATGACACACATTTGAACAAAAAAAAAAATGTCATAGATTGTTAATGCAAATACACATGCTCACCATTCTTCCTGGGCCTATCTGAATCCCGGACATGGGTTGCAGAGACTACTTCAGGAGGTATTACACTCCGTATGGGCTCCTCATACTCCAGATATCTTGCAATATAGGGCTGGCCACCACCGGTTTTTCGAGCCGACTTCGCCTCCTTGGCCATTGTGGACTTGACACGTCGCTTTATGTCATAGTACCGTTTGCGGCACGTGTCCTCTGTTCGCTTGACCACCCCCTCACTATTGACAGCAGCAACAACTTTCGCCCACAACACCGTCTTCTTCCGTGTTGGCACCTTGGCGGACTCAGGCCCAAATAGCTGCTGCTGATACTTCATCAGCTCCCGCACCAATGCCACATTTTTAGCATAACTAAACTTGACATTCCGCCCAGTCTTAGTAGTGGTGCGTGGCTGCGGAGCACTCTGACTGTCACTATCACTGTCATTTGGGGCTGCTGCAGCAACCTCACCCACCTCCTCCACCTCACTAACCTCACTCACACTCACCTCCTCCACCTGACCGACCTCCTCCCCCTCACTCACACCCTCCACCTCACCCACCTGTGAGTCACACATAATTGTGTGTCTAAACACTTAACACTGAAAAATCAAAAGACAAACAACACAATCCTCCACTACCACTGCACAAATCACACACACACACACACACACACACACACACACACACACACTGACAAGGGACTATAAATAAAAATAACTTGGACCAAAAATGAGACAAAACCACAAAAAACAAGACTACAAGAATGACAAGACTACTTTCAAACACAATACTACACTCAGAAATCGCCCACAAAGCTCCTCACCAAACCAACTACTCACCAACCTCCACAGCACAACCTCCCTCCTCACCACTAACTAAACCCACGAGGTGCGGACGGTTTGGGGCGTATTTATATGGTTGCGCACAGACACTCCTACCATCTGAAACACAACCAATCATGAACGGGGATGAAAAACTAAACTAAAAGTGAAAATGCGGCCGCGGGAAAAAAAAAACCTGCCGCGTTTAACTTAGAAAAAAAACCAGCAAACAAAACAAAAACACGTACGCAAACGACAATGACGACCGTAGATGTGCCAAAAAAAAAACGACTGGCATCGACATCGGAAAACACGAAAACCGTAAAGTCGACTGCTTCGTAACTTGGCGTATATAGTTTCAAAAAGTTGCATGAAAATGCACCCGATGCAAGGCGAGTTTAAACACTACACAAACCGACACAAACATGAATATTAGTAAATATTGCCCCTGGAGTAAGAGACAGAGGCTGATTCCGGGTGGGGCTGATTCTGGATTGGATGCAGACGTGGTCAAATCTTTTGCAGCAATTACGTTTGTGTCTTTATGTTAATGCCACTGCAAAGCCCTTACTTGATGTAAATTCTGATGTCCGACTGCACAAGGGCCCTCATTCCAAGTTGTTCGCAGCAGTTCATCGCATCGCAAACGGCAAAAAAACGCTAACTGCACATGTGCGAATGCTGAAGTGCGCGTGTGCAAAGGGAGCGATACGACGCTTGTGCAAACTTACTAACTGAAATTCTGCTCGTAATACAACACCGAAAACAGGGTGTGACGGAGGCTTGGCTTCGCTATCTAACGAAATGGGCGTGAAAGTGGGCGTATAGTGTGGGAGTATGCAACCAGCAGTAGGCGTGTTTTTAGCAGAAATGCGTATCCGATGTTAAAATGTACACAACAAATGTTCGCTATTTTGTGGCAGCCGAAGAGTAAGTCTGCATCTACTCTGCAGTTGCGAAGTACTGTTACAAGTGTGTCTGGTCTAATTATCAATTAATTGGTCAATGAATTCACCTGTTCAGCAATTACTTCACAAACACTGCAGTTATAAACGACTCCAAACAGCAATTGTCTGGCCACATAAGATTTTTAGTGTTAGCACCTATAAATCTGACACGCTAACAAATCATTCAATTTTGTTGTTAAATGCATGTTGTAATTATGTTTTTTATACTATCAAATGTAATCAAGTGGGAATAAACCAATTTATAAACTACATCAGCAAAATCTTCTACACATACACATATTCCTTTGTACATACCAAATAACGTGAAATACATAATGCAGCCTACACTTAATGTTACTTCAGACAATTGTTTTTTTTTATTATGTGTCCATATATAATATTATGCCATGTTGCCCCTAGTAACCCAACAACCTTTGTTGTCTATTTCATTTATAATCCCAGTTAAGTGTTGTGCAAGCCATACATGTTTGAAAATATATTAGGCAATGTTTGTCTGAATATTTTGATTGTTCCCTTGTCCCATAAATGTCTATATGCCATGTTACATTTTACAGGGCATAATTTTCCATAGTGCATAACCTTTAATAAAAACCATTTTTTTTTTTTTTACTTCAAAAAATTTATGAAAGCAGAAACACAACATGGCTACAGATGAGCATCACATACAAAGATGGACATAGCAACAAGCAGATGCCACTGGTAACATTCACAGAGCTGAACCCAGTACTATGTTAACACCATCTTCGGACAAAATATGATGTTAAATATGTTCAAAGTATATGTAGTGAACCCCCAGCCAGATGAAATTTTTGGTGAAACTGAGGGAGATTCTGGAACCAACACACAAACACAACCGTACACAGCACGCTAGGAAGAGGAAGATGGCTCAGCTGTACATGAAAATAACTCACAGGCTACAATTTTAAATTTAGAACAAAAGACCCTTTCACTTTGAGGGAGTTGTACATTCTGGCCACACAAGCCACAATACAAAAAAACATCGAGGCAACATGTAAAACATGGGTGCTGCCCATCTGGAGAGACATCACTTTCTCTTCTTTTTTTCCCGCCTGATGTTGTTCTTCACGGCTGGGTCTGCGAAGCGACCTTCGAGGGCCCTGCCCAGTGGGATGTTCTTCCTGGGCAGAGGGAGGGGAGGGAGCAGATGTGGCTGGCTCTCTGCCACTGTGGGCAAGGGAGACAGCGATGTCCTGGAGCCCTTGCAGAATGGAATTTGCAAGGTCTTTGAAGGAGAAGGCGAGTTGCTCTTGGCCCTGCCTGATCTCTGCCCTCAGCCACATAACCCTCCTCTGACTCTACCTGCTCACCCACCTGTGCTGTGTTATGTTCAAAGCAAATAGAAGAATGAGTGGAAAAAGAGTAGAAAATAAAAACATGAGACTTTTTGGCCCACTAAAATGGAGCTTTAGTAAAATGTGTGTGAACTTACCTGGCAAGTCATGTGCCATCAGTATTTCAGGCAGGTCCGTGTCCATATGAGACACCCCAACCCCCTCCTCGTAGCTCACACAGTCCATCGCCATCTCCTCCAGATCTGTGTACTCCACAGTGGCAGCTGGACCTCCCCCTGATGCCCTCGAGGCATTCCACTCCGCAGCCCTCTTGCCCTTCAGGCGGGATTTGAAGTCGGCCCAACTACATATGTGAATAAAAATAGGGTCACGGTACTGAAAAGTTCAGAATACCTGCTTTAATTGATACTACACATGTTATGTATTCCATTGCTATAGGCAACATCACATATAGCTAAGTTTTAATAATAGTTCCCACAGAAAATGGTGTGTCAATATACACTTACCGTCTTCTAACTTCCTGTGATGTGCGCACTATTGTGCCGACTTCATTAACAGAGTCAGTGATGTCCCTCCAGATTCGCTCTTTCGATGCAGCACCCATGTTTTTGGGCCCTCGATGAATTTTGGACATAGCCTGTGTGACCAAAACACGTAACTCCCTCTTAGTGAAGGCCGGCTGTTTTTTGGTTTTTTTGGATGCAGCCTGTGAGCTCTCCTCCTGTCCCTCCTCACCATCTCCCTCTTCACTAGCTGCTTGTGTAGTTTGTGTTTGAGATGGGATTCCAGAATCTCCCTCAGTTTCACCAGTATCTATGTCTGGCAGGGGATTCACTCCTAACTCCTGGGTCTCCAAAGATGGTATTTCTACAGTATTGGGTCCAGCGACTTCAACATCCGCACTTGCAGCTTCAAACATCTGCCTCCGTAGCGCTAAGCACCTATGTGCTAAAGTGGACATCTGCTGCTGCACCCGGTCCATCTCTGCTGCCATCTGCTCACGAGTAGCCATGTTGCTGGTGGCATGTGTGTTTGCACAGGTGTCTAGCGATTTATAGCTGCGTGTGATTTCCAGTGCGGTAATTTGCACAGGTGTCAATTATGCTAATACTTTCCGTAATTGTTATTCAGCCTATTTAAAGGCCTGGACTGCAGCCTGTGTGTGCGGGTGTATGATGGCAAATTGTGATTGTTCGAATTTCCAGCAAGGTGGTCGTGTCTATTCACACATTTCAGAGTGAGTTTTTATTGCTGTATATAGCAGAAAAAACTGTGCGTTTGTTTGCTTGCAAATGTTTTACTGTTGTGTTTCGGAGTGCTTATTTTTGCAGCATGTGTAATTTGTATTATAAATACATTAGGATAGTAACAAACCAAGTATGTATGGGTGTGCAATGGTCCTTTGTAGTGCTTTAAACAGGGTATTATTAGTTTGGTGGTTAATGTTTGTGTATAGACATTTAATATCATATACTATAAAATATTTAAGTTACCTGTAATTTACAGTGTGTCCGTTCTATTGTTGAGACTGTTTTTTTTTAGTTCTTATACTCTATTTCTGTCTTTTGTAGGTGTCTCTTGATATTTTATTTTTGATTAATTTATTTCTGACTGCAAGTCTCAGTCAGCCCTAGTAGCTGTTTATTTTCTGGAGCAGGTAAGTTGGCTGTCGCTGGGTGTCCTGATGTGTGTTTGCAGCAAGTGTGTATGTGTTTTGTTATACTCTATTTCTGTCTCTTGTGGGTATTTGTATAGGAGAAAGTTTTACAAAGCATTTACTTTTGACAAAGTAGTCCAGATGTTTACTGTATTAGCTACTAAAGGCGCCTTTTTTTTAAATATTTTTTATTTTTACCCAAAAAATTGTGTTGTATTCCTGAATTTGTAACACTAAAATAATACATACTTATTATTTGTTACATATATTGTTTCAGTAATTATATGTGTATTTTTCACTTCTCCAAAAAATTGAGTTTTGTTATGTTAGCCTATCTTGTACCTAATTTGTATGAATGTTTTTATTGAATTTTTATTCATTCATGTGTTTTTGTTCCGTTTTTTTCCTCTAGAATAAATGGAGTACGCTCCTGCAGTAAGTGAACACCCATACACTTGTACTTAGATTTTGTATTACAATGTGTGTTGTGACTTGTTTGGGGTTTATAATGATTCTTACCTTCATTTAAAGTTGGTGATGTCCATTCATGTGGCCGCTGAAGCCCTCTCCCCACAACCCACGGATCCACTCCCACCTCAACCGCCGCAAGCCCTCCAACCCCAACAGGCTCCTCATCCTCCAAGGCAACGGAGGCGTGCTAGGCCACCAATTTTCCGTACCCGTGTCCTCCTTTTTGGGATGCCTGATGATGTTGTGTTGCGTAGATACAGACTGCCACCTCATCTAATCCTAGACACTATTGATTTATGGAATCTTAATATTTAATATAACATATATGGTTATTAATATATGGATATATTTAAATTAATATGCGTTATCATATATATCTGCAAATATATTATGTCAGGCTTACAAATTAATTGGCTGATAAATATATGCAGTCCTTATATATATATGACTTATGAAATTATGAAGTTAAGATTCCTTAAAGAGAGTTCAAGCTTGAATATTACCGCTCTTTTTATATGATTCTTTATTTACAGGCAGATCAAATCGTACAGAATAAGATATACACAGTAGTGATATATATACTAATTATAATTATATTAAGCTATGCTATGTTTCCTTCGTTACATAACATAAAACAACATGACATAAGTTTCACAAACAGTTTCAATTATTATCATATTTATACTTGCAAGTTAAAGATTGCCATCCCAAGAATCATTCCTTCTGCATGTTCTCCATGACTTCTCCTCCTGACTGACTTCCTTCCTTCTCCTTCTTCTTCTCCCTCTCCCTCTTCCTTCTAACTCCTAACTACAAGTCTGGTCCTTTTATCTCATATTTTACCAATTCAAACTATCATATTCTCATAGTTTCCAATGGAATAGGTAATTATAGGTTTGTCAGATTCCAAGGTGTAATAAAACAAACATTGAACTGGGCTGTCGTGTCCTGTTCACGGAGGCATGGTGTCATAAAAGTGTGGTGTCCACACTGCCTTAAGCAAGTATAGTATTGTAAAATCTGGAATGTCTTTTCATCCAAAGTTCTGTTGTATTGACAAGTTTTCCTGGGGTCGGTTACACAATGTTTTATCAATGGATGTGATCTCTTTTCATAGTAGTTAATTTATGCTCCCTAGCTTTTAACCTTCACTGGACAATAGACAAACCAGTAGATTCTGATCTACTGTAAGCACACCTGTGAATTCCAATGACCAACAGAGCTCTGTCACATACCTATTATCATTTATGGCCTAATACCTTTTCTCTACAATGACTCTTGATCTTACTGTAACCTCTCTGGCCTTATTTATGACTAGAGCAGAATAAACCTGTTCCCTACACTATTTTTTACCATCTTGCAGTAAAACACAAATATACAGTATATCTATATAAACACATACACAAACCTAATTTCTTAAATCAGCTAAACATTACCTCATACATTCAAACTTATTTCATATCTATTCCTTACTATATATATCCACTATACTGTCCACTATGGTAACATCGCCTATTTATAATGAATTATATTTTGATTCAGACAACATCTATTGCCCTAATATTAGACTAAGTGCAGACAATTACCTATAAGGCAACAACACTCTCTCCATAATAGAGAGTGATCTAGAACAATCCATTAGGTATCCTACAGCAATACCAGCATTGACACAATTCCTTGCTGTGTTACATTTTGTGGCCACTGGTTCCTACCAGCATGTTGTAGGAGATCTGGTTGGCATGTCGCAGGGCCAGTTCAGTAAGGTCCTGCGGCGTGTCAGCCATGCTTTCCTTAAGCGAGTTAAACAATGTATCTCAATACCTTTGGATGTTGGTGCCCTGGATGTGGTGAAGCGGCAATTTCAGGAAGGTGGTAGTCGCTTCCCACACGTTATTGGGGTTGTGGATGGAACACATGTAGCTATAGTTGCACCAAGACATAATGAAGAAATTTATAGAAACAGGAAACTGTTTCATTCTCTGAATGTAATGGTTGTTTGGGGGCCATCCCTCCAGATCCTGTCCCTGAATGCAAAGTTCCCTGGGAACTCCCATGATGCACATGTCATTAGACAATCAGGGATATGGCAGAGATTAAGATCGATGGAAGGCCAAGACATGTGGTTATTGGGTGAGTCCTGTATTTTAAATGTTTGGTGCAGTCATATGTGTTTTTTTTTTTGTATTTTATCAAAAATTTAATTTTTTCTAATTTCATCTTATCAAACAGGAGACCGTGGATATCCTTGCACCCCCTGGCTCATGACTCCTTACAGTAAACCCAGGCCAGGACTACAGACTGCATTTAACTCCGCGCTTACTGCCACTAGACAGCTGGTGGAGCGCACGATTGGTGTCCTTAAAGGGCGTTTTCGTGTGCTCCACTGCACTGGTGGCGACATCATGTATTCGCCGGAGATGGTAAGTAAAATTGTGGTCCTGTGCGTTATCCTACATAACATCGCTGTAAGGAGTCGCATAGAGCCTCCTCAAACGGAGGAATTGCCTGATGAGGAGCCAGGGGTTGGGCGGAGAATCGGTGGGGGGAGTGTTTCCCGGCGGGGGAATGAAGTGAGGGCAAGAATTGTGCGTGATTATTTCAGGTAATGTTATCAATTTATCTTTATTGTGGTTTCTCAAAGGTCACTGTATTAGTAACTTTATTTTGGCCTGATGTCATTTAGGTAGCTTGGTAAAGTTCTTAGTGTGTTGGTGTTGTTTTGTGAATCTATATTGTTGTTTTTGTTTACAATTAATGTGTAATGTTGTCCTTATCATGTTATTAATGTAAGATCTTTTTGTGGGCAAGTTTCCATTTGTGTTTTTATGTATGAAATAATGAAATTAAATTTAATTGTGTTAATTACCTTATTTATTTTTTTAAATTAATGTTTAGCTTGTGCATCTGTTTACATTACAAATGAGACACCATATGATCCTAAATGTCGAAAACTTTGTGACTTTGTGCAGCTGATTGTTTTTGAAAAATGTGGTGAGTACACAGATTGTAACAATTACTTTTCAATAAGTGTGTGTGAGTGTGATTGTGAGTGTGTGTTTGTGTGTGTGTGTGTGTGTGTGTGTGTGTGTGTGTGTGTGTGTGATTGTGTGTTTTTTTCCTTCCGCTGGTGTGAATTGCCGCTAATGCGTACTGTACCCACTGTATTTCACATTAATGCACACAAATCAATAAAGTTTATTACAGATGACACCATCAATTGACAACCAATCAAATGGCAGCATACACTATAAATATATGCCCATGTATGGAAAACGCCATTGGCACCATGCGCGCAGCTGCTTTTACCCGACAGGAGCTGCGCCTGCTGGTCGCGGTAATGGGCCGCCGCGTAGGGCCCTTTATCCCAAATAGGGTAAAGCGCGAGGCCTACGCGGAGGTCCGCCGCTTATTGCGAACCCGCGCCCGGAGCAGGAGGAGCATTATCCAGCTAGAGAGGTGCTGGAGCGACCTCCACAGGCGCACGCCGGACCTGTTGGCGGAGATACGCCAACAGATCCGCAATAGACGAAGACGAAGTAAGTTTCATATTACATTACATAACACAGAGAATGTTAGCAGAATCTTTTAATGTAAAGACTGCATATTTTCACTAATAAGTTATATAGTGTGTAAATTAGCAGACTGTCAATGTACTATTGTAGAGCAAACATGACACAGTGTGTGTGGTTATGGCAAGCAGTACTGACTGTGTAGCAAAGTGCTTGTGAAACTGATGTCGGTGTACTGAGTTGGTACACATGCTAGCGGCTGGACCTAATCACTTTATATGTCTATTTGACATGCTCACTAACAATGTTTGATAAACATTATGTTTTGAAAACAATACAACCTAATAAACTAATTATGACATATGTCATTCTAGGGCAAGCCCAACGGCGAGCAGTGGCTGGCAGAAGAGGGCAACACCCTTCTCCGGCCCACTCCCCCTCTCCGGCCCACTCCCCCTCTCCAGCCCACTCCCCCTCTCCGGCCACCTCCCCCTCTCCAGCCCACTCCCCCTCTCCGGCCCACTCCCCCTCTCCAGCCCACTTCCCCTCTCCGGCCACCTCCCCCTCTCCAGCCCACTCCCCCTCTCCAGCCACCTCCCCCTCTCCAGCCCACTCCCCCTCTCCAGCCTTCTCCCCCTCTCCAGCCCAATCCACCTCTCCAGCCCATTCCCCCTCTCCAGCATTCTCCCCCTCTCCAGCCCTCTCCCCCTCTCCGGCCACCTCCCCCTCTCCAGCCCACTCCCCCTCTCCAGCCTTCTCCCCCTCTCCAGCCCAATCCACCTCTCCAGCCCACTCCCCCTCTCCAGCCTTCTCCCCCTCTCCGGCCCAAACCTCCTCTCTGGCCCAATACCCCTCCTATTCCCAATTCCCCTCTCTGCCCCTCTCCCCCTCTGTGTCCCAAACCATCTCTCCACCACCCTCACCCTATCTTTCACAAACACCTTCTGTAACCTACTCCCCCTTCCATCCTCTTTCCCAAATGGACCCTCCTTCCCCCATCCTGACTCCTTCCACGATCCAGCCACCATCCCCCATGCAGCCAACCACCCCCATCCAGTCGCCATCCCCCAGCAAAACCCCTTCGCCCCCATCTGAATGGGCAACAGAGGCCCCGGAACAACTTCAGGGAGGTAGTGAAGTGGCAAAGGAAAGTAAGTTCAAACACATTTTTACAAATGGTTAAATAGTATTGAACGACACATTAAAATAATTGCATTGTTGTACTGTGGCCAATCTTTTGACAAGGTTAAATGCTTATGTGGACAGGTTTGCATGCACAACACGGTTTGTATGTGAAACATTATATGGCAAACATTTAGACCTGAGTGGAATTTTTTGTGTGGTTAAAATTTTAGAATAGTGCCTGGTTAATGCAATATTTGCACAGTAAAGTCGCAGGAGTCTATTTGTTAGCAAGGCTAAGGACACAATGATTTGTGTTGTGAAAGTTACACTCAAAAAATGATTTATTTTATAAAAAACAACCTATTTCACCTTATGTAGTAAGGCAGGCTTTCAGGGAGTGTGGGCATGCTAGGATATGTTGTCCTTCTGAAGATGTTGATATGCAGTGTGATGATGCAGGGCAAACACCAAAAAAGACAAGTCTGCTTCACTCCAGATGTGAATGAATCCCAGCATGGGGTTACATTTACTAAGATGGGAGTTTTATTCAAGATGGGATGTTGCCCATAGCAACCAATCAGATTCAACTTCTCATTTATTTAGCACCTTCTAGAAGATATGTGGAATCTGATTGGTTGCTATGGGCAACGTCCCATCTTAAATAGAACTCCCATCTTAGCAAATGTACATCATGGTGTGGTACACTTTTTACATTTTTAATTTAACAATAACAAACATTGCTGAGCATGCTTGTGTGTTGGTATGCTACTGTTTTAACATTCAAACATCCATGATGTAGTCCCTTTGCCATTAAAGTGTGCTTTGTGGCTTGCTTGTGTAATAGGTAATGTGAGTTAGTTTTTTATTTTTGCTCTTCATTTCAAATGGTGCAGTTGGAGATCCCACAAGTCTGCCTGGCATCCTTGCCAGCCTAAAGGCAAATTTGCAGGCCATGCTGGCCGATGTTGACCGGCTGCAGCAATTTTTTTAATAGAAAAATATTTTTTATTTGTTAAAAAAAAAATGTTCAAAAAAAAAAATGTTCAAAAAAAAAATTTGTTTACAGTTAAGCGGTTGTTGTGTTTTTTAATGCAATAAAGGAACAGCATATTGGCAAGCAGAAACTGGTTACCTTACAAAAAACACACATCAAACTCACGATTATTGATCTTATTATTTACAAACAAACAAACAAATTATGTCAGTTATGAGCTTATTGTTTAGAAAAACATGTAAACACATATATTCACACACTACACCTCCACACAAAAATATGCTATTTAACATTAGGCCAGGCACAGTTTACACATCTATTTCACTTATTTATAAACAAACATGGTAATGGCCAATTATGCCTACAAAGTGTTCTGTAGGTATTCTTTGAAGACTTAATTGGTCATGACCACAATCATTCATTACACTAATTGGATTCGTAATTGAGGTAGGCTTGTTGAGTTTGAATTGAAAGGTGTAATATAACTTGAAAAAAACCCCATTGCTGTGCGTTTTTTCAGCAAAAGCGTGTGCAATGTTAAGAAGAATGTGTAAATCTACGAGAAGTTTGTATTTTTAAGATGAGGTTTGTAGTAATGTGATGGGTTCGCATTAGTGCGATGTCATTTGGCATACGCCTACTTTGTGTAATACTGCGTACAAAATAGCAAAAATACGTTGGGGGCGGATATTCGCTATTGTGCAACGTGTTCGCAATTTTGCGAATATGTTGTGCAAACGAAAACAATAGCGAACAACTGTGAATCACCCCCAAGGACTGAGACGCCCCCTGTCTGCGCTTGGTGTGTCTATGCCAGTGGTTCAGAGGCTTTGTACGCGGCCAATTTCAGTGACATGCTCTCATCATCCCTTGTGTATTTTTAGCCACCCATGTAATTTTCCAGTCAGTGTCCAGAACGCCACTTATATTTCTAATACTCTGTGTGAACAAAATCAGGACGCATGAGTAGTGAGACTCAGACACACGAATATCGCCAATGCATGAATCAGGCACAGAAAGTTGGTGGAACTTCTGGAGGATTAATAATACTAATGGTTTCACCATGGATGTTGCCATCAATACTTTACATTGATGGCCGGAGACTACTGACAGAAAACCATTGATTGTTTGAACCATCGATGGGCATCTCTACTGTTTGACAAGTGACTGCGGCAGAGTAGGAGAGGGAAATTCACATTATAATATGCAGAATGAGCCGAAATTCACATTACAGCACACAGAATGAGCCGAAATTCACATTATAGCACAAAGAATCAGCCAAAATTCACATTATGCCACATGGAATGAGACAAAATTCAGGGAGAGTGACAGTAGGGACAGGGAGAGTGACAGTAGGGACAGGGAGAGTGACAGAGGGACAGGGAAAGAGACAGAAGGACATAGGGACAGGGAGAGTGACAGAGGGACAGGGAAAATGACAGCAGGGAGAGTGACAGAGAGAGGGACAGCAAGGGCATACAGTAGGGACTAGGGAGAGAGAAAAGCAGCAAGGTAAGATTATCTATTTAGCAGCAGCAGTGCTGAGGATGCTGTGGTCTGCGGTTCGGTGGATGAAGAGGCTGTGGTCGGCATGGTGCGGAGGAGGCAGAGGTGCAAAGAAGGACTGAGGGCGGTGGCGGTGTAGCAGAGGGCGCCGTCGGTGGTGTAAGGAGGAGGAGACTGTGGTCAGCGGCACTGTGGCTCCTATGACTGAAGCGCTACTGTTTCAAATCTGCCACAGGCCGGCAGCCAATCAGGAGCGAGAGCTCGATGCGGCGGTGGGGGCAGACTGACTCAGTGCTCGAAGAATTGCCGGTATGCCATACCGTTGTATACTGGCCCACCTCGAGCACTGGAGATATATATATATATATATATATATATATATATGTAATTCTTGCACTTTTAGAGGCAGTAGTTGAACCTCTCTCACCCCTGGTAACTCCTCACCTGCTGACAGCCAGCAATGAACAGAGCTAGCAGCAGCCACTATAATTGGCGCCGGACCCGTGCACTGCACCGCTCTATTAACATGGAACTCTACATAAACTACACCTCCCAGCACCCCTTGCTGCCGGGAGCTCCTGGTTGCAAGGGCTGCTGGGAGGTGTAGTTTATGTAGAGTTTCTTGTTTGTAGTGCAGTGCAGTGGCAGACCCATTAAAGCAGGTGAGGAACTACCCGGCGCAGGAGGGAGGGAAGAAGAACGGATTCAGCTGCTACCTACTGGCCATGGGTGGCACCGCTGGGCAGCTCCCCTCCTCTGCTGGCACCCCCGGTGAGTGCCATCCTGACCAATGGGTAGATATGCCCCTGCCTGTTGGTGGTATTTGTGGACTGGAGTTAAGAACCACTGGCCTACAGGAAAATTTAGTAATCTAGACCTGAGTGTTCTAAGTGTTCATCAAGTAGTCTCCAGGCCACATAGGGGGTAATTCAGAGTTGATCGCAGCAGAAAATGTGTTAGCTAATGGGCAAAACCATGTGCACTGCAGGTGGGGCAGACGTAACATGTGCAGAGAGAGTTAGATTTGGGTGGGGTGTGTTCAAACTGAAATCTAAATTGCAGTTTAAAAATAAAGCAGACAGTATTTACCCTGCACAGAAACAATATAACCCACCCAAATCTAACTCTCTCTGCACATGTTATATCTGCCCCCTCTGCAGTGCACATGGTTTTGCCCAGCTGCTAACAAATTTGCTGCTGTGATCAGGTCTGAATTAGGCCCATAGTTCTGCCCGTCTGGATATTCCAACCTATAGGACACTTCGCAGGCAAACGTTTGCAGGAGTCATACTGTAGATTTCTCAGCCCACAGGAGTTCTTGTCAACAACTGTCTTGTATTATGCCACAGGCAAAGGAGATTGAGACACTAGGTAGAGACTTGGTGGTCGCAAAACAGTTTTACTGAAAAAAAAAAAAAACAGAACGAGACCGAAAATTAAAAATGGCCTATGCAATAATTATTTACTCAGGTTTTAGTAAGTTAGAGTTTTTGAAACCACAAAGCTGTTGGATGCACAGAGCAGCTGCAATTTCATTATTCTCCGATTTAAAGAAAAACAGCATGAAAAATGGGAGTCTTTTTTTTCCATTTTTGCTAGCAAACACATTCGGTTCTGTTATACTGTAGGAAAACAGTCGGTGATCAGTGTAAATTGTTCCCCTAATGGAAACTGTTTTCTGCAGCAGTCAATTGCAGGTCACACCAATAGCCTATAGCCTGCAATGAATATTGCATAGCTCATGGAAAGATAAACAGCAATCTCTGAGTGATTTTTACAGAAATAACAAGCGTGTTTATTTTCCTGAGCGCTCGGCGTTCTCTCTAGCAATATATTATATTACGTTTCAGGGCAAGTCATAGCAATTGGAAACATTGCTGTTGTTTTTAGATTGTTTAGATAAATTTGTTTTTGAAATCACTGTGGACATACAGGCCCTCTGATGTGCAATGGCGCGGAACCCAGCTGTCTAAAAACAAACTGTTTAAAAGACAGTTGTATATTCAAAGTCGTTATTATTTGTAACATTCAAAAATGTCTAAATGTTTCTTTACTTTGAAATGCACATAAAATGTATAAAATACTCGGATATCGACATTTTTGACATCATTTGGCTGTTTATGGTTCAGCTATGTTATTAATGGATAATGTCAGGGGCGTAGCCAGACCTTTGTGGGCCCCATAGCAACATTTTGAAGGGGCCCTCATCCCAATGCTTCTAAAGAGACACTTCTCTGCAGCAGTTGATATTTTTATGCCCTATAATAGTGCACTAGTTCATTTTCTGAACCATAGTAAAGCCTTATTTAATGTTATGCCCCATAGTAGTGCCCTAGTTTCTTTTGTAAATCGCAGTAGTTCTTAAGTTCACCCTATGTCACATTTCAGAGCTGCCAGTACACATTATGCCGCACAGTACCCCCAATTCACATTATGATATATAGTGCTCCCCGTTCATATTGTGCCTCATTACAGTGCCCCGGTTCATATTATATAACATTATAATGCCCTCCAGTTAATTTTATACCACCCTACAATGAGCAGGTCCAGGGGCATACCTACTGTAGATATATTGCAGGCCCCAAGGAAAAAGTTTGAAAGGACCCCTACATACCACCTATTGGTGAAAAATATACATAACACATTATTATTTATTTATTACCAGTTATTTATATAGCACATACATATTTCGCAGCGCTTTTTACAGAGAAAATATTTGCCCATTCACATCAGTCCCTGCCCCAGTGGAGCTTACAATCTATATTCCCTACTACATGTACACACACATACATTCACACTAGGGTTAATTTTTGTTGGGATACAATTAACCTACCAGTATATTTTTGGATTGTGGGAGGAAACCGGAGTACCCAGAGGAAACCCACGCAAGTACGGAGAGAATATACAAACTCCACACAGTTAGAGCCATGGCGGGAATTGAACCCATGACCTCAGTGCTGTGAGGCAGTAATGCTAACCATTACACGATCCATACTGCCACCTGTAACTTTGACAGAGAAGTTGGGCCCCTCTCAGCTCTGGGCCCCATAGCAGCTGACTGTCTGCACCTTTGGTAGCTACGCTGATACCATAAAATGTGAACAGAAGAAATTACTATTGTTTTGAAAGGAAGTAATGAGTATTAGTATTTGGAGAGTAGCTGCCAGGAAGAAGAGGCATGAGGTGGGATAATGTATGCTTAGAAAGCGCAGTTCTGTCTCTACCGGTTCTATTATGTTTGTGTATTTATGATGGTATGTTTAACCTTTTACTGACCACTTATTTTATTTACATTAGTTACATATGTTTGATACAGTCTATCCTATAGACCAGGCATTCCCAACCACGGTCCTCAAGGCACACTAACAGTCCTGGTTTTAGTGATATCCAGGCTTCAGCACAGGTGACATAATTAGTAGCTCAGTTATTTTGATTTAACCATCTGTGCTGCAGCCTGGATTTCACCAAAACCTGCACTGTTGGTGTGCCTTGAGGACTGTGGTTGGGAATGCCTGGTATAGACCATCTATACATACCTCCCAACACGACCCTCTCCAGGAGGGACAGAATGCGCCGCTCCTGGACTTCCCTATTAATTTATGATTGCCAGCACCTGTGCTGAAACACCTTTCTAATCCATAGACTTGTACAACACAGGTGCTGGCAATCATACATTAAGAGAAAATTCCAGAAGCAGAGCATTGTGTCCCTCCTGGAGAGGGTCATGTTGGGAGGTATGTCTATAGTGTTAATTATTAATACTGTATTCCATACACTATCAAGTGTTTAATAAGACTAATGTGCACATATTATGTTCCAGGGTCAGTATTGTTTCTTCTACTGCTCCCTCAGACTCCCGCACTTGCGCCAATGTTTTGCAGAGTGGGAGACTGCAGATTGCATTTGCCCCTGGATTGGTGCGGGGATGTGCGGCACTCAGAGGCAGCCCTGTTTAGGCAGGTGTGTTGTGTATAGCGAGACTACCTATACTACAGATGATTGGTTAGATTTGGTATTTCATTCTGTGAAGGAGATGAGGATAGCACACTGGGCTAGTGCATCGTCGCTTGGACAGTGATATAATGGAGAGAAAAAGTACCAGCCAATCAGCAAGCAGCTCCTGTGTTACAGGCTGTGCTTGAAAAAAATCAGGAGCTGATTGGCTGGTACTTTATCTCTCTCCACTTTATCTCTCTCCACGGCTTAGTACATCTCACCCTTGGTTTGATACCTGTAATCATCATCAGTGTAGACTTGCAGCAGCCAGCAAATGTAATACCTGAAAACAGGTGTATTTACACTTACGTCCAATGCTGCATAGGCCGCAATTGTATGGACATGCCCTCACTTAGCGTTGCCCCAGTAGGAATGCCCCCTTACAGCCCAGTTACACCTTCTCAGTTGTAAGTGCAGATGTTGCCCAGACTTCTGTGCGCTCAGTTCTAGACTATGCGGAGAGCGATGGCAGGTAAGATATGCTCTGCACATAGTAATAGGGCTGAAGGGGAAGATTTAGACCTGATCGCTGCTGTGTGTTTTCCTTAGCGGGCGATCAATTCTGAACTGCGCATTCGTATGCACCACAATGCGCAGGCGCGATGGTCCGCAGCGCCGGGATGGTGTTCAAAAAGCGATCGCACAGGCGATCGCAAGGTGACTGAAAGGAAGAGGCCGTTTGTGGGTGGCAACTGACCGTTTTAGAGGAGTGTCTGGAAAAACGCAGGATGGACCAGGCGTTTGGAGGGAGAGTTTCTGACGTCCGCTCCAGCCCCGATCATCGCACTGGAAGAGTAAGTTGTGGTCTGTGCAGAGACGTGCAGCTCTCCTGCACATGCGATCGTACACCTGCACAGCGATTTCCCCTCCCCCTGTAGGCGGCGACTACCTGATCGCAGGCATGCAAAAAACGCTAGTGATCAGGTCTGAATTAGCCCCGAAGTTACCATTTCTGCATGATCACCACCCAATAGTGGTCGACCTATTGAATGTCGACCTTAACATGGTCGACCATTCATACCAGAACCCCATCCATGTACTGTACTTATCTATAGCTGATCACACACTAAAACCAACTCATAATACTTTAATATTTACTCCAGATCAGTTTTGAGTATATATGTTTATAAAATTACATAGAACTGTATTAGTAATGTAACCCTAGTGGCCAGTGTGCCGAAACTGGTGCCAGGGGCGACCTGCGGCCTCACACTCTAGTGCCCAGTTTGCCGAAACTGGTGCCAGGGGCGACCCACTGCCTCACACTCTAGTGCCCAGTGTGCCGAAACTGGTGCCAGAGGCAGCCCGCAGCCTCACACTCTAGTGCCGTGTGTGCTGAAACTGGGGGGGTTAGGGTTAGGCTGCAGGAGGCTAGGGTTAGGCTGTGGGGAGAGGAGTGAGGCACTAAGGGGGGACTTAGGGTTAGGCTGCGGGGAAGTGGGGGTTAGGTTTAGGCACCACTGAGGGGAGATTAGGGTCAGGCACTAAGTGGGTAGGTTTGGGTTAGGCCTCGGAAAATGTTATGGTGTAGGGATTAACACTACCGTGGTGCCGGTATTCTGACCACCGGCACCTCCTCAGCCGGCATGATGTATTGAATCCGTACTTAATATTTCTCGTTTTGTACAGATGAAGGTTTTTTTATTTGTTAGATTAGTTCATCCAGTTTTCATTTTAGGGGAGTAGGTATGATATGTCTACATTTATCATGTAGACCAGTGTTTCCCAACCTTGGTCCCGGTGGCTGCAGCAGCTCTAGCGGGGTCTTCTGTGTCCCAGCGGTCATGTGACTTTCATATATGTGGGCACGTCAAGATTTTAACATGGCCTGTAACGAGATATAGATAATACACAGATAACCACTTTGGTTTTGTATGGAATTGTCTCTATTACCCAACTAGAGCACTTTAAGGTGCACATACACTTCTGGCGAAGCCACCATAAACTACAGTAGATGTGCGTATATATGAGGAAAAAGCTGAGGGACACAAAAGTGTAAATGTCGCAAATAAGTCCAACCTTCTACCACCTCAGAATTTAATTGAATAAAACTTAAACTTCTTTACCAAAAACTTTGCTTAGTTTAGCCTCAATTATAGTGTTACTTAATCATGAGAGTGAAGTGACAATGGGGCATGTCTTAAAGCCCCTATACAGCTGCCATGGATTGTCGCAATTTCCCATCCTCCCTTCCTCCATCCTCAGTGCCAGACACTGATATATATAAGTGTCTGGCACTTTCCTCAAAGAATTCATACTTCACTGGGTTAGGCTGCAGGGAAAGAGTATCAAAGGATTCTCACAGTGTGTGGCACGCCAAGCATGTAAAACTTCACTATAACAGTGCACTGGCAGTCAACGTTTCAGTGTATTCATGTAGCACTTTCATCAGGACATGTTACAAAACCAATCTTACCTTAAGTAGCATAGTTCACTTTTGCTACTTAAGGTTAGACTGTTTTGGCAGACACATTCAGAGAACGGGAAGGTGTGGCAGGGGGTGTGTAACACATTAATGGCGTTTGGGATCCTGGCCGGCAGGTGGGGGGTGGGGTGGAGTGCAGCAGTGTGCTCGCCACAGGTTCTATTGCCACTCTATGGGTGTCGTGGAATAGTCCCTGTTGGTCGGCATGCCAACCGTAGGGATAGTATGGGGTCAGGATGTAGAGGGAGGTGTTGTGACCAGCGGCCTCCTAACCGCCGGTCACATAACTGCAACCCGCGGCAGGAATGTACAACCTCGTGCGAAATCTCAAAGGTGAAGACTTTACCGATTGCCTGGAACATATTTAGAGGCCATCATAGAAAGTGATGTATAAAGTCTAAAATGTCTGCTTTATCTGTGCAAATGGTATCTGATTGGCATTTCCAGCTTTTGAGCCTTAGATTTCCACAGTACACATTAAAATATATACTAAAAATATATTTCAGACAAATAAAAAAAAGTTAGCTCTGTACATATACTACGTAGTTTCAATAAATATTTGATTCTTAAAGGAAATTGTTCAATGACTATTTGGATCATCATTCACCAATTCAGCAAAGGCTTCTTCTCCCCTGTAGATTGTATCATCTCCATTATAGCACATAAACTGCGTCCTGAATTACGAAGGGAAGCCGTACGTGAGGCCAAGTTGCGATTTCATGGATTAGTTGAGAATGTAATGAGATTCCCTGGTTGAGGGACTCAGACATCGATCGCACACTGATATGTTTTGAATATTAAGTGAACCAATGTAGCTGGCAAAGAAGGGAAAAAAAGAAGAAAAATGTAATTTATTCTGACATCTTGTGAGCCTGACAGCAGAGAACTAATAAGTGCATTACACGAGTGAGTGGCAATCTCAGGTATTGTCATTGTTTTGTGTCACAGCTGTTGGAACTCATTTACGCTTTTCTTGCAGAGCGTGTGTTCTAGCTCATAAATGGAGGTTATCAAAGCCTGTGCCCCAGGTCTCGCTGAAATGAGAACTGTCCTGATTACCTCCCATGATTTGTTACAACCCAGTATTGTACCAGTATCAGTTTGTAGGACACTTTATTTTTATTCTTCAGGTGTAACTTTCTTACCACAGCGCCCTTCATGGTATTTTGGAATATTAAACAAGTTAATTGTATGAACTTTGTTGAGGGACAGTTATTAATGGGGCTTCTGGGTATGGAGCCGCAGGACGCCATTATAGAAATAGTCCCATTAGCAGAGGCATATAGACAGAGTAGGGGGCTGGTGTGCAGTCTCTGTCCGGGCCCCCTCCTCTCTAGCTGGTGACAGAGATTTTTCAGGCCTCTTGGGTGGAGCTGCTGCATCGAAGGTGATCCAGACTGCAGCAGTGGATCACACATGCACACATACTTATATCAGACGCCTCCTGCTGCATTAATAGATCTTCCAAGTAAGCAGCAGCAGCGATGTTCCCTCTAACCACATCTGAATTAGTCCCTATTAGCAAACTAAGGGCCCGATTCAGCATCATTAGCAGAAGTGCAGAAGTCGCTATGTGCCGATTTCCACACTTCTACGCATGCACGCCCGCGGCTGCGTGCATGCGCGAGGACTTAAACTGTGATCGCATGCGATCGCAGTCTAAGTCCCGGTGGAAGGATGGGGCGGTGCAGCAGCATTTTGGGTGCAGCTTTGGGGAGTTGGGGGGGACGCGGTCCGGACAACATAAGTGTGTCCGGACTGTTTGTGGGGTGAGCCACGGTGGCTGCGTGACCTCACACGCAGCCGCTGCATCCCAAAAACATGGTGGCCCGGTGACTGCTGCGAAGGCACGGGGCAACCCTAAATATGCGAGTGCTTCGCTGCTTAGCGATGTGCTTGCATTTCGGTGGGGGTGGAAGGATCCTGCATGCGGGTCGGCCTTGCCCTCTGCTGGGCGGCCCCCCACATGCTAGAGAAACGAGTTGTAGTTTTGCAATTTTCGGCAAACCTACAACTCAATCTACATCGGGCCCTAAAGGCCTAATTCATGTTTGTATGCAATGGCCGATGTTCACTCAACGGAGCAATTATCAGCCGGCTGCACAAGTGCTGCATTAAGCTGCCGCAGTGATCTCGCTCACAATGAGGATTTCATGGAGAAGTGACTGAGAGGAAGTGACCGTTTGGAGGTGTTAACGGGTGATGGTTGGGAAAAAGCAGACGTGTCACGGCCGTTTTTATGTATCTGTCGCCAGCTGTATGTTTAACTTGACCTTGGCAGTCGGACTTAGGGGGTCATTCCGAGTTGATCGCTAGATAAAAATGTTCGCTGCGCAGCGATTAAGTGAAAAAGCAGCATTTCTGTGCATGCGGCGCAGTGCGCATGCGCGACGTACTTTCACAACGGGCGAAGTATTTTTACACCAGGTCTAGCGAAGCTTTTCGGTCGCAATGGCAGCCGCAGAGTGATTGACAGGAAAGGGGCGTTTCTGGGTGTCAACTGACCGTTTTCAGGGAGTGTTTGAAAAAAACGCAGGCGTGCCAGGAAAAACGCAGGCGTGGCTGGGAGAACGCAGGGTGTGTTTGTGACGTCAAATCCGGAACTGAACAGTCTGAAGTGATCGCAAGCTAGGAGTAGATCTGGAGCTACTGTGAAACTGCACAATTTTTTTTTGTAGTCGCTCTGCGATCCTTTCGGTCGCACTTCTGCTAAGCTAAAATACACTCCCAGAGGGCGGCAGCTTAGCGTTGGCACGACTGCTAAAAACTGCTAGCGAGCGAACAACTCTGAATGACCCCCTTAATCCCCTGCTGTATTGTTCTCTGTATTGTATTGCAGCTGAGAACAATAGATGAAGGGTTTATGTTAATAAACCATGGTGTGCCTAGGCGCAGCAAACTAGCCAAGATAACCGTGGACCCCTCTGTATGTGCAAAAACATGGTGTCGCCATTGTGGTGTCCAATCTTTTTAGCCATAGGCCTACCCGTGACCTATATGTTCCTCATTTTTGCACATAGGCTGCGATTGTGTAAGCAATTGCGAATGGGTTGGTTATGGCTCCAGTAGCCCTCTCTTTTTATTCCTGGGCGGCAGCGTCACTTGCTTACACTAGCAGCTCCATAGCCTAGAGACTCGCACTTGCATCAGCGTACAAATAGTAGTAAACAGTAGCCTAATAGAGCAAAAAGTATGCAATCTGCATAAAAAGCAAAATAAATGTCCAATGCGAGTGACCAGCACCATGCATCATTATGCTTTATCTGCCGACGCAGAAGCAATCCTTTTCAGTAATGGAACTGCGCGGCAACGCAAGTGAAGCTGCCATCTATTACTATTTCCAGGAAATTATCACTATTTACTATTGAAGTGGTTTAATATTATTGCGAATGTAATAGATTGCACATGCATCGCGATTGCAGTGCGCACGCCGTGAGAAATCAGTTGCAGAGTGATTGACAGGAAGTAGCCATTTGTCGGAGGTAACAGGGAGTGTCTGCAAAAGTGTAGTCATGCTGTGTTTTCGGGTCATGTCTTGGCGTGCCAATGTAACCCGGTACGTATAAAACATGTCGCCAGTGGAGCACCTCCCTCAGCTATTCTGCGCAGTCGTGGAGGCACTCTGGGAGTCGATGTTCATCATATCTGCATTGCAGTTGCGACGAAGTACGCAGTTTCTGAGAATGTTGCAATGGCTTTGGTGGGCATCTCTGTTCACTTGTGGATGGCAGCTTCACTTGCGTTGCCGCGCAGTTCCATTACAACAGACACCCGCCCTGCAAACGCATGGACACGCCTGCGTTTTTCCAACCACTCCCAGAAAATGGTCACCCACAAACGCCTTCTCCCTGTCAATCTCCTTGCGAACGCCTGTGCGAATGGATTCTTCTCACAAACCCATCGCTGAGCGGCGACCCGCTTTGTACCAATGCGACGCGCCTGTGCATTGCGGTGCATACGCATGCGCAGTTTAGACCTGATTGCCCGCTGTACGAAAACGCAGTCTAGCGATCAGGCCTGAATTACCCCCATTAAGCAGAACTCAACCTAAAACAAAGTCAGAGCAAGGTTAATGTCCACACAGTCCTGAAGCTGGAAATTATCAGTGACCTACAGTGAGAATGGGGTGAGTAGCCAGTGCTGTGTGGGTGTGACCAATGTTGTGTGGGTATGGCCAATGCTGTGTGGGTGTGGCCAATGCTGTGTGGGTGTGACCACTGCTGTGTGGGTGTGGCCAATGCTGTGTGGGTGTGGCCAGTAGCTCCTGCTTATCATTTATTATTATTTTATAGTTGTAAGTTCAGTAAGTATCTAAAGAGTGTTTTTGCATTAAACCAGGAGCGTATACTGAACGCATGCAGTAGCGGCTATTGCCACGGACAAGCAGGATTTTTGCCCGGGGCGCCGCTGTTCCGAGGTCACCGCCGCCGCGTCAAGAGCCGCTACTGGTGCCGTGCAGTGCGCCTGACGTCATCGCGCACCGCACAGCATTGTGGGAGCGGCCGTTGATGCTAGAGATCATAATTGACCTGTAGCGTCTGTGCGGTGCTATGGGAGAGACGTCATGGCGTCTCTCCCATATATCCGAGGAGCGGCACCGGCGGCTGGAGACGGAAGGCAGCAGTGGTCGGGAAGCAGGTGCGGGGCTGGTGAGTATTTTTTTATTTATTTTTTTGTGTGTAAGCGGTGCTACTAGGGCCATAAATACAGATGGCACACTACTGCGGGCACAGCTACAGGGGGCACAACTACTGGGGCCAAAACTACTGGGGGCACAGCTACTGGGGCCATAACTGTGACCACGCCCCTTCCCTATTAAGCCACACCCTTATTTTTTGATGCGTGCCTACGGCATGCACTAACCCTGTTTTGCCTGTCGGGGGGGGGGAGCCAAAGGAAACTTTCGCCCTGGGCGCCACAAGGTCTAGAACTGGCCTTGAACGCATGTAACATTATTTATTAAAATAGGACTTGGTATACTATTGAAGTGGTTTAATATTATTGTGAATGTAATAGATTGCACATGCATCGCATCCTGAAGCTGGAAATTCTTGTCCCGGACAGGCTGATGTGATCGCAGCGGCTGAGTAAGTCCTGAGCTACTCAGACACTGCATAAAATCTGTTTGTACTAGAGATGAGCGGGTTCGGTTCCTCGGAATCCGAACCCGCCCGAACTTCATGTTTTTTTACACGGGTCCGAGCGACTCGGATCTTCCCGCCTTGCTCGGTTAACCCGAGCGCGCCCGAACGTCATCATCCCGCTGTCGGATTCTCGCGAGGCTCGGATTCTATCGCGAGACTCGGATTCTATATAAGGAGCCGCGCGTCGCCGCCATTTTCACACGTGCATTGAGATTGATAGGGAGAGGACGTGGCTGGCGTCCTCTCCGTTTATAGAGAGTGAGACTAGAGTAGAGAGAGACACAGTAGTAATTTTGGGGAGCATTAGGAGGAGTACTTTAGGAGGAGTACTACTACTTGCTGAAGTGATAGATTAGATA
The DNA here is from genome assembly GCF_028390025.1 of Pseudophryne corroboree. Taxonomy (NCBI): domain Eukaryota; kingdom Metazoa; phylum Chordata; class Amphibia; order Anura; family Myobatrachidae; genus Pseudophryne; species Pseudophryne corroboree. The sequence goes on along the minus strand of NC_086445.1, from coordinate 103,143,732 downwards.
GTGTGACTGTATAATGTATATCTGACTTGTGGGGGAGACACTGACAGTGGGGAGCAGTTAGAGTCTGAGAGCAGGACTCAGGAGTACATATAACGTACAGTGCACACTTTTGCTGCCAGAGTGCCACACTGCCATTGTGACCACACTGACCACCAGTATAATATATATTGTGATTGTCTGCTTAGGAGTACTACTTGCAAGTTGCTGATAGTGTGACCAGTGACCTGACCACCAGTTTATAATAATCACCACCAGTTTAATATATATAATATATATATAATTGTATATAATATATATATAATATTGTATACCACCTACCCGTGGGTTTTTTTTTCTTTCTTCTTGATACATACTACTATAGTAGCTTACTGTAGCAGTCTGCGGTGCTGCTGAGCTGACAGTGTCCAGCAGGTCCGTCATCAGTCATTACATAATAAATATATATTATATACCTGTCCGGCTGCAGTACTAGTGATATTATATATATATATATTGATTTCATCTCATTATCATCCAGTCTATATTAGCAGCAGACACAGTACGGTAGTCCACGGCTGTAGCTACCTCTGTGTCGGCAGTCGCTGGTCCATCCATAATTGTATACCACCTACCCGTGGTTTTTTTTTTCTTTCTTCTTGATACATACTACTATAGTAGCTTACTGTAGCAGTCTGCGGTGCTGCTGAGCTGACAGTGTCCAGCAGGTCCGTCATCAGTCATTAGTACATAATAAATATATATTATATACCTGTCCGGCTGCAGTACTAGTGTGATATTATATATATATATATTGATTTCATCTCATTATCATCCAGTCTATATTAGCAGCAGACACAGTACGGTAGTCCACGGCTGTAGCTACCTCTGTGTCGGCAGTCGCTGGTCCATCCATAATTGTATACCACCTACCCGTGTTTTTTTTCTTTCTTTCTTCTTGATACATACTACTATAGTAGCTTACTGTAGCAGTCTGCGGTGCTGCTGAGCTGACAGTGTCCAGCAGGTCCGTCATCAGTCATTAGTACATAATAAATATATATTATATACCTGTCCGGCTGCAGTACTAGTGTGATATTATATATATATATATATATTGATTTCATCTCATTATCATCCAGTCTATATTAGCAGCAGACACAGTACGGTAGTCCACGGCTGTAGCTACCTCTGTGTCGGCAGTCGCTGGTCCATCCATAATTGTATACCACCTACCCGTGGTTTTTTTTTTCTTTCTTCTTGATACATACTACTATAGTAGCTTACTGTAGCAGTCTGCGGTGCTGCTGAGCTGACAGTGTCCAGCAGGTCCGTCATCAGTCATTAGTACATAATAAATATATATTATATACCTGTCCGGCTGCAGTACTAGTGTGATATTATATATATATATATTGATTTCATCTCATTATCATCCAGTCTATATTAGCAGCAGACACAGTACGGTAGTCCACGGCTGTAGCTACCTCTGTGTCGGCAGTCGCTGGTCCATCCATAATTGTATACCACCTACCCGTGGTTTTTTTTTTCTTTCTTCTTGATACATACTACTATAGTAGCTTACTGTAGCAGTCTGCGGTGCTGCTGAGCTGACAGTGTCCAGCAGGTCCGTCATCAGTCATTAGTACATAATAAATATATATTATATACCTGTCTGGCTGCAGTACTAGTGTGATATTATATATATATATATTGATTTCATCTCATTATCATCCAGTCTATATTAGCAGCAGACACAGTACGGTAGTCCACGGCTGTAGCTACCTCTGTGTCTTTTAGTTGTGCCTATTAAAATATGGAGAACAAAAATGTTGAGGTTCCAAAATTAGGGAAAGATCAAGATCCACTTCCACCTCGTGCTGAAGCTGCTGCCACTAGTCATGGCCGAGACGATGAAATGCCAGCAACGTCGTCTGCCAAGGCCGATGCCCAATGTCATAGTACAGAGCATGTAAAATCCAAAACACCAAATATCAGTAAAAAAAGGACTCCAAAATCTAAAATAAAATTGTCGTCGGAGAAGCGTAAACTTGCCAATATGCCATTTACCACACGGAGTGGCAAGGAACGGCTGAGGCCCTGGCCTATGTTCATGGCTAGTGGTTCAGCTTCACATGAGGATGGAAGCACTCAGCCTCTCGCTAGAAAACTGAAAAGACTCAAGCTGGCAAAAGCACTGCAAAGAACTGTGCGTTCTTCCAAATCCCAAATCCACAAGGAGAGTCCAATTGTGTCGGTTGCGATGCCTGACCTTCCCAACACTGGACGTGAAGAGCATGCGCCTTCCACCATTTGCACGCCCCCCTGCAAGTGCTGGAAGGAGCACCCGCAGTCCAGTTCCTGATAGTCAGATTGAAGATGTCAGTGTTGAAGTACACCAGGATGAGGAGGATATGGGTATTGCTGGCGCTGGGGAGGAAATTGACAAGGAGGATTCTGATGGTGAGGTGGTTTGTTTAAGTCAGGCACCCGGGGAGACACCTGTTGTCGGTGGGAGGAATAGGGCCGTTGACATGCCTGGTGAAAATACCAAAAAAATCAGCTCTTCGGTGTGGAAGTATTTCACCAGAAATGCGGACAACATTTGTCAAGCCGTGTGTTGCCTTTGTCAAGCTGTAATAAGTAGGGGTAAGGACGTTAACCACCTCGGAACATCCTCCCTTATACGTCACCTGCAGCGCATTCATAATAAGTCAGTGACAAGTTCAAAAACTTTGGGCAACAGCGGAAGCAGTCCACTGACCAGTAAATCCCTTCCTCTTGTAACCAAGCTCACGCAAACCACCCCACCAACTCCCTCAGTGTCAATTTCCTCCTTCCCCAGGAATGCCAATAGTCCTGCAGGCCATGTCACTGGCAATTCTGACGAGTCCTCTCCTGCCTGGGATTCCTCCGATGCATCCTTGCGTGTAACGCCTACTGCTGCTGGCGCTGCTGCTGTTGCTGCTGGGAGTCGATGGTCATCCCAGAGGGGAAGTCGTACTCGTAAGACCACTTTTACTACTTCCACCAAGCAATTGACTGTCCAACAGTCCTTTGCGAGGAAGATGAAATATCACAGCAGTCATCCTGCTGCAAAGCGGATAACTGAGGCCTTGGCATCCTGGGTGGTGAGAAACGTGGTTCCGGTATCCATCATTACTGCAGAGCCAACTAGAGACTTGTTGGAGGTACTGTGTCCCCGGTACCAAATACCATCTAGGTTCCATTTCTCTAGGCAGGCGATACCGAAAATGTACACAGACCTCAGAAAAAGAGTCACCAGTGTCCTAAAAAATGCAGCTGTACCCAATGTCCACTTAACCACGGACATGTGGACAAGTGGAGCAGGGCAGGGTCAGGACTATATGACTGTGACAGCCCACTGGGTAGATGTATGGACTCCCGCCGCAAGAACAGCAGCGGCGGCACCAGTAGCAGCATCTCGCAAACGCCAACTCTTTCCTTGGCAGGCTACGCTTTTTATCACCGGTTTCCAGAATACGCACACAGCTGAAAACCTCTTACGGCAACTGAGGAAGATCATCGCGGAATGGCTTACCCCAATTGGACTCTCCTGTGGATTTGTGGCATCGGACAACGCCAGCAATATTGTGTGTGCATTAAATATGGGCAAATTCCAGCACGTCCCATGTTTTGCACATACCTTGAATTTGGTGGTGCAGAATTTTTTAAAAAACGAGAGGGGCGTGCAAGAGATGCTGTCGGTGGCCAGAAGAATTGCGGGACACTTTCGGCGTACAGGCACCACGTACAGAAAACTGGAGCACCACCAAAAACGCCTGAACCTGCCCTGCCATCATCTGAAGCAAGAAGTGGTAACGAGGTGGAATTCAACCCTCTATATGCTTCAGAGGTTGGAGGAGCAGCAAAAGGCTATTCAAGCCTATACAATTGAGCACGATATAGGAGGTGGAATGTACCTGTCTCAAGCGCAGTGGAGAATGATTTCAACGTTGTGCAAGGTTCTGCAACCTTTTGAACTTGCCACACGTGAAGTCAGTTCAGACACTGCCAGCCTGAGTCAGGTCATTCCCCTCATCAGGCTTTTGCAGAAGAAGCTGGAGGCATTGAAGGAGGAGCTAAAAGGGAGCGATTCCGCTAGGCATGTGGGACTTGTGGATGCAGCCCTTAATTCGCTTAACAAGGATTCACGGGTGGTCAATCTGTTGAAATCAGAGCACTACATTTTGGCCACCGTGCTCGATCCTAGATTTAAAACCTACCTTGGATCTCTCTTTCCGGCAGACACAAGTCTGCTGGGGTTCAAAGACCTGCTGGTGACAAAATTGTCAAGTCAAGCGGACCGCGACCTGTCAACATCTCCTCCTTCACATTCTCCCGCAACTGGGGGTGCAAGGAAAAGGCTCAGAATTCCGAGCCCACCCGCTGGCGGTGATGCAGGGCAGTCTGGAGCGACTGCTGATGCTGACATCTGGTCCGGACTGAAGGACCTGACAACGATTACGGACATGTCGTCTACTGTCACTGCATATGATTCTCTCACCATTGAAAGAATGGTGGAGGATTATATGAGTGACCGCATCCAAGTAGGCACGTCAGACAGTCCGTACTTATACTGGCAGGAAAAAGAGGCAATTTGGAGGCCATTGCACAAACTGGCTTTATTCTACCTAAGTTGCCCTCCCACAAGTGTGTACTCCGAAAGAGTGTTTAGTGCCGCCGCTCACCTTGTCAGCAATCAGCGTACGAGGTTACTTCCAGAAAATGTGGAGAAGATGATGTTCATTAAAATGAATTATAATCAATTCCTCCGTGGAGACATTGACCAGCAGCAATTGCCTCCACAAAGTACACAGGGAGCTGAGATGGTGGATTCCAGTGGGGACGAATTGATAATCTGTGAGGAGTGGGATGTACACGGTGATATATCAGAGGATGATGATGAGGTGGACATCTTGCCTCTGTAGAGCCAGTTTGTGCAAGGAGAGATTAATTGCTTCTTTTTCGGTGGGGGTCCAAACCAACCCGTCATTTCAGTCACAGTCGTGTGGCAGACCCTGTCACTGAAATGATGGGTTGGTTAAAGTGTGCATGTCCTGTTTATACAACATAAGGGTGGGTGGGAGGGCCCAAGGACAATTCCATCTTGCACCTCTTTTTTCTTTCATTTTTATTTGCGTCATGTGCTGTTTGGGGAGTGTTTTTTGGAAGGGCCATCCTGCGTGACACTGCAGTGCCACTCCTAGATGGGCCCGGTGTTTGTGTCGGCCACTAGGGTCGCTTATCTTACTCACACAGCTACCTCATTGCGCCTCTTTTTTTCTTCTTTGCGTCATGTGCTGTTTGGGGAGTGTTTTTTGGAAGGGCCATCCTGCGTGACACTGCAGTGCCACTCCTAGATGGGCCAGGTGTTTGTGTCGGCCACTAGGGTCGCTTAGCTTACTCACACAGCTACCTCATTGCGCCTCTTTTTTTCTTTGCGTCATGTGCTGTTTGGGGAGTGTTTTTTGGAAGGGCCATCCTGCGTGACACTGCAGTGCCACTCCTAGATGGGCCCGGTGTTTGTGTCGGCCACTAGGGTCGCTTATCTTACTCACACAGCTACCTCATTGCGCCTCTTTTTTTCTTTGCGTCATGTGCTGTTTGGGGAGTGTTTTTTGGAAGGGCCATCCTGCGTGACACTGCAGTGCCACTCCTAGATGGGCCAGGTGTTTGTGTCGGCCACTAGGGTCGCTTAGCTTACTCACACAGCTACCTCATTGCGCCTCTTTTTTTCTTTGCGTCATGTGCTGTTTGGGGAGTGTTTTTTGGAAGGGCCATCCTGCGTGACACTGCAGTGCCACTCCTAGATGGGCCCGGTGTTTGTGTCGGCCACTAGGGTCGCTTATCTTACTCACACAGCTACCTCATTGCGCCTCTTTTTTTCTTTGCGTCATGTGCTGTTTGGGGAGTGTTTTTTGGAAGGGCCATCCTGCGTGACACTGCAGTGCCACTCCTAGATGGGCCCGGTGTTTGTGTCGGCCACTAGGGTCGCTTAGCTTAGTCATCCAGCGACCTCGGTGCAAATTTTAGGACTAAAAATAATATTGTGAGGTGTGAGGTATTCAGAATAGACTGAAAATGAGTGGAAATTATGGATTTTGAGGTTAATAATACTTTGGGATCAAAATGACCCCCAAATTCTATGATTTAAGCTGTTTTTTAGTGTTTTTTTGAAAAAAACACCCGAATCCAAAACACACCCGAATCCGACAAAAAAAATTCGGTGAGGTTTTGCCAAAACGCGGTCGAACCCAAAACACGCCCGCGGAACCGAACCCAAAACCAAAACACAAAACCCGAAAAATTTCAAGTGCACATCTCTAGTTTGTACAGCTGTGCTACACATGCGTTCGCACACTTGCACAGCTAATATACACTCCTCCTGTAGGCGGCGACTATCTGATCGCAGCAGTGCAAAAATCGCCTGCTAGCGATCAGGTCTGAATTAGGCCCAATGACACAAGGCCAAATGTACAGTAAGGGTTCTTGAAAGTGCAGAGATTTTAGTGAGATAGGGGGACATGTACTAAGCAGTGATAAAAGTGGAGAAGTGAGCAAGTAGAGAAGTTGCCCATGGCAACCAATCAGCATTGATGTAACATTTATAATTTGCATACTATAAACCAGGCATTCCCAACCACAGTCCTCAGGGCACACCAACAGTGCAGGTTTTAGTGATATCCAGGCTGCAGCACAGATGGTTACATCAAAATAACTGAGGTACTAATTAAGTCACCTGTGCTGAAGCCTGGATGGATATCACTAAAACCTGCACTTAGGCCCTCATTCCGAGTTGATCGCTCGCAAGGCGATTTTAGCAGAGTTACACACGCTAAGCCGCCGCCTACTGGGAGTGAATCTTAGCTTCTTAAAATTGCGAACGATGTATTCGCAATATTGCGATTACAAACTTCTTAGCAGTTTCTGAGTAGCTCCAGACTTACTCGGCATCTGCGATCAGTTCAGTGCTTGTCGTTCCTGGTTTGACGTCACAAACACACCCAGCGTTCGCCCAGACACTCCTCCGTTTCTCCGGCCACTCCTGCGTTTTTTCCGGAAACGGTAGCGTTTTTTCCCACACGCCCATAAAACGGCCTGTTTCCGCCCAGTAACACCCATTTCCTGTCAATCACATTACGATCGCCAGACCGATGAAAAAGCCGTGAGTAAAATTACTAAGTGCATAGCAAATTTACTTGGCGCAGTCGCAGTGCGGACATTGCGCATGCGCATTAAGCGGAAAATCGCTGCGATGCGAAGATTTTTACCGAGCGAACAACTCGGAATGAGGGCCTTAGTGTGCCTTGAGGACCGTGGTTGGGAATGCCTGCTATAAACGTATACAGACCAGCTGATTGGTTGCCATGTGCAACTTCGCCGCTGGCTCACTTCTCCACTTTTATCACTGCTTAGTACAGGTCCCCCATAGTAAGATTTAAAGCACAAATTCTTCTTAAAGCAAAAGCACATTTGTTTTGCCTTAGTAAAGTGGCCATTTTAAATCTGACCGCTAACTTGCCGAAATCTCAGCTCTTTAAAAAAATGATGCATTTTATGTGGCCCCGACACCCAAAAGAAAAAAGTGCGGAAGGATGGGCATCAGTGAAAGGTACTGTAGGCTGGAGTAAGTGCAGAGGAGAGTAGAAAGAATGTAATTACTCCAGTTGGTTTAATATCTAAAAGTATATTTAAATATAACAATACATTGTTTTGTGTTTTTTTTTAATCATAAAAAAAGACACTTTGCATATAAACAATATACTTTGTCACAGAACAATGTTAATTGTGCCGGATTCCTTTGTAATAATGCAATTAATGCAGAGAACCTATTATCACAGTAAAACTTCAGCTACTGTAAGTCAGTGTAGGACAAAGTAATGCAATAGTCATGAGTGGAGTAGCTTTAGTTGGTGCAAGGGGTGCTATTGCTATGGTACCCAGAGGCTTAGGGTCCCCAGCTCACAGAGCCGGCCTTAGCTATAGGCAGGCTAGGCATTTGCCTAGGGCATTCAAGCATGTCTAGGGGCATCCAAGCATGTCCCTGCAGTATCTCATGCTGAGAGGGACAGTCCGCAAACTAACTGTTACTTTCCAAATGTATTCAATCAGTACTTGTATACACTGCTGTTTACATTTGTCAAAAAAAATGCACACTGTGCCTTAAACTTCCTCCGACATGCTTGAATGCCCCTGACTTGTGAGACCTCAGACAGACAGCAGAAGCCCAGTAAATGCAATTCCTGGACCTGTGACATTTTCAATGACTATATAAGGTTATTACTGGATGGCTTCTTATGATATCACGTGTATTTTGGAAGAATGCTTCACAGAAACCTGACATCACCTATACTGCTTGTGCACATGGGGGAGGGGGACCCTGCCATCCTGTGTGTGTCCCTTATCCCTGTGCAAACCCCAGGTGTCTGCAGGGACATAACATGGGCAGTGTTCTCCCCACACTTTATTTCCTAGTCAGTCCATACCGTAAAATTCCCCTGCCATCTAGCACTGTAACGTGGTCAGTAAGTTGCGTTGTGCTATTTCTATATGAAACATCAGTGCAGCGTGACTTTTGGACACATCAGACTGGAGGGCAGAGCATTTAGCTCCCACAGTATAAAGTAAAGTGCATGCAGTTAACGGGAGTAACAGACACCAGCAAACACACTGAATAGTGAAGAGAATGGACAGTTTCTACATGTTTGATACTGATCTTTTTGTATAACCAGCAAGTGTGGCAGTATCTGTGGCAGTATATGTGTATTATGGGCATTACTAATGTGGGGCATATGTGTAAGGTGCATTACTGTGTGGCATTATGTGTATTATGGGCATTACTAATGTGGGGCATATGTGTAAGGTTCCTTTACTGTGTGGAATTATATGTATTATGGTAATTACTGTGTGGCATTGTGCAGAGTTGAACTGGCCCACAGGGTAACCCCCCGGTGGGCCCCACTACCTGAGTGTTGCAGGTACAGATGCAGAACTAGCGGCGGAGCGAGGGGGCACCAGACAAAATTTTGCCTAGGGCATCAAATTGGCTAGGGCCGGCTCTGCCAGCTCATAAAGTTGTCTACCAACACCCAACTGCCTCCTAAGAAATTGGGTGCGGCCCGTTACTTGGGCCTGAAAAGGGGGACTTGTCAGTCGTAGTCTCTGTCTCTCCCTCGCAGTAAAGCTCCACAATAATATGATCCCTTTCCTGCAGTCCTGTTTTACAGTCACAGACACAGCTGAGCTAATCAGTAAGCCCAGCAATGTCAGAGTGTCGGCTTCTTCTTGTGTAAAGCATTTGAGAAGCTGGGGGGGTGAGACCGTGTGCTGAAATTAAGATGATCTCCTCTGAAAATAGAATGTGCTGCATTAGGAAGTATCCCCCTCAGTGGAAGAGAATTGTCCCGAAACGCGTCGGCAGCAGGAGATAGGGGTGTGGGGGGTAATTCCAAGTTGATCGCAGCAGGAAATTTTTTAGCAGTTGGGCAAAACCATGTGCACTGCAGGGGAGGCAGATATAACGTGCAGAAAGAGTTAGATTTGGGTGGGTTATTTTATTTCTGTGCATTTAATACTGGCTGCTTTATTTTTACACTGCAAATTAGATTGCAGATTGAACACATCACACCCAAATCTAACTCTCTCTGCACGTTATATCTGCCTCCCCTGCAGTGCACATGGTTTTGCCCAACTGCTAAAAAATTCCTGCTGCGATCAACTTGGAATTACCCCCGTGAACCGAGCTGATAAGGTACCAGGCTGGCCAGAAGGAAGTGCAATCGGGCACAGAGGAGGCAGGTTCCGGAGCCGGCGACTCCATATTGATATCTAGTGCCCCGTACTGCACAGATCTCTGGTAATCCTCCACCTTGAGTGTTTCTCAATTTAAGGATTCGTTTTATTCGTTACTAAGAGATACAGTGCACAATAATAAGAATTTACTCACCGGTAATTCTATTTCTCGTAGTCCGTAGTGGATGCTGGGTACTCCGTAAGGACCATGGGGTATAGACGGGCTCCGCAGGAGACTGGGCACTCTTAAAAGAAAGATTAGGTACTATATCTGGTGTGCACTGGCTCCTCCCTCTATGCCCCTCCTCCAGACCTCCGTTAGGGAAACTGTGCCCGGAAGAGCTGACATTACTAGGAAAGGATTTGGAATCCAGGGTAAGACTCATACCAGCCACACCAATCACACCGTACAACTCGTGATAACTATACCCAGTTAACAGTATGAACAATAACTGAGCCTCTCTCAACAGATGGCTCATACAATAACCCTTTAGTTAAGCAATAACTATATACATGTATTGCAGAGAGTCCGCACTTGGGACGGGCTCCCAGCATCCACTACGGACTACGAGAAATAGAATTACCGGTGAGTAAATTCTTATTTTCTCTGACGTCCTAGTGGATGCTGGGTACTCCGTAAGGACCATAAGGATTATACCAAAGCTCCCAAACGGGCGGGAGAGTGCGGATGACTCTGCAGCACCGAATGAGCAAACTCAAGGTCCTCCTCAGCCAGGGTATCAAACTTGTAGAATTTTGCAAAAGTGTTTGAACCCGACCAAGTAGCAGCTTGGCAAAGTTGTAAAGCCGAGACCCCTCGGGCAGCCGCCCAAGAAGAGCCCACCTTCCTCGTGGAATGGGCTTTTACTGATTTAGGATGCGGCAGTCCAGCCGCAGAATGTGCAAGCTGAATCGTGCTACAGATCCAGCGAGCAATAGTCTGCTTTGAAGCAGGAGCACCCAGCTTGTTGGGTGCATGCAGGATAAATAGCGAGTCAGTTTTTCTGACTCTAGCCGTCCTGGAAACATAAAGTTTCAGGGCCCGGACTACGTCCAGCAACTTGGAATCCTCCAAGTCCCTAGTAGCCGCAGGCACCACAATAGGTTGGTTCAAATGAAACGATGATACCACCTTAGGGAGAAATTGGGGACGAGTCCTCCATTCTGCCCTTTCCATATGGAAGATCAGATATGGGCTTTTACATGACAAAGCCGCCAATTCTGACACACGCCTAGTCCAAGCTAAGGCCAAAAGCATGACCACTTTCCACGTGAGATATTTTAGCTCCACGGTCTTAAGTGGCTCAAACCAGTGGGATTTTAGGAATCCAACACACGTTAAGATCCCAAGGTGCCACTGGAGGCACAAAAGGGGCTGAATATGCAGCACCCCTGTAACAACGTCCGAACTTCAGGCAGTGAAGCCAGTTCTTTTTGAGAGAAAAAGGGATAGGGCCAAAATCTTGGCCTTTATGGATCCTAATTTTAGGCCCATAGTCACTCCTGACTGTAGGAAGTGCAGGAATCGACCCCCCTGGAATTCCTCTGTAGGGCCTTCCCGGCCACACACCAAGCAACCTATTTTCGCCATATACAGTGAAAAAGTCTTGCTGTCACGTCTTTCCTAGCCTTTATCAGCGTAGGAATAACTGCATCCGGAATGCCCTTTTCCGCTAGGATCCGGCGTTCAACCGCCATGCCGTCCAACGCAGCCGCGGTAAGTCTTGGATCAGACAGGGTCCCTGTTGCAACATGTCCTGACTGAGAGGCAGAGGCCATGGGTCCTCTGAGAGCATTTCTTGCAGTTCCGGGTACCGAGTCCTTCTTGGCCAATCCGGAGCAAAGAATATTGTTCACACTCCTCCGTTTATTACAATTCTCAGCCCTTGGGTCTGAGAGGAAGAGGAGGGAATATATAGACCGACTGGAACACCCACGGTGTTACTAGTGCGACCACAGCTATCGCCTGAGAGTCCCTTGACCCAGCGTAAAACCTTTTTTATCTTTTTATTGAGGTGGGACGCCATGTAGTCCACCTGAGGCAGTTTCCATCAATTTGCAAAACTGCGTGAAGACTTCCTGATGAAGTCACCACTTTCCCGGGTGGAGGTCCAGCGAAAAATTCTGGTGGCTTCTACCCTCGCCACCCTGCTCATTGTGCCGCCCTGGCGGTTTACATGAGCCCCTGCGGTCTGACTGGATCAGAACCGGTTGGCCGCGAAGCAGGAACTCCGCTTAACTTAGGGCGTTGTATATGGCCCTTAGTTCCAGGATATTGATGTGAAGGCTAGTCTGTTGGCTTGACCACAAACCTTGGAATTTTCTTCCCTGTGTAACTGCCCCCCACCCTCGGAGGCTTGCATCCGTGGTCACCAGGACCCAGTCCTGAATGCCGAATCTGCGGCCCTCGAGAAGGTGAGCACTCCGCAGCCACCACAGGAGAGACACCCTGGCCCTGGGGGATAGGGTGATAACCGATGCATCTGAAGAGGTGATCCGGACCACTTGTCCAGTAAGTTCCATTGTCCTTGCATGGAACCAGCCGAAGGGGATGGCCTCGTATGATGCCATCATCCTTCCCAGGACTCGAGTGCAGTGATGCACTGACACCTGTTTTGGTTTCCAATGGATTCCTGACCAGTGTCATGAGCTCCTGAGCTCTCTCTATCGGGAGATAAACCCTCTTCTGGTCTGTGTCTAGGATCATGCCTAGGCGAGGCAGATGAGCTGTAGGAACCAACTGCGACTTCGGAATATATAGAATCCAGTCGTGTTGCCGTTTCACTTCCAGAGAAGGTGATACGCTGTCCAGCAACTGCTCTCTTGATCTCGCTTTTATGAGGAGATCATCTAAGTATGTGATAATAGTGACACCTTGCTTCCGCAGGAGTACCATCATATCCGCCATTACCTTGGTGAAATTGGTAATGACAATCCCGTACCGCAATTCTGAGGTACGCCTGATGAGGTGGATAAATGGGGACACGAAGGTATGCATCCCTTATGTCCCGATTCATTTCAGGCTTGCAATGACCGCTCTTAGCGATTCTATCTTGAACCTGAACCTTTTCAGGTATATGTTCAGGGATTTTAATTCAATATGGGTCTAACCGAACCGTCTCGTTTCGGGATTATAACATGGTCGAATAATAACACCCTCTTGTTGAAAGAAGGGGACCCTTGACCACCACCTGTTGAAGATACAATTTACAAATTGCAGTTAACACTGGCTCCCTCTCTTGGGGGGAAGCCCGCCGGGTCCTCGGTGAGGGGGCATCTTCTCACAGTCCAGCCTGTATCCCCGCGATACAATTTCTATTGCCCAGGGATCTAACAGGGAGTGAACCCACTTGTGGCTGAACTTACGAAGGCGTGTCCCCACCTGGCCTAGCTCCGCCTGTGGAGCCCCAGCGACATGCGGTGGATTTTTGTAGAGGCCGGGGAGGACTTCTGTTCCTGGGGACTAGCTGTGTTGTACAGCTTTTTTCCTTTGCCCCCGGCTCTGACAAGAAAGGACGCACCTCAGACTTTCTTGTTTCTTTATTCGAAAAGCTGCATTTAATAATGTCATGCTTTCCTAGGCTGTGCAGGAATATAAGGCAAAATATCAGAATTACCAGCTATAGCTGTGGAGACCAGGCCCGAGAACCTTTCTCCACACAATCCTCAGCCTTCCATATGCCTCTTAAGTCGGCATCATCTGTCCAATGTATATTCTACAGGACACGTCAAGCAGAAATCGACATAGCTTTTTTCTCTAGGACCCAGTATACTCATGTCCCTTTGGGCATGCTTTATAATTATATATCTATCACTTAAGACAGCATCTTAAAATATTTATATGCATACTAGGGTCTCAATCTCTGCTGATAAGGTACCTGTCCACGCTGCCACAGCGCTATAAACCCATGCCGACACAATCGCCGGTCTGGGTAGTATACTAGAATATGCACACTATCTGCAGGATCCCTGAGAATAGCTAGTGCAAACAGGACACCCAAGGGGAAGATTCTCAACCCATCCTGGCCCTAGTGGGGAAAGGATACAGCCTGAGAATTCTCTTGTGGGAAGCTGCCGTCTCTTGTCTGGAGATTCCCGCTCTTTTTCCTCATGAGAGGAGGGAAATTTACCTCAGCATTCTTCCCCTTAACATGTGTACTCTCGTGTCAGGGACAGATGAGTCATCAGTGATATGCAAATCATCTTTTATTCCAATAATCATATATTGAATATCTTTTAGCCCTCTTGGCTGTAACTTTGCATTATCGTAGTCGACAGTGGAGTTAAACTCCGTGTCGATACTTTGTTATTTTGGATAGTGAACATAGAGAGACTCTGAAGGACTCTGTGACATAGGGACAGACCAGGGTAGATTTCCTTTCTGTTCCCTAACCTTTTGTGCAATAATTTCACCTCAGCACTTACACATATCCAAACAGGTGTCGGCGTTGTTGACGGAGACACCCTCCCACACACTTATCCGCTCTATCACCTCCTTAGAGAAGCCTTTTACCTCAGACATGTCGACACACGCGTACCGACACACCACACACACACAGGGGATGCTCTATTTGAAGACAGTTCCCCCACCAGGCCCTTTGGAGAGAGAGAGAGTATGCCAGCACACACCACAGCGCTATATAATACAGGGATGTACACTATACTGAGTGATTTTTCCCCTATAGCAGCTTATATACACAGTTTTGCGCCTAAATTTATGTGCCCCCCTCTCTTTTTTACCTTTTGTGTACCAGGATACTGCAGGGGAGAGCCTGGGGAGCTTCCTTCCAGCTGAGCTGTGAAGAGAAAATGGCGCCGGTGTGCTGAGGAAGAAGGCCCGGCCCCCTCAGCGGCGGGCTTCTGTCCTTTTATGTACTGTAATGGCGGGGGTTAATGCACATATACAGTTTATCAGACTGTATTATGTGCTTTTCGCCAAGTAAGGTAATCTAATTGCTGCCCAGGGCGCCCCCCCCCCCCCAGCGCCCTGCACCCATCAGTGACCGGAGTGTGTGGTGTGCTAAGGGAGCAATGGCGCACAGCTGCAGTGCTGTGCGCTACCTTAATGAAGACCGGAGTCTTCAGCCGCCGATTTTCAACTTCTCTTCGTTCTTCTGGCTCTGCAAGGGGGACGGCGGCGCGGCTCCGGACGGCCGAGGACTGGGCCTGTGTTCGATCCCTCTGGAGCTAATGGTGTCCAGTAGCCTTAGAAGCCCAAGCTAGCTGCAAGCAGGTAGGTTCGCTTCTCTCCCCTCAGTCCCACGTAGCAGTGAGTCTGTTGCCAGCAGATCTCACTGAAAATAAAAAACCTAACAAATACTTTCTTTTCTAGGAAGCTCAGGAGAGCCCCTAGGGTGCATCCAGCTCTGGCCGGGCACAGATACTAACTGAGGTCTGGAGGAGGGGCATAGAGGGAGGAGCCAGTGCACACCAGATATAGGGGCAGATGTATTAACCTGGAGAAGGCATAAGGAAATGATAAACCAGTGATATGTGCAAGGTGATAAAGGCACCAGCCAATCAGATCCTAACTGTTAATTTACATATTGGAGCTGATTGGCTGGTACCTTTATCACCTTGCACATATCACTGGTTTATCACTTCCTTATGCCTTCACCAGGTTAATACATCTGCCCCATAGTACCTAATCTTTCTTTTAAGAGTGCCCAGTCTCCTGCGGAGCCCGTCTATACCCCATGGTCCTTACGGAGTACCCAGCATCCACTAGGACGTCAGAGAAATACACTTTTTTATTGCTGTATTTTGCTATATTACATTTTTTCTTTTAAATTACTACACTATATCCATTTTTTATGCTTCTTTTTATATGAGATATATTGGAGACACGACTGCGATCGTACAAGAGATCCATCTAAGGGAAGTATCTCCCAGCCATTCCACACTAGCGCACCCACTGACCTTTTTTTGCATGCTATACACTATTACTGCATGGTGCATAAAATGAACTAGGGCACTATTAGTGCATGGTGCATAAAATGAAGTAGGGCACTATTACTGCATGGTGCATAAAATGAAGTAGGGCACTATTACTGCATGGTGCATAAAATGAAGTAGGGCACTATTACTGCATGGTGCATAAAATGAAGTAGGGCACTATTACTGCATGGTGCATAAAATGAAGTAGGGCACTATTACTGCATGGTGCATAAAGTGAAGTAGGGCACTATTACTGCATGGTGCATAAAATGAAGTAGGGCACTATTACTGCATGGTGCATAAAATGAAGTAGGGCACTATTACTGCATGGTGCATAGCATGAACTAGGGCACTATTACTGCATGGTGCATAAAATGAAGTAGGGCACTATTACTGCATGGTGCATAAAATGAAGTAGGGCACTATTACTGCATGGTGCATAAAGTGAAGTAGGGCACTATTACTGCATGGTGCATAAAATGAAGTAGGGCACTATTACTGCATGGTGCATAAAATGAAGTAGGGCACTATTACTGCATGGTGCATAGCATGAACTAGGGCACTATTACTGCATGGTGCATAAAATGAACTAGGGCACTATTATGGGTCATATAATGAACAACCATTGTGGAGAGTAGTGTCTATCTAAAACCATTGGGGAGTGGCCCCTTCAAAATGTTATGGGGCCCACTGCAGATCCAACAAAGAGGCCAGGAAATCTACATCTTCCAAACATAGATTATTCCCCCACCATGGCGGCGGCGGCGCCCCCCCCCCCATTTTTTATGAAGCAAAGGGTGTTGCCCCCAAACGGCAGCAGACTGTCAATCACTGACAGACTGCTGCCAATCTGCATCCGACATCGCACACCGGCACTGCACATGTACAGCATGGGTCCAGCGCATGAGTAAAGTGAAAGTAAATCTGTACTTTGCAACATGTGCTGCGCCGCCAACCACATCTGAATTAGGCACAGAAGGACAGATACTTCCTCTTGTTCCTTTGCTGCATTGTGTACGCAGCTTGCGAATCCTGGCATAGCGTGAGCCGTGCGTACACACACTCCCACTGCCATTGAATTAACATTGCAGACCCGCGGTAGAAAAGGTCGACATGTAAAAGGTAGACACCACTTTTTTGTTTTTTTTTCAAACTTTTTCATCCTTTACCATCCACGTGCACTACAATTGGGAATAGTAACCTGTGCCGAGCGCAGTGGTAGTGAAGCGAGGCACCTTGCCGGGAGCGTGGGCTTACAAGTGGTTTAACATTGAAAATGACACCCTAAAAATAAAAAAATTGGTGTCAACCTTTTTGTGTCGACCATTTCCATGTCAACCTTTTGACTATGCTGACCTTTTGTACCTGTCGACCAGTTCAAGTATCTACCTTTTACATGTCGACCAATTCACCCTGTTTTTTTACATGTTGACCAACAGTATTGACCCTGTCAACCTTTTGACTAGTTGCATGTCGATTATATGGGGTCGGACTATTGACTGTCGAGTGTATTTTAGCTTCGCAGAAGTGCGAACGAAAGGATCGCAGAGCGGCTACAAAATAATTTTGTGCAGTGTCAGAGTAGCTTCAGACCTACTCAGCGCTTGCGATGACTTCAGACTGTTCAGTTCCTGTTTTGACGTCACAACAAGCCCTGCGTTCGTCCAGCCACGCCTGCTATTTTCCTGGCACGCCTACGTTTTTTCGAACACTCCCTGAAAACGGCCAGTTGACACCCAGAAACGCCCTCTTCCTGTCAATCACTCTGCGGCCAGCAGTGCGACCGAAAAGCTTCGCTAGACCTTGTGTGAAACTACATAGTTCGTTATAATAGTACGTCACGCGTGCGCATTGCTACGCATGCGCAGAAGTGCCATTTTTTTTTGCCTGATCGCTGCGCAGCGAAAGAAAGCAGCTAGCGAACAACTCGGAATGACCCCCAATGTTTGAAGTAATATCCACCTGCTGGATGGTTGGGCAGGTGCCTATCTGGATATTATTCCCCACGGAAAGTGCTACCTTCTTGCCAGACACAACATTGCAGATGCAGGACAGAATGTGAAGTTCTTTGCTGGTAAAGAGGACACATTTATTAGAGTTTTTATGAAGTAATTACTTTAATGCGGTCTGCTCTATCAAGGTACATGTGCGTCTGTGTACTCAACTGCGTGGCAACTGAAGTAAACTCTTTAGCTGTATGACGGTCCCTTCCCTCGAGCCATCATTTTCATTCTGAGAAGGTGTTTAATGTTACCGCCAACACCATCCACAACTCCTTTACCATGTGAAGTCGCAAAGAATTGTACTTCCAGGTAACATTTTTGTAATACCTATGTGATAGAATTTGAAGCTCCTTCACCATTTACTTGTTTTTGAATTGTGACGAAGGACCATCGCTCCAAATCACATCTCAGTTTATCCCATGATTGGGGGTAATTCAGACCTGATCACTCGCTAACGTTTTTTGCACCGCTGCGATCAGGTCAGAACTGCGCATGCGTATGCACCACAATGCACAGGTGCGTTGTGCGGGTACAAAGCGGTTTGTTGCTCTGCGTTGGGTTTGTGCGAAGAATCCATTCGCATGGGCGATCGCAAGGTGATTGGCAGGAAGAGGGCGTTTGTGGGTGGCAACTGACCGTTTTCAAGGAGTGGTTGGAAAAACGCAGGCGTGTCCAAGCGTTTGCAGGGACGTCAATTCCGGTCCCGGACAGGCTGAAGTGATCGCAGCGGTTGAGCAAGTCCTGGCCTACTCAGAAACTGCACAAGATCTTTTTGTATCGCTCGACTATACGAACGCAGCACTGAAAAAAACAGCTAGCGAGCGATCAGGTCTGAATTAGCCCCATTGTCCGTCTTGGTCACTTTGTGGCGTTTTTGCTTTAGCTCTCTGCATCCTTGTCTTGTCCCTTTCATACTTCTTACAATCATCCTTCTGTTTGGTGGTCATGTTTTCTTTTTTCCTCCTTAGCCCAATGATTCTTTTCCTCTCTTTTTCTTGAAACCTAGCTCAATTAATTGCTTTTTGCTTGCTCTCATCTTTTTCATACACAAAGCACTTTTAGATTTTTTGGTGACTTCCTCCATGATTACAGCTCTGAAAAAAAACTTTACTAGGCGACAACAACCATCCAAACATCCTGTCAAACTAGGGCCTTTCATGATGATGAATTGCCATGATTAGGTCTGAGCTGAATCATTTGGGAATATGCCTAGGCCTAAATATCAGGTAACCTATAGCCTATAGCAAGTAAACTATTGGCTGGAGTAGTTTACCTAGTTGAATGAATCTAGTCATTTCAGTTGTGGGCAGGGGAGGATTGGGAACAAAGGGGGTAATTCCAAGTTGATCGCAGCAGGATTTTTTGATAGCAATTGGGCAAAACCATGTGCACTGCAGCGGAGGCAGATATAACGTGCAGAAAGAGTTAGATTTGGGTGGGTTATTTTTAGTGATGTGCACCGGACATTTTTCAGTTTTGTGTTTTGGTTTTGGATTCGGTTCCGCGGCCGTGTTTTGGATTCGGACGCGTTTTGGCAAAACCTCACCGAAAATGTTTTGTCGGATTCGGGTGTTTTTTTTACAAAAACCCTAAAAAACAGCTTAAATCATAGAATTTGGGGGTCATTTTGATCCCATAGTTTTATTAACCTCAATAACCATAATTTCCACTCATTTCCAGTCTATTCTGAACACCTCACACCTCACAATATTATTTTTAGTCCTAAAATTTGCACCGAGGTCGCTGGATGGCTAAGCTAAGCGACACAAGTGGCCGACACAAACACCTGGCCCATCTAGGAGTGGCACTGCAGTGTCAGGCAGGATGGCACTTCAAAAAAATAGTCCCCAAACAGCACATGATGCAAAGAAAAAAAGAGGCGCACCAAGGTCGCTGTGTGACTAAGCTAAGCGACACAAGTGGCCGACACAAACACCTGGCCCATCTATGAGTGGCACTGCAGTGTCAGGCAGGATGGCACTTCAAAAAAAATAGTCCCCAAACAGCACATGATGCAAAGAAAAAAAGAGGCGCACCAAGGTCGCTGTGTGACTAAGCTAAGCGACACAAGTGGCCGACACAAACACCTGGCCCATCTAGGAGTGGCACTGCAGTGTCAGGCAGGATGGCACTTTAAAAAAATAGTCCCCAAACAGCACATGATGCAAAGAAAAAAAGAGGCGCACCAAGGTTGCTGTGTGACTAAGCTAAGCGACACAAGTGGCCGACACAAACACCTGGCCCATCTAGGAGTGGCACTGCAGTGTCAGGCAGGATGGCACTTCAAAAAAATAGTCCCCAAACAGCACATGATGCAAAGAAAAAGAGAGGCGCACCAAGGTCGCTGTGTGACTAAGCTAAGCGACACAAGTGGCCGACACAAACACCTGGCCCATCTAGGAGTGGCACTGCAGTGTCAGGCAGGATGGCACTTCAAAAAAATTGTCCCCAAACAGCACATGATGCAAAGAAAAAAAGAGGCGCACCAAGGTCGCTGTGTGACTAAGCTAAGCGACACAAGTGGCCGACACAAACACCTAGCCCATCTAGGAGTGGCACTGCAGTGTCAGGCAGGATGGGACTTCAAAAAAATTGTCCCCAAACAGCACATGATGCAAAGAAAAAAAGAGGCGCACCAAGGTCGCTGTGTGACTAAGCTAAGCGATACAAGTGGCCGACACAAACACCTAGCCCATCTAGGAGTGGCACTGCAGTGTCAGGCAGGATGGCACTTCAAAAAAATTGTCCCCAAACAGCACATGATGCAAAGAAAAAAAGAGGCGCACCAAGGTCGCTGTGTGACTAAGCTAAGCGACACAAGTGGCCGACACAAACACCTGGCCCATCTAGGAGTGGCACTGCAGTGTCAGGCAGGATGGCACTTCAAAAAAATAGTCCCCAAACAGCACATGATGCAAAGAAAAAAAGAGGCGCACCAAGGTCGCTGTGTGACTAAGCTAAGCGATACAAGTGGCCGACACAAACACCTAGCCCATCTAGGAGTGGCACTGCAGTGTCAGGCAGGATGGCACTTCAAAAAAATTATCCCCAAGCAGCACATGATGCAAAGAAAAAAAGAGGCGCACCAAGGTCGCTGTGTGACTAAGCTAAGCGACACAAGTGGCCGACACAAACACCTGGCCCATCTATGAGTGGCACTGCAGTGTCAGACAGGATGGCACTTCAAAAAAATAGTCCCCAAACAGCACATGATGCAAAGAAAAAAAGAGGCGCACCAAGGTCGCTGTGTGACTAAGCTAAGCGACACAAGTGGCCGACACAAACACCTGGCCCATCTATGAGTGGCACTGCAGTGTCAGACAGGATGGCACTTCAAAAAAATTGTCCCCAAACAGCACATGATGCAAAGAAAAAAAGAGGCGCACCAAGGTCGCTGTGTGACTAAGCTAAGCGATACAAGTGGCCGACACAAACACCTAGCCCATCTAGGAGTGGCACTGCAGTGTCAGGCAGGATGGCACTTCAAAAAAATTGTCCCCAAACAGCACATGATGCAAAGAAAAAAAGAGGCGCACCAAGGTCGCTGTGTGACTAAGCTAAGCGACACAAGTGGCCGACACAAACACCTGGCCCATCTATGAGTGGCACTGCAGTGTCAGACAGGATGGCACTTCAAAAAAATTGTCCCCAAACAGCACATGATGCAAAGAAAAAAAGAGGCGCACCACAGGTATAGAATGTAGATGGATAGTATACTTAATGACGACACAGAGGTAGGTACAGCAGTGGCCTTCCGTACTGCTATATATAGTATACTGGTGGTCACTGTGTCAGCAAACTGCAAAACTAAAATGCACCACAGGTATAGAATGTAGATGGATAGTATACTTAATGACGACACAGAGGTAGGTACAGCAGTGGCCTTCCGTACCGTACTGCTATTATATATAGTATACTGGTGGCCACTGTGTCAGCAAACTGCAAAACTAAAATGCACCACAGGTATAGAATGTAGATGGATAGTATACTTAATGACGACACAGAGGTAGGTACAGCAGTGGCCTTCCGTACTGCTATATATAGTATACTGGTGGTCACTGTGTCAGCAAACTGCAAAACTAAAATGCACCACAGGTATAGAATGTAGATGGATAGTATACTTAATGACGACACAGAGGTAGGTACAGCAGTGGCCTTCCGTACTGCTATATATAGTATACTGGTGGTCACTGTGTCAGCAAACTGCAAAACTAAAATGCACCACAGGTATAGAATGTAGATGGATAGTATACTTGATGACGACACAGAGGTAGGTACAGCAGTGGCCTTCCGTACCGTACTGCTATTATATATAGTATACTGGTGGTCACTGTGTCAGCAAACTGCAAAACTAAAATGCACCACAGGTATAGAATGTAGATGGATAGTATACTTAATGACGACACAGAGGTAGGTACAGCAGTGGCCTACTATACCGTAATGCTATATATTATATACTGGTGGTCACTGGTCAGCAAAACTCTGCACTGTACTCCTCCTATATAATATTATACTGGTGGTCCCCAGTCCCCACAATAAAGCAGCACACTGAGCACAGATATGGAGTGTTTTTCAGGCAGACAACGTATACTGGTGGTCACTGTCAGCAAAACTCTGCACTGTACTCCTGCTATATAATACAGCTGCTCCCCAGTCCCCACAATTAAGCAGTGTGAGCACAGATATATGCAGCACACTGAGCACAGATATGGAGTGTTTTTTTCAGGCAGAGAACGGATAACTGGTGGTCACTGATCAGCAAAACTCTGCACTATACTCCTCCTATATTATACAGCTGCTCCCCAGCCCTCCCCACAATTAAGCAATAGTGCACAATCAAGTTCAACAATAACGGAGAGGACGCCAGCCACGTCCTCTCCCTAACATTTCCAATGCACGAGTGAAAATGGCGGCGACGCGCGGCTGCTTATATAGAATCCGAATCTCGCGAGAATCCGACAGCGGGATGATGACGTTTGGGCGTTCGGGCGCGCTCGGGTTACCCGAGCCATACGGGAGAATCTGAGTATGGCTCGTGTAAAAAGGGTGAAGTTCGGGGGGGTTCGGTTTCCGAGAAACCGAACCCGCTCATCACTAGTTATTTTATTTCTGTGCAGGGTAAATACTGGCTGCTTTATTTTTACACTGCAAATTAGATTGCAGATTGAACACACCACACCCAAATCTAACTCTCTCTGCACATGTTATATCTGCCTCCCCTGCAGTGCACATGGTTTTGCCCAATTGCTAACAAAAATCCTGCTGCGATCAACTTGGAATTACCCCCAAAAAGCGGCCCTGGAAAAATTTGTACTAGTGGCTCCACATGGGCAGCACCAGAGGTGTAAGGTCTAGCCATGGGGCATGGCAGCAGCACCCTCCCCCCAAGACTTTCCAGATAGTGGGCATGTCCAGCATCAAGGGGGGGAGTTAAAAGGAAATAAAATTAAATATTATGAGCACATTATATGATACAACTTTAGAATTTAGGAAACTATATCATTCTTTAGAAAGATATATTTTCTTGCTTATTACACCAACCGTATCCCAATCACTATTCACTTAATCTTATATGTCAGCCAAGCAGGCAGACAGAGCATACACTAGATCATCTGCAATCACAGGCTAAGTGGCAAAATCATTTTCATATAAGCAAATTATTTTGCATCTTATTCATTATGTCTATAAATAGGACCACATGTCCTCAAACAAAACAGACCCTACGGGTGCGTCGGCCCTCCGGGGATTTTCCCTGTAAGCCCTATGGCCAATCCGCCTCTGGTTGTGGGGAGGAAACAACTAACTAATTGCACCATAGTTCAGTTTTAAATGTTAGTGAAATAATGTTATCTCTGCCCCACAGATGACAAAATCAACAATAACTTCTAGGTAATGATATGTAATTTTTCAATTATCATTGAAGGTTAGGTACATGTATGACCCAACACTGTTCCTAAATTAGAATGGCAGAGGTTCCCAAATGCGGTCCAAGTTTTGGGTAAATCCATGCTGACTTAGGGGGTAATTCCAAGTTGATCGCAGTAGGAAATTTTTTAGCAGTTGGGCAAAACCATGTGCACTGCAGGGAGGGCAGATATAACATTTGCAGAGAGAATTAGATTTGGGTGGGTTATTTTGTTTCTGTGCAGGGTAAATACTGGCTGCTTTATTTTTAACGCAGAGAGCGAACGGATTGGAATGACCCCCTTAGGTAGATGGTTATTCAGAGATGGATGCCGATCACTGCATACGCAGCAAGATCTGAGTCCATCTCACATGCTGGTGGCTACCCAGCACAGGGCAAGTCCGCCCAACATGTGTAGGGCCGCCTCACGATGCATCCGCAATTTAATTGCGGACACATGGAGTCAAGGTTGACCCCTGAGCTATCTGGCGGTCCGCCACCATTTCTTTTAATCGGAGCAGCTGCATGTGACGTCATGCAGCTGCCCCGAAAACGCTCCTGGCACGCCCCCGTTCGGCCCACTGCGCCTGTGAAACGACATTTTGGAATGTCATTTAAAATGTTCCTTCTTTGTATGAAACCCTTACAAATATTTAAAAAACGTTGTTTATAAGCTATAGTTTCATATAAAAAAAATACAAAAATAGCAAAAATGTCAAACTTACTTTCCTAGAACATGCAACCAATGTTGACAGCATGTGACAAATCAGATGATGGCGGCCATCTTTTTAATACTTTCAGGACTGAAGAAGCTAATAACATTAAAGTTAACAAATAAAATATTTGTTAAGGTCTTGACAATTTACTCATTTTTATGGAATGGCCTTAAAACAACAACTTAAGTGAAGGTGGTTAATTGTTTTCCAGTGTACAACACTGTTTATACAAAGAAAGAAAGAAATGTATCAGTAATACCGACTGTTCGCTAAATTCTGTAGCGGTGAAGATAGAAAGGATGGAGAGAGTAGAAAAATAATTAACTTTCAACAGATTGCGGGAAACAACATATTGTATATCCGCTGTACTACAGTGCCTATTTGGATATTATGAGTATATCAGTATGGCAATATCCGCTGATGCAATAATTACTTCACCTATACAAAGTACCTTTACAATAGAGTGCTATTGGCTCACAGGTACAGTACTTGCTCCTAAGAGATCTAGACTAAGGTCAGGGGCAGTCAATGGTGAAATCAGAATCTAGGTAAAAATCCGGGGTCAACAGTAGGCAGAGGTTACAGTGGATTTCAAGTAACAATCTAAGGTAAGGGCAAGCAGTGATCAAAGTGGAATCTAATAACAATCCAGGGACATGACATAGTCAAAGAGTAATCAAAGTAACAATACAAGGTCATGTGAAAATAAGATTTTAAACCTACCGGTAAATCTTTTTCTCGTAGTCCGTAGAGGATGCTGGGGACTCCGTAAGGACCATGGGGATAGACGGGCTCCGCAGGAGACATGGGCACTTTAAGAAAGACTTTGACTCTGGGTGTGCACTGGCTCCTCCCTCTATGCCCCTCCTCCAGACCTCAGTTAGAGAAACTGTGCCCAGAGGAGATGGACAGTACGAGGAAAGGATTTTTGTTAATCCAAGGGCAAGATTCATACCAGCCACACCAATCACACCGTATAACTTGTGATAAACTAACCAATTAACAGTATGAAAAAACAACATAGCATCAGTCGGAGACCGATGAAAACTATAACATAACCCTTATGTAAGCAAAACTATATACAAGTCTTGCAGAAGTATTCCGCACTTGGGACGGGCGCCCAGCATCCTCTACGGACAACAAGAAAAAGATTTACCGGTAGGTTTAAAATCTTATTTTCTCTAACGTCCTAGAGGATGCTGGGGACTCCGTAAGGACCATGGGGATTATACCAAAGCTCCCAAACGGGCGGGAGAGTGCGGATGACTCTGCAGCACCAATTGAGCAAACAGGAGGTCCTCCTCAGCCAGGGTATCAAACTTATAGAACTTTGCAAAGGTGTTTGACCCCGACCAAGTAGCAGCTCGGCACAGCTGTAGTGCCGAGACCCCTCGGGCAGCCGCCCAAGACGAGCCCACCTTCCAAGTGGAATGGGCCTTAACCGATTTCGGTAACGGTAATCCTGCCGTAGAGTGCGCCTGCTGAATCGTGTTACAGATCCAGAGAGCAATAGTCTGCTTTGAAGCAGGGCCGCCAACCTTGTTGGCTGCATACAGGACAAACAGTGCTTCTGTTTTTCTGATCCTAGCCGTTCTGGCCACGTAAATTTTCCAAGCCCTGACCACATCAAGGGACTCGGAATCCTCCAAGTCACGTGTAGCCACAGGCACGACAATAGGTTGGTTCATATGAAAGGATGAGACCACCTTAGGTAGGAATTGAGGACGGGTCCGCAATTCCGCTCTATCCATATGGAAAACCAGATAGGGGCTTTTATGTGATAAAGCCGCCAATTCCAAAACTCGCCTAGCCGAAGCCAAGGCTAACAACATGACCACCTTTCAAGTGAGATATTTCAACTCCACTGTTTTAAGTGGTTCAAACCAATGTGACTTAAGGAAACTTAACACCACGTTAAGGTCCCAAGGCGCCACCGGAGGTACAAAAGGAGGCTGAATATGTAGTACTCCCTTCACAAAAGTCTGTATCATGTAAAGAGGCCAATTCCTTTTGAAAGAAAATGGATAAGGCCGAAATCTGAACTTTAACGGAGCCTAATTTTTGGCCCAAATCCACTCCAGTTTGTAGGAAGTGAAGAAAACGGCCTAGATGGAATTCTTCCGTAGGAGCATTCCTGGCCTCACACCAAGAAACATATTTTCGCCATATACGGTGATAATGTTTAGCTGTCACATCCTTCCTAGCCTTTATTAGCGTAGGAATAACCTCATCCGGAATACCTTTTTCCGCTAGGATCCGGCGTTCAACCGCCATGCCGTCAAACGCAGCCGCGGTAAGTCTTGGAACAGACAGGGACCTTGTTGTAACAGGTCCTGCCTTAGAAGAAGAGGCCACGGATCTTCTATGAGCATTTCCTGCAGATCCGGATACCAGGTCCTTCGTGGCCAATCCGGAACAATGAGTATTGTTCTCACTCTTTTTCTTATTACCAACACCTTGGGTATGAGAGGAAGAGGAGGAAACACATAGACCGACTGGAACGCCCACGGTGTCACTAGGGCGTCCACAGCTACCGCCTGAGGGTCTCTTGACCTGGCGCAATACCTTTGTAGCTTTTTGTTGAGACGGGACGCCATCATGTCTATTTGGGGCAGTCCCCACCGACTTGCAATCTACGCGAAGACTTCCTGATGAATTCCCCACTCTCCCGGATGCAGGTCGTGTCTGCTGAGGAAGTCTGCTTCCCAGTTGTCCACTCCCGGAATGAACACTGCTGACAGAGCGCTTACATGATTTTCCGCCCAGCGAAGAATTCTGGTGGCTTCTGCCATTGCCACTCTACTCCTTGTGCTGCCTTGGCAGTTTACATGAGCTACTGCGGTGACGTTGTCTGACTGGATCAGAACTGGTCGATCGCGAAGTAAGATCTCCGCTTGACATAGGGTGTTGTATATGGCCCTTAGTTCCAGGATGTTCATGTGAAGACAAGTCTCTTGACTTGACCAAAGGCCTTGGAAATTTCTTCCCTGTGTGGCTGCTCCCCAACCTCGGAGGCTCGCGTCCGTGGTCACCAGGATCCAGTCCTGAATGCCGAACCTGCGGCCATCTAGAAGGTGAGCACTTTTCAGCCACCACAGGAGAGATACTCTGGCCCTGGGGGACAGGGTGATCCGCTGATGCATTTGCAGATGTGACCCGGACCATTTGTCCAATAGGTCCCATTGGAAGGTCCTTGCATGGAATCTGCTGTAGGGAATGGCTTCGTATGTCGCCACCATTTTTCCCAGGACTTGAGTGCAATGACGTATTGACACTTGTTTTGGCTTCAACAGGTTCATGACTAGAGTCATGAGTTCCTGCGCTTTTTCTGTCGGAAGAAAAACCCTCTTCTGGTCTGTGTCCAGAATCATGCCCAAGAAGGGCAGACGAGTTGTAGGATTCAGCTGCGACTTTGGAATATTGATAATCCAGCCGTGTCGCTGTTACGTTCCTGGTGCTCAGAACAAGAGAGATGTTGCGTAGTGAGTCCAGAGCACCAGAACGTGACGCTGAAATAAGGTGTGGTATGGAAATAGCCCCTAGCAGCCTACCTCCATTGTTTCACCCGTGTGGTCAGTTCACGCCTGCGTGACTATGGTTTCTTGGGCCCAAGGCAGCCGCGTTTGAAGGGCGGATTAGGTCTGCCCAACTCCGATGCCCCCAGGTCTTAGAGTGAGACAAGACGTGAACCGAGACAGGATAACAACAAGGGGACCTCTAACTAAAGCAAACAGAAGGCTAGGGGCTACTAACAACCCTAAAACTAAATACATGTGCGGCACGCCGCCAAAGGAAAAGAACAACAAAGGAAATGCTGTCCACACGCCGACACTATACTGTTGTGTACCGGCGGTGACAGCATATGCAGAACCCTCTGCAAAACACCAATAACAGATATAACCAAGAAATACAGCGGCCTAGGCCGACGGACGCGGCAAAGCCGCTACTCACGGAACCTGTACAAATACTGGCAAACGGACAGGAACCCCCAATGTAGCCGACACAGGCTCTCAGAACCGGAGGACAGGCAGAATCCCAAACGACAGACCGGTGGACACCAAGAAGCCAGATACTCGACCAGGAACAGACAAAGCCACAGGACTTCTGGACAGGAACGCTTCACGGCAGGACATGGGATCAGACACGAACCGACACTGGAACCGACACTCAGAAACTGGCAGGAACTAGCTCAGAACTCAAGAACTATCACCGGCGTCTGTGTATTGCACTCAGCCAGAATATAACAGAGAGCCCTAATTAATTATGTCGTGCAGCTGTCCTGTTGCATGACTCCAAACTGACAAGATGCAATTAGCAGACAGGTTAGGCCAAACAAATGGAAACAGGCTGCAATTACACAGACTCACCACCGACAGCAAACAAGAATCTTCTAAACCAGAGAAAAGGGAAATCCTGGCCTGCAAGATAACTATAAACATAAAATAGGAATGAACCACTACCCGTGGTTCATAACAGTACCCTCTCCTTAAGGGTGGGCACCGAACACCCCATGACACCCACAGGGAACAGAAACAGAAGTATAACATAAAATACATAACCAAAATGCAAAACAGGAATGAGCCACTGCCGTGGCTCATAACAGTTCTCCCCCCTTGAGGAGGGGTCAACGGACCCCAAAATTCAGACTTTCCAAAACAAGGGATACAAAAAAAAACCTGACACACAGGTCTAACAGGCAAGAAAACAAAAAGAAGCTGTGGCAACAGCTTGTAACAGTGCCCCCCCCCTGACGGTGGCCACTGGACACAAGGCAAGGGGGAAAAAAAATCTTTTTTTTTATTTTTTATAACAAGGCAAGAGTCAATGATTATTTCTTTTTCTTCTTCTTCTTTTTACAAAGTTCTTGAGGTCTGACCAAGGTAATTCCCCAAACATTGTCTGAACTGATGGTACCTCCCAGCAAGGCTGGGTTCAAATCAGAGATTGGTTTCCTAACCTTGGAAGCTGAACTTTCAGGCAAAGTACTACTATTAGAAGAAGACAGAAAAGCACATTCTGCAGTCAAAACAACGGGCTGAGACTCTTGTGCAGTGTTTACAGTATACGGTGGACTCTCAGCAGATAAGACAGGTGACCTAGAGGAACCTGAACCAATTTCTTTGGAACCATATCTCTTAATAACTGCATCACTGAATGCTGGGGGATCCTGAAGAATGGGATCTTCAGTTTTCATTAAATTGGATGCCCACTCAAAAGGCTCCCCTCTAAAGGAATAAATCAGATAGAGCACAAGGTTCTCTGAAGTGATGCCCAGAAATGGTCTAGACAACATAATGATGTAATAGTGTTTGTAAAGCGCCAGAAATTGGACTAAGTCCACATCAAAGATTATAGATGTTGAGATATCAACAGAGTCAGGATCTGCTTCCTTCCCATCTGACTGACTAGAGTGCTCTGCTAGGACCTGGTCACTACTGACCTTACTCGAGGCTGAGACTTTCTGAACCCCACCTGGGGCAGTGGCCCTCGGAACCCCATCTGGGGCAGTGGCCCTCGGAACCCCACCTGGGGCAGTGGCCCTCGGAACCCCACCTGGGGCAGTGGCCCTCGGAACCCCACCCGGGGCAGTGGCCCTCGGAACCCCACCCGGGGCAGTGGCCCTCGGAACCCCACCCGGGGCAGTGACTTTCTGAACCCCACCCGGGGCAGTGGCCCTCTGAACCCCACCCGGGGTAGTGACTTTCTGAACCCCTCCCGGGGCAGTGGCCCTCATAACCCCCTCTGGGGCAGTGGCCTTCGGGAACCCCGCTGGGGGCAGCACCTCGGATTCTTTTACTGGGACCGGGCCGTCAGCCTCCCTCTCTGGGACCGGGCCGTCAGCCTCCCTCTCTGGGACCGGGCCGTCAGCCTCCCTCTCTGGGACCGGGCCGTCAGCCTCCCTCTCTGAGTCGATAATTATCGAAACTTCTCCCGGGACTATGACCTCCGGGACTTTTGCTGAAGCTATAACCTTCAGAACCTCCACTAACGCTATGCCTCTTGAGTCCTTTCCTGGGGAAGCGACTTCTAGACCCTTCTCTGGGGCTGTGTCTCTCGAGACCCCACTTGGGGATATTACGTCAAAGATCCCTTCTGGGGTTTTGCTTCTCGAGTTCCCTTCTAGAACTATGGTTTTAGACACCTTCTCTGGAGTTGCGCTTTTCAAGTCCCTACCTGGAGTAACAGCTTCTGAGACCCCTTCTGGTATTGACACCTGAGCTATAATATTCGATGTCCCTCTATGACCCAGAGCATCGGGCACCGCTCCAGGACTCTGGGCATCGGGTACCGCTCCAGGACTCTGGGCATCGGGTACCGCTCCAGGACTCTGGGCATCGGGCACCGCTCCAGGACCCTGGGCATCGGGCACCGCTCCAGGGGTTTGCAACTCTGCTTCAACAGGAAAATCAAGAGAGGAGAGAAACATTCTCCTTTGGTTCCTGAATCTATAATGGGGCTCCCTAGCCCAAGGACCCCAATTATAGGACAGAGTGCTTTTTAGTGTGGGTTGTGTGACAAGTGCCTCTGCCACAGTAGAGACAGGAGTAGGTCTTGTATCCTGACTCAACTTAGCCAGAGGGCAGGACTTGTCACTACACTTTGGCTTGCGCAACTCACAGGTCTGCAGATAGTGGCCTAAACATCCACAATATAGGCATAAATTTAAGTTTCTGCGACGCAGACGCTCCTCTTCTGAGAGCCTGGGCCGCAGAAAACTTTTAAACTTTTTCTCTCCAACTGAACCTGAGGATTCTCTTGTCACCATATTGTGAGCAAGAGTCTCTTTAGAGGTAGATGAACTCTCAACGACTTCTGGCAAGATAAGCAAAAATTTTTTCAGAAGGTTTTGCAGTTGCTTTAAGGATTGCTGCAAAACTTCCAGTCGCTCAGGTTTCAAAGCACTGAAAGCAGAGTTCAGGGCTGAGAGAGACGCCTGCAGGGCTTGCATAGTTGGCATAGGAGGATTTTAAACTAGACAAGACAAGGCTAAACTAGACTAGACAAGACAAGACTGGATTCTGCACAACGGACTGGATTCTGCAAACTGAATTCTAGACAGGACTGGATTCTAAACACCAGACTGAATTCTGCACACTGAATTCTAGACAGGACTGGATTCTAAACACCGGACTGGATTCTGCACACTGAATTCTAGACAGGACTGGATTCTAGACACCGGACTGGATTCTGCACACCGAGTTCTAGACAGGACTGGATTCTAGACAAAACACTTTGGCCAAAAAAGAAAAAAGTACTATTTAGCTTTGTTTCTTTTTTGTTGTATGGCCGGTGATAATGTTACGTTCCTGGTGCTCAGAACAAGAGAGATGTTGCGTAGTGAGTCCAGAGCACCAGAACGTAACGCTGAAATATGGTGTGGTATGGAAATAGCCCCTAGCAGCCTACCTCCATTGTTTCACCCGTGTGGTCAGTTCACACCTGTGTGACTATGGTTTCTTGGGCCCACGGCAGCCGCGTTTGAAGGACGGATTAGGTCTGCCCAACTCCGATGCCCCCAGGTCTTAGAGTGAGACAAGGCGTGAACCGAGACAGGATAACAACAAGGGGACCTCTAACTAAAGCAAACAGAAGGCTAGGGGCTACTGACAACCCTAAAACTAAATACATGTGCGGCACGCCGCCAAAGGAAAAGAACAACAAAGGAAATGCTGTCCACACGCCGACACTATACTGTTGTGTACCGGCGGTGACAGCATATGCAGAACCCTCTGCAAAACACCAATAACAGATATAACCAAGAAATACAGCGGCCTAGGCCGATGGATGCGGCACAAATACTGGCAAACGGACAGGAACCCCCAATGTAGCCGACACAGGCTCTCAGAACCGGAGGACAGGCAGAATCCCAAACGACAGACCGGTGGACACCAAGAAGCCAGCTACTCGACCAGGAACAGACAAAGCCACAGGACTTCTGGACAGGAATGCTTCACGGCAGGACATGGAATCAGACACTGGATCAGACACTGGAACCGACACTGGAACCGACACTCAGAAACTGGCAGGAACTAGCTCAGAACTCAAGAACTATCACTGGCGTCTGTGTATTGCACTCAGCCAGAATATAACAGAGAGCCCTAATTAATTATGTCGTGCAGCTTCCCTGTTGCATGACTCCAAACTGACAAGATGCAATTAGCAGACAGGTGAGGCCAAACACATGGAAACAGGCTGCAATTACACAGACTCACCACCGACAGCAAACAAGAATCTTCTAAACCAGAGAAAAGGGAAATCCTGGCCTGCAAGAGAACTATAAACATAAAATAGGAATGAACCACTACCCGTGGTTCATAACAGTACCCTCTCCTTAAGGGTGGGCTCCGAATACCTCATGACACCCACGGGGAACAGAAACAGAAGTATAACATAAAATACATAACCAAAATGCAAAACAGGAATGAGCCACTGCCGTGGCTCATAACAGTCGCTGTAACACATTCAGTGAAAGTGATACGCTGTTCAGCAACTTCTCGCGTTTATGAGGAGATCGTCCAAGTACGGGATAATTGTGGCACCCTGCTTGCGCAGGAGCACCATCATTTCCGCCATTACCTTGGTGAAAATTCTCGGGGCCGTGGAAAGCCCAAACGGCAACGTCTGAAATTGGTAATGACAATCCTGTACCGCAAATCTCAGGTACGCCTTATGAGGAGGATATATGGGAACATGCAGGTATGCATCCTTTATGTCAAGAGATACCATAAAATCTCCCCCCTTCCAGGCTGGCGATGACCGCTCTGAGCGATTCCATCTTGAACTTGAACCGTTTTAAGTAAAGGTTCAGGGATTTTAAATTCAAAATGGGTCTGACCGAACCGTCCGGTTTCGGAACCACAAACAGAGTTGAATTGAATTGAACCTCTACCACCACTTGTTGAAGACACAATTTGCGAATCGCATGTAACACTATCTCCCTTTCCAGGGGGGAAGTCGGTAGGGCCGATTTGAAAAACCGGCGAGGAGGCACCTCTTCGAATTCCAGCTTGTAACCCTGGGAAACAATTTCTATTGCCCAGGGATCCACCTGTGAGTGAACCCAGATGTGGCTGAACAGGGGAGCCCCAGCGTCATGCAGTGGATTTTGCAGAGGCCGGGGAGGACTTCTGTTCCTGGGAACTAGCTGTGTTGTGCAGCTTTTTCCCTCTGCCCTTACCTCTGGCAAGAAAGGACGATCCACGTACTCTCTTGCTTTTATTGGAACGAAAGGAATGCATTTGATAATGAGGCGCTTTCTTAGATTGTGAGGGAATATATGGCAAAAAATTCGATTTACCTGCCGTAGCCGTGGAGACGAGGTCCGAGAGGCCCTCTCCAAACAATTCCTCACCCTTGTAAGGCAACAACTCCATATGCCTCTTGGAGTCGGCATCACCTGTCCACTGTCGGGTCCATAAGACACGCCTAGCAGAAATAGACATAGCGTTTATCCTAGAACCCAGTAAACTAATGTCTCTTTGAGCATCCCTCATATATAAGACAGCATCTTTTATATGCCCCAGGGTCATTAAAATGGTATCCTTATCAAGGGTCTCAATATCCGCTGATAAGGAATCTGTCCATGCTGCTACAGCACTACAAACCCAGGCCGACGCAATAGACGGTCTGAGTAACGTACCAGAATGTGTGTAAATGGGCTTCAAGGTAACCTCCTGCTTGCGGTCAGCAGGATCCTTGAGGGTAGCCGTATCTTGGGATGGCAGCGCTATCTTTTTTGATAAGCGCGTCAAAGCTTTGTCTACCCTAGGGGAGGATTCCCACCGTATTCTGTCCTGCGACGGGAAAGGATACGCTATTAGAATCCTTTTGGGAATCTGCAGTTTTTTGTCTGGAGTTTCCCACGCTTTTTCGCATAATTCGTTCAGCTCATGTGAGGAGGGAAAGCTGACCTCAGGTTTCTTCCCCTTATACAAGTGTACCCTTGTGTCAGGGACAGGGGGTTCCTCAGTGATATGCAAAACATATTTTATTGCGATAATCATATATCGAATACATTTAGCCACCTTTGGCTGTAATTTTGCATCATTGTAGTCGACACTGGAGTCTGAATCCGTGTCAGTATCTGTGTCATCTATTTGGGATAGTGGGCGCTTCTGAGACCCCGAAGGTCCAGACGACATTGGGACAGGCATGGGTTGACTCCCTGACTGTACCCCAGCTTCAGCTTTGTCCAATCTTTTGTGCAATAAATTAACATTAGCACTTAAAACATTCCACATATCCATCCAGTCAGGTGTCGGCACTGCCGACGGAGACCTAACATTCATACACTCCCCCTCCTCCTTAGGTGAGCCTTCAAGCTCAGACATGTCGACAGACGCGTACCGACACACCACACACAGGGAAGGTCTTTTCTGAAGACAGGTTCCCCACCAGGCCCTTTGGAGAGACAGAGAGAGAGTACGCCAGCACACACCCCAGCGCTATATGACCCAGTATGTTTACCCAGTAGCGCTTTTGTTATGTATATGCCCCAATTATGTGCCCCCCCCCCTCTACTTTAAAACCCTTCTTTCACCGTGTATTAAGCAGGGGAGAGTTCGGGGTGCTTCCTCTCAGCGGTGCTGTGGAGAAAAATGGCGCTGGTGAGTGCTGAGGGAGAAGCCCCGCCCCCTCGGCAGCGGGCTTCTGTCCCGCTCAAATTTCTCAATAACATGGCGGGGGCTCTTTATATACATGTACAGTGCCCAGCTGTACATGTATATATATACATATGCCACAGGAGGTTTATATTGCTGCCCAGGGCGCCCCCCCCCCCCCTGCGCCCTGCACCCTTACAGTGACCGAGGTGTGTGAGGTGAATGGGAGCAATGGCGCACAGTTGCAGTGCTGTGCGTTACCTCTATGAAGATCAAGATGTCTTCTGCCGCCTCTGATGTCTTTTCCTCAATACTCACCCGGCTTCTATCTTCCGGCTCTGTGAGGAGGACGGCGGCGCTGCTCTGGGACGGACGGCTAGGGTGAGACCTGTGTACCAATCCCTCTGGAGCTAATGGTGTCCAGTAGCCTAAGAAACAGAGCCCTGAAACTCAGAGAAGTGGGTCTGTTTCTCTCTCCTCAGTCCCTCGATGCAGGAAGTCTGTTGCCAGCAGGCTCCCTGAAAATAAAAAACCTAACTAAAATACTTTCTTTGACAGGAAACTCAGGAGAGCTCCTGAAATGCACCCAGTCTCCACTGGGCACAGTATCAAACTGAGGTCTGGAGGAGGGGCATAGAGGGAGGAGCCAGTGCACACCCAGAGTCAAAATCTTTCTTAAAGTGCCCATGTCTCCTGCGGAGCCCGTCTATCCCCATCGTCCTTACGGAGTCCCCAGCATCCTCTAGGACGTTAGAGAAAATATGCAAATGCTGTAGCCATCTGGTTTTGTATTGAGGCACCCCACCAGTGGCTTTGCGAGTCGAATTCAAAGATGCAGCGTCAGCCACAGATCACTCCATTTTGAGTAGCCCTAAAGTCATGCATCATGGTCTCAGGAAGTGAGATGTTGGAGCCAATATTACTGCATACAGGCATGTCTGCGTTTTTGCCCTGACTCCCTGTAACCACCCCCAAACGGTCTCTGATTGTCAATCACTTTGCAAATAAATCCTCTCTGTGTCCGCAGTCACAAGATCATCGCGGCACATGCATATTGTGGCACTTGCATAGTGCGACACCTGCCGATGATAATCGCCCAACTAAGACAACATTGGGTTTGCCTACAATTCTGAATCAGGCCCATTGGAAATTAAAGGAATCTAAAGGATAGTTAGAATCTGATTGGTTGGTATGTACAAAACACCTTCACCTCCTATTCAGTAGGTTTGATAAATCTCCCCCCATGTAGTTGCGATAGACAGTCTCTAAGGTAGGAGACTGGTTAGAAAGTGTAAGAATGTCTTCCCGTTCCTAGCTCACAACCTGGCCTATGTTTATCTTTACAGTGAATATTAGCGGTTACAGAACAAATGACTTGCAGTGAATGTTACTGTAACAATTCCACCAGGAAACCATGTTGCAGAACTCACTGTGCTGGAAGTTAGAGTTGGTAGACACAGAAATGATATAGCTATAGATAGAGATCTCCAAGGCATGGGACGACTATTGATTCGCCAAGTTGTCCCGATTGCCCTTGGCTTGTCAGAGGACCATTACTTTGCCCAACCTCCTAGGAGAGGAGTAGAAGAACGACAGTGTTTTATAGGAGCACTTACACTGCTGCAGTAATAGAGGGCTATCCTGGGACTTCTCTCCTAACAATGAGCGTCACTCACATCTGTCAGACTGATGACAACATTGCACGAGGACAGTTCTCCTCTACAATTACCTGCTGCAATTTCTTCATTCCATCAACTTGGAGCTTCCACTTCCATACTATCTCAGCATCATTTTCTCCTCCAATGCACTTGACCAGGTGTTGACCCAGGGATGATTTATCATTATCCTCTATCTATAAAGCACCAGCTTACTGTGCATATTTGGAATCTATGTGTTCAGCACAATATGTGGCTTTATATTTCCTAGGCTTATTGTTTGGTACATAGTGATGCTTATTCAGCACTGGGAACAAAGGGGATAATTCTGAGTTGATCGCAGCAGGAACTTTGGCCCTCATTCCGAGTTGTTCGCTCGCTAGCTGCTTTTAGCAGCATTGCACACGCTAAGCCGCCGCCCTCTGGGAGTGTATCTTAGCTTAGCAGAATTGCGAACGAAATATTAGCAGAATTGCGAATAGAAATTTCTTAGCAGTTTCTGAGTAGCTCGAGACTTACTCTGCCATTGCGATCAGTTCAGTCAGTTTCGTTCCTGGTTTGACGTCACAAACACACCCAGCGTTCGCCCAGACACTCCCCCGTTTCTTCAGACACTCCCGCGTATTTCCCAGAAACGCCAGCGTTTTTTCGCACACCCCCAGAAAACGGCCAGTTTCCACCCAGAAACACCCACTTCCTGTCAATCACAGTACGATCACCAGAACGATTAAAAAACCTCGTTATGCTGTGAGTAAAATACCTAACTTTTGTGTAAAATAACTAAGTGCATGCGCTCTGCTAACCTTGCGCATGCGCATTAAGCGACTAATCGCAATATAGCGAAAATCGGCAACGAGAGAACAACTCGGAATGACCACCTTTGTTAGCAGTTGGGCAAAACCATGTGCACTGCAGGGAGGGGGGTCAGATATAACATGTGCAGAGAGAGTTAGATTTGGGTGTGGTGAGTTCAATCTGCAATCTAAATTGCAGTGTAAAAATAAAGCAGCCCGTATTTACCCTGCACAGAAACGAAATAACCCACCCAAATCTAACTCTCTCTGCACATGTTATATCTGCCTCCCCCTGCAGTGCACATGGTTTTGCCCAATTGCTATCAAACTTGCTGCTGCGCTCAACTTGGAATTACCCCCAAAATAACATAGTGATTTAACCTTACACCTGGGATGCTGCACTGCGGGTCGGGCAGATTTAAATTCTGCAGGTAACTTTAGATGGGACCGGGATGATAGGTCGATAGTAAATAGGTCGACCTCATATGGTCAACATGCATTCGTTCGACAGTGCTTAAGGTCGACGGGTACAAAAAATCGACATGACAATGGTCGACATACATATGGTTG
This sequence comes from Pseudophryne corroboree, assembly GCF_028390025.1. NCBI lineage: Eukaryota > Metazoa > Chordata > Amphibia > Anura > Myobatrachidae > Pseudophryne > Pseudophryne corroboree. The sequence continues at coordinate 103,105,759 of NC_086445.1, read as the reverse complement.
TCACTTTGGATTTGTAAATTTTTTTTCAACGTTCTTATCCTTTACCACTCACATGGTCTATGATTGGGAATAATGATTTGTGCCGAACACATCATTAGCAGAGTGAGGCACTTTGCCTGAAGCCGAGTGAAGCAAGCCACACAAGGGGACGCGGTGCACTAATTGGGGGTCACATGTGGTTGAACATACAATATAGCACCAAAAAAACTTGTGTCTACCTTTCACTATGACCTATTGACCCTGGTGCATGTTGACCATATGGGGTTGATCTACTGACTGTTGACCTAATTCTGGTCAATCCAAAGATCCAGACCCCTTCACATTACCTCAAAATTGCAGGATGAAAATAAAGCCGTCCAGCATTTGTAGGCAACATGCAAAGTAGCCAGTGTTTACCCTGCATGCATAAACACATACATGCATTTGCCCCTCTTGCCGTGATGTTTATTTTTTTTATTTTTTTTGCTTTGCTCACAATTGTGAAGTAGCCCTACTGGGGTTTGTTCACCTTGGATTGCATTTTCCTTGAGACTCCACATGCTAACTAGCTGCAACTAACAAAACTTTTCATCTTTCTCAAGCTCTGCTCTAACCAATCAGAGCAAAGCTTGTCTGGATAGGTTAGTTGTGTCCAGGCGGGTGGGGTTCATAGGGTCGACAGTGTCTAGGTCGACCATGTTTGGGCCGACATGGTCTAGGTCAGTGGTAGCCAACCCTGGTCCTCGAGAGCTACCAACGGTTCACATTTTCCAGCTCACCTGGCAGGTGCACATGTGCAGATATCACTAACTGTCACATTTTAAAAGAGGAGACCTGGAAAACATGCACTGTTGGTAGCTCTCGAGGACCAGGGTTGGCTACACCTGGTCTAGGTCGACAGGTCAAAAGGTTGACATGAGTTTTTAATGTTTTTTTTGTGTCGTTTTCTCTGTACAGTGACCGGGAACCCCAATTAGTGGCTCGCCATGCTTCGGGAAAGGTTGCTGTTCCCAGTCGTAGTCCACGTGGATCGTTAAGTATGAAAATGTTAAAACATTTTTTTTTTTTAAAACTCATGTTGACCTTTTAACCTGTAGACCCTGTCAACTTTGACACCATGTCGACCTAGTTACCATCGACCTAGAGACCAGATCCCATCAAGGCTCCTGTCACACACATCAGTGCTCTGCAAGGAGCAGTCCAGCACTCTCTCTCAGGGAAAGAAGAAGATCCCTTCGGAATTATGATTTCAATAAAATGGTGAATGAGGTTTGGGGGAATAATAAGATTTTAAACCTACCGGTAAATCTTTTTCTCCTAGTCCGTAGAGGATGCTGGGGACTCCGTAAGGACCATGGGGGGTCATTCCGAGTTGGTCGCTCGTTATTTTTTGTCGCAACGGAGCGAATAGTCGCTACTGCGCAATGTCCGCAGTGTGACTGCGCCAAGTAAATTTGCTATGCAATTAGGAATTTTACTCACGGCATTACGAGGTTTTTTCTTCGTTCTGGTGATCGTAATGTGATTGACAGGAAGTGGGTGTTTCTGGGCGGAAACTGGCCGATTTATGGGAGTGTGTGAAAAAACGCTACCGTTTCTGGGAAAAACGCGGGAGTGGCTGGAGAAACGGAGGAGTGTCTGGGCGAACGCTGGGTGTGTTTGTGACGTCAAACCAGGAACGACAAGCACTGAACGCAGATGCCGAGTAAGTCTGGAGCTACTCAGAAACTGCTAAGAAGTGTCTATTCGCAATTCTGCTAATCTTTCGTTCGCAATTTTACTATGCTAAGATTCACTCCCAGTAGGCGGCGGCTTAGCGTGTGCAAAGCTGCTAAAAGCAGCTTGCGAGCGAACAACTCGGAATGACCCCCATGGGGTATAGACGGGCTCCGCAGGAGACATGGGCACTCTAAAGAACTTTTAGTATGGGTGTGCACTGGCTCCTCCCTCTATGCCCCTCCTCCAGACCTCAGTTAGAGAAACTGTGCCCAGAGGAGATGGACAATATGAGGAAAGGATTTTGTTAATCTAAGATTCATACCAGCCCACACCAAACACACCGTATAACCTGGAATATACGCAACCAGTTAACAGTATGAACAAAAAACAGTATCAGTCAACAACCGATCTTAACTGTAACATAACCCTTATGTAAGCAACAACTACACTGCTCAAAAAAAATAAAGGGAACACTAAAATAACACACCCTAGATCTGAATGAATGAAATATTCTTATTAAATACTTTGTTCTTTACATAGTTGAATGTGCTGACAACAAAATCACACAAAAATTATCAATGGAAATCAAATTTATTAACCCATGGAGGTCTGGATTTGGAGTCACCCTCAAAATTAAAGTGGAAAAACACACTACAGGCTGATCCAACTTTGATGTAATGTCCTTAAAACAAGTCAAAATGAGGCTCAGTAGTGTCTGTGGCCTCCTCGTGCCTGTATGACCTCCCTACAACACCTGGGCATGCTCCTGATGAGGTGGTGGATGGTCTCCTGAGGGTTTTCCTCCCAGACCTGGACTAAAGCATCCGCCAACTCCTGGACTGTCTGTGGTGCAACGTGGCATTGGTGGATGGAGCGAGACATGATGTCCCAGATGTGCTCAATTGGATTCAGGTCTGGGGAACAGGCGGTCCATAGCAGGAACTGCTGACACACCCCAGCCACATGAGGTCTAGCATTGTCTTGCATTAGGAGGAACCCAGGGACAACCGCACCAGCATATGGTCTCACAAGGGGTCTGAGGATCTCATCTCGGTACCTAATTGCAGTCAGGCTACCTCTGGAGAGCACATGGAGGGCTGTGCGGCCCCCCAAAGAAATGCCACCCCACACAATTACTGACTCACTGCCAAACCAGTCATGCTGGAGGATGTTGCAGGCAGCAGAACATTCTCCTTGGCGTCTCCAGACTCTGTCACGTCTGTCACATGTGCTCAGTGAGAACCTGCTTTCATCTGTGAAGAGCACAGGGCGCCAGTGGCGAATTTGCCAATCTTGGTGTTCTCTGGCAAATGCCAAACGTCCTGCACGGTGTTGGGCTGTAAGCACAACCCCCACCTGTGGGCGTCGGGCCCTCACACCACCCTCATGGAGTCTGTTTCTGATCGTTTGAGTAGACACATGCACATTTGTGGCTTGCTGGAGGTCATTTTGCAGGGCTCTGGCAGTGCTCCTCCTGTTCCTCCTTGCACAAAGGCGGAGGTAGCGGTCCTGCTGCTGGGTTGTTGCCCTCCTACGACCTCCTCCACATCTCCGGATGTACTGGCCTGTCTCCTGGTAGCGCCTCCATGCTCTGGACACTATGCTGACAGACACAGCAAACCTTCTTGCCACAGCTCGCATTGATGTGCCATCCTGGATGAACTGCACAACCTGAGCCACTTGTGTGGGTTGTGGGGAGGTCATACAGGCAAGTGGAGGCCACACACTACTGAGCCTCATTTTGACTTGTTTTAAGGACATTACATTAAAGTTGGATCAGCCTGTAGTGTGTTTTTCCACTTTAATTTTGAGGGTGACTCCAAATCCAGACGTCCATGCAGGGGCGGAACTGTGGGAGGCAGTGGAGTCGGCTGCCGCCGGGCTCCTGGCCTGCAGGGGGCACATTTCCTCCACTGTCTCCCGCTGCCTGATCGCCGCTGCTCAGCGGCGGAACTTGCGGGGCCCACAGCCGGCAGCAGTGTAATGAGTCACACTGACTCATTACACGCTGCCGTCGCTGCACTGCAGGAAGCCGCCGGACGTGAGCGCACAGCGCCAGCAAGTGAGAAGAGTGAGCTCATCACCCTTCATCTCGGCACTGCGCTGCTGCTTCTTACTCCATACTCCTGGTCTCTGCCACCGCTGAATGCTGGGAGAAGGGGGAGGGAGGAGGGACAGTTACGGCAGCAGTGTGTGTGGAGAGTGAGGACTGGGAGACATTGGCTCAGCCCCAGTGAGGAGCCTTACAGGAGCCAGGAGGTGCAAAGTATGTTGTACACACATGCAAATGCTGGCTGTGTGTGTATGTATTTAGCTGTGTGTGTTTTGCTATGGGTGTATGTGTGTGGTTTTGCTATGGGGGTGTGTATGTATTTTGCTATTGGTGTATGTATACTGTATTTTTTTGCTATGGGTGTGTGTTTGTGTATGTATATATGTGTTTTGCTATGTGTGTTTAGTAGTGTGTGTGTGTTTGCTATGGATGTGTGTGTATATGTATTTTGCTGTGTGTGTGTTTACTATGTGTGTATATACAGTATACTGTATATCCATATCTACAGATGTAGCCACACTCACGACTAGTGTTCCCATGTCTATGAAATGTGCATGCACTATAGAGAGAACGTCGGCTGCAACTTAGCGCAGCACAGCGTTCACTGAAGCTTGTCGCAATGCGTACGCCCATACCAACGCATCATGGCAAAAATGAGGCTGGCTACATCTGTTTCTATCTAGCTCACATTCCTCGTAGTTAATGTTGGTGTGCACATCAGGTAGACACTGGCGTAACGTGTATAAGGCTCTCAACTGTGTGACGTAATGTGTATAAGGCTCTCTACTGTGTGACGTAACGTGTATAAGGATCTCTACTGTGTGGCGTAACGTGTATAAGGCTCTCTGCTGTGTGACGTAACGTGTATAAGGATCTCTACTGTGTGGTGTAACATGTATAATGCTCTCTACTGTGTGGCGTAACGTGTATAAGCTTCTCTACTGTGTGACGTAACGTGTATAAGGATCTCTACTGTGTGGTGTAACATGTATAATGCTCTCTACTGTGTGGCGTAACGTGTATAAGCTTCTCTACTGTGTGACGTAACGTGTATAAGGATCTCTACTGTGTGGCGTAACGTGTATAAGGCTCTCTGCTGTGTGACATAACGTGTATAAGGATCTCTACTGTGTGGTGTAACATGTATAATGCTCTCTACTGTGTGGCGTAACGTGTATAAGCTTCTCTACTGTGTGACGTAACGTGTATAAGGATCTCTACTGTGTGGCGTAACATGTATAAGGCTCTCTACTGTGTGGCGTAACGTGTATAATGCTCTCTACTGTGTGACATAACATGTATAAGGCTTCTACTGTGTGATGTACCGTGTAAAAGGATCACTACTGTGTGATGTACCATGTATAAGGATCTCTACTGTGTGGCGCAACGTGACTTTAGAGTACTATTGTATGGCGACACCCTTCTCAGTGAGACAAAACTCAATTTTCTGGGTGATGCGCTTCACCTATTTATAATATGGGAGGGGGGCCCAATGCATATTGTTGCACCTGGGCCCACCATTCTCTAGTTCCGCCACTGCCGTTGCTAAAAATTTTTTTAATGATTCTTACAGACGGAGGAGTTGTGTCAGTGACACGGAAGCTGCCTCCTGTATATACAGAGAGCTGGCACTGGCTGCAGCTAGGGGGAGCTCCAGAGCGCGGCTCCTCCCGGGCCCTTTCAGTTAAGCAAGCCAGCCGAGGGAAGCTCTTTTCTCCTCCGTCAGGCTGATGATAGCCAAAGGTAGGCACTGGCAGCACTTGCCTCAAGCTTTAATAAATGTTGGAAGCACTGTGTTTTGTGTGTGCACGTTTTTAAGTGAGGTGTGTGTTTAAAGAAAGTTGTGTGTTGTGTGTGTGTAAGTGAGAGGTGTGTGTGTGTGTGTGTGTGTGTGTAAGTGAGAGGCATGTGTGTGTGAGGCGCGCGTGTGTGTGTGTGTGTGTAAGTGAGAGGCATGTGTGTGAGAGGCAAGGATTAAAGGGGCATTTCAGCATTTCTACAGGACTATGTACAGAGCACACACCTGGTCTGGGTACACGCTACCTTACAAATATATGGAGGGGTGTCAGTTTCTGAATGTGTGTGAGAGAGGCGTGTGTGTGTAAGTGAGAGGCATGTGTGTGTGTAAGTGAGAGGCATGTGTGTGTTTAAGTGAAAGCGGTGTGTGTGTGTGTGTTTTTAAGTGAAGGAGGTGTGTATGTGTGAGTGAAAGAGCCATGTGTAAGTGAGAGGCAGGTGTGTGTTTTTAAGTGAAAGGCATGTGTGTGTTTAAGTGAAAGAGGCGTGTGTATTTTTAAGTGAATGAGGTGTTTGTGTATTTTTTTATATATATTGGCACACCGCTGCGCAAAAGCATCTCCATCGAGACCCGCTGGCGGGTGAGGGAGCACTGTAGGTGTACTATAAAGGTATGCTGGTGTCTGTTTTATTGTAATGACTGACTTGGAGTGCGTCCACTTTGTATGTGTATCTATATTACTATTGGGAAAGGTACCTGAGCACGCTACTACTGTTCACCCTGAGTGCCAGATAGTTACATATGGTATGTGTGTGTATATGTAGGGGGGCACCAACATTTATCATGCCTCCGGGCGACTGGGACGAACTTACGCCACTGCGTCCATGGGTTAATAAATTTGATTTCCAATGATAATTTTTGTGTGCTTTTGTTGTCAGCACATTCAACTATGTAAAGAACAAAGTATTTAATAAGAATATTTCATTCATTCAGATCTAGGATGTGTTATTTTAGTGTTCCCTTTATTTTTTTGAGCAGTGTATATACAAGTCTTGCAGATTTAGTCCGCACTGGGACGGGCGCCCAGCATCCTCTACGGACTAGGAGAAAAAGATTTACCGGTAGGTTTAAAATCTTATTTTCTCTTACGTCCTAGAGGATGCTGGGGACTCCGTAAGGACCATGGGGTTTATACCAAAGCTCCAAACCGGGCGGGAGAGTGCGGATGACTCTGCAGCACCGATTGAGCAAACACGAGGTCCTCCTCAGCCAGGGTATCAAACTTGTAGAATTTTGCAAAAGTGTTTGAACCCGACCAAGTAGCTGCTCGGCACAACTGTAATGCCGAGACGCCTCGGGCAGCCGCCCAAGAAGAGCCCACTTTCCTAGTGGAATGGGCCTTTACTGAATTTGGTACCGGGAATCCAGCCGTAGATTGAGCCTGCTGGATCGTGTTACAGATCCAGCGAGCAATAGTCTGCTTAGAAGCAGGCGCGCCAACCTTGTTGGCTGCATACAGGACAAACAGAGCCTCTGTTTTCCTAACCCTAGCCGTCCTAGCTACGTAAATTTGTAAGGCCCTGACTACATCCAGGGACTTGGAGTCCTCCAAGTCCCCCGTAGCCACAGGCACCACAATAGGTTGGTTCATATGGAAAGAAGAAACCACCTTAGGCAAAAATTGAGGACGAGTCCTCAACTCTGCTCTATCCACATGAAAAATCAAGTAGGGGCTCTTGTGAGACAAGGCCGCGAACTCTGACACCCGCCTTGCAGATGCCAAGGCCAGCAACATGACCACTTTCCAAGTGAGAAATTTTAATTCCACCGTTTGAAGAGGTTCAAACCAGTGTGATTTAAGGAACTGCAACACCACGTTAAGGTCCCATGGTGCCACAGGAGGCACAAAAGGAGGCTGGATGTGCAGCACTCCCTTTACGAAAGTTTGGACTTCTGGGAGAGAAGCCAATTCCTTCTGAAAAAATATAGATAGGGCCGAAATCTGTACCTTAATGGAGCCTAATTTCAGGCCAATATCCACTCCGGTCTGTAGGAAGTGGAGAAAACGGCCCAGATGGAAATCTTCCGTAGGAGTATGTTTGGTTTCACACCAAGATACATACTTCCTCTAGATACGGTGATAATGTTTCGCCGTTACTTCCTTCCTAGCCTTTATCAGAGTAGGAATAACTTCCTCCGGAATACCACTCTCAGCTAGGATTCGGTGTTCAACCGCCATGCCGTCAAACGCAACCGCGGTAAGTCTTGGAACATACAAGGCCCCTGCTGCAGCAGGTCTTCCCTGAGAGGAAGAGGCCACGGATCACCTGTGAGCATTTCCTGAAGATCCGAATACCAGGCCCTTCGAGGCCAATCTGGAACCACGAGTATTGCTTGTACTCTGTTTCGTCTTATGATTCTCAACACTTTTGAGGTGAGAGGTAGAGGAGGGAACACATAGACCGACTGAAACACCCATGGTGTCACCAGGGCGTCTACCGCTACTGCCTGAGGGTCCCTTCACCTGGCACAATACCTCCAAAGCTTTTTGTTGAGGCGTGACGCCATCATGTCTATTTGAGGAAGTCCCCAAAGACTTGCTATCTCTGCAAAGACCTCTTGATGAAGTCCCCACTCTCCTGGATGGAGATCGTGTCTGCTGAGGAAGTCTGCTTCCCAGTTGTCCACTCCCGGTATGAAGACTGCTGACAGAACACTTACGTGATTTTCCGCCCAGCGCAGAATTCTGGTGGCTTCCGCCATTGCCGCTCTGCTCCTTGTCCCGCCTTGGCGGTTTACATGAGCCACGGCTGTGACGTTGTCTGATTGAATCAGAACCGGTAGGTTGCGAAGAAGATACTCTGCTTGTCGTAGGCCATTGTATATGGCTCTCAATTCCAGCACGTTGATGTGTAGACAAGCCTCCTGGCTTGACCATAGTCCCTGAAAATGTCTTCCTTTTGTGACTGCTCCCCATCCTCGGAGGCTCACATCCGTGGTCACCAGAACCCAGTCTTGAATGCCGAACCTGCGACCCTCTAGAAGGTGAGCACTCTGCAGCCACCACAGGAGAGACACCCTGGCCCTGGGGGACAGGCTTATCTTTTGATGTAGGTGTAGATGGGACCCCGACCATTTGTCCAGAAGGTCCCACTGAAATGTCCTCGCATGGAACCTGCCAAAGGGGATGGCCTCGTAGGCTGCCGCCATTTTTCCCAGAACTCGAGTGCATTGATGAACAGACACTCTTTTTGGTTTTAGCAGGTCCCTGACCATGTTCTGGAGGTCCTGGGCTTTTTCTATTGGTAGAAAACCCTCTTCTGTTCCGTGTCTAGGATCATGCCTAGGAAAGATATTCAAGTCGTTGGAATCAACTGTGACTTTGGCAGATTGAGAATCCAACCGTGTTGATGTAACACTCTCAGGGAGAGCGACACGCTTTTCAGCAATTGATCTCGCCTTTATCAGGAGATCGTCCAAGTACGGGATAATTGTGACTCCCTGCTTGCGCAGGAGCACCATCATTTCCGCCATTACTTTGGTGAAAATTCTCGGGGCCATGGAAAGCCCAAACGGCAACGTCTGAAACTGGTAATGACAGTCCTGTACCGCGAAACGCAGGTATTCCTGATGAAGAGGAAATATGGGGACATGAAGGTAGGCATCCCTCACGTCCAGCGACACCATAAAATCCCCTGCTTCCAGACTGGATATCACTGGAGTGATTCCATCTTGAATTTGAAATTTCAAGTATAGGTTCAGGGATTTTAGATTCAAAATGGGTCTGACCGAACCATCCGGTTTCGGGACCACAAATAGTGTTGAATAGTACCCTTTTCCTTGTTGGCCTAGGGGGACCTTGACAATCACTTGCTGTTGGCACAGCTTTTGAATTGCATCTAATACCACTTCCCTCTCCGGAGAAGAGGATGGCAAGGCCGACTTGAAAAATCGGCGAGGGGGCACCTCTTTGTACTCCAGTTTGTAACCTTGGGATACAATTTCCAACGCCCAAGGATCCAGGTCTGATAGAACCCAGACCTGGCTGAAGAGTCGAAGACGTGCCCCCACCGGTGCGGACTCCCTCCGTGTAGCCCCAGCGTCATGCGGTGGATTTAGCAGAAGCCGGGGAGCACTTCTGCTCCTGGGAACTAGCTGAAGCAGGTGTTCTCTTACCTCTACCCTTACCTTGGCGAGGAAAGAGGAGCCCCGACCTCTTCTGGACTTATGCGACCAAAAGGACTGCATCTGATATTGTGGGGTTTTCTTTTGCTGTGGGGGAACAAAAAGCAAAAATGTAGATTTACCCGCGGTAGCTGTGGAAACCAGGTCCGCGAGACCATCCCCAAACAAAACTTCACCCTTGTAAGATAAAATCTCCATATGCTTCTTTGAGTCGGCATCACCCGACCATTGGCGGGTCCACAGAGCTCGTCTTGCCGAAACTGCCATGGTGTTGGCTCTGGACCCAAGCAGCCCCACGTCTCTTTGAGTGTCTCTCATATATAAGACTGCGTCTTTAATGTGACCTAAAGTCAGTACAATGGTATCCTTGTCCAGGGTATCCATGTCAGCCAACAAGGTATCTGTCCATGCTGCAACAGCGCTACAAACCCATGCCGATGCTATTGCCGGTCTGAGTAAAACACCCGTATGTGCATAAATAGACTGTAAGGTAGTTTCCTGTCTACGATACGCAGGATCCTTAAGTGCCGCGGTGTCTGGAGACGGTAGCGCCACCTTCTTGGACAGAGGCGTTAACGCCTTGTCCACCCTGGGTGAGGATTCCCACCGTATCCTGTCCTTTGCAGGGAAAGGATACGCCATAAGAATCCTCTTGGGAATCTGCAGTTTTTTGTCTGGAGTTTCCCAAGCTTTTTCAAATAACTCGTTCAGTTCATGAGATGGGGGAAACGTTACCTCAGGTTTCTTTCCCTTAAACATGTGTACCCTCGTGTCAGGGACAGAGGGGTCATCTGTGATATGCAAAACATCTTAAATTGCCATAATCATATAATGAATACTTTTGGCCACTTTAGGGTGTAACCTTGCCTCATCATAGTCGACACTGGAGTCAGAATCCGTATCGGTATCAGTGTCTGCTATTTGTGATAGGGGACGATTTTGAGACCCTGACGGGCCCTGTGACCCAGTCAAATCCGCGGATTGACTCCCTGCTGTTTCCCTGGACTCAGCTTTGTCCATTCTCTTATGTAATAAGGTCACATTAGCATTTAAAATATTCCACATGTCATACCAATCATGAGTCGGCGTTGCCGACGGAGACACCACAATCATCTGCTCCACCTCCTTCTTGGATGAGCCTTCCGCTTCAGAGATGCCGACACACGCGTACCGACACCCGTACACACACACAGGGATATATCTATAAGGGGACAGTTCCCCAACAAGGCCCTTTGGAGAGACAGAGAGAGAGTATGCCAGCACACACCCAGCGCCAATTGATACTGGAAACAATTCCCAGATATAGCGCTTTTATATATATTAACAGTGTAATACACTCACTGCGCCTAAATGTGCCCCCCCCCCCCCTCTCTTTCAGCCCTGTGTCACCGATCTGCAGGGGAGAGTCCGGGGAGCCAGCTTCTCTTCAGATCACTGTGGAGAAAATGGCGCTGGTTAATGCTGTGAGACTAAGCTCCGCCCCCTCTAGTGGCGGGCTTCGGTCCCGCTCAAAATTACAATTAATGGCGGGGGATGTACATATCTACTGACTCCGCAGCCCATATGTGAAAAATGCCAAAACAGAAGTTTATATTGCTGCCCAGGGCGCCCCCCCTGCGCCCTGCACCCATCAGTGCCTGTCAGTGTGTGTAACGTGTGGGAGCAATGGCGCGCAGCGTTACCGCTGCGCGCTTACCTCAGTGAAGATCTGAAGTCTTCTGCCGCCTTAGAAGTCTTCTTTCTTCTTATACTCACCCGGCTTCTATCTTCCGGCTCTGCGAGGAGGACGGCGGCGCGGCGGCTCTGAGACGAACGGCAGGGGAAGACCTGCGTTCCGATCCCTCTGGAGCTAATGGTGTCCAGTAGCCTAAGAAGCAGAGCCTATCCTCTAAGTAGGTCTGCTTCTCTCTCCCCAGTCCCACAATGCAGGGAGCCTGTTGCCAGCAGTGTTCCCTGAAAATAAAAAACCTAACAAAATTCTTTTATCAGAGAAACTCAGTAGAGCTCCCCTGTAGTGCATCCAGTCTCCTCTGGGCACGGGATCTAACTGAGGTCTGGAGGAGGGGCATAGAGGGAGGAGCCAGTGCACACCCATACTAAAAGTTCTTTAGAGTGCCCATGTCTCCTGCGGAGCCCGTCTATACCCCATGGTCCTTACGGAGTCCCCAGCATCCTCTAGGACGTAAGAGAAATTTAATTTAACTAAAAGTTTTCTGCTTTTTTGTCAGTATGTTCCTCCTTGGCACTACGGGAGCAGTATGCTCTGGCAGTCCAGAGTATGCTGGCACTAGTAGTACTACAAAATCTACTGTAGCATACAGCAGGTTATGGCTGCTAGGGCTTCCTGGGACTAGTATAGAAAAGTCTGCATCTGACGATGACGACGACGCAGGTCCTGGTCTGGACACTCCTATGAAACTGGGACGACACCCCCATCCCCACTCTGCCCAACAAATTTAGAAACATGTTAGTCGTGCTGCGGCTAAGGGGGGACTGTGAGCGATCATGCATGGCCCGTTCTGCACATGCTCAGAGCGGGTTCTGTGCATGCGCAGATCCCCAAACACTCACATAAACAATCGGGTTTGCGTACAGATCCGAATCGGCCATCTGTTATAGCCATGTGCAACAAGTATTGATGGTTTTCTCCCCCGTCACCATAGGCGCTGAGCTTAGTTCTGCCCCAAACTTGACCCATGAAACTAACTCTGCCTAGAGCTGGCCAACAATGATTCCTAACCATCGATGGTTTATGACCGATGTATAATTCCTTTGCCATTGATGAGAGAGAACCAGATGGTTTCCCTCCATCGATGGCACATCATAGCTCCACACCCAACTCCCGCTAAGACCCGCCCCGTTCTTTTATTGGCCTGCGGCCCAGCCAGCACCTTTCAGCGGTGGCCATCAAGTGGTGCAAACCATCGATGGGTCGCAATAGATGGTTTAAGTGCCATCGATGATTATTGCCTATTGTGTCATTGATGGCAACCATCAATCTCCACCCCTTGCTTTACTGGCCCACCGATTCTCGTCCTCAGTCAGCATTCAGTGAGTTATATGCTTGCAGATTTTCTTTGGGACTTGTAGTTCCACCTTGAATGTTTTTAATATTTTAATATGTGTGATATATTGATGTACAGTATGTATTGATTATATTTTTTAAATTGTATTAACATTGAGTATTTTGCACTTCTAAGTGATAATATATTTTATTACTTTTTTAAATTTTTAATGAGTATTTGCAACAGAGTTACTTTATAGAAGCGACATGTGATCAGAATACCCTTTGGAGTTAATTACTATTTTTTAAGAATGACAATCTTGTCATGACTATACTACTGCAGCTGAACTGTCTTTGATGTGTCTCTAGTTATATACATACAACATATTTTTATTATCTTAAACAGCACCTGAAAAAATATATTCATTATATATAATTGTATAAATATAAACACAGGAATTGAACAGTTTAGGAACGGGTTATGCAGAGTGACAAATCATGTTTTCAATAACACCATGCAGATGGTAATATGAGGATAATAAGATTTTACTCACCGGTAAATCTATTTCTCGTAGTCCGTAGTGGATGCTGGGGACTCCGTAAGGACCATGGGGAATAGACGGCTCCGCAGGAGACTGGGCACATCTAAGAAAGATTTAGGACTATCTGGTGTGCACTGGCTCCTCCCCCTATGACCCTCCTCCAAGCCTCAGTTAGGAACTGTGCCCGGAAGAGCTGACACAATAAGGAAGGATTTTTGAATCCCGGGTAAGACTCATACCAGCCACACCAATCACACCATATAACACGTGATAGGAACCCCGGTTAACAGTATGATAACAAAATGGAGCCTCTGAAGAGATGGCTCACAACAAAACCCACTTTTTGTAACAATAACTATGTACAGGTATTGCAGACAATCCGCACTTGGGATGGGCGCCCAGCATCCACTACGGACTACGAGAAATAGATTTACCGGTGAGTAAAATCTTATTTTCTCTGACGTCCTAGTGGATGCTGGGGACTCCGTAAGGACCATGGGGATTATACCAAAGCTCCCAAACGGGCGGGAGAGTGCGGATGACTCTGCAGCACCGAATGAGAGAATTCCAGGTCCTCCTCAGCCAGGGTATCAAATTTGTAGAATTTTGCAAACGTGTTTGCCCCCGACCAAGTAGCTGCTCGGCAAAGTTGTAAAGCCGAGACCCCTCGGGCAGCCGCCCAAGATGAGCCCACCTTCCGTGTGGAATGGGCTTTTACAGATTTAGGCTGCGGTAAGCCTACCGCAGAATGCGCCAGCTGAATAGTGCTACAAATCCAGCGCGCAATAGACTGCTTAGAAGCAGGAGCACCCAGCTTGGTGGGTGCATACAGGATAAACAGCGAGTCAGTCTTTCTGACTCCAGCCGTCCAGGAAATATAAATTTTTAGGGCCCTGACTACGTCCAGCAACTTGGAATCCTCCAAGTCCCTAGTAGCCTAGGCACCACAATAGGTTGGTTCAAGTGAAAAGCTGAGACCACCTTTGGGAGAAACTGAGGACGAGTCCTCAATTCTGCCCTATCCATATGGAAAATCAGATAAGGGCTTTTACAAGACAAAGCCGCCAATTCTGAAACCCGCCTGGCCGACGCCAAGGCCAACAGCATGACCACTTTCCACGTGAGATATTTTAAATCCAGTCTTAAGTGGTTCGAACCAATGTGATTTCAGGAATGCCAAAACCACATTGAGATCCCAAGGTGCCACTGGGGGCACAAAAGGAGGCTGAATATGCAGTACTCCTTTGACAAAAGTCTGAACTTCGGGCAGTGAAGCCAGTTCTTTTTGGAAGAAAATCGACAGAGCCGAAATCTGGACCTTTATGGACCCCAATTTGAGGCCCAACGTCACCCCTGCTTGCAGGAAGTGCAGGAATCGACCCAGTTGAAATTCCTCCGTCGGGGCCTTCATGGCCTCACACCAAGCAACATTTTCGCCAAATGCGGTGATAATGTCTTGCGGTGACATCCTTCCTGGCTTTGATCAGGGTAGGGATGACTTCCTCCGGAATACCCTTTTCCTTCAGGATCCGGTGTTCAACCGCCATGCCGTCAAACGCAGCCGCGGTAAGTCTTGGAACAGACAGGGTCCCTGCTGCAGCAGGTCTTGTCTGAGCGGCAGAGGCCAAGGGTCCTCTGTAAGCATCTCTTGAAGTTCCGGGTACCAAGCTCTTCTTGGCCAATCCGGAACCACGAGTATGGTTGTCACTCCTCGCCTTCTTATTATTCTCAGTACCTTGGGTATGACAGGTAGAGGAGGAAACACATAAACCGACTGGTACACCCATGGTGTCACTAGAGCGTCCACCGTTATCGCCTGAGGGTCTCTTGACCGGGCGCAATATCTTTTCAACTTCTTGTTGAGGCGGGACGCCATCATGTCTACCTGTGGTTTTTCCCACCGGTTGACCAGCATTTGGAAGACTTCTGGATGAAGTCCCCATTCTCCCGGGTGGAGGTCGTGCCTGCTGAGGAAGTCTGCTTCCCAGTTGTCCACTCCCGGAATGAACACTGCCGTCAGTGCTAACACATGATTCTCTGCCCATCTGAGAATCCTTGTGGCTTCTGCCATCGCCATCCTGCTTCTCGTGCCGCCCTGTCTGTTTACATGGGCGACCGCCGTGATGTTGTCTGACTGGATCAGTACCGGCTGGTTTTGAAGCAGGGGTCTTGCCTGGCTTAGGGCATTGTAAATGGCCCTTAGCTCCAGGATATTTATGTGAAGAGAAATCTCCTGATTTGACCACAGTCCTTGGAAATTTCTTCCGTTTGTGACTGCCCCCCAGCCCCGAAGGCTGGCATCCGTGGTCACCAGGACCCAGTCCTGTATTCCGAATCTGCGGCCCTCTAGTAGAGGAGCCCTCTGCAGCCACCACAGCAGCGACACCCTGGTTCTGGCCGATAGGGTTATCCGCTGTTGCATCTGGAGATGGGACCCGGACCATTTGTCCAACAGGTCCCACTGGAACGTCCTTGCGTGGAACCTTCCGAATAGAATTGCTTCGTACGAAGCTACCATTTTTCCCAGGACTCGTGTGCATTGATGTACCGACACTTTCCCTGGTTTTAGAATGTCTCTGACCAGAGATGACAATTTCTCGGCTTTTTCCAGTGGAAGAAACACTCTTTTCTGGTCTGTGTCCAGAATCATTCCCAGGAACAGAAGACGTGTCGTCGGGACCAGCTGTGACTTTGGAATGTTTAGAATCCAGCCGTGCTGTTGTAGCACTTCCTGAGAAAGTGCCACCCCCACTATCAACTGTTCTTTGGACCTCGCCTTTATCAGGAGATCGTCCAAGTACGGGATAATTAAAACTCCCTTCTTGCGAAGGAGTATCATCATTTCGGCCATTACCTTGGTAAAGACCCTCGGTGCCGTGGATAACCCGAACGGCAGCGTCTGCAACTGATAGTGACAGTCCTGTACCACAAATCTGAGGTACTCCTGGTGCGGAGGGTAAATGGGGACATGCAGGTACGCATCCTTGATGTCCAGGGATACCGTGTAATCCCCCTCCTCCAGGCTCGCAATAACCGCCCTGAGCGATTCCATCTTGAACTTGAACCTTTTGATATAAGTGTTCAAGGTTTTTAAATTTAAGATGGGTCTCACCGAACCGTCCGGTTTCGGTACCACAAACATTGTGGAGTAGTAACCCTTTCCTTGCTGAAGGAGGGGTACCTTGACGATCACTTTCTGTGAATACAGTTTTTGAATAGCCACCAACACTGCCTCCCTGGCAGAGGGAGTTGCCGGCAAGGCAGATTTTAGGAAACGGCGGGGGGGGGAGACGTCTCGAATTCCAGCCTGTACCCCTGAAATACTACTTGAAGGACCCAGGGATCCACTTGTGAGAGAGCCCACTGTGTGCTGAAAAACCTGAGACGTGCCCCCACCGTTCCCGATTCCGCCTGAGCAGCCCCAGCGTCATGCTGTGGACTTACCGGACGCAGGGGAGGACTTCTGCTCCTGAGAACTAGCTGTGTGCTGCAGCTTTTTCCCCCTTCCTCTGCCCTTCGGCAGAAAGGATGAGCCTCTAGCCCGCTTATTTTTCTGGGGCCGAAAGGACTGTACCTGATAATACGGTGCTTTCTTTTGCTGTGGGGTAGCCTGTGGCAAAAAAAGTCGATTTCCCAGCAGTAGCTGTGGAAACGAGGTCTGAAAGACCTTCCCCAAAAAGTTCCGCCCCTTTATAGGGTAAAACTTCCATGTGCCGCTTGGAGTCGGCATCACCTGACCATTGCCTAGTCCATAACCCCCGTCTGGCGGCAATGGACATAGCGCTTATTTTTGATGCCAGCCGGCAAATATCCCTCTGTGCATCACGCATGTATAAGACCGCGTCTTTTATATGGTCAATCGTTAGCAAAATATTGTCCCTATCCATGGTATCAATGTTTTCCGACAGGGAGTCTGACCACGCAGCAGCAGCACTGCACATCCAAGCTGATGCAATAGCGGGTCTCAATATAATGCCAGTGTGTGTGTACATAGCTTTTAGGGTACTTTCCAGCTTTCTATCAGCAGGTTCTTTTAGGGCGGCCGTATCCGGAGTCGGTAGTGCCACCTTCTTTGATAAGCGTGTCAATGCTTTATCTACCCTAGGGGGTGTTTCCCAGCGTGACCTATCCTCTGGCGGGAAAGGGTACGCAGCCATTAACCGTTTAGAAATGATCAATTTTTTATTTGGGGAAGTCCACGCTTCCTCACACACCTCATTTAATTCGTCAGATGCAGGAAAAAATAAGAATTTACTTACCGATAATTCTATTTCTCGTAGTCCGTAGTGGATGCTGGGGACTCCGTAAGGACCATGGGGAATAGCGGCTCCGCAGGAGACTGGGCACATCTAAAGAAAGCTTTAGGACTAACTGGTGTGCACTGGCTCCTCCCCCTATGACCCTCCTCCAAGCCTCAGTTAGGAAACTGTGCCCGGACGAGCGTACACAATAAGGAAGGATTTTGAATCCCGGGTAAGACTCATACCAGCCACACCAATCACACCGTATAACTTGTGATCTGAACCCAGTTAACAGTATGATAACAGAGGAGCCTCTGAAAAGATGGCTCCCAACAATAATAACCCGATTTTTGTAACAATAACTATGTACAAGTATTGCAGACAATCCGCACTTGGGATGGGCGCCCAGCATCCACTACGGACTACAAGAAATAGAATTATCGGTAAGTAAATTCTTATTTTCTCTAACGTCCTAAGTGGATGCTGGGGACTCCGTAAGGACCATGGGGATTATACCAAAGCTCCCAAACGGGCGGGAGAGTGCGGATGACTCTGCAGCACCGAATAAGAGAACTCCAGGTCCTCCTCAGCCAGGGTATCAAATTTGTAGAATTTAGCAAACGTGTTTGCCCCTGACCAAGTAGCTGCTCGGCAAAGTTGTAAAGCCGAGACCCCTCGGGCAGCCGCCCAAGATGAGCCCACTTTCCTTGTGGAACGGGCTTTTACAGATTTTAGCTGTGGCAGGCCTGCCACAGAATGTGCAAGCTGAATTGTACTACAAATCCAACGAGCAATAGTCTGCTTAGAAGCAGGAGCACCCAGCATGTTGGGTGCATACAGGATAAACAGCGAGTCAGATTTCCTGACTCCAGCCGTCCTGGAACATATTTTCAGGGCCCTGACAACATCCAGCAACTTGGAATCCTCCAAGTCCCTAGTAGCCGCAGGCACCACAATAGGTTGGTTCAGGTGAAAAACGCTGGAACCACCTTAGGGAGAAACTGAGGACGAGTCCTCAATTCCGCCCTGTCCGAATGGAAAATCAGATAAGGGCTTTTACAGGATAAAGCCGCCAATCCTGACACGCGCCTGGCCCAGGCCAGGGCCAACAGCATGACCACTTTCCATGTGAGATATTTTAACTCCACAGATTTAAGTGGTTCAAACCAATGTGACTTTTGGAACCCAAACTACATTGAGATCCCAAATTGCCACTGGAGGCACAAAAGGAGGCTGTATATGCAGTACCCCTTTTACAAACGTCTAAACTTCAGGGACTGAAGCTAGTTCTTTTTTGGAAGAAAATTGACAGGGCCGAAATCTGAACCTTAATGGACCCCAATTTCAGGCCCATAGACACTCCTGTTTGCAGGAAATGTAGGAATCGACCCAGTTGAATTTCCTCCGTCGGGCCTTACTGGCCTCGCACTACGCAACATATTTTCGCCAATTGCGGTGATAATGTTTTTGCGGTTACATCCTTCCTGGCTTTTGATCAGGATAGGGATGACTTCATCCGGAATGCCTTTTTTCCTTCAGGATCCGGTGTTCAACCGCCATGCCGTCAAACGCAGCCGCGGTAAGTCTTGGAACAGACAGGGTCCTTGCTGGAGCAGGTCCCTTCTTAGAGGTAGAGGCCACGGATCCTCCGTGAGCCTCTCTTGAAGTTCCGGTTACCAAGTCCTTTTTGGCCCATCCGGAGCCACGAATATAGTGCTTACTCCTCTCCATCTTATCAATCTCAGTACCTTGGGTATGAGAGGAAGAGGAGGGAACACATACACTGACTGGTACACCCACGGTGTTACCAGAGCGTCTACAACTATTGCCTGAGGGTCTCTTGACCTGGCGCAATACCTGTCGAGTTTTTTAATCATGTGGACGACTTCTGGGTGAAGTCCCCACTCTCCCGGGTGGAGGTCGTGCTGAGGAAGTCTGCTTCCCAGTTGTCCACTCCCGGAATGAATACTGTTGACAGTGCTATTACATGATTTTCCGCCCAGCGGAGAATCCTTGCAGCTTCTGCCATTGCCCTCCTGCTTCTTGTGCCACCCTGTCTGTTTACGTGGGTGACTGCCATGATGTTGTCCGACTGGATCAACACCGGCTGACCTTGAAGCAGAGGTCTCGCTAAGCTTAGAGCATTGTAAATGGCCCTTAGCTTCAGGATATTTATGTGAAGTGATGTATCCAGGCTTGACCCTAAGCCCTGGATATTCCTTCCCTGTGTGACTGCTCCCCAGCCTCGCAGGCTGGCATCCGTGGTCACCAGGACCCAGTCCTGAATGCCGAATCTGCGGCCCTCTAGAAGATGAGCACTCTGCAACCACCACAGGATGGATACCCTTGTCCTTGGTGACAGGGTTATCCGCTGATGCATCTGAAAATGCGACCCGGACCATTTTTCCAGTAGGTTCCACTGGAAAGTTCTTGCGTGGAATCTAACGAATGGGATTGTTTCGTAGGAAGCCACCATTTTTTCCCAGAACCCTTGTGCATTGATGCACTGAGACTTGGTTCGGTTTTAGGAGGTTCCTGATTAGCTCGGATAACTCCCTGGCTTTCTCTTCCGTGAGAAACACCTTTTTTCTGGACTGTGTCCAGGATCATCCCTAGGAAACAGAAGACAAGTCGTCGGAACCAGCTGCGATTTTGGAATATTGAGAACCCAATCGTGCTGCCGCAACACTACCTGAGATAGTGCTACACCGACCTCCAACTGTTCCCTGGATCTTACCCTTATCAGGGAATCGTCCAAGTAAGGGATAACTAAAATTTCCTTCCTTCGAAGGGATATCATTTCGTCCATTACCTTGGTAAAGACCCGGGGTGCCGTGGACCATCCCTACGGCAGCGTCTGAACTGATAGTGAAAGTTCTGTACCATAACCTGAGGTACCCTTGGTGAGAAGGGTAAATTTTGACATGAAGGTAAGCATCCTTGATGTCCCGAGACATCATGTAGTCCCCTTCTTCCAGGTTCGCAATCACTGCTCTGAGTGACTCAATCTTGAATTTGAACCTCTGTATGTAAGTGTTCAAAGATTTTAGATTTTAGAATCGGTCTCACCGAGCCGTCTGGCTTCGGTACCACAATAGTGTGGAATAATACCCCGTTCCCTGTTGCAGGAGGGGTACCTTGATTATCACCTGCTGGGAATACAGCTTGTGAATGGCTTCCAAAACTGCCTCCCTGTCAGAGGGAGACGTCGGTAAAGCCGACTTTTGGAAACGGCGAGGGGGAGACGTCTCGAATTCCAATATGTACCCCTGAGATATTACCTGAAGGATCCAGGGGTCTACTTGCGAGTGAGCCCACTGCGCACTGAAATTCATTGAGAACGGGCCCCCACCGTGCCTGAGCTTGTAAAGCCCTAGCGTCATACTGAGGGCTTGGCAGAGGCGGGAAAGGGTTTCTGTTCCTGGGAACTGGCTGATCTCTGCAGCCTTTTTCCTCTCCCTCTGTCACGAGCAGAAAAGAGGAACCTTTTGTTCGCTTGCCAACAAAGGACTGCGCCTGATAATACGGCGTCTTATTTTGAGAGGCGACCTGGGGTACAAACGTGGATTTCCCAGCTGTTGCCGTGGCCACCAGGTCTAAAAGACCGACCCCAAATGTCCCCTTTCAAAGGCAATACTTCCAAATGCCGTTTGGAATCCGCATCACCAGACCATTTTACTGGTAGCATTGGACAACGCACTTATACTTGATGCCAGTCGGCAATTATTCCGCTGTGCATCATGCATATATAGAAATGCATCTTTTAAATGCTCTATAGGCAATAATATACTATCCTTATCTAGGTTATCAATATTTCCAGTCAGGGAATCCGACCATGCCAACCCAGCACTGCACC
This sequence comes from Pseudophryne corroboree, assembly GCF_028390025.1. Taxonomy (NCBI): domain Eukaryota; kingdom Metazoa; phylum Chordata; class Amphibia; order Anura; family Myobatrachidae; genus Pseudophryne; species Pseudophryne corroboree. Next base: position 103,084,442 of record NC_086445.1, on the reverse strand, counting down.
TCCAGGCTGAGGCGATAGCTGGTCGCAGTATAACACCAGTATGTGTGTAAATACCTTTTTGGATACCCTCCTGCTTTCTATCAGCAGGATCCTTAAGGGCGGCCATCTCATGAGAGGGTAGAGCCCTTGTTCTTACAAGCGTGTGAGCGCCTTATCCCCCCTAGGGGGTGTTTCCCAACGCATCCTAACCTCTGGCGGGAAAGGGTATGCAGCCAATACTGTTTAAGAAATTATTAATTGTTATCGGGGGGAAACCCACGCATCATCACACACCTCATTTTATTTCTCAGATTCAGGAAAACTACAGGTAGTTTTTCCCTCACCGAACATAATACCCCTTTTTTGGTGGTACTCGTATTATCAGAAATGTATAAAAACATTTTCCATTGTCTCAATCATGTAACGTGTGGCCCTACTGGAAATCACGGTTGTCTCTTCACCGTCGACACAGGAGTCAGTATCCGTGTCGGCGTCTGTATCTGCCATCTGAGGTAACGGCCGCTTTAGAGCCCCTGACGGCCTATGAGACGTCTGGACAGGCACAAGCTGAGTAGCCGGCTGTCTCATGTCAACCACTGTTTTTTTATATAGAGCTGACACTGTCACGTAATTTTCAACAGTACATCCACTCAGGTGTCGACCCCCTAGGGGGTGACATCACTGTTACAGACACTCTGCTCCGTCTCCACATCATTTTTCTCCTCATACATGTCGACACAAACGTACCGACACACAGCACACACACAGGGAATGCTCTGATAGAGGACAGGACCCCACTAGCCCTTTGGGGAGACAGAGGGAGAGTATGCCAGCACACACCAGAGCGCTATATATATACAGGGATAACCTTATATAAGTGTTTTTCCCCTTATAGCTGCTGTATGTTTTAATACTGCGCCTAATTAGTGCCCCCCTCTCTTTTTTTTAACCCTTTCTGTCTGCAGGGAAGAGCCAGGGAGCTTCCCTCCAACTGAGCTGTGAGGGAAAATGGCGCCAGTGTGCTGAGGAGATAGGCTCCGCCCCCTTTTCGGCGGCCTTATCTCCCGGTTTTTTGTATATTCTGGCAGGGGTTAAATGCATCCATATAGCCCAGGAGCTATATGTGATGCATTTTTTGCCATGTAAGGTATTTCTGTCATGTTTTATTGCGTCTCAGGGCGCCCCCCCCCAGCGCCCTGCACCCTCAGTGACCGGAGTATGAAGTGTGCTGAGAGCAATGGCGCACAGCTGCAGTGCTGTGCGCTACCTTATTGAAGACAGGAACGTCTTCTGCCGCCGATTTTTCCGGACCTCTGGCTCTGTAAGGGGGCCGGCGGCGCGGCTCCGGGACCCATCCAGGCTGGACCTGTGATCGTCCCTCTGGAGCTAATGTCCAGTAGCCAAGAAGCCCAATCCACTCTGCACGCAGGTGAGTTCGCTTCTTCTCCCCTTAGTCCCTCGATGCAGTGAGCCTGTTGCCAGCAGGTCTCACTGAAAATAACAAACCTAAACTAAAACTTTCACTAAGAAGCTCAGGAGAGCCCCTAGTGTGCACCCTTCTCGTCGGGCACAGAAATCTAACTGAGGCTTGGAGGAGGGTCATAGGGGGAGGAGCCAGTGCACACCAGTTAGTCCTAAAGCTTTCTTTAGATGTGCCCAGTCTCCTGCGGAGCCGCTATTCCCCATGGTCCACTTAGGACGTTAGAGAAACTACTGGTAGTTTTTTCTCACCAAACATAATACCCTTTTTTGTGGTACCTGGGGTATCATCAGAAATGTGTAAAACATTTTTCATAGCCTCAATCATATAACGGGTGGATCTATTGGAGGGTACACTCGTCTCATCATCGTCGACACTGGAGTCGGTATCCGTGTCAACATCTGTATCTGTCATCTGAGGTAGCGGGCGTTTTATAGCCCCTGATGACATTTGAGACGCTTGGACAGGCACAAGCTGAGTAGCCGGCTGTCCTATGTCGTCAAACCTTTTATGTAAGGAGCTGACACTGTCACGTAATTCCTTCCATAAGTCCATCCACACTGGTGTCGACCCCGCAGGGGGTGACATCACATTCACAGGCATTTGCTCCGCCTCCACATCATTATCCTCATCATACATGTCGACACAGCAGTACCGACACACAGCAGACACACAGGGAATGCTCTTACAGAGGACAGGACCCCACAAAGCCCTTTGGGGAGACAGAGGGAGAGTATGCCAGCACACACCAGGGCGCTATATAACACAGGGATATCACTATACAGAGTGTTTTCCCCTATAGCTGCCTATAATATATATATACTGCGCCTAAATTGTGCCCCCCCTCTCTTTTTTACCCTTTCTGTAGTGCAGGACTGCAGGGGAGAGCCAGGGAGCTTCCTTCCAGCGAAGCTGTGAGGGAATAATGGCGCCAGTGTGCTGAGGGAGTTGGCTCCGCCCCTTTTTTCGGCGGGCTTTCTCCCGCTATTTTATCGTTTCTGGCAGGGGTTAATATACACCTATATAGCCTCTGGGGCTATATATGGTGTTAGTTTTGCCAGCCAAGGTGTTATTATTGCTGCTCAGGGCGCCCCCCCCCAGCGCCCTGCACCCATCAGTGACCGCAGTGTGTGGTGTGCATGAGGAGCAATGGCGCACAGCTGCAGTGCTGTGCGCTACCTTGGAGAAGACAGAAGTCTTCAGCCGCCGATTTTCCGGACCACCTTCTTGTTTCTGGCTCTGTTAGGGGGACGGCGGCGCGGCTCCGGGAACGGACGACGAGGTCGGGTCCTGTGTTCGATCCCTCTGGAGCTAATGGTGTCCAGTAGCCTAAGAAGCCCAAGCTACCACCACTTAGGTAGGTTCGCTTCTTCTCCCCTTAGTCCCTCGTTGCAGTGAGCCTGTTGCCAGCAGGTCTCACTGAAAATAAAAAACCTAAACTATACTTTCTTCTAGGAGCTCAGGAGAGCCCCTAGTGTGCATCCAGCTCAGCCGGGCACAGAAATCTAACTGAGGCTTGGAGGAGGGTCATAGGGGGAGGAGCCAGTGCACACCAGATAGTCCTAAATCTTTCTTAGATGTGCCCAGGCTCCTGCGGAGCCGTCTATTCCCCATGGTCCTTACGGAGTCCCCAGCATCCACTAGGACGTCAGAGAAATGGAGATTTCTCATTGCCACCACTCTTAAGGCTTGTGGAGGCAACGTCATGATATGGGGCATGTTTTCATGGTAGTGCCTAAGCAATGGTGCAAGTAGAAAAAATGTCTAACAGGTACTGTGTGCTCACGCCGAAGGCGCGCGCACCAAAAAATGGGTGTGACCAAATGCCATATGGGGCGTGGCCAATGAAAATGTGGGCGTGGTACACATATGGGGGAGGGGCAGATACACATATGACCCCCACAGTGCCAGATACACGTTGCCCCACAGTGCCAGATACACGAATGCCCCACAGTGCCAGATACACGAATGCCCCACAGTGCCAGATACACGAATGCCCCCGCACAGTGCCAGATACACGAATGCCCCCCACAGTGCCAGATACACGAATGCCCCCCACAGTGCCAGATATACATTGCCCCCCACAGTGCCAGATATACATTGCCCCCCACAGTGCCAGGTATACATTGCCCCCCACAGTGCCAGGTATACATTGCCCCCCGCAGTGCCAGGTATACATTGCCCCCCGCAGTGCCAGATATACATTGCCCCCCACAGTGCTGCCCCCCCCCCCCCCCCCTTCCCCAGCTCACCGCTGCTGCTGTTGTGTTGACTCCCGTGTGTGAGGGGAGGAGAGCGCAGCCTGCGCCTCTCCTTCCCCTCAGTCTCCGGCGGGTGAGTTCAATATTCAGTGCCGACCCGTGAGCCAATCAAAGCTCCGCAAGCTCTGATTGGCTCACGGGCGGCGCTGATTTGAACGAAGAAACTGAGGGCAGGAGAGGCGCAGGATGCGCTCTCTTCCCCTCACATCAGCGGTAGCAAGCGGCGGCCCGTCGGTGTGGGTACGGTGTACCCACGGCGAAATTCTTAAGGGTACGCCGTACCCACCCGTACCCGCATACTTGCACCGCTGTGCCTGAGCCCTTTAATTCATGTGGACCATTAGTAGAATCCATACCTAGAAGAATTCAAACCGTATTAAGGGCAAACGGTGGCCCAACAAAACACTATCCCCATGTCATAATAATTTGGCCATTTGGTGTATATAATATATATGCCTATGTTCATGACTGTGGACAGGTCTGGAAAGGATACGGATACTTTAGATCTGGAGGTATACAATTGTAATGAAACAACAAATCACCAAAGTTCTGCTTAGTAGAGCTAAAAGTTTTGCTCCCAAAGCTTACTTACTGTATGCGTACTATAACGCCATACACAAGCAAAGGAGGGGAAATTCCTGTTAAGAACAAGGATTTACATACATTGCACAACAGAATTGTCCAAAATGTCCATTTGTAAATATGCAAATCAATTTTGATGAGGAAATTTTGTAACTTGGATTATGGACCATAGGGGTCATTCCGAGTTGATCGCTAGCTGCATTTGTTCACAACGCAGCAATCAGGCTAGAAAACGGCAGTACGGCGCAATGCGCACACGCAACGTACGGGTACAACAAACGATGTATTTACACACAGGGTCTAGCGATGCATTTCAGTCGCACTGGCTGCCGCAGAGTGATTGACATGAAGTGGGCGTTTCTGGGTGTCAACTGACTGTTTTCAGAGTGTTCGAAAAAACGCAGACATGCCAGGGAAAACGCAGGCGTGGCTGGGCGAACGCAGGGCAGGGTTTGTGACGTCAAATCCGGAACTGAATGGTCTGAAGTGATCGCAAGCACTGAGCAGGTTTTGAGCTACTCTGAAACCACACAAATTTTTTTTGCTGGCGCTCTGCGATCCATTTGTTTGTACTTCTGCTAAGCTAAAATACACTCCCAGTGGGCGGCGGCATAGCGTTTGCACGGCTGCTAAAAACTGCTAGCGAGCGATCAACTCGGAATGACCCCCATATTCAGGGATGTATGCAAAGCCGATGGATTGCGTAATCTGATGCTTTCAGATCTGTGTATGTGCAGATCTCTGGTCTGCTATAACAGTCGCAGTTCTCCATAAGCCGTAACAAGACTGACATGGGGGTGGGAAGTGGTGTGAGGGGCTAGGGATGGGCATTGGCACCTCACCCACCTATGACTATTTTAGCAGGAATTTCCGTTGGTTATAAAGTTTTCAACCATCAATGATTCCTGCTATCGAATACCCGCGCATGTGCAGAATGTTTTGCTGGAGAAAGTCAGCGCAGGGCACTGTTTCTTCTGTGTATGTGCGGCCTGGCTCTCCCGTTGTCTGAATGCTGTATGTGCAACGCTGAGGACCGGAGGCGGTGCGATGGTTGACATGCCGATGGTTGTGCATGTGCGCGTCGGCATTCGTCAGTAACAGTAGCCGGGCACCGGTGACAAGTCTTTGAGAGACACTGACAGTTGGACTCTGGAGTCACTCTACGGTGTCGGTGGGCAAAGCAAGCAAAGCTCTCTGTTAGGGATGGCCATCGACGATTCAAAATCATCAACTGACTGATGTCGAAAACTTTAGCCATCGATGGTGGAGAACCACATGGTTTCCTGCCATTGATGGTAACGGCCAACCAAATAGTTGTTTTTTTTCCCTTTACAAATGTGTCGGGACACTGACCATAGCTCCACCCTCTGACACCCACAAAGTCCCACCCCCAGTCACTGATTGACCCACAGTCCACTTCATAGTAAAGCAGGGATAACCATCGATGGGTGAAACCATTGATGGATCCCTAGCAGATAGTTTTATACCATCAATGGTACCATTGATAGATAACCCACCGAAGGCCATTCCTACTGTCTGTTAGTTTGCAGAACAAGCTACATACACAAAGGAAGGAGACATGACAGAGTCACTGACTCCTAAGGCTTCTGCTGACAACACATCCGACACATAGGCAGGGCAAGACTCAAGTAGCCGCCTCGCCTGCCTATGAAGAGAGATACAGTGGGCATGGAGAGGTGGCCTTTGAAGTTCTGACTGACAGCTTGAGCATGTCCGCAGCTGCAGTCAACACAACACACAGGGTCTAATTCAGACCTGATCGCTGCTGTGCATTTTCGCACAGCGGGCGATCAGGTCTGAACTGTGCATGCTGTGTCGCCACAGTGCACGCCAGAGATGAGATCGGCATCTAAGCCCAGTGATCGAGGCGATCACTGGGCATAGATTGACAGGCAGAGGCGTTCGCTGGGCGGGCTGACGTTTTGGGGGCGCGGTACGGGCAACGCAGGAGTGCCTGGAACAGGCCGTGGCGGCTGTGTGACATCACACGCAGCCGCTGCGACCCGGAGAGCGATGGGTAGCTCCCTACCAGCGCGCAGAAGCTGCGTTGGTAGGGAGCTACTCTTCAGGTAGAAAAGCATCGCCGCCGTGCGATGCTTTTGTACTTGTGCGGGGGGGGGGGCAGAGCAGAGCCAGACATGCGGGGGCGGACTAGCCCCGTGCTGGGCGTCCCCCCGCATATCTGTGAAAGTGATCGTAGATATGCTAAATTTAGCACATCTACAGTACAATCAAGTCTGAATTACCCCCACAGTGCACTGATTATTAACTTAACTTATCCAGAACAAGTCTGTAAGCTGCACTGCAGTGCAGTGTCAATGCTATGAAAAAAAAATCATTGCCCTTGGCCCCCACGCCTGCCATCTTTGGCTTAAAGCCATCTGCAGTTTCTCCATCGATGGTGAAACCATCAGGCACTAGGTCCCGACCATCGATGGCCATCCCTACGAGGAGCAGCATTCCATAAAATGGGTGAGTGTTAGATGGCGGTGTCCTTGGGACGCAGATTCACTGGCCCCAGCTGCGTCAAAACACTGGACACAACGCTGCGTCTTCGGACACAGGAGAGGATCACAGAAGCCGGCAGGAGGCGTCTATTTACACAAAACACATTTCAGCACAGCTGCTTCGTCCATCTCTGAATCAGGCCCTATGATTGGTAATTATCTGCATATAATCAGGATAGGTTGAATGGGAAAGCAGACAATATCACAGTAACATACCCTACAGCTGTACCTTTTTGGCAGGTACAGTACTTTTTTTTTTATGGTCAGTATCGATTTTTTGGCTCTCCAAACTTCAATTGAAAGTATAGGAAAAGGGGCATGGCCACATTGTTACCTGTGGCCACGTCTCCTTTTTGAATTTGTACCGATTTTTATGTGTACATTATTGGAGGGTATGCAGTAACCATAAAGTTACTCAAATATAATCTCCTATATAATAGCCCTGTGATTCTGTGCCTGGGTCTCTAACGCTGGGCGTGGCTAGGAGCTCTCATTGGGTTAGTGGCAGGTCTATCACACCCAGTCCACAGCTGATTGGGCGAGAAACGCCCTCCCACACAGGTTACATCCAATGGAAGGCTCTGCCCTTTGCCTGCTGTGTTTTCACAGAGCAGGATTAGCAATGGGACTGATGGAGCTGCAGCTCCAGCCCCACACCCCAAAACAGTCCCACTGCATCTGCAGCAACATACCCTCCATCAATGTACACATAAACTATGGAAGCTTGGAGAGTCAAAAAACGATACAGACCATAAAAAAAAGGTCATGCGCCTGCCAAAAAGGTGCAGCTGGAGGGTATGCCACTGCATCTGCAGCAAGTCTCTGCGCTGTAGATAAGGAAAAAACAATCCTTTTACTGCAGTGTCCTATGGTGGTCATTCCAAGTTGATCGCTAGCTGCATTCGTTCGCTGTGCAGCGATCAGGCAAAAAATCGGCACTTCTGCACGAGTATGCAGCGCAATGCGCACGTGCGGTGTACTATTACAACGAACGATGTCGTTTTACACAGGGTCTAGCGATGCTTTTCAGTCGCACAGGCAGCTGCAGAGTGATTGACAGGAAGAGGGCATTTCTGGGTGTCAACTGACCGTTTTCAGGGAGTGTTTGGAAAAACGCAGGCGTGGCTGGGCAAATGCAGGGCGTGTTCATGACGTCAAATCAGGAACTGAATGGTCTGAAGTGATCACAAGCGCCGAGTAGGTCTGAAGCTACTCTGAAACAGCACAAAATATTTTTGCACCCGCTCTCCGATCCCTTCCTTCGCACTTCTGCTAAGCTAAAATACACTCCCAGTGGGTGGCGGCAAAGCGTTTGCACGGCTGCTATAAACTGCTAGCGAGCGATCAACTCGGAATGACCACTAGTGTCTTGCTGCCAGTCCACCTGCCCCCTCCGGCATCAACAATCCCCACTCCCTAGCCGCGCCACAGGTGGAACAAAAGCTGCTGTGGCCACCGGCATAGATGTGTATGAAAGCGGCGCAGCGGAAGACTTTCATAGGCCTCCCTGCACCGCATACTCTCTGAGCCCCGGAGCCTCCTCTGCGTGTGATGTCACAGAAGTGCCTCCCCGCCACAACCGCGCCCAGATCCACAGAGGCCCTGACTCCGCAACACAGCACCTGGGCTGCCGGCCTGAAAGCCCCAAGATGGCTAATGTAACGAATAGAGTGGGTGATATCGCGGAGGGTATGTATGGACGCTGAATCAATGTAAAAGGTGACAGTGCTGTGCAGTGCAGTCTGGGCCGGTGCTAGGGTGTTTGGTGCCCCACTGCAAACTATAAATTTGCACCCTCGCATACTTTACAAACGCACAGCGCACATAATGACCCCTGTAGTAGAGACACTTACACATGTAATGCCCCTGTACCAGAGACGCTTACACATGTAATGCCCCCTGAACCAGTGACGCTTACACATGTCACGCCCCCCCCCCTGTACCAGTGACGCTTACACAAGTAACACCCCCTGTAACAGTGACGCTTACACACGTAATGCCCCCTGTACCAGTGCCGCTTAGACACGTAACGCCCCCTGTACCAGTGACGCTTACACACGTAACGCCCCCCTGTACCAGTGACGCTTACATACGTAATGCCCCCTCTACCAGTACCGCTTACACACATAACACCCTCTGTACCAGTGCCGCTTACACACGTAACGCCCCCTGTACCAGTGACGCTTACACACATTATGCAGCAGTCACACATACACACAACCACACACAACAGACACATATATATATATGCAGCAGCTAGGAACATTACTGAATGCAGAGAGGCTCATTTACAGTTTTCTGATTTATGTAAAAATTCACGCTTGGATGTGAAAAGCTGCTCTATTTATTAATTTCCAACGCAATTGGTCAAAAATACAATTGCCCTCAGAAATAACACAACTGGGTTCAGTAGAATGGATAACATCCAATCATCTACTGATTAGATATCCCATGTGGTGAGATCTAGTACGATATCACTTTTAAGTGTTTTTATGTATCATTGAAGATACGTTAAGTTGCTTATTCTTATAGTGATCCTTTGATTATAAGTACAACCCCTGATGAAGTCCGTAGGACGAAACGCGTTGGGTTAAGACAGCAGCCTTTGTCTTGTCTTTGAGGAAGACTTCTCTGTTGTTTTGCGATTGAAATGTACTGAAATCAACATTTAATATCTGTACAAAACTTTGTCGATGGTCACTGTAAACATATTGTGACATAATGTATTCAATTGTACTTTGTTAAATAAATATAATTGATTTTATGAATATTTCAACATAAGTGAATTATGAAGTTTTATTATAAGTAAGAACTTTAGATATACCAAAGGGATCCATTAGCGCCCTGGGGAAACTTTGCAGTTTCTATTCTTAATTTAAGTACCCCTATCTAACAGGGGGTACTTTCCCCGAAGGTGCAGCTGGTCATTCTTAGCGCGATAAAGGTCTTTTTCTTCTTTCTATACATATATATATATATATAATAAGATTTTAAACCTACCGGTAAATCTTTTTCTCGTAGTCCGTAGTGGATGCTGGGACTCCGTAAGGACCATGGGGATAGACGGGCTCCGCAGGAGACATGGGCACTTTAAGAAAGACTTTGACTCTGGGTGTGCACTGGCTCCTCCCTCTATGCCCCTCCTCCAGACCTCAGTTAGAGAAACTGTGCCCAGAGGATACGGACAGTACGAGGAAAGGATTTTTGTAATCCAAGGGCAAGATTCATACCAGCCACACCAATCACACCGTATAACTTGTGATATACTACCCAGTTAACAGTATGAAAAACAACATAGCATCAGTCCAAGACCGATGAAACTATAACATAACCCTTATGTAAGCAATAACTATATACAAGTCTTGCAGAAGTAGTCCGCACTTGGGACGGGCGCCCAGCATCCTCTACGGACTACGAGAAAAAGATTTACCGGTAGGTTTAAAATCTTATTTTCTCTAACGTCCTAGAGGATGCTGGAACTCCGTAAGGACCATGGGGATTATACCAAAGCTTCCAAACGGGCGGGAGAGTGCGGATGACTCTGCAGCACCGATTGAGCAAACAGGAGGTACTCCTCAGCCAGGGTATCAAACTTATAGAACTTTGCAAAGGTGTTTGACCCCGACCAAGTAGCAGCTCAGCACAGCTGTAGTGCCGAGACCCCTCGGGCAGCCGCCCAAGAAGAGCCCACCTTCCTAGTGGAATGGGCCTTAACCGATTTTGGTAATGGCAATCCTGCCGTAGAATGCGCCTTCTGAATCGTGTTACAGATCCAGCGAGCAATAGTCTGCTGTGAAGCAGGGCCGCCAACCTTGTTGGCTGCATACAGGACAAACAGAGCCTCTGTTTTCCTAACCCTAGCCGTCCTGGCCACGTACATTTTCAAAGCCCTGACCACATCAAGGGACTCGGAATCCTCCAAGTCATGTGTAGCCACAGGCACGACAATAGGTTGGTTCATATGAAAGGATGAAACCACCTTAGGCAGGAATTGAGGACGGGTCCGCAATTCCGCTCTATCCATATGGAAAACCAGATAGGGGCTTTTATGTGATAAAGCTGTCAAATCCGAAACTCGCCTAGCCCGAAGCCAAGGCTAACAACATGACCACCTTCCAGGTGAGATATTTCAACTCCACTGTCTTAAGTGGTTCAAACCAATGTGACTTAAGGAAACTTAACACCACGTTAAGGTCCCAAGGCGCCACCGGAGGTACAAAAGGAGGCTGAATATGCAGTACTCCCAACACTTCTGTACTTCAGGTAATGAGGCCAATTCCTTTTGAAAGAAAATGGATAAAGGCCAAAATCTGAACTTTTAATGGAGCCTAATTTTAGGCCCAAATTCACTCCAGTTTGTAAGAAGTGAAGAAAACGGCCCAGGTGGAATTCTTCCGTAGGAGCATTCCTGGCCTCACACCAAGAAACCTATTTTCTCCATATTCGGTGATAATGTTTAGATGTCACGTCCTTCCTAGCCTTTATTAGCGTAGGAATGACCTCATCCGGAATACCTTTTTCCGCTAGGATACGGCGTTCAACCGCCATGCCGTCAAACGCAGCCGCGGTAAGTCTTGGAACAGACAGGGACCTTGTTGAAACAAGTCCCGCCTTAGAGGAAGATGCCACGGATCTTCTGTGAGCATTTCTTGCAGATCCGGATACCAGGTCCTTCGTGGCCAATCTGGAACAATGAGAATTGTTCTCACTCCTCTTTTTCTTATTATCCTAAACACCTTGGGTATGATAGGAAGAGGAGGAAACACATATACCGACTGGAACACCCACGGTGTCACTACGGCGTCCACAGCTACCGCCTGAGGGTCTCTTGACCTGGCGCAATACCTTTGTAGCTTTTTGTTGAGACGGGATGCCATCATGTCTATTTGGGGTAGTCCCCACCGACTTGCAATCTGCTCGAAGACTTCCTGATGAAGTCCCCACTTTCCCGGATGCAGAGCCTGTCTGCTGAGGAAGTCTGCTTCCCAGTTGTCCACTCCCGGAATGAACACTGCTGACAGAGCGCTTACATGATTCTCCGCCCAGCGAAGAACTCTGGTGGCTTCCGCCATTGCCACTCTGCTCCTTGTGCCGCCTTGGCGGTTTACATGAGCTACTGCGGTGATGTTGTCTGACTGGATCAGAACTGGTCGATTGCGAAGTAAGATCTCCGCTTGACGTAGGGCGTTGTATATGGCCCTTAGTTCCAGGATGTTGATGTGAAGACAAGTCTCTTGACTTGACCAAAGTCCTTGGAAATTTCTTCCCTGTGTGACCGCTCCCCAACCTCGGAGGCTCGCGTCCGTGGTCACCAGGATCCAGTCCTGAATGCCGAACCTGCGGCCCTCTAGAAGGTGAGCACTGTTTAGCCACCACAGGAGAGATACTCTGGCCCTGGGGGACAGGGTGATCCGCTGATGCAATTGCAGATACGACCCGGACCATGTGTCCAATAGGTCCCATTGGAAGGCCCTTGCATGGAATCTGCCGTATGGAATGGCTTCGTATGTTGCCACCATCTTTCCCAGAACTTGAGTGCAATGATGTACTGACACTTGTTTTGGTTTCAACAAGTTCATGACTAGAGTCATGAGTTCCTGCGCTTTTTCCTTCGGAAGAAAAACCCTTTTCTGGTCTGTGTCCAGAATCATGCCCAAGAAGGGCAGACGAGTTGTAGGATTCAGCTGCGACTTTGGAATATTGAGAATCCAGCCGTGTCGCTGTAACACATTCAGTGAAAGTGATACGCTGCTCAGCAACTTCTCCCGTGATCTCGCTTTTATGAGGAGATCGTCCAAGTACGGGATAATTGTGACACCCTGCTTGCGCAGGAGCACCATCATTTCCGCCATTACCTTGGTGAAAATTCTCGGGGCCGTGGAAAGCCCAAACGACAACGTCTGAAATTGAAATTGGTAATGACAATCCTGTACCGCAAATCTCAGGTACGCCTGATGAGGAGGATATATGGGGACATGCAGGTATGCATCCTTTATGTCCAGAGATACCAAAAAATCTCCCCCTTCTAGGCTGGCGATGACCGCCCTGAGCGATTCCATCTTGAACTTGAACCGTTTTAAGTAAAGGTTCAGGGATTTCAAATTTAAAATGGGTCTGACCGAACCGTCCGGTTTCGGAACCACAAAACAGAGTTGAGTAGTACCCCTGCCCTCTTTGAAGCAGGGGAACCTCTACCACCACTTGTTGCAGACACAATTTGTGAATCGCATGTAACACTATCTACCTTTCCAGGGGTTGTTTCGGTAGGGCCGATTTGAAAAACCGGCGAGGAGGCACTTCTTCAAATTCCAGCTTGTAACCCTGGGAAACAATTTCTATTGCCCATGGATCCACCTGTGAGTGGACCCAGACGTGGCTGAACAGTCGAAGACGTGCCCCCACAGGAGTTGACTCCCTCAGGGGAGCCCCAGCGTTATGCGGTGGATTTAGCAGAGGCCGGGGAGGACTTCTGTTCCTGGGAACTAGCTGTGTTGTGCAGCTTTTTCCCTCTGCCCTTACCTCTGGCAAGAAAGGACGATCCACGTGCTCTCTTGCTTTTATTGGAACGAAAGGACTGCATTTGATAATGAGGCGCTTTCTTAGATTGTGAGGGAATATATGACAAAAAAAAGAGATCTGAGAGGCCCTCTCCGAACAATTCCTCACCCTTGTAAGGCAACAACTCCATATGCCTCTTTTAGTCGGCATCACCTGTCCATTGCATGTTCCACAGGACACGTCTAGCAGAAATCGACATAGCGTTGACTCTAGAACCCAGTAGACTAACGTCTCTTTGGGCATGTCTTATATATATATATATATATATATATATATATGACAACATCTTTTACATATAAATATATATATATATATATATATATTATATATATATATATATATATATACATACATACATACTAGGGACAATAACATGGTATCCTTATCCAGGGTTTCAATCTCCGTTGATAAGGTATCTGTCTACGCTGCTACAGCGCTATAAACCCATGCCGACACAATCGCCGGTCTGAGTAGTGTACCAGAATGTGTGTAAATGGACTTCAAAGTACTTTTACTGCATGCTATCTGCAGGATCCCTGAGGATAGCTGTAAAGTCAGCGCTACCTTTTTGGGTAAATGTGTCAATGCCTTGTACACCCTAGGGAAAGTTTCCCATCGTATCCTGGACCCATTAGGGAAAGGATACTCCCTGAGAATTCTTTTTGGGAAGCTGCAGCTTCTTGTCTGGAGATTCCCGCTCTTTTTCTTCATGAGAGGAGGGAAATTTATCTCAGCTTTCTTCCCCTTAAACATGTGTACCCTCGTGTCAGGGACAGATGAGTCCATACCTCCCAACTGTCCCAATTTTCACGGGACAGTCCCGTTTTTTTGGGACTGTCCCGCTGTCCCACCCGCGGCCGCAGTGTCCCGCGGTGTGGAAGGGGAAGCTCCTGTCATCGCTGCTCTGGTGAATAGACGCTGTGCGCATGCGCACAGCGTCTATTCAGTGAAGACAGGGAGAGGGGGCATGCCAGCGGCTCACAGAGCGCTGGTCATGCCCCCTTTAGTGATGAAAAACGGGGGCGTGACTCGCGATAGCGGCAGTGCCACAAGACCACGCCCCCTTTTGGTTAGACCACGCCCCCTTTTCGAGCGCACGCAGGAGTCCCTCTTTGAGCCCACAGAATGTTGGGAGGTATGTGAGTCATCAGTGATATGCAAAACATCTTTTATTACAATAATCATACTTTTCTGCCAGTTTTGGCTGTAGTTTGCATTATTGTAGTCGACACTGGAGTCAGACTCCATGTCGATATCAGTGTCTATTATTTTGGATAGTGAGCGTTGTGCGACTCTGAAGGTCTCTATGACATAGGGACAGACATGGGTAGATTCCCTGTCTGTTCTCTAATCTTTCGTGTATTAAATTCATCTTAGCACTTAATTTCACATATCCAATCAGGCGACGGCGTTGTCGACGGATACACCACACACACATTTGCTCCATCTCCTCCTTAGGAGAGCCTTTTACCTCAGACATGTTGACACACACGTACCGACACACCTCACACTCAGGGAATGCTCTTCTGCAGACAGTTCCCCCACAAGGCCCTTTGGAGAGACAGAGAGAGAGTATGCCAGCACACACCCCAGCGCAATATGACCCAGGAAAAACACAGCAATTTAATGTTTACCCCGTAGCGCTGTTATTATTATCTGCGCCGAATTATGTGCCCCCCCTCTTCTTTAAAACCCTCTCTTCTACCGTGGTATAAGCAGGGGAGAGTCCGGGGAGCTTCCTCTCAGCGGTGCTGTGGAGAAAAACATGGCGCTTATGAGTGCTGAGGGAGAAGCCCCGCCCCCTCGGCGGCGGGCTTCAGTCACGCTAAAAGTGTAAAATTGGCGGGGGTTCATGCATATATACAGTGTCCAGCTGTATATATGCTCTCTTTTGCCAAATAAGAGGTTTATATTGCTGCCCAGGGCGCCCCCCCTGCGCTCTGCACCCTTACAGTGACTGCCGTTTGTGAGGTGTATGGGAGCAATGGCGCACAGCTGTAGTGCTGTGCGTTACCTCAGTGAAGATCAATGAAGTCTTCTGCCGCCTCTGAAGATCTTTTCCTCTCATACTCACCCGGCTTCTATCTTCCGGCTCTGTGAGGAGGACGGCGGCGCGGCTCCGGGACGAACTCCAGGGTGAGACCTGTGTTCTGACTTCCTCTGGAGCTAATGGTGTCCAGTAGCCTAAGAAACAGAGCCCTGAAACTCAGAGAAGTGGGTCTGTTTCTCTCTCCTCAGTCCCTCGATGCAGGGAGTCTGTTGCCAGCAGGCTCCCTGAAAATAAAAAACCTAACAAAAATGTTTTCTTACAGGAAACTCAGGAGAGCTCCCTTAAATGCACCCAGTCTCCTCTGGGCACAGTATCAAACTGAGGTCTGGAGGAGGGGCATAGAGGGAGGAGCCAGTGCACACCCAGAGTCAAAGTCTTTCTTAAAGTGCCCATGTCTCCTGCGGAGCCCATCTATCCCCATGGTCCTTACGGAGTCCCAGCATCCTCTAGGACGTTAGAGAAATATATATATACAAACACACACACATACATTACACACAGTCACACATATATACAGTATACACAGACACTGTATATACAGACACACACTCACTCTCTTTCCAGACACTTATCTAATGAAGTCTGGCTGGCCGAAGCTGTAGTTTATTGCGTACATCTTCTTCCCTGTAATGCGGCGCATTGGGACACCGGTGCGAACAATAGTGACTGCCTGCTGTGCGAGTCTCTGGGAGAGCCACTGCCAAAGATAGGACAGCAGCTTCGCTGATTCCAGGAGAAGCATTACCAGCCCCTCCCCCACTCACAGTACCCCTGGGCTCCATCCGCTGCACCCCCACACCCCCCCTCACCCACCCGCAGCGACCCCACACATCCCGCCCCTCCCCCACCCGGGGCAACCTTGCAACTGCTCCTCCCCCACCCGCAGCGGCTCCAGACCACCACCCGCGACACCCACGCACCCTCCCCCACCTGCGGCACCATTGCAACCGCCCCTCCCGTGGCACCCCAGGATCCCATCTGCCTCTTCCCCTACTCCCCCAACCAAAGTACCTACTAGGTGATTCACCAGGCTCTGCATGCGCTGTTCACGCCGTTGCAAGGGGCTTCCACCCCTTAACCATTGCACGCCCTTTGTCCGTGCAATATTTAACCACTCACACAATTATGATTGGATGTAATCAGGGCCGAAACTAGGATTGCTGTCACCCGGGGCAAGACAGTAAATTTGCGCCCCCCCCCAAAAAAAAAAAAAAAAAAACCAATGAAATAAATAAAAAACAAATTAAATTAAATAAAATATTAAAATAAAAAAAGACAATTATAATTAAAATACAATTAAAATATATAATCCCACACGTTACACCGCAGAGGAGATACTTATGCACATTACAGCACAGAGGAGCCGTGTATACACATTACATATAGGGGGCACACTGACACACACACACACAGACCAGGAGCACACTGACACAAAAACAGATTGTATATGAACATATTGACACACACACACACACACACACACACACACACACACACACACACACACACACACACACACACACACGGTATAGGGACCAGATGCACACTGACAAACACACACACACACACACACACACACTGTATACGGAACAGATGCACACTGACAAACACACACTGTATACGGAACAGATGCACACTGACACACACACACACTGTATACGGAACAGATGCACACTGACACACACACACACACACACACACACACACACACTGTATACACGGACCAGATGCACACTGACACACACACACACACACACACACACACACACACTGTATAGGGACCAGATGCACACTGACAAACAGACACACACACACACACTGTATACGGAACAGATGCACACTGACACACACATACTGTATACGGAACAGATGCCACTGACAAACACACACACACACACACTGTATACACGGAACAGATGCACACTGACACACACACACACTTTATACACGGACCAGATGCACACTGACACACACACACTGTATACACGGACCAGATGCACACTGACACACACACACACACACACACACTGTATAGGGACCAGATGCTCACTGACACACACACACACACACACACACACACTGTATAGGGACCAGATGCACACTGACACACACACACACACACACACACACACACACACACACACACACACGTTGTAGAGGGGGAGCTGTCTGGCAGAGAAACATACCTCATAAATCTCTGTCACAGGTCGGCTCCAGTTCTCCCTCGTTCAAAGTCCGCGCTGCTGCACTGTGTCCCTCCCCCTGTTCCCAGGCATGGGGGAGGGCTGTGTGCACTGTTCAGGGCTGCCGGAGACTGCTGTGGACGTTCCCCTGTCAGAGGAGCCTGCAGTGCTGCAGCGTGAGTGACAGTGACTCATTCACTGTCATTGACTGCAGCCAGCATGCCCTCATCAGTCCCGCGCGGCATTGTTCAAACCTGCTAGCCGCTGCCAGACTCTTCGTCCTCTCTCCCTCTCCTCCCTCAATGCGTGATGCGTGTGACAGCATCGCGCACAGTGCCCGCTGCCCTCAAAGAATTTTGGCTGTGGAAACAGACTCCCTAGCGCCCCCCTCGCTCCAGCGCCCGGGGCGCGTGACCCCCTAGCCCCCCCCTAGTTTCGGCCCTGATGTAATACTCCATATAATAAAAATATTGCACGCCACAAGGGTGTGCAAGGGTTAAGGCGGTGTAGCCCCTTATGACGGTGTGAAGAGCGCCCGTAGGGCGCGATGAATCACCTAGTAGGATATAATTAGTGTTGGATGTGGATCATTGTGTTGACCTGAAAAAGTCAGTGTCTAGTTAAACCCCAAATGGTCGACATGGTAAAAAGTTGACACAGGAAAGGGTCAACACGCACTACTTTTTTTTTTTTTTTAATTCGATGTTGTTTTCTCCTTAAAAGGACTGAGAACAATTAGTGCACCGCATCCTCTTGCTGCATGTTCCTATTCTCAATCGTAGTCAACGTGGCTGGTAAAGTATGAAAAAGTTGAAAATGATTATTTAAAAAAAATAAAAAAAAATCGTGTCACCCTTTTCCTGTGCCGACCATTGCCCTGACGGTTGATGCTAGATCCAAGTAGCCTAAGGGACCTTTTCCGTCAGGGGGAGGAGCCACAGACATGCCCCCCTGTGTGCCCAATTGCCCCAGCGTCTCCCTTACATGCCCCACCACCAGCAGCCTGCACTCCCACATGCCCATCAGCTTCGTTCTGAGTCTGACTGTCAGCCTGTGCCGCCAGCAAGCAGCTGCTGCAGCGGAGATAGTTTGTATCATACTTGCCTACCTGACCCTCTCCATGAGGGAGAAAATGCTCTGTTCCTGGACTTTCCTGGTAATGTATGATTGCCATCACCTGTGGTGAAACCACCTTTCTTATCAATTAACTAGCTCACCACAGGTGATGGCAATCATACATTACCAGGAAAGTCCAGGAACAGAGCATTTTCTCCCTCATGGAGAGGGTCAGGTAGGCAAGTATGGTTTGTATGCAATTTATTTGAAAGCGGTCACATGGTATGATCACATGATCTGACTACTCCTGATGACGTCAGTTGTACGTTTACTGAAGGGGATCCATCTACTACTGTATCGGTTCGGGCCAGGACGGTTTGCGACAGCCAGAAAGCTGATGTTTAACGCTTTGCGACCATATGTGTCTCGCTGTACGGCAGCAGAGTGATGGCAGCGTACGGGAGCAGTTTTGAAACTGTGCGGAGTATCGAGGAGAGGAAAGAGAGTAAGAGGAGAGCCCGGGAGCAGCTGCTGAGCCAGGTACTGCCGCTACTGATGTATCTCTATCCGAAGCACTGGCTGACTTTCATCCCTAGCCACCTCTGCCAGACCCCCTGTCACTGCTCAGCGCTGCCAGCCATGCCAGTGCTCTGCCCTCTACTCAGCAGTGCCACCCTTACCGGTGCCCCCTCTACTACTCGGCAGTGCCACCCTCACCAGTGCCCAGTCTACTAC
Organism: Pseudophryne corroboree; assembly: GCF_028390025.1. Lineage (NCBI taxonomy): Eukaryota > Metazoa > Chordata > Amphibia > Anura > Myobatrachidae > Pseudophryne > Pseudophryne corroboree. The sequence continues at coordinate 103,065,030 of NC_086445.1, read as the reverse complement.
TCAGCAGTGCCACCCTTACCAGAGCCCTGTCCACTACTCAGCAGTGCCACCCTTACCGGTGCCCCCTCTTCTACTCAGCAGTGCCACCCTCACCAGGGCCCAGTCTACTACTCAGCAGTGCCACCCTTACCAGAGCCCTGTCTACTACTCAGCAGTGCCACCCTTACCAGTGCCCCTTGTTTTACTCGGCAGTGCCACCCTTACCAGTGCCCTGTCCACTACTCAGCAGTGCCAGCCTTACCAGTGCCCTGTCTACTATCCAGCAGTGCCACCCTTACCAGTGCCCTGTCTACCCTTACCAGTGCCCCCTCTTCTACTCAGCAGTGTCACCCTTACTGGTGCCCCCTCTTCTACTCAGCAGTGTCACCCTCACCAGTGCCCTGTCTACTGCTCAGCAGTGCCACCCTCACCAGGGCCCTGTCTACTGCTCAGCAGTGCCACCCTCACCAGGGCCCTGTCTACTGCTCAGCAGTGCCACCCTCACCAGGGCCCTGTCTACTGCTCAGCAGTGCCACCCTTACCAGAGCCCTGTCTACTACTCAGCAGTGCCACCCTTACCAGTGCCCTGTCCACTAAGCAGTGCCAGCCTTACCAGTGCCCTGTCTACTATCCAGCAGTACTACCCTTACCAGTGCCCTGTCTACCCTTACCAGTGCAATGTCTTCTACTTAGCAGTGCCACCCTTACCAGTGCCCCCTCTTCTACTCAGCAGTGTCACCCTTACCAGTGCCCCCTCTACTACTCAGCAGTGTCACCCTTACCAGTGCACTGTCCACTACACAGCAGTGCCACCCTTACCAGTGCAATGTCTTTTTCTCAGCAGTGTAACCCTTACCAGTGCCCCCTCTTCTATTCAGCAGTGCCACCCTTACCAGTGCCCTGTCCACTACTCAGCAGTGCCACCCTTACCAGTGCCATGTCCACTACTCAGCAGTGCCACCCTTACCAGTGCAATGTCTTCTACTTAGCAGTGCCACCCTTACCAGTGTCCTGCCTTCTCAGCAGGGCCACCCTTACCAGTGTCCTGTCTACTACCCAGCAGTGTCACCTTTACCAGTGCCCTGTCTTCTACTCAGCAGTGCCACCCTTACCAGTGCCCTGTCTGCTACTCAGCAGTGTCACCCTTACTTGGGCCCTGTCTACTACTCAGCAGTGTCACCCTTACCAGGGCCCTGTCTTCTACTTAGCAGTGTCACCCTTACCAGTGCCCTGTCTACTACTCAGCAGTGCCCTGTCTACTACTTAGCAGTGCCACCCTTACCAGTGCCATGTCTACTACTCAGCAGTGCCACCCTTACCAGTGCACCCTCTTCTACTCCGTGTCACCCCTACCAGTGCCCTGTCTACTACTCAGCAGTGCCACCCTTACCAGTGCAAAGTCTTCTACTTAGCAGTGCCACCCTTACCAGTGCCCTGTCTACTACTCAGCAGTGCTACCCTTACCAGTGCAATGTCTTCTACTTAGCAGTGTCATCCTTACCAGTGCCTGTCTAATACTCTGCAGTATCACCCTTACCAGTGCCCTGTCTACTACTCAGCAGTGCCACCCTTACCAGTGCCCTGTCTACTACTCAGCAGTGCCACCCTTACCAGTGCCCTGTCTACTACTCAGCAGTGCTACCCTTACCAGTGCAGTTCTTCTACTTAGCAGTGTCATCCTTACCAGTGCCTGTCTAATACTCTGCAGTATCACCCTTACCAGTGCCCTGTCTACTACTCAGCAGTGCCACCCTTACCAGTGCCCTGTCTACTACTCAGCAGTGCCACCCTTACCAGTGCCCCTCTCTCTCTCTCTATTCTGAAAAAGGGGGACGCTGTCTGCCGTAATGTGTAAAAAGGGGGACGCAGTCTGCCGTAATGTGTAAAAAGGGGGACGCAGTCTGCCGTAATGTGTAAAAAGGAGGACGCTGTCTGCCGTAGTGTGTAAAAAAGGGGGCGCTGTCTGCCGTAGTGTGTAAAATGGGGACGCTGTCTGCCGTAATGTGTAAAAGGGGAACGCTGTCTGCCGTAATGTGTAAAAAGAGGACGCGGTCTGCCGTAATGTGTAAAAAGGGGGACTGTCTGCTGTAATGTGTAAAAGGGGCTCTACCTGGTGTAGTGGCGCTACTGTGCAGCATAATTTGAATAATGGAGACTACTGTGCACCGTAGTATGAATTGGTATTATTTTGTGGCCACGCCCCTTCCCCGTGAAGCCACGCCCCTCTCTTGCATGGGGGGAGGGCAATGCCGTTTCTTGCACACAGCAGGGTACACACACGCATACACATAATTATTATTATTTTTTATGTACAGGGGATATAATGTGTACCTGCCCAGGATCTCTATACTGGGGGTAGTCAGCAACGTTACATACAGTATGTGCCGGCCCCAGACAGTGATCTTGGTTTGTGCAGTTGTCACACAGCATAGTGCTGACTGAGCGGCGCGCTGTCAGGCAAGGAAGGACGACGGACGTATTAGAAGGCGCCTTGGGAACATGCTGGCGGTGACTTACAGGGGAGGCGGGCAATGGGGAACGATTGTGTCCTGCAGGATGCGCTGTGAGTCACTCGTCCTGTGTGCGCCTCAGCCAATAGCATTTCAGTATTGGCTGAGGCACACGCAGGACTGATTCACAGCGTGTCCTGCAGGACCCCAGCATATTTAAAAAGTGAGTCCCTTGTGCACTGTAGCGCGTAAAAATGCGCTATAACGTTTATTTTGCGAACACTAATGATGGCCTGGAGCCAGGAGGAAGGGAAAGTGAAGAAAGAGAGGATATGTGTGGACTGTACAGAGGGAATGTGACTGGATAGGAAAGCTTATGAAGGTTATGTGGGCTGTTCTTGAATTTGATACGCTTTCCTGATGAGGTTAGTTTTCAGGGAATGCTTGAAGGTTTGGACACTATGGGAGAGTCTTATTGTGCATGGGAGGGCATTCCACAGAGTGGGTGCAGTCCGAAGAAAGTCATGAATGTGAGCAAGGAATGAGTGTGGATGAGAGACAAAGGGGGGCCATTCCGACCTGATCGCACGCTAGGATTTTTCGCTGCGCCACGATCAGGTCAGAACTGTGCATGCGTATGCACCGCAATGCGCAGGCGCGCCGTGTGGGGACAAAGCGGATCGTTGCTGAGCGATGGGTTTTACGAAGAATCCATTCGCACAGCCGAGCGCAAGGAGATTGACAGGAAGAAGGCGTTTGTGGGTGGCAACTGACTGTTTTCTGGGAGTGGTTGGAAAAATGAAGGCGTGTCCAGGCGTTTGCAGGGCGTGTGTCTAACGTCAATTTCGGGCAAGAACAGGCTGAAGTGATCGCAGCGACTGAGTAAGTTCTGAGCTACTCAGAAACTGTACAAAACTTTTTTTGTACCGCTCGGCTGCACATGCGATCGCACACTTACAAAGCAAAAATACACTCCCCTGTAGGCGGCGACTATCTGTTTGCAGCGCTGCAAAATATAGCTAGCGAGCGATCAACTCGGAATGACCCCTATAAATCTTTTGAAGAGCGAAGAGATGTACATTGGTGTAGTTTGGTTAATGGCCTTGTATGTGAGTAAAAGTTTTGTATATTGAAGACGTTAGAATACAGGTAACCAATGGAGGGACTGACAGAGTGGATCTGCAGACGATGAACGTCTAGCGAGAAAGATTAGCCTCGCAGCTGCATTTTAGAATGGATTGTAATGGTGAGAGTCTCTTTTTGGTAAGACCGGTCAGGAGACTATTGAAATAATCAATGTGGGAGATAATGAGAGCATGGATTGGAGTTTTTGCAGTGTCTTTTGTAAGATATGGCCGTATCTTGGATATGTTTTTTAGATACATGTAACATGACTTTGAGACAGATTGAATGTGGGGAACAAAGGACAGATCAGAGTCAAGGATGACACCTAGACAGCGAGCTTGTGGGGTAGGGTTGATTGTCGAGTTCTCAACAGTGATAGAAATATCAGGTTGGTTGGTGGAAATACAATTGATTCTGTTTTGGAACTATTAAGTTTGAGGAAAGATGTTAACTTTGCTTTCTTTATTACAGGCTAAAGAAGAGTATGAAAAAGAAGAAAAGAGAAAAGAGCAGAGACGGTTGCGTGGTGAAGACACGTGGATGCTGAATGATGTCAGTCAGCGACTTGAGCAGATACAGCAGGTAAGGTATTTATTAATATGCTTTCATTTTGCTTTAGAAGATTGGTCACACAAGCTTGTATACTGTTTGGCACTAGCTTGGTATATATTGCAGGTGACTGGGGATATGCAACATTTTCAAACTGATAATGTTGATGCGTTTTGTGAGTAAATTTAAACTGAAACGCGTGAGTGACGCTACTTTGGACCGATCTTTACAAAATCATATTTCTCTGACGTCCTAAGTGGATGCTGGGGACTCCGTCAGGACCATGGGGAATAGCGGCTCCGCAGGAGACAGGGCACAAAAGTAAAAGCTTTAGGATCAGGTGGTGTGCACTGGCTCCTCCCCCTATGACCCTCCTCCAAGCCTCAGTTAGATCTTTGTGCCCGGCCGAGAAGGGTGCAATCTAGGTGGCTCTCCTAAAGAGCTGCTTAGAGTAAAAGTTTTGTTAGGTTTTTTATTTTCAGTGAGTCCTGCTGGCAACAGGCTCACTGCATCGAGGGACTTAGGGGAGAAGGAGTGAACTCACCTGCGTGCAGGATGGATTGGCTTCTTAGGCTACTGGACACTAGCTCCAGAGGGACGATCACAGGTACAGCCTGGATGGGTCACCGGAGCCGCGCCGCCGACCCCCTTGCAGATGCTGAAGAGAGAAGAGGTCCAGAAATCGGCGGCTGAAGACTTCCCAGTCTTCTTAAGGTAGCGCACAGCACTGCAGCTGTGCGCCATTGCTCTCAGCACACTTCACACCAACGGTCACTGAGGGTGCAGGGCGCTGGGGGGGGGCGCCCTGGGCAGCAATGAAAGTACCTATGCTGGCAAAATATACATCACATATAGCCTCTGGGGCTATATGGATGTATTTAACCCCTGCCAGGTTGTCAGAAAAACGGGAGAAGAAGCACGCCGAAAAGGGGGCGGGGCCTATTCTCCTCAGCACACAGCGCCATTTTCCCTCACAGAACTGCTGGTGGGAAGGCTCCCAGGCTCTCCCCTGCACTGCACTACAGAAACAGGGTTAAAACAGAGAGGGGGGGCATTTTTGTGGCGATATTATTACATATTAAGATGCTATAAGGGAAAACACTTATATAAGGTTGTCCCTGTAAAATTATAGCATTTTGGTGTGTGCTGGCAAACTCTCCCTCTGTCTCCCCAAAGGGCTAGTGGGGTCCTGTCCTCTATCAGAGCATTCCCTGTGTGTGTGCTGTGTGTCGGTACGTGTGTGTCGACATGTATGAGGACGATGTTGGTGAGGAGGCGGAGCAATTGCCTGTAATGGTGATGTCACTCTCTAGGGAGTCGACACCGGAATGGATGGCTTATTTAGGGAATTACGTGATAATGTCAACACGCTGCAAGGTCGGTTGACGACATGAGACGGCCGGCAAACCAATTAGTACCTGTCCAGGCGTCTCAAACACCGTCAGGGGCTTTAAAACGCCCATTACCTCAGTCGGTCGACACAGACACGGACACTGACTCCAGTGTCGACGGTGAAGAAACAAACGTATTTTCCATTAGGGCCACACGTTACATGTTAAGGGCAATGAAGGAGGTGTTACATATTTCTGATACTACAAGTACCACAAAAAAGGGTATTATGTGGGGTGTGAAAAAACTACTTGTAGTTTTTCCTGAATCAGATAAATTAAATGAAGTGTGTGATGATGCGTGGGTTTCCCCCGATAGAAAATTATTGGCGTTATACCCTTTTCCGCCAGAAGTTAGGGCGCGTTGGGAAACACCCCCTAGGGTGGATAAGGCGCTCACACGCTTATCAAAACAAGTGGCGTTACCGTCTCCAGATACGGCCGCCCTCAAGGAGCCAGCTGATAGGAGGCTGGAAACTATCCTAAAAAAGTATATACATACATACTGGTGTTATACTGCGACCAGCGATCGCCTCAGCCTGGATGTGCAGCGCTGGGGTGGCTTGGTCGGATTCCCTGACTGAAAATATTGATACCCTTGACAGGGACAGTATTTTATTGACTATAGAGCATTTAAAGGATGCATTACTATATATGAGAGATGCACAGAGGGATATTTGCACTCTGGCATCAAGAGTAAATGCGATGTCCATGTCTGCCAGAAGATGTTTATGGACACGACAGTGGTCAGGTGATGCAGATTCCAAACGGCACATGGAAGTATTGCCGTATAAAGAAAAAAACACTGTTTTTCAGCCTCAGTCTTTTCGTCCCCATAAGGGCAAGCGGGCAAAAGGCCAGTCATATCTGCCCAGGGGTAGAGGAAAGGGAAGAAGACTGCAGCAGGCAGCCCCTTCCCAGAAACAAAAGCCCTCCACCGCTTCTGCCAAGTCCTCAGCATGACGCTGGGGCCGTACAAGCGGACTCAAAGGCGGTGGGGGGTCGTCTCAAGAGTTTCAGCGCGCAGTGGGCTCACTCGCAAGTGGACCCCTGGATCCTACAAGTAGTATCCCAGGGGTACAGATGGGAAATTCGAGACGTCTCCCCCTCGCAGGTTCCTGAAGTCTGCTTTACCAACGTCTCCCTCCGACAGGGAGGCAGTATTGGAAACAATTCACAAGCTGTATTCCCAGCAGGTGATAATCAAAATACCCCTCCTACAACAAGGAAAGGGGTATTATTCCACACTATATTGTGGTACTGAAGCCAGACGGCTCGGTGAGACCTATTCTAAATCTGAAATATTTGAACACTTACATACAAAGGTTCAAATCAAGATGGAGTCACTCAGAGCAGTGATAGCGAACCAGGAAGAAGGGGACTATATGGTGTCCCTGGACATCAAGGATGCTTACCTCCATGTCCCAATTTGCCCTTCTCACCAAGGGTACCTCAGGTTCGTGGTACAAAACTGTCACTATCCGTTTCAGACGCTGCCGTTTGGATTGTCCACGGCACCCCGGGTCTTTACCAAGGTAATGGCCGAAATGATGATTCTTCTTCAAAGAAAAGGCGTCTTAATTATCCCTTACTTGGACGATCTCCTGATAAGGGCAAGGTCCAGAGAACAGTTGGAGGTCGGAGTAGCACTATCTCAAGTAGTTCTATGACAGCACGGGTGGATTCTAAATATTCCAAAATCGCAGCTGTCTCCGACGACACGTCTGCTGTTCCTAGGAATGATTCTGGACACAGTCCAGAAAAAGGTGTTTCTCCCGGAGGAGAAAGCCAGGGAGTTATCCGAGCTAGTCAGGAACCTCCTAAAACCAGGAAAAGTGTCAGTGCATCATTGCACAAGGGTCCTGGGAAAAATGGTGGCTTCTTACGAAGCGATTCCATTCGGCAGATTTCACGCAAGAACTTTTCAGTGGGATCTGCTGGAAAAATGGTCCGGATCGCATCTTCAGATGCATCAGCGGATAACCCTGTCTCCAAGGACAAGGGTGTCTCTTCTGTGGTGGCTGCAGAGTGCTCATCTACTAAAGGGCCACAGATTCGGCGTTCAGGACTGGGTCCTGGTGACCACGGATGCCAGCCTGAAAGGCTGGGGAGCAGTCACACAAGGAAAAAAATTTCCAGGGAGTGTGATCAAGTCTGGAGACTTCTCTCCACATAAATATACTGGAGCTAAGAGCAATTTACAATGCTCTAAGCTTAGCAAGACCTCTGCTTCAAGGTCAGCCGGTATTGATCCAGTGGGACAACATCACGGCAGTCGCCCACGTAAACAGACAGGGCGGCACAAGAAGCAGGAGGGCAATGGCAGAAACTGCAAGGATTCTTCGCTGGGCGGAAAATCATGTGATAGCACTGTCAGCAGTGTTCATTCCGGGAGTGGACAACTGGGAAGCAGACTTCCTCAGCACGACCTCCACCCGGGAGAGTGGGGACTTCATCGGGAAGTCTTCCACATGATTGTGAACCGTTGGGAAAGACCAAAGGTGGACATGATGGCGTCCCGCCTGAACAAAAAACTGGACAGGTATTGCGACAGGTCAAGAGACCCTCAGGCAATAGCTGTGGACGTTCTGGTAACACCGTGGGTGTACCAGTCGGTGTGTGTGTTCACTCCTCTGCTTCTCATACCTAAGGTACTGAGAATTGTAAGACGTAGAGGAGTAAGAACTATACTCGTGGCTCCGGATTGGCCAAGAAGGACTTGGTACCCGGAACGTCAAGAGATGCTCACAGAGGACTCATGGCCTCTGCCGCTAAGAAGGGACTTGCTTCAGCAAGTACCATCTCTGTTCCAAGACTTACCGCGGCTACGTTTGACGGCATGGCGGTTGAACGCCGGATCCTAAGGGAAAAAGGCATTCCGGAAGAGGTCATTCCTACCCTGGTCAAAGCCAGGAAGGAGGTGACCGCACAACATTATCACCGCATTTGGCGAAAATATGTTGCATGGTGTGAGGCCAGGAAGGCCCCCACGGAGGAATTTCAACTCGGTTGATTCCTACATTTCCTGCAAACAGGAGTGTCTATGTGCCTCAAATTGGGGTCCATTAAGGTTCAAATTTCGGCCCTGTCGAATTTCTTCCAGAAAGAATTGGCTTCAGTTCCTGAAGTCCAGAAGTTTGTCAAGGGAGTACTGCATATACAACCCCCTTTTGTGCCTCCAGTGGCACTGTGGGATCTCAACGTAGTTCTGGGATTCCTCAAATCACATTGGTTTAAACCGCTCAAATCTGTGGATTTGAAATATCTCACATGGAAAGTGACCATGCTGTTGGCCCTGGCCTCGGCCAGGCGAGTGTCAGAATTGGCGGCTTTGTCTCACAAAAGCCCATATCTGATTGTCCATTCGGACAGGGCAGAGCTGCGGACTCGTCCCCAGTTTCTCCCTAAGGTGGTGTCAGCGTTTCACCTGAACCAGCTTATTGTGGTACCTGCGGATACTAGGGACTTGGAGGACTCCAAGTTGCTAGATGTTGTCAGGGCCCTGAAAATATAGGTTTCCAGGACGGCTGGAGTCAGGAAAACTGACTTGCTGTTATCCTGTATGCACCCAACAAACTGGGTGCTCTTGCTTCTAAGCAGACGATTGCTAGTTGGATGTGTAGTACAATTCAGCTTGCACATTCTGTGGCAGGCCTGCCACAGCCAAAATATGTAAATGCCCATTCCACAAGGAAGGTGGGCTCATCTTGGGCGGCTGCCCGAGGGGTCTCGGCTTTACAACTTTGCCGAGCTGCTACTTGGTCAGGGGCACACCCTGGCTGAGGAGGACCTGGAGTTCTCTCACTCGGTGCTGCAGAGTCATCCGCACTCTCCCGCCCGTTTGGGAGCTTTGGTATAATCCCCATGGTCCTGACGGAGTCCCCAGCATCCACTTAGGACGTTAGAGAAAATAAGAATTTACTTACCGATAATTCTATTTCTCGTAGTCCGTAGTGGATGCTGGGCGCCCATCCCAAGTGCGGATTGTCTGCAATACTTGTACATAGTTATTGTTACAAAAATCGGGTTATTATTGTTGTGAGCCATCTTTTCAGAGGCTCCGCTGTTATCATGCTGTTAACTGGGTTCAGATCACAGGTTGTACAGTGTGATTGGTGTGGCTGGTATGAGTCTTACCCGGGATTCAAAATCCTTCCTTATTGTGTACGCTCGTCCTGGCACAGTATCCTAACTGAGGCTTGGAGGAGGGTCATAGGGGGAGGAGCCAGTGCACACCACCTGATTCTAAAGCTTTTACTTTTGTGCCCTGTATCCTGCGGAGCCACTATTCCCCATGGTCCTGACGGAGTCCCCAGCATCCACTACGGACTACGAGAAATAGAATTATCGGTAAGTAAATTCTTATTTTTTAGTACTTTCACATACCCATAATCTCTATATTCTGCACACTATAATTGTTTTGTAATAAAGTCGCATGGCTTTGACTCCTGCTTTCAGAAGAAAATTGTCAATTCCTGAGGAATCTTTCATGTCTGCAAAATAAAGAACAAGAGTTTGTTAGAGGGAATTACTGACCTAAAAGCTTGGCACATTGGGGCAGGGAGTAGTAATTTACAGTACATTGCAGAAAACTGTGGCAGGTAGGAGTCTTCATAGTGTTAGGGGGTACACACAGAGAGAACCCATGCAAGCACATGGAGAACATGCAAACTGTACACAGATCAAACCCATGTCCACAGGGCTGTGAGGCACCAATACCAACAATTGTGTCCCCTTGCTGTCCACTAAGGTGCATACTCCGCAGCCCAGAATGAGCAGACATCAATAAACGTCTGATGTGGCAGAATGGGAGCAGGTTTATGTTCTGGGTCCGAGCTGGCAGTGACTAGCTTCCACTCATTACACACTGGGTAAATTTACTAAGATGGGAATTCTATTTAAGATGGAATGTTGCCCTTAGCAACCAATCAGATTCCAGGTATTATCTACAAGAAGGTGCTAGATAAATGAGAAGAAGAATCTGAGTGGTTGCTATGGGCAACATCCCATCTTAAATAGAACTCCCATCTCAGTAAATTTACCCCACTGTCTTTATTCGAATAATAATGTAGAAGAGGAACTTAGGCCCTGTAGTTCCTTTAATAACCCTGTAGCACCAATACTGGACTCCACCTAAAAAGGCCATGAAGGACAGGTAAGAGCTGATGGAAGTTTCTGCATTTCTGATGTAATAGCGATTCCATGCAAGTAGGCATTAAGGGCCTAATTTACTATGAGGCTGAAATAACTATTTTTACAAAACGGCTACTGCTAAAAATCGCATGTGAAGAGCTTACCAGTGACTAGTCCCGGCAGACCTCGTTCGGGATTCCGGCATTTGGGATCCAGGTGCAGACGTTTAGATCCATGTTGGGATGCCGGCTCTGGCATTCCGAGCAGTGTCAGGATTCCAGTGTCGGCATTCCAACTGCCGGTATGCCGATTGCGGTTTCCTGAACTGATCTCTTCTTGGTAATCCCTCCTGAGATACGTCACAGTGGGCTGTTTTTGGCTCCTTGACAGTACAATCTAGTATTCCACAGCTAGACAGGAAGTTGATAATGATTTTAGCAGCTGTGGGTAGAAAAGCGATATTACACTAGTGGATACACCCTATGCCACCCTCTTCCGTTAAATACCAGACCGACACTTCAGAAGTGTTTTGAGCTCACTTCCATGTATTCCACTCACATTTTGTCTGGCCAGGTGTTCATCTCTGTGTTGGTTTTCTATTTTGCCATGGAGTCTCCCAGAACACAACTTGCACTCCCACATCTTACACAACCCCATATTGTCTAATCGGCCTCTTCCATGGAAGCATCTGCACATGTGCAGATCAGTTCAGTGCCCCCCTAAGCCACAGCCTGTGAGTCAACTGTTTGGGGGCGGGACGTGAGTGCCAACTATGAATGTTTTACAGTACAGTGGCGTGTCGGCCCCGTTTTATAGTCGTGCTGTGGCCAGAGTTTTCTGGCTATGGCAGCGTGAAAGCACCGGCCATCCAAAGTAACCGAGGGTTACTCAAATGTCTGATGCTTCTGGAGATGATCCGATGCTGAGTCTTCGTACACAGCAGCAGATCAGAGAAGCCGTCAGGATGTGCCTATTACACAAGATGGTTCCTGCAGCATTGATATATTTTTGTACAGCAGCTGCACCCAAAGATACTGCTGTTGCATGAACGCCACTTTTTTTTTTTGTCTGTTTTAATAAGACCTGATAGCTAGAGCAGGTGGTCTTCAATATACCGTCAGCTGGGATCCTGATGACTAGCATACCGGCGCTGGGATCCCGACCGCTGGCATGCTGACACATATTCTCCCTCTTGGGGGTCCACGACCCCCCTGGGGGGAAGAATGAATAGTTTGGCGAGCGCAGCGCAGCGCAGCTCATTAGCGCTCGCCCAGCTGTCGGTATGCCGGCGATCGAGATCCCGGCACCGGGTATGCTGGCCCCCGGGATCCCGGCCGCCGGCCACTCACACTACACCCAGCTAGAGCTGGGTTCTTTCTTTCTTTCTTTCTTTCTTTCTTTCTTTCTTTCTTTCTTTCTTTCTTTCTTTCTTTCTTTCTTTCTTTCTTTCTTTCTTTCTTTCTTTCTTTCTTTCTTTCTTTCTTTCTTTCTTTCTTTCTTTCTTTCTTTCTTTCTTTCTTTCTTTCTTTCTTTCTTTCTTTCTTTCTTTCTTTCTTTCTTTCTTTCTTTCTTTCTTTCTTTCTTTCTTTCTTTCTTTCTTTCTTTCTTTCTTTCTTTCCATATTCCGTTGCGCTTTACAATTGGAACAACAGTAATAAAACAAAACTGGGTAATGACAGACATAGAGGTAGGAAGGCCCTGCTCGCAAGCTTATAGTCTATAGGGAAATAGGCATTGATACACATAGGTGTTATCTGTTGCATAATGGTCCACCAGATTGCAAATGGGCTGCATGATATGGTCACACAGCAATGTTGGCCTGGGGTCAGGAGGATGGGAAAGTGAAGAAAGAAAATATGTGAGGTTATGTGTGGACTGTACAGAGGGGATGTAATTGATAGGGAAGCACTGAAGGTTATGTGGGTGGGTCTGGAATTTGATAAGCTTGTCTGAAGAGGTGAATTTTCAGGGAACGTTTGGAGACTAGGGTCTTAATGTGCATGGGAGGGCATTCCACAGAGTGGGTGAAGCCCGGATAAAGTCCTGTAATTTTGAGTAGGAGAAAGTAATTTGTGTGGATGAGAGACGCAGATCTTGTGCAGAGCGGAGAGGTCGGGTAGGGAGATATTTTGAGATGAGTGAAGAGATGTATGTTGGAGCAGTTTCGTTAATGGCCTTGTATGTAAGTAAAAGTATTTTTTGTTGAATACGGTAGAATACCGGTAACCAATGGAGGGACTGACAGAGAGGATCTGCAGACGATGAACGTCTAGCGAGGAAAATCAGCCTCGCAGCTGCATTCAGAATGGATTGTAGTGGTGAGAGACTATTTTTGGGAAGACCAGTGAGGAGACTATATTGCAGTAATCAATGCGGGAGATAATGAGAGCATGGATTAGAGTCTGTGCTGTGTCTTGTGTATGGTGTGGTCATATTTTCTTTCAGATTAGCGATACTTGCTATGAGGCTTAGTGGTATGCCAAAAAATGTCTGTATTCATTGGGTCACTGGTGTTTTCTGTATTATAGAGATGATCTGGATTTAGCTCATTTCTGACACCGTACTCCCTGTTGTCATATTTTACCTGATAATGATCATGTCTTATCACCAGTATTCGCTGTCATCTATTATTAATCACACACAGGGACGGTCGCTTGGAAATGCGATCGGAAATGTGACCGCGCACGGACCTGAATTTATACCCCTTGCTGTGCAGTGATTGGTTACCAGGATCATGTGTGCAGACACACTGCAGGATTGGATGTTCAGGTCAGCTGAGCGCAGGTGTCATGGCGGCGCCCATGCGGTACAAACGCCAGCACACAGCGGGGTACACTCTGGATGAGGTTCAGGGGTACATAGCGACAATGGACATCACGCTCGCGGACAGTGCATTCACGCAGCCGCGACTGGGGCTGTGACCTCTGGAGGCCTGCACACCAGCGCGCTGGTAAGTGAGCTGCTGCTGAACGCCGATTCCTGACATTAAGTATTCTACATGTCTGCTGACAGTGTTATTTAAGAAAGAGTGCATTTAGTCAGGGTTATATAGTACAAGTACCCTGTGATATACATCCAGTTCTTACTGTGCATTGTTATATATATTGAGTGTATAGCTATACATAGTACTACTCTGTATTGCTAGTCCAGTGCAGTTTTATTGAATGTCATAATTTCTGCATTGTACAAACTGTGACTCTATGTGTGTGCATATAGCTGCTGTGTGACCTCCATTTCGTGCATCTCACTCAGATTGCTATCCCTATTTCTCTGGCTGGGTCCACAGGATTATCCACAGGATAACATTGGGATATTGTCGAGCGACAGCGAAAATGGCACCAACACGGTCACGAGCTTTCTGGCCTCCCAGTATGCATTGGGGCCTCCACTATATAGTCCCGCCCACTGACTCAGTCAGATCAGTTTTTTGCTTGGTGCGGCAGGGAGCCGCATGGTCACAGGGCTGCTGTGAAAGCAGCCTCAAGTTTTCATTACTTTATTTTTATAGACTTACTGTTTTGGTTTGAGCGACTTCTCTTAACAGCGTCTTAAACGTGTATTAGAAAGAGTCGCCCCAACAACTCCCCACCGGGTCGCAACAACGCTTACCTTCGCGGTACAGTGCTGTCTCGACGGGCGTCTGTGTCGGATGTTCTAGCAGGTTCAGCAGACGTTACCAGGCTGTGGCCGGAGCATGGGGAGACAGTGAGTATATGGACTTCCTCTTACTAGAGGGGTCAGGACACAGCTACGCTGATTTGGTGGAGACTACAAACAGCGTGTTGATGCGCCGAACATCTCGAGTGTGACAGCGCAATGCTCCGGGGATCATAGGCGCCAGGACTAGGTGAGGCCGCGATCCTGGGAGTTTAAGTCAACAGGGGGATTCAGACGCTCTCCTGGCCGTCCCTCCTCCGAGTTCATGGCCAGTTCCCGCGGGTCTCTCGTTTCATGAACTGAATGACCTCACTTCCGGCTCAGACGCTACCACGAGGGTACTCGGTCGCAGCTTAGACGCTGCGGTTGTGTACACTGGATATAAACCCGCCTAGACCGAGTCGCAGGCCTTTAGTGTCTGCATGCACGTGGAGTCGCTCAGCGTCCGTGTCCGTTGGTGAGCGTCCGTGTCCGTTATCAGTTACCAAGAGCGGCAGTGTACACCAGTAGCGTCTGAATCCACTCAGCGTCTTTCGAGCGTCTTTGCTTGGATATGGAAGTGTGGTGAGTCTCCCTGTATCCCGCTCCCTGGAGGCAGGGTATACAGTACTAAAAATTCCTTCTACTTCTTAGTGTGCACTGTTAATTTTTAGTACCTATTGCATATGAGACCTGTATATTACTGTGTTTTCTGCATGTTATGTTGAAAAAGAACCAGTTAAACAGAAGTACAATTTTCCTACTTATGTATAAGTTATTATGGAGGTTGTATTCTCATATGACAATGTCTAATGCTTTAACATGTGACTGACTGCTAGTATGTGTGCTGACTTTTCTGTGTAATGTCAGTCCTGTTCTGACCCTCAAATCAGGTGCACTGTGGTCAGATTGATTTCACCTCTATATACTGATTATAGGGTGTGGTTCAGTCACAAAATTGTGTAGTCAATATCAGAAAAAATGTCTGTGAGCGGCAAAAGTGATGAGGAGAATTTGTCAAGCACTCCTACAGCCCTAACATGCTTATCTTGTAAGTCAGGGGTAATTGATATGATTCAATTGGTCACTTATGAGGGTTTGTGTGCAAACTGTTTCGCTTTTCAGCGAAGTAAAAAACAGGAGTTAGTTCAACCTCCAGTAGAGCCACCATGGAATATGTTCGCAAAGACTCTGTCTTCAATAGCGGACAGGTTAGCTCCAGTAGCACCACCTCAAGGGTTAGGTTACACTATGAACCCATACATGCAGCTCCCTTCCTATGGTTTGGTTCCAGTAGCCTCTACAAGCAACCAAGGGGTAGGTAAGACTAAGACAGATACGTCTGTATGGCAGACTACACAAGAGGATACATCGGATGATGATGCGGAAACAATAGATTCAACTCCGTATGATGATTAGTCGCAGAGCTTTAGTTCAGATGATGTAGCTGAACTCATTAATGCAGTAAAGGCTGTGCTTTCTCTGGAAGAACCAGCCAAGACAGCGTTAAAAGCAAAAGCACCTGTATTCAAACGAACAAAGTCAGTGAAAGCTGAATTTCCAGCGTCAGAGGAGTTGACGGAAATGATGGATGAGTCTTGGGCAGCGCCCGGGAAAAAGTATAAGATTCCTAGCAGATGGGATTCTTATTATCCATTTCCTGCTGGAGATTGTTCGAAGAGAGAAGTTCCTCCAAAAGTAGATGCACATGTTCTGCGACTAGTGCACAAATCTGCTTTGCCACTGTCATCTACCTCTTTGAATGATGTCACAGACAGGAGGGTAGAGAGCCTATTGAAAAATATTTTTTCTCTTGTGGGTGCAGTGGTAAGACCTGCTATGGCTTCGGCCTGGGTAGCAAAGGCAATGGGCGAATGGATAGAGGAACTAGAGAATGACATCCCCTCTCCTACTAGGGAGCAAGAGGATCGTCTTTGCCGTTTAAGACAATCTGCCCAGTATTTAGAAGAAGCAGCCATTGATGTAGGCACTGTTGCTTCTAAAGCTTCAGCCCTGGCAGTAGTCGCTCGCAGAGCAGTCTGGCTACCGACCTGGAAGGCAGATGCGGAGTCCAAAAAGGAATTGGAAGCATTGTCTTTCGTGGGTAATATATTATTTGGAAAACCTTTATCGGATATCCTAGAGTCAGAGGCTGAATCGAAGAAGGTCAGATTTCCGGCTACCTACAACCCTAAGTCCAAGGGTTTAAAATTTCGCTCATTTCGCTGGCAAAGCAAAGCGAAAGGTAAAGAGGAGCCTAAACAACCCCAGTTTAAATCCAGGGGTAGGAAACAGTGGGCTAGCAAAAAGCCAGCTTCCAAACCTGAACAAAAGCCCTCAGCCTGAAGAGACGGGCCTCCGCCTGGAGGATTCCAGGGTTGGGGGCCGACTCCTGCAATTTGCACCCACATGGCAACAGTCAACAACCGATACCTGGGTGCAGAAGGTAGTATCTCAGGGGTATGGGTTCCCATTCAGGAGGCAGCCTCCTCAAAGATTTTTTTGCACCAGCCCATCTCGTATAGAGTCGAAGGCCAATGCCCTGCAAGAAGCAGTCCAAAAATTACTGCAGTCAGGTGTGATTGTCCCAGTACCTCCATCACAAAAGGGACAGGGGTATTACTCCAATCTGTTTCTAATCCAGAAACCAAATGGGTCATATCGACCAATTCTAAATCTGAAGATGTTGAACAATTACATATGGATCCCGAAGTTCCACATGGAGACGTTACGCTCCATAATGTTGGCTATGGAACCGGGAGACTATATGGTATCTCTGGATGTGCGGGATGCTTACCTACATGTGCCTATAGCACTATCACATCAGTGTTACCTCAGGTTTGCCATCCTCAAGGAACAATTCCAGTTCCAAGCTCTGCCCTTCGGGCTAGCTACAGCACCCAGGGTGTTTACCAAGATCATGGTGGTTATGGCAGCTTGTCTGCGCAAACAAGGGATAAGGATATTCCCATACCTAGACGACCTATTAATCTTAGCACAGTCGCAAGATTTACTGTTGAGCCATCTCCAACAGACGATAGTTTGTTTACAGAGACACGGGTGGCTCATAAATTGGGAGAAGTCGTCCCTGAATCCATCACAGCGGATGGTTCATTTGGGAGCCATATTGGATTCAGACCTACAGAGAGTTCTCTTACCAGAGAAGAAAATAGTCAAGGTGCAGGTCATGGCTCAGGAAGCGTTGCAAGCCCAGACAATGTCAGTCCATGCAGCAATGCGACTGTTGGGTCTGATGGTATCAACGTTCAACATGGTGGAATATGCGCAATTCACTCCAGACCATTGCAGCATCTCATTTTGACAAAATGGAACGGAAATCATCAAACAATAAAGAAGCAGATGATAAAGATTCCAGTAAATGTAAAAAGGTCTCTAGCATGGTGGCTACAGACAGACCATTTAAACAAGGGGAGACCCTTTTGGATAAAAGAGTGGCAAGTCCTGACGACAGATGCCAGCCTGCAAGGTTGGGGGGCGGTACTCGGAAGCCTATGGTTCCAGGGAAAATGGACCGCAAGGGAAAGTCGCCTGCCGATAAATCTGTTAGAAATAAGAGCCATTTACTTGGCCCTAGTTCAGGCAAAGGACAATCTACAAGGAAGACCAGTCCAGATCCGCTCAGACAATGCGACGGCAGTAGCATACCTAAATCATCAAGGAGGGACTCACAGCAAGAGTCTGATGGAGGAAGTAACTCCCATTCTAAAGTGGGCAGAACTCCATCTCGCAGTATTTGTCCCGGGTGTACTAAATTGGTAAGCGGATTTTCTCAGTCGGCACACCATTCAGGAAACCGAATGGGCACTACACCCAGAAGTGTTTCAGACACTGGTGAACAGATGGGGTCAACCGGAGATAGACCTTATGGCGTCTCGTCTAAACAACAAGGTTCCGAGGTACGGATCAAGAACAAGGGACCCAGGAGCGATCCTGGTAGACGCACTGTCAGTAGAATGGAGGTTTCGGCTGGCATATCTGTTCCCTCCAATATCTCTGTTACCCAGAGTAGTGAGAAAGATAAAACAGGCAAAAGGAGCAACCATTCTAATAGCTCCAGCTTGGCCAAGAAGGCATTGGTACACAGATCTGTGGAGAATGTCCGTGGAAGCACCGATACTGCTCCCTCAACGTCCAGATCTGTTAATGCAGGGTCCTTGTTGTCACAGTCATCTGGATCGCCTGTCTTTGACGGCGTGGCTGTTGAAACCTCTATCTTAGAGGCTAAAGGATTTTCAAAGCAAGTAATCCAAAC
Source organism: Pseudophryne corroboree (assembly GCF_028390025.1). NCBI lineage: Eukaryota > Metazoa > Chordata > Amphibia > Anura > Myobatrachidae > Pseudophryne > Pseudophryne corroboree. The sequence goes on along the minus strand of NC_086445.1, from coordinate 103,046,497 downwards.
CATGCTTAGAGCAAGAAAGCCTTCTTCGGCCCGTGTATATCATAGAATATGGCAAGCCTATATTCATTGGTGTTCTGGAAAAAATTACAATCCAAGAGCCTTTAAAGTAGCTAGAATTTTGGATTTTCTGCAGGCAGGATTGGATAAGGGGTTGAAGGTTGCTTCCTTGAGGGTGCATGTCTCAGCGTTGACTGTATGGTTTCAGCAGAAGATTGCTGACCTACAGGATGCACGTACGTTTTTCCAAGGAGTAGTACATATTCAACCTCCATTTGTTCCTCCTGCAGCTCCCTGGGATTTGAATTTAGTTCTTAAATTTCTCCAGGGTCCTTTGTTTGAACCACTTGAGAGAGCGGATCTTAAGTGGTTAACGATTAAAGTTCTTTTTTTACTGGCAATGGCGTCAGCCAGAAGAGTGTCAGATTTAGGAGCATTATCATGTAAGTCTCCTTTCCTAAGTTTTTTTCCAGACAGAGCAGTTCTCAGAACGAGATCTAGTTATCTTCCAAAGGTGGTGTCAAAGTTTCACCTGAATGAAGAGATTGTAGTCCCAGCTTTTCAGGTATCGGGACTATCTGCGGGAGAAGCGTCACTGGACGTGGTCCGGTCTTTAAAAATCTATATAGATCGTACTAGTGCCATCAGGAAAACAGATTCCCTCTTCATCCTCTACGGATTCCATAGGAGAGGATGGCCTGCTAGTAAACAGACGCTGGCGAGATGGCTCCGAGTGGTAATATCTGAAGCTTATTCTCATGCAGATCTCCCTATTCCGGCTAATGTCTCTGCACACTCTACACGTAAGGTAGGTCCTTCTTGGGCAGCACAACAGGGTGCATCAGCAGAACAGATATGTAGGGCAGCCACATGGTCTTCCATAAACACATTCATCAGACATTATGCCTTGGATACTTTTGCCTCTCATGACGCAGACTTCGGGCGAAAGGTCCTCCTGTGCAATCAGGAGCGTCCCCACCACTAAAATGGCTTTGGGAAGCCCAATGTTATCCTGTGGATAATCCTGTGGACCCAGCCAGAGAAATAAACGTTATGGTAAGAACTTACCGTTGATAACGTGATTTCTCTTATGTCCACAGGTATCCACAGGGATCCCACCCGGACGCATCTGATTTGAGGATCTAGACAAACACTAAAAACCTCTTCCTTCTTGTATGGAAGGGTGTGCATGTGTGTTCTTATCGCCTGTACAGGTCTCTACCTAATGTTCCTGCCTATAATCGCTGTGGAAAGAACTGATCTGACTGAGTCAGTGGGCGGGACTATATAGTGGAGGCCCCAATGCATACTGGGAGGCCAGAAAGCTCGTGACCGTGTTGGTGCCATTTTCGCTGTCGCTCGACAATATCCCAATGTTATCCTGTGGATACCTGCGGACATAAGAGAAATCACGTTATCAACGGTAAGTTCTTACCATAACGTTTATATTCTATAACCTGAGGGGGCAAGGTGCGTCAGGTTTATCATTTAATCTAGGTAGTTCACAGGATAAACTCAGTGTGTGTTTTTCGCTGTGATTTTTAGTCACCATATACCTCTGGAATTCCCTGTTTGTGCTGATACACTGCACAGGGGGTTCTTGTCAGGTATTGTGCTACTGATATTGTACTGTGTTGCCTTGCATTGAGCTTTCGGATAGGTCAGCTACAAAGGGCAATGGTGCTGGGGCTGATCCCACTTTGAGTGGTGGTGACGCTGCAGACACATTTGAGGAAAACATAGCAGCTGAGGGTTCGGGTTCTGGGGGATCCTTACTCCCAAGTGGGACTGTAGCAATGGGGGTTCAAAATGACCCACCTTGGGCTACCTTTTCCACGCTATTGAATATGCTGGTAACTAGACTAACGCCCCCTATGGGACCTCCTGTGCTGGTACAACCGCTTATGGTCCCCGCGGTTAACCCGCCGTTGGCAGATCAACTGTCCGCTCAGTAACAGCAATTGAACCAATCACTGACTACTCAGAAGTCTAACCCTCGCCCGCCTAAGACCAAGGGGTCCTCTAAGCGGGTTATTACTTCCTCACAATCCACCAACGTCCCAGACTCCTCGTCTGATGAGGATGGCGTTTGTACTGACCCCACAGATTCTGATCCCGACGCTTCTGATGGGGAATCTGTTTCACAGGTGGATGTTCCTGACTTGTTGGGGGCTATCAGGACCATTCTTCAAATTACTGATGACCCGGAGCCTGATGCTGCCCCTAAGAAACCGGACAGGTTTAAATGTCAGAAAGTGGTTAAACAAGTTTTACCTCATTCTGACTATTTAGTTGACATACGTCAGGAGTCCTGGGAAAATCCAGGAAACAAATTCACGCCTCACAAGAAGATGCTGGCTCGCTACTCCCTCGCTGCGGAGCGAAGTAAAAATTGGGAAACACCCCCGCCAGTGGATTCGCAGGTGGCGCGGCTGGTGGGATTCTCAGCTCTGCCGGTAACTACCGTCACGTCTCTAAAAGAACCAACGGATAAGCGTGTGGAGGGTTGTTTAAAGGCAATTTACACCCTAATGGTGGGCATAGGCCCACCATTGCAGCGACATGGGCTGCAGAGGCTGTTGAAGCGTGGGCTCAGGAACTGGAGGCGGAGTTGCCTTCTAACGCTTCTGAGCATGCTAGACAATGTCTGTCTTATATTGTCACAGCTTTTCATTATATTAAGGAGGCGGCTTCTGATGCCGGTATTCTGGCGGCCAAGGCTTCTACTATGTCCATTTTGGATCGCCGGATTCTCTGGTTACGGTACTGGTCTGTGGATCTGGACTCTAAGAAAACCGTGGAGGTACTCCCTTTTAAGGGAGACATTCTTTTCGGAGAAGACCTCAACAAGATAGTGGCTGATTTAGCTTCTGCTAAAACAATATGTCTACCTAGTACTGCTCCTTCGGTGCCGAAGGTTAAGAGTACTCCCATTTCGCTCCTTTCGTCCTTCAGGGAAAGCAAAAGGTCAGACATACCCGAAACAGGTTCGCACTTCCAAACTCAATAAGCCCAAACCCAAACGGGCCTGGGCTGCCCGTCAGCCTGCTTCCAAAACTGACAAGCCTGCCGCATGACTGGGCGGGCCTCCCTCTGGGGGATCCCAGGGTGGGGGGCCGACTTCTAAGGTATACCCAGGAATGGTTGAAGACCACTTCCGATGCCTGGGTACGGGAAGTCGTCACTCGAGGTTACGCCGTTTCCTTCAAGAATCGTCCCCCTCATCGATTTTGCCTGACAGACGTCCCTTCGGATCATGTGAAGGCAAAAACTCTTCATTCGGTGGTACAGTCCCTCCTGGACACTGGAGTGGTAGTACAGGTGCCTCTGGCTCAGAGAGGCAAGGGGTACTATTTACCGCTGTTCCTAGTCCAGAAACCGAATGGGTCATCCTGGACCATTCTCAACCTCAAGTCCTTGAACAAATATGTGAGGGTCTCCCAAGTTTCGTATGGAAACTCTTCGCTCTATTGTTCTGGCCTTGGAACCTGGGGATTATATGGACTCCCTGGACATACAGGATGCTTACCTGCATATTCCCATTGCAGTGTCGCATCAGCAGTACCTGAGGTTTGTGGTTGGCAATCTCCATTACCAATTTCGGGCGTTACCTTTTGGTTTGACCACGGCTCCGCAAGTCTTCACCAAGGTCATGGCGGTAATGACGGCTGTACTCTGCCGTCAAGGGGTCAGGATCCTACCGTATCTGGACAGCTTGTTGATCCTGGCAAATTCCCAAGAAACTCTCCTACGCCATCTGGATCTGAATGTCTAGTTTCTGCAACCCCACGGGTGGCTCATCAACTGGTAGAAATTTTCCCTGGTCCCTGCTCAGATCATGGTGCACCTGGGGACGTTGTTGGACACTCACAACCAGCAGTTGTTCTTGTCTCAGGAGAAAGTCCTGAAGCTCCAGGACAGGATTCGATGCTTCCTATCTCGTCTGCAAGTGTCGATACATTCGGCAATGCAAGTTCTAGGTCTCATGGTGTCTGCTTTCGACATGGTGGAGTACGCTCAATTCCATTCCCGCCCTCTGCAGAAGCTGATTCTTGCCAAGTGTGACGGCCTGCCTCACCGGATCAGTTCTCAAATGATCTCCTTGTCTCTGAAATTCCATCTGTCACTGAGCTGGTGGCTTCAGGACAAACGATTGAGCAAGGGTCGTCCCTTCTGGATCTCCAACTGGGTCCTTCTGACGACGGATGCCAGTCTGAGAGGTTGGAGCAACACTCCCTTCAGGGTCGGTGGACCAAGGAGGTGTCTCTCCTCCCGATAAACATTCTGGAATTGCGGGCAGTGTCCAACTCATTGAACTTGGCCCAGCATTTAAAACAGAACAGACCTGTTCAAGTACAGTCGGACAACGCCACCACGGTGGCGTACATCAATCATCAAGGCAGCACTCGAAGCCTCATGGCATTGAGGAAAGTATCACGGATTCTTCAGTGGGCGGAACGTCATCTGCCAACCATATCAGCAAATTCATTCCAGGGGTCCTAAACTGGGAAGCGGACTTTCTCAGTCGTCAGGACGTACACACCGGAGAATGGAGCCTCCATCCAGATGTTTCAACTTCTCGTGGGGCTTTCCAGATGTGGACCTGATGGCATCTCGACACAACCACAAGGTTCCGGTCTTCGGAGCAAGGACGAGGGATCCTCAAGCAGCATTTGTGGACGCACTGGCAATTCCGTGGAACTTTCGGCTGCCATACGTATTCCCTCCGGTGTCACTCCTGCCCAGAGTAATAAGGAAGTTCAAGCAAGAAGGAGGAATCCTACTTCTGATCGCTCCAGCGTGGCCCAGACTGCATTGGTTCTCAGACCTTCAGGGTCTCTCGATAGAGCGTCCCCTTCTGCTTCCACAGCGCCCAGATCTCCTCGTTCAGGGCCCCTGTGTATATCAGGATTTAGCCCGATTGGGTTTGACGGCGTGGCTCTTGTAGCTTCCGTCTTGAGGGCCAAAGGATTTTCTGAGGCGGTCATTCAAACCATGTTGAAGGCCCGGAAACCGATTTCTGCTCGGATTTATCATAGGGTCTGGAATTTTTAGTTTGCTTGGTGCGTATCTAACAATCATGACGCTTACAAGTTTAGTACGGCCAAACTTTTGGCCTTTCTACAACAGGGCCTGGATTTGGGCCTTCGTCTGGCCTCCATCAAGGTTCATATTTCTGCCTTGTCGGTTTGGTTCCATACAAAAATTGCAACTTTGCCTGATGTTCATACATTTACTCAGGGTGTGTTGCGGATTCAACCTCCTTATGTCCCGCCTGTGGCTCCTTGGGACTTTTCGGTGGTTCTGGAGGCGTTGCAAGGGTCTCCGTTTGAGCCTCTTGAATTGGCAGACCTTAAGTGGCTTTTTCTTAAGGTATTGTTTCTGCTGGCCATTGCCTCTGCCAGATGGGTGTCTGATTTGGGTGCTTTGTCCTGCAAGTCCCCATATCTGATTTTTCACCGTGACCGGGTGGTTCTTAGAACACGTCCTCGGTACCTACCTAAGGTGGTGTCTTCTATCCACCTTAATCAGGAGATTGTGGTTCCAGCCTTTGCCTCTCCTGACTTGTCTTCCAAAGAGCGGTCTTCGGATTTGGTACGGGCTCTCCGTATATATGTGAGGAGGACAGCTCCTATCAGGATATCTGATTCTCTTTGTATTGTTTGGTTTTCACAAACGTGGCTTACCTGCTCACAAGCAGACCCTGGCCAGAAGGGTTAGAATGGTGATTGCACATGCTTATGTACAGGCTGGTCGTCCAGCTCCAGCTACTATAAAGGCCCATTCTACTCGGTCTGTTGGACCTTCTTGGGCGGCTCGCCGTGGTGCGACCCTTGAACAATTGTGCAAGGCGGCTACATGGTCCTCAGTGAACACGTTCATAAGGTTCTATGCCTTCGATACATCCGCCTCCCAGGATGCTTCCTTTGGACGCCGGGTTCTTGTGCCCGCTACAGTGTGTCCCCTCCCATAAGGAACTGCTTTAGGACATCCCCAAAGTCATTCCCTGTGGAGTCCAGTGTACCCTGCAGCAGAAAACGAGATTTATGGTAAGAACTTACCACTGTTAAATCTCTTTCTGCGAGGTACACTGGGATCCACAGGGCGCCCACCCTGACGCACTTAGCTTCTTTGGGTTGGTATGGCGTCAGCCGCTGACACTTTCTCCTGTCGTGAGAATGTGGTGTATGTGGCTACTAACAATTGTCGTCTTTTTTACCTGCTACTGCATTGGACTGGTTAACAAAAACTGAGCTCCTGTGCAGGGAGGCAGGGTGATATAGGAGGCGGCGCTGTGCATTCTGGGAACAGTCAAAGCTTTGAGCCTGTTGGTGCTTCGGATCAAGATCCTACTCTACACCCCAATGTCATTCCCTAATGTCATTCCCTGTGGAGCCCAGTGTACCTCGCAGAAAGATTTAACAACGGTAAGTTCTTACCATAAATCTCGTTTTTTTCATTACAAATATATTGCTTTGCAAATGTTGGGGTACATATGGCTTCTAGGTGGTACCAGGTGGAAAATGATTGTATACCTCTGCTTTAGCTGCACTGATATAGGGTCCGGCTTATAGGTTCCCTTATAGACTAGCAATCATGATTTTGTTTGTATATACTGTACTAGTCGATGCCACATTTGTATCTGCAACGTGCTGGACAAAAGTCACTTCAGAAATTTTAAGGGTATAGAATTTAGCAAAATTGGTTCATGAAAAACTTTTATGTCTGGTTTCAGAGAAACCTACTGTTCCGTCATGCACCTTCCCCTTTGTGTTGCTTCAGGAACATTCTGGAAAGAAGAAAAAAGGCAAAAAATCGAAGAAAGAGAAAAAGAAAAAGAGCAAAAAGATCAAATCTGAGAATAGCGGCACCTCAGACTGTTCCACGGTACGAAGCTCATGTTATGGGGAGATTGCTGTATTTATTCGGCCTGTTTGGCTTCATGCTGTAATTTAATTTAAAAGCTATAGAATTAAAGTATGCTGCTGAGCTGCAATGTTTATTGCCAGGGAAGGGCACCATTATCGTGGTATAATTTCTCCTTCATGTGCCATTAATCCTACTGTGACAGATAAATCCAAAATAAATAGTAAGAGATGCTATCCCAGGATGCTTTGCACACAGGCCTCCATTAAGGAGATTACTGTTGTGGCGTGTATCGGTAAGAATACAACCAGGTGACCTTCTCTCTGTCAATTAACCTTGGAGTTTGTCTATCGCAGCTTAATGATGTAATCATTTATCCAATTCTGTACATAGGCTGCTATTTAATGCAAATTATTTCTTTCATATTTGATCACATCTGTGCAATATGTTTTGTGATATTACTTTTCTGTTGAAAATAGAAAACAGATTTGCACATGATCTTACATTGCTTATTAAATCGACTGCGCCATCTGTGCTCAAGCGTCTCCTCAGTATTAGTTAAGTCCACAAAATGGCTGCTTCTGCTAACACCATAGTGACTTGACAGACTCCGGTCCCCTGAATATTATTCCAACCTACAAATTGGCAACTGTCTGATTAGATTGAATCTTAGAGCATAAGCGCAAAGTGCGAGCAGTTGCACGCAAACGTGCAAATGTATGCATTTTGTGTATGTCCGCCCTCTCTTGAGGCAGCTGCAACTGGCCTGAGTTGTCTTCCTGTGAAAATGGATGCTTCGGGGGTGGGGGGGGGGGGGGGGGGAATGAGTGCAAAAAATGAGCGCAGTCACAACTGCCCTGCGTTGTGGGTGTGTATGTAACGCTCTGACGATTCAAGAGTCATGTGTATGGGGGGGTGGGGTGCTGTTTCTGATGGATACCTTGCACCTAACATGGGGCTGGTGCATACCTGCCTATTCCCCAGGACAGCCGGGAGGCTTCCCTGGGAAAGTGGGCGTAAAGGATGACTGATAACATGATTCACGCTGAATCATGTCATTGTAGCAAATCCCCCTGTTGTACAGTTATGGTAATCTCTGTATTGTATAGTGGGGGGGAGTGGCTATGATGATGCAATCATGCAGCCATGTCCCCACTCACAGCGTCTTGCCCCCCCCCCCCCCCCGCGCCTGCCCACTATGCCTAGCCACGCCCCCCGCAACACCCACCGCTGTGCCAACCTGGCTGCCTTGGTAACTGTGGGCTGGTGGATGTGCGGATGGTTTGCGGTTGCTGGCTTAAAATAAATGGCGGACACAGCTTTCTTTTTATTTTTTTATGCAGTCTGTCTGACTTATTATGGTGTTGTGTACAGAGAGCTTTTCATCATTCCTACATATTTTCATATTATATCCATATTTTTATTTTCATTATCCATTGTACATGTCATCAGGACCACAAGTAACCCAAACTCTGTCCATAAACTCCCAGAGGATTATGGGACATTTATCTGCCATCTTTACACGGTTATTGTCATTTAAACCTTAAACGTTCCCTGAAAACTCACCTCTTCAGACAAGCCTATCAAATTTCAGAGCCACCCACATAACCTTCAGTGCTTCCCTATCTAATCACATCCTCTCTCTACAGTATTCATAACATCACATTTCTTGTCTTTCTTTACTCTCACACCCTCCTGACCCTTGGCCAACATTGCTGGGTGATCATATCATACAACCCAGTAAGAACCCAGCAATCTGGTGGACCACTATGCAATAGGAAGCATCTATCCTTGTGTATCAATGCCTATTTCCCTATAGATTGTAGGCTTGCGAGCAGGGCCTTCCTACCTCTGTCTGTTTTTACCCAGTGTTGTTCTACTACTGCTGTTCTAATTGTGAAACGCAACGGAATATGCTGCGCTATATAAGAAACTTAAACTTAATAAATAAATAAAAATAAATTTAGTAATTGGTCATCTGTTTGCAGGATTCCGATGGTGAATGGGTCGTAGCGGCCCCTGCCCAGCCAGCTGGCGAAAAGAAGGCCTGGAAAGTCCAAGTGGAGCCTCCTGCAAGGGAAACCGGCCCAGCAGCTGAGGTATTGCACGGCTTCATTAGAAAGGATATTGTGTGGTTCTTATTTCACTGCCCAATAGTGTAGATGTAAATAAAAGAAATACACTGTTGCACAGAAGATTAATGAATCTTAATGTATTGGTCTTGGTGATATTGACCATTGTGCTGTACTTCATTGCATCTCAGAGATGCCTATTGACTGGCTGTATCGACAAACGGCCATGCAGTGATGGGCGAGTGATGCTTAACTGCTGGCAGTCACTCTTATTCCTGCACTTCTACATCTGATTATTCAGAGAGTAATAACGTTTTAAGAAGCACAGTTTGCAGTTTATTCACCGCATTGAGACAATCTATTATAAATCTGTTGGCAGCGCAGCCATCCCTCTTAAAGGGGCAGTAACACAAGCACTATGCTGCTGGTAGTAAACGCTTTCCCTTTTGACTTCAGATCCTCAGAGTTTTGTTTTTATAGCTTTCCCATTTGACTTATAATGTATATTGATATTATGATAGAGTTCATATGAGGTAAAAATGTACAGGAAGACTTGTATGCACAGTGACGACTCCTGCTACACGTGACAACTAAACCGCCAATCTAGAGCAGATCTGTTGTTCCTAGGGTTACCACCTTATCCCTTTAATTCTGGACACATATTAATTACACAGGTTCTGTGGCTGATTAAAACCAGGTGAAATGGAGTCTTGAAGTCAGCCAGCCACAGAACCAGTGTAATTAATATGTGTCCAGAATTAAAGTGATGAGGTGGTAACCCTAGTTGTTCCTCTTGCCTTGTGGAGATAAGACCTTACTTTCTGTGTCTGTTCTAAAAACTGTTGCCCACTCATCTCTGGCTGCACCATTACACTTCCCGGTGTCCGGTATACGTGCTTTACTTATCATACATTTATTTGGAAGGGAGGATGATGGGTAGGCGGTAGGGAGCAGTAGGGATCTCTTGTAACCTCTTATGGCTGTTTGTTGTATGTAAAACACAAAGGCCCAGATTTATCAAGCCATGGAGAGTGGTAAATTGCACAGTGATCAAGTACCAGCCAATCAGCTCCTAGCTGCCATGTACAGGCTGAAAAATTACAGTTAGGAGCTGATTGGTTGGTACTTTATCACCGTGGTAATTATCACTCTCCAAAGCTTGATAAATCTGGGCCCAAGATGGAACACAGAAACGGACAGTAATTTCTCATTTCCTGACCCCAATATAAATTATTTTGAAATACAACAGCAAACGAGAGTGTTCCTGTGCACACCAGCTGCAGATGGATACGATGTGAATGTGTATATTTGGGTGATTTACAATCAAAGTACAAGAAATTGTTTACACTGTATTTCCTTGCGCTCACAAACATCCTACTTTTGTTTGTGAGCGCAGGGGAATACGGTGTGAACTATTTCTTTTACAAATTATTTGGAGATCAGTTTACCTTTGAGGAAATGTAGCAGGATAAAGACTGCAACCTGAGGGTTTAGGCTGACAAACCCAAACGCTGGGCCTGATTCATAGCTGTACACTATGGCAAAATTCATAGAGTAAAGCAATTAAACTGCAAGTATGTCACAATTGCGTTGCACACGCACCAAGGTACCTTAGCGACACCACTCGCAGCGAGGATTTATTTGCAGTGTGATTGACAGTCGAGGACCGTTTGGGCGAGGTAAAGGGAAGTGGCAGCAAAAACGCAGACTGCTTATAGGGAATGTCTCAGTCTACATCTGCGATCTCGTACATAGAAAACGTGGTGACTGTGTCTCCGTTCTCGTGGCCTTTCTGCACGACCATAGGGAGCCTGTTGTAGAAGGATCGGCGACTGATGCTACGGATGTGTACGCAGATGCTAAGATTTGTGAGGCCGCCAGTGGGTCGTCCTAATCCAGTTCCAGGTGGCACCATTAGCATATGTTTGCACATTACCTGCATATGGTATCAGTGAGTGGGGGTCCTCTCCCCATTTGTCTTATTAAGCGTGAATCACTCTCTGACTACGGAGTAAAGTAGGAAGAGCGCACATGTGAGGGCGCTTGCCTTTATGTTAAGCCAGAGGTTCCCAAATTGTGTGCCGTGGCTCCCTGGGGTACCTCGGGACACTTGCAGGGGTGCTCTGGGTTGGTGGTCCAGGACCAATTCAAATTATTCATGGTCAATATAATAGGCAAAACCAGTGCTGGTGGCTGCCAGTCATATAATATGTGGCCAAACAGAAGCAAATCTTGTTCCTCACCACACAACTGACCCTAAGGATGACATATAAATGCGATCTACTTAATGTAATATTTCTTTCTAAATTTCTCAATAAGAAATTTTTGGCCTAGGGGTGCCGTGAAAATAATTCTGATATTCTAGGGCGCCGTGATTCAGAAAAGTTTGGAATCCACTGTGTTAAGCCATTCTTAAAACCGTATGTAAAGGTGATCATTTACGAGGGTACTGGAGATAACGTGGAGTCATTATGGGTTGAGATTTCGAGTGGGGGTGAAGATACAAAAAAGGTTTTAATTGGGACATGCTACAAACCGCCTGATGAATTACAACTCTTGCAGCAAATCAAAAAAGCAGCAGGAATGGGGGAGGTCATTATCATTGGGGACTTTAATTACCCGGACACAAATTGGAACACCAAAACAGCAAATACAACTAGGGGAAACAGGTTCTTAAACACGCTAAAAGATCATTACTTGTCCCAGGTAATTGAGGAACCAACTAGACATAGGTCTATACTGGACCTAGTACTAACTAATAATATGGAGATAATATCAAATACTAAAGTAGGGGAGACCCTGGGAAATAGTGATCATAATATGATCACATTCGTTATCCGCTTCCAAAAACAACAGGGTCTAAGACTTTAAACTTTAGAAAAGCTAATTTCTTATACGTCCAAGAGGATGCTGGGGTCACATCAAGAACCATGGGGTATAGACGGGATCCGCAGGAGACATGGGCACTTAAAGACTTTCAAAGGGTGTGAACTGGCTCCTCCCTCCATGCCCCTCCTCCAGACTCCAGTTTAGAATATGTGCCCAGTGAGACTGGATGCACTCTGAGGAGCTCTACTGAGTTTCTCTGAAAAAGACTTATGTTAGGATTTTTTATTTTCAGGGAGTACTGCTGGCAACAGTCTACCTGCTTCGTGGGACTTAGGGGAGAGAAGTCAGACCTACATCTGTGAGTTTAAAGGCTCTGCTTCTTTGGCTACAGGACACCATTAGCTCCTGAGGGTCTGATCGCTAGGTACGCCTACATGCTCGTTCCCAGAGACCGCCGTCACCCCCCTTGCAGAGCCAGAAGTCAGAAGACAGGTGAGTAGATGAAAAGACTTCAGTGACGGCTTCTGAGGTACCGAGGCGCTCGCACGCTGCGCGCCATGCTCCCACACACAGCGGCACTACAGGGTGCAGGGCGCGGGGGGGAAGGGAGCATATATGACCTCTATAAGTAACTGGCAAGAGCGGACATGGTGCCAGGGCACTGTCCGGACCCCCGCCAGTATAAAAATGTATTTGAAAAGAGTGGGTCTGAAGTGCGCCATTACGGGGGCGGAGCTTAGCCCTCACAGCACACAGCCCGGCGCCATTTTCTCTACACAAGGCTGCAGAGACGCTGGTCCTTCCTCACACTGCTGCATAAGTATCAGGGTGAAAAACGGGGTGGGGCACAGTTATTTTGGTGCATTATATGTTAATTATAAAAGCGCTGCAGGTCTGGGGCATTTTCAGTGGTGTTTCAGACCGGGATTGAGCGCTGGGGTGTGAGCTGGCAATAACTCCCTCTGTGTCCCTCTGACAGGCTTTACTGTGGGTCTGTCCCCTATAGGCCCAGTGTGTCTGTGTGTGTTGGGTGCACGTGTGTCGGCATGTCTGATGCGGAGTGCTCTTCCCAGAAAGAGACTATGTTAGGGACACAAACGGCTGGGGGAGTGACCCTGTCGGCAACCGCCGACACCTGATTGGGTGAATGTTTTGGGGGCTTTGAATGCTAATGTGGCTCTGATAAATAAGAGATTGGATAAATCTGAGTCTCAGAACCAGGCATGGAAGAAATCCGTAGAGGATGTGTTGTTACAAGTCCAGACCCCCTCGGGTCACAAAAACGTTCATTTGCCCAGCTAGCAGACACGGGTACCGACACGGACACTGACTCAAGTGTCGACTATAGTGATGCCAGATTAGATCCAAAACTGGCAAAGAGCATTCAGTACATGATTGTGGCAATAAAAGACGTATTACATATCACTGAGGACCCTACTGTTCCTGATACTAGGGTCTGTATGTATAAAGGAAAGAAACCTGAGGTAACGTTTCCTCCCTCTCATGAACTGAACACGCTTTGTGAAAAGGTTTGGGAAAATCCTGACAAAAAGTTTCAGATTCCCAAAAGGATTCCGGTGGCATATCCGTTTCCCCCTGGGGATAGGGAAAAAAGGGAGTCACCACCCATTGTGGACAAAGCTCTATCACGGCTGTCCAAAAAGGTGGCTCTTCCGTCCCCTGACACGGCAGCCCTAAAGGATCCTGCGGATCATAGGCAGGAAAATACATTGAAATCCATTTATGTCACCACGGGTACGCTACTCAGACCAGCCATTGCATCTGCGTGGGTGAGTAGCGCTATCGAAAAATGGGCAGATAACTTGTCATCTGAAATAGATAACCTGGATAGGGATAGCATTCTTTTGACACTAGGTTATATCAGGGACGCTGCAGTCTACCTAAAGGAAGCTGCGAGGGATATTGGCCTCTTGGGATCAAGGGCCAATGCTATGGCAGTCTCAGCTAGGAGAGCATTGTGGATTAATCAATGGAATGCTGATGCTGACTCTAAGAAAGCTATGAAGTCTCTACCGTATAAAGGTGGTGTATTGTTTGGTGACGGCCTCGCTGATTTGGTATCTACGGCTACCGCGGGTAAGTCATAATTTTTACCTTATGTGCCTGCACCACAAAAGAAAGCACACCACTATCAGATGCAGTCCTTTCGGCCCAATAAATACAGAAAAGGCAGAGGGTCTTCCTTCCTTGCTACTAGAGGAAAGGGAAAAGGTAAACGATCACCGGCCATGGCCGGTTCCCAGGAGCAGAAGTCCTCCCCGTCTTCTGCCAAATCCACCGCATAACGCTGGGGCTCCTCTGCGGGAGTCCGCACCGGTGGGGGTACGTCTAAAGCTCTTCAGTCAGTTCTGGGCTCGTTCGGCCCTGGACCCATGGGTTTTAGAAATAGTGTCCCAGGGGTAAAAACTGGAGTTTCAAGACGTTCTTCCTCACCGATTTTTCAAATCGGCCTTACCAGCTCCTCTTATGGACAGGGAGGTGGTATGCGCCGCAATACAAAAATTGTGTCACAATCAAGTCATTGTCAGGGTTCCCCCGTCGCAACAGGGAGAAGGCTTTTATTCGAGCCTGTTCGTGGTACCGAAGCCAGACGGCTCAGTCAGACCAATCCTGAACCCCAAATCCCTAAATTTCTACCTAAGAAAATTCAAATTCAAGATGGAATCTCTCCGGGCAGTGATCTCCGGTCTGGAGGAGGGGGATTTTATGGTGTCGGTAGTCATAAAGGATGCCTACTTACATGTTCCCATTTATCCTCCACATCTGGCTTACCTGAGGTTTGCAGCTCAGGATTGTCATTACCAATTTCAGACATTGCCGTTTGGTCTGTCCACGGCTCCGAGGATTTCACCAAAGTAATGGCCGAAATGATGGTTCTCCTGCGCAAGCAAGGAGTTACAATTATCCTGTACTTGGACGATCTCCTGATAAAGGCGAGATCCAGGGACCAATTACTGCAGAACATTACGCTCTCCCTGACAATTCTGCAGCACCATGGTTGGCTCCTAAACTTGCCAAAATCACAGTTGGTTCCGACGAGACGGCTGTCGTTATTGGGAATGATTCTGGACACAGAATTACAGAGAGTTTCTCTGACGTCCTAAGTGGATGCTGGGACTCCGTAAGGACCATGGGGAATAGCGGCTCCGCAGGAGACTGGGCACAACTAAAGAAAGCTTTAGGACTACCTGGTGTGCACTGGCTCCTCCCACTATGACCCTCCTCCAGACCTCAGTTAGAATCTTGTGCCCGGCTGAGCTGGATGCACACTAGGGGCTCTCCTGAGCTCCTAGAAAGAAAGTATATTTTAGGTTTTTTATTTTACAGTGAGATCTGCTGGCAACAGACTCACTGCAGCGAGGGACTAAGGGGAGAAGAAGCGAACCTACCTAACTGGTGGTAGCTTGGGCTTCTTAGGCTACTGGACACCATTAGCTCCAGAGGGATCGACCACAGGACCCGACCTCTATGTTCGGTCCCGGAGCCGCGCCGCCGGCCCCCTTACAGAGCCAGAAGCAAGAAGTGTTCCGGAAAATCGGCGGCAGAAGACTTCTGTCTTCAACAAGGTAGCGCACAGCACTGCAGCTGTGCGCCATTGCTACTCATGCACACCTCACACTCCGGTCACTGATGAGTGCAGGGCGCTGGGGGGGGGCGCCCTGAGGGCAATATAATACACCTTGGCTGGCAAATCATCACAATATATAGTCCCAGGGCTATATATGTGATAAATTACCCCTGCCAGAATCCATGAAAAAAGCGGGAGAAAAGTCAGCCGAAAAAGGGGCGGGGCTATCTCCCTCAGCACACTGGCGCCATTTTTTCTTCACAGTGCAGCTGGAAGACAGCTCCCCAGGCTCTCCCCTGTAGTTTTCAGGCTCAAAGGGTTAAAAAGAGAGGGGGGGCACTAAATTTAGGCGCAATATGTGTATACAAGCAGCTATTGGGGGAAAAATCACTCAGTTATAGTGTTAATCCCTGCATTATATAGCGCTCTGGTGTGTGCTGGCATACTCTCTCTGTCTCCCCAAAGGACTTTGTGGGGTCCTGTCCTCAGAGTATTCCCTGTGTGTGTGCGGTGTGTCGGTACGGCTGTGTCGACATGTTGGATGAGGAAGGTTACGTGGAGGCGGAGCAGAGGCCGATGAATGGGATGTCGCCCCCTGTGGGGCCGACACCAGAGTGGATGGATAGGTGGAAGGTTTTAACCGACAATGTCAACTCCTTACATAAAAGGCTGGATAACGTAACCGCTGTGGGACAGCCGGCTTCTCAGCCCGCGCGTGCCCAGGCGTCTCAAAGGCCATCAGGGGCTCAAAAAACGCCCGTTACCTCAGATGGCAGACACAGATGTCGGCACGGAGTCTGACTCCAGTGTCGACGAGGTTGAGACATATACACAATCCACTAGGAACATCAGTTGCATAATCTCGGCAATGAAAAATGTGTTACACATTTCTGACATGAACCCAAGTACCACATAAAAGGGGTTTTATGTTTGGGGAGAAAAAGCAGCCAGTGTTTTGTTCCCCCATCAGATGAGTGAATGAAGTGTGTAAAGAGCGTGGGTTCCCCCGATAAGAAAATGGTAATTTCTAAAAAGTTACTGCTGGCGTACCCTTTCCCGCCAGAGGATAGGTCACGTTGGGAGATATCCCCTAGGGTGGATAAGGCGCTCACACGTTTGTCAAAAAAGGTGGCACTGCCGTCTTGGGATACGGCCACTTTGAAGGAGCCTGCTGATAAAAAGCAGGAGACTATCCTGAAGTCTGTATATACACACTCAGGTACTATACTGAGACCTGCATTTGCCTCAGCATAAATAGTGCTGCTGCAGCGTGGTCTGATACCCTGTCAGATAATATTAATACCCTAGACAGGGATAATATTTTGCTAACATAGAGCATATTAAAGACGTCGTCTTATATATGAAGGATGCACAGAGGGATATTTGCCGGCTGGCATCCAGAATTAATGCAATGTCCATTCTGCCAGGAGGGTATTAGAGACCCGGCAGTGGACAGGTGATGCTGCCTTTAAAAGGCACATGGAGATTCTGCCTTATAAGGGTGAGGAATTGTTTGGGGATGGACTCTGGGACCTCGTATCCACAGCAACAGCTGGGAAGAAAATTTTTTACCTCAGGTTTCCTCACAGCCTAAGAAAGCACCGTATTATTCAGGTACAGTCCTTTCGGCTTCAGAAAAGCAAGCGGGTCAAAGGCGCTTTCTTTCTGCACAGAGACAAGGGAAGAAGGAAAAAGCTGCACCAGACAGCCAGTTCCCAGGTTTAAAAATCTTCCCCCGCTTCCTCTGAGTCCACCGCATGACGCTGGGGCTCCACAGGTGGAGACAGGTGCGGTGGGGGCGCGTCTCGGGAACTTCAGGGACCAGTGGGCTTGCCCACAGGTGGATCCCTAGGTTCTGCAAGTAGTATCACAGGGATACAGGCTGGAGTTCGAGGCGACTCCCCCTCGCCGTTACCTCACATCAGCCTTGCCTGCTGCCCTCGGAGAAAGGGAGGTAGTACTGGCGGCAATTCACAAGCTGTACTTCCAGCAGGTGAAATCAAGGTACCCCTCCTTCAACAAGGCCGGGGTTACTATTCCAAAATGTTGTGGTACCGAAACCAGACTGTTCGGTGAGACCCATTCTAAAATTGAAATCCTTGAACACTTATATACGAAGGTTCAAGTTCAAAATGGAATCGCTCAGGGCGATTATTGCAAGCCTGGAGAATTTCATGGTATCACTGGACATCAAGGATGCTTACCTGCATGTCCCTATTTACCCTCTTCACCAGGAGTACCTCAAAATTGTGGTACAGGTTGGTCATTACCAATTCCAGACGTTGCCGTTGGTCTGTCCCCGGCACTGAGGGTATTTACCAAGGTAATGGCCGAAATAATTATCCCGTGCTTGGACGATCTCCTTATAAAGGCAAGGTCCAGGGAGCAGTTGTTCGTCGGAGTAGCACTATCTCGGGAAGTGCTACAACAGCACGGCTGGATTCTGAATATTCCAAAGTCGCAGCTGGTTCCTAAGACGCGTCTACTGTTCCTGGGTATGGTTCTGGACACAGAACAGGATAAAAAGGGTTTCTCCCGGAGGAGAAGTCCTAGGAGTTGTCGTCTCTAGACAGAGACCTCCTAATACAAATACAGGTGTCTGTGCATCAATGCACGCGAGCCCTGGGAAAGATGGTAGCTTCTTACGAAGAAATTCCATTCGCCAGGTCCCATGCAAGGATCTTCCAGTGGGATCGGTTGGACAAGTGGTCCGGGTAGCATCTTCAAATGCATCGGCGGATAACCCTGTCTCCAAGGGCCAGGGTGTCGCTGTTGTGGTGGCTGCAGAGTGCTCACCTTCTAGGGGGCCGCAGATTCGGCATACAGGACTGGGTCCTGGTGACCACGGATGCCAGCCTTCGAGGCTGGGGGGTAGTCACACAGGGAAGAAACTTCCAAGGACTATGGAAAAGTCAGGAGACTTCCCTACACATAAATATTCTGGAACTAAGGGCCATTTACAATGTCCTAAGTCAGGCTAGACCCCTGCTTCAACACCGGCCGGTGCTGATCTAGTCAGACAACATCACGGCGGTCGCTCATGTAAACCGACAGGGCGGCACAAGAAGCAGGATGGCGATGGCAGAAGCCACAAGGATTCTCCGATGGGCGGAAAATCATGTGTTAGCACTGTCAGCAGTGTTCATTCCCGGAGTGGACAACTGGGAAGCAGACTTTCTCAGCAGACACGACCTCCACCCGGGAGAGTGGGGACTTCATCCAGAAGTCTTCCAAATGATTGTACACTTTTGGGAAAGGCCACAGGTGGACATGATGGCGTCCCGCCTCAACAAAAAGCTACAAAGATATTGCGCCAGGTCAAGGGACCCTCAGGCGATAGCTGTGGACGCTCTGGTAACACCGTGGGTGTACCAGTCGGTGTATGTGTTCCCTTCTCTGCCTCTCTTACCCAGGGTAATGAGAATAATAAGAAGGAGAGGAGTAAGAACTATACTCATTGTTCCGGATTGGCCAAGAAGAGCTTGGTACCCAGAACTCCAAGAAATGATCTCAGAGGACCCATGGCCTCTGCCGCTCAGACAGGACCTGCTGCAGCAGGGGGCCTGTCTGTTCCAAGACGTACCGCGGCTGCGTTTGACGGCATGGCGGTTGAACGCAGGATCCTGAAGGAAAAGGGCATTCCGGAGGAAGTTATCCCTACGCTAATTAAAGCTAGGAAAGAAGTGAACGCAAACCATTATCACCGCATATGGCGGAAATATGTTGCGTGCTGTGAGGCCAGGAAGGCCCCAAAGGAGGAATTTCAGCTAGGTCGATTTCTGCACTTCCTACAGTCAGAGGTGACTATGGGCCTAAAATTGGGTTCCATTAAGGTCCAGATTTCGGCTCTATCGATTTTCTTCCAAAATAGAACTGGCTTCACTGCCTGAAGTTCAGACTTTTGTTAAGGGAGTGCTGCATAGTCAGCCCCCGTTTGTGCCTCCAGTGGCACCGTGGGATCTCAACGTGGTGTTGGATTTCCTGAAGTCGCATTGGGTTGAGCCACTTAAATCCGTGGAGCTACAATACCTCACGTGGAAAGTGGTCATGCTGTTGGCCTTGGCGTCGGCCAGGCGTGTATCAGAATTGGCGGCTTTGTCATGCAAAAGCCCTTATCTGATTTTTTATATGGATAAGGCGGAATTGAGGACTCGTTCCCAATTCTTTCCTAAGGTGGTATCAGTTTTTCATGTGAACCAACCTATTGTGGTGCCTGCGGCTACTTGGGACTTGGAGGATTCCAAGTTACTGGACGTAGTCAGGGACCTGAAAAGTATATGTTTCCAGGACGGCTGGAGTCGGGAAAACTGACTCGCTATTTATCCTGTATGCACCCAACAAGCTGGGTGCTCCTGCTTCTAAGCAAACTATTGCTCGCTGGATCTGTAGCACGATTCAGCTTGCACATTCTGCGGCTGGACTGCCGCATCCTAAATCAGTGAAAGCCCATTCCACGAGGAAAGTGGGCTCTTCTTGGGCGGCTGCCCGAGGGGTCTCGGCTCTACAACTTTGCCGAGCAGCTACTTGGTCGGGGTCAAACACATTTGCTAAATTCTACAAGTTTGACACCCTGGCTGAGGAGGACCTAGAGTTTGCCCATTCGGTGCTGCAGAGTCATCCGCACTCTCCCGCCCGTTTGGGAGCTTTGGTATAATCCCCATGGTCCTTACGGAGTACCAGCATCCACTTAGGACGTCATAGAAAATAAGATTTTACTCACCGGTAAATCTATTTCTCGTAGTCCGTAGTGGATGCTGGGCGCCCATCCCAAGTGCGGATTGTCTGCAATACTTGTTTATAGTTATTGCCTAACTAAAGGGTTATTGTTGAGCCATCTGTTGAGAGGCTCAGTTATATTTCATACTGTTAACTGGGTATAGTATCACGAGTTATACGGTGTGATTGGTGTGGCTGGCATGAGTCTTACCCGGGATTCAAAATCCTTCCTTATTGTGTCAGCGCTTCCGGGCACAGTATCCTAACTGAGGTCTGGAGGAGGGTCATAGTGGGAGGAGCCAGTGCACACCAGGTAGTCCTAAAGCTTTCTTTAGTTGTGCCCAGTCTCCTGCGGAGCCGCTATTCCCCATGGTCCTTACGGAGTCCCAGCATCCACTACGGACTACGAGAAATAGATTTACCGGTGAGTAAAATCTTATTTTTTCTTCCAGTGGAAAAGGCTCTGGAAATTCAGAACCTGGTCAAACAAATTCTGAAACCAGCAAAAGTATCGATCCATCAATGCACTCGGTTGCTGGGGAAGATTGTGGCGGCCTACGAGGCCATTTAGTTTGGCAGATTCCATGCTAGAGTGTTTCAGTGGGACCTGTTGGACAAGTGGTCCGGGTCCCATCTACACATGCACCGAAGGATAATCCAGTCTTCCAAGACCAGAATCTCACTCCTGTGGTGGCTGCACAGCTCTCACCTCCTAGAGGGACGCAGGTTCGGGATCCAGGACTGGATCTTGGTGACCACGGATGCGAGTCTCCGAGGCTGGGGGGCAGTCACACAGGGGGAAAGCTTCCAGGGAAGATGGTCAAGCCAGGAAATTTGTCTACACATAAACGTTCTGGAGTTAAGGGCCATTTACAATTGCCTTTTGCAAGCGGAACATCTTCTTCGGCCCGTCTTGATTCAGTCGGACAACATAACAGCAGTAGCGTACATAAACCGCCAGGGCGGAACAAAGAGCAGAGCGGCAATGGCAGAGGCCACAAAGGTTCTCCGCTGGGCGGAAAGGCATACAAGCGCTCTGTCAGCGATCTTCATTCCAGGAGTGGACAACTGGGAAGCAGACTTCCTCAGCAGACACGATCTCCATCCAGGAGACTGGGGTCTTCATCAAGAGGTCTTTGCAGAAGTGACAAGTCTTTGGGGAATTCCTCAAATAGACATGATGGCGTCTCGCCTCAATAAGAAACTTCAGAGATATTGTTCCAGGTCGAGAGACCCTCAAGCAATAGTAGTGGACACCCTAGTGACACCGTGGGTGATTCAGCCGGTGTATGTGTTTCCTCCGCTTTCACTCGTTCCAAAAGTAATAAAGATCATAAGAACAAAGGTTCAAGCGATCCTCATTGTTCCAGACTGGCCAAGGAGGGCTTGGTATCCAGATCTTTAGGAATTACTTATAGGAGATCCCTGGCCTCTTCTTCTGAGGGAGGATCTATTACAGCAGGGGCCGTGCGTGTTCCAAGACTTACCGCGACTTCGTTTGACGGCTTGGCGGTTGAACGCCGGATCCTAGCCCGAAAGGGTATTCCCAAGGAAGTCATCCCCACTCTTATTCAGGCCAGGAAAGGAGTAATGTCTAAACATTACCACCGTATTTGGAGAAAATACGTGTCTTGGTGTGAATCCAGGAAGGCTCCTACGGAAGAATTTCAGTTAGGACGTTTTCTCCATTTTCTAAAAGCTGGTGTGGATGCGGGCCTAAAGTTGGGCTCAATTAAAGTACAAATTTCAGCCTTATCGGTTTTCTTCCAAAAACAATTGGCCTCCCTTCCAGAAGTTCAGACTTTTGTGAAAGGCGTGTTGCACATCCAACCTCCCTTTGTGCCCCCATTGGCACCGTGGGATCTTAATGTGGTGTTGCAATTCCTTCAATCTCATTGGTTTGAACCTTTACAGAAGGTAGAGTTGAAATTCCTCACTTGGAAAGTGGTCATGCTATTGGCCTTGGCATCCACAAGGTGGGTGTCTGAATTAGCGGCCTTGTCTC
The DNA here is from genome assembly GCF_028390025.1 of Pseudophryne corroboree. NCBI lineage: Eukaryota > Metazoa > Chordata > Amphibia > Anura > Myobatrachidae > Pseudophryne > Pseudophryne corroboree. Next base: position 103,024,422 of record NC_086445.1, on the reverse strand, counting down.
ACAAGAGTCCCTATTTGATCTTCCATGAAGATAGAGCAGAGTTGAGGACTCGTCAGCAATTTCTGCCGAAGGTGGTTTCTTCGTTCCACTTGAACCAACCTATTGTGGTGCCAGTGGCTACTGACGCCTTGCTGGAATCGAAGTTTCTCGATGTAGTCAGAGCTTTGAAAATTTATGTCGCCAGAACGGCTCAGTTTAGGAAAACTGAGGCTCTGTTTGTCCTGTATGCTCACAACAAGATAGGGGCTCCTGCTTCCAACCAGACTATTGCGCACTGGATCTGTCATACGATTCAGCATGCTCATTCTATGGCTGGATTGCCGTTACCAAAATCTGTGAAGACCCTTTCTACCAGAAAGGTGGGCTCGTCCTGGGCGGCTGCCCGGGGGGTCTCGGCATTACAACTTTGCCGAGCGGCTACTTGGTCGGGTTCAAACACCTTTGCGAAGTTCTACAAGTTTAATACCCTGGCTGATGAGGACCTCATGTTTGGTCAATCGGTGCTGCAGAGTCATCCGCACTCTCCCGCCCATTCTAGAGCTTTGGTATAACCCCATGGTTCTTGATGTGACCCTAGCATCCTCTAGGACGTATGAGAAAATAGGATTTTAATACCTACCGGTAACTCCTTTTCTCTTAGTCCGTAGAGGATGCTGGGCGCCCGTCCCAGTGCGTACTGTGTCTGCAGTTTTTTGAATCTTTTTAACACATGTTGTGTTACGTTTTTAGTCAGCCTGTTGTTGACGTTGTTCATGCCGTTGACTTGCGTTATGTTGAATGCCATGTTGTACGTCGTGCTTGAGGTGTGAGCTGGTATGTATCTCACCTTAGTTTAACAATAAATCCTTTTCCTCAAAATGTCCGTTTCCCTGGGCACAGTTCCTATAACTGGAGTATGAAGGATGGGCATAGAGGGAGGAGCCAGTTCACACCCTTTGAAAGTCTTAAAGTGCCCATGTCTCCTGCGGATCCCGTCTATACCCCATGGTTCTTGATGTGACCCCAGCATCCTCTACGGACTAAGAGAAAAGGATTTACCGGTAGGTATTAAAATCCTATTTTCGACTTGCTGAAACAACCAATAAAGGACATCAATTGGGAAATTGGGTTTCATGGTAAGAATACGGCTGAAATGTGGGATGTTTTTACAACTGAGCTCAATAAGTACATTCATTTGTTCATTCCCAAGTTTAACCAAAACAGGAGTAGTAAATTCAAGCCAATGTGGTTTAATAAGAAGGTCAAGGAACAAATGGATAAAAAGAGCAGAGCTTTCAAAGCATTTAAGTCTGACGGGAAGGCGGAATCTTTCCAGTTCTACAGGGAATGTAACAAACAATGCAAAAAAGAAATCGGAGCAGCCAAAATAGAAAACGAAAAACAAATGACAAAGGAGAACAAAACAAACCCCCAAAAGTTATTTTAAGTTTATAAACGGTAAAAGGCTAAAAAATGAGAATATTGGACCACTAAAGGACGAGCTAGATGTCTTGATTAATGACGATCGGGAAAAAGCAGATTTATTGAATAAATTATTTTCATCCGTATTCACGAGAGTGGACCAGTTAACGGGAGAAGTGCACAATATAAGCATTAATAGCTACCCTTTGATAAGTACTTGGTTAAACGAGAAAGTGGTCCGAGAGAGATTAAGTAAAATTAAGATAAATAAATCTCCTGGGCTGGATGGACTACACCCCGGGGTTCTTATGGAACTTAACTCAGAGCTAGCGAGGCCCCTATATTTGATTTTCAGTGAGTCAATTACATCAGGAATTATACCAAAAGACTGACGTACAGCAGAGGTAGTCCCAATATTTAAAAAGGGAATTAAAACTCATCCCGGCAACTATAGACGGGTAAGTTTGACATCAATAGTTGGGAAAATACTGGAAGGAATATTAAGGGATAGTATACTAGAGTACTTAGATACCTCCAAGGTTATTAATAGGCACCAACATGGTTTTATGAAGAACAGGTCATGCCAAACAAACTTAATAAGCTTCTACGAGAAAGTGAGTGACAATATTGGGGTCATTCCGAGTTGATTGCACACTACCGATTTTCGCAGCGCAGCGATCAGGTAAAAAGATGGAAAAACTGCGCATGCACCGCAAAGCACACGCGCGTTGTACGGGTACAAACAGCATCGTTGTTTTGCACTTCTTCTAGTGACGATTCCGTTCGCACAGCCGACCGCAAGGAGATTGACAGGAAGAGGGCGTTTATGGGTGTCAACTGACCGTTTTCTGGGAGTGGTAGGAAAAACGCAGGCGTGTCCAAGCGTTTACAGGGCGGGTATCTGACGTCAATTCCGGGACCTCAGTCGCTGGAATCATCGCACAGAATAAGTAACTCGCACAGAATAAGTAACTACAGGGCTGGTCTTGTTTTGCACAAAATGTTTTTGCACCGCTTGGCTGCACATGCGATCGCACACTTGCAAAGTGAAAATATACCGCTCCCCCCCCCCCCCCCCCCCCCTGTGGGCTGCGACTATGCGTTTGCACGGCTGCTAAAAGTAGCTAGCGAGCAAAGAACTCGGAATGAGGGCCATTGATTGGGGCAGTGATTTTCAACCTTTCTCTGACGTCCTAAGTGGATGCTGGGACTCCGTAAGGACCATGGGGAATAGCGGCTCCGCAGGAGACTGGGCACAACTAAAGAAAGCTTTAGGACTACCTGGTGTGCACTGGCTCCTCCCACTATGACCCTCCTCCAGACTTCAGTTAGAATCTTGTGCCCGGCTTAGCTGGATGCACACTAGGGGCTCTCCTGAGCTCCTAGAAAGAAAGTATATTTAGGTTTTTTATTTTACAGTGAGATCTGCTGGCAACAGACTCACTGCAGCGAGGGACTAAGGGGAGAAGAAGCGAACCTACCTAACAGGTGGTAGTTTGGGCTTCTTAGGCTACTGGACACCATTAGCTCCAGAGGGATCGACCGCAGGACCCGACCTTGGTGTTCGTTCCCGGAGCCGCGCCGCCGGCCCCCTTACAGAGCCAGAAGCAAGAAGTGTTCCGGAAAATCGGCGGCAGAAGACTTCTGTCTTCAACAAGGTAGCGCACAGCACTGCAGCTGTGCGCCATTGCTCCTCATGCACACCTCACACTCCGGTCACGGATGGGTGCAGGGCGCTGGGGGGGGCGCCCTGAGGGCAATATAAGACACCTTGGCTGGCAAATCATCACAATATATAGTCCCAGGGCTATATATGTGATAAATTACCCCTGCCAGAATCCATGAAAAAAGCGGGAGAAAAGTCAGCCGAAAAAGGGGCGGGGCTATCTCCCTCAGCACACTGGCGCCATTTTTTCTTCACAGTGCAGCTGGAAGACAGCTCCCCAGGCTCTCCCCTGTAGTTTTCAGGCTCAAAGGGTTAAAAAGAGAGGGGGGGCACTAAATTTAGGCGCAATATATGTATACAAGCAGCTATTGGGGGAAAAATCACTCAGTTATAGTGTTAATCCCTGCATTATATAGCGCTCTGGTGTGTGCTGGCATACTCTCTCTCTCTGTCTCCCCAAAGGACTTTGTGGGGTCCTGTCCTCAGTCAGAGCATTCCCTGTGTGTGTGCGGTGTGTCGGTACGGCTGTGTCGACATGTTGGATGAGGAAGGTTACGTGGAGGCGGAGCAGAGGCCGATAAATGGGATGTCGCCCCCTGTGGGGCCGACACCAGAGTGGATGGATAGGTGGAAGGTATTAACCGACAATGTCAACTCCTTACATAAAGGGCTGGATGACGTAACAGCTGTGGGACAGCCGGCTTCTCAGCCCGCGCCTGCCCAGGCGTCTCAAAGGCCATCAGGGGCTCAAAAAACGCCCGTTACCTCAGATGGCAGACACAGATGTCGACACGGATTCTGACTCCAGTGTTGACGAGGTTGAGATATATACACACAATCCACTAGGAACATCCGTTACATGATCTCGGCAATGAAAAATGTGTTACACATTTCTGACATGAACCCAAGTACCACATTAAAAGGGGTTTTATGTTTGGGGAGAAAAAGCAGCCAGTGTTTTGTTCCCCCATCAGTTGAGTGAATGAAGTGTGTAAAGAAGCGTGGGTTCCCCCGATAAGAAACTGGTAATTTCTAAAAAGTTACTGATGGCGTACCATTTCCCGCCAGAGGATAGGTCACGTTGGGAGATATCCCCTAGGGTGGATAAGGCGCTCACACGTTTGTCAAAAAAGGTGGCACTGCCGTCTTAGGATACGGCCACCTTGAAGGAGCCTGCTGATAAAAAGCAGGAGGCTATCCTGAAGTCTGTATATACACACTAAGGTTCTATACTGAGACCTGCAATTGCCTCAGCATAAATAGTGCTGCTGCAGCGTGGTCTGATACCCTGTCAGATAATATTAATACCCTAGACAGGGATAATATTTTGCTAACATAGAGCATATTAAAGACGTCGTCTTATATATGAAGGATGCACAGAGGGATATTTGCCGGCTGGCATCCAGAATTAATGCAATGTCCATTCTGCCAGGAGGGTATTAGAAACCCGGCAGTGGACAGGTGATGCTGTCTTTAAAAGGCACATGGAGATTCTGCCTTATAAGGGTGAGGAATTGTTTGGGGATGGTCTCTGGGACCTCGTATCCACAGCAACAGCTGGGAAGAAATTTTTTTACCTCAGGTTTCCTCACAGCCTAAGAAAGCACCGTATTTTCAGGTACAGTCCTTTCGGCTTCAGAAAAGCAAGCGGGTCAAAGGCGCTTCCTTTCTGCACAGAGACAAGGGAAGAAGGAAAAAGCTGCACCAGACAGCCAGTTCCCAGGATCAAAAATCTTCCCCCGCTTCCTCTGAGTCCACCGCATGACGCTGGGGCTCCACAGGTGGAGACAGGTGCGGTGGGGGCGCGTCTCGGGAACTTCAGGGACCAGTGGGCTTGCCTACAGGTGGATCCCTAGGTTCTGCAAATAGTATCACAGGGATACAGGCTGGAGTTCGAGGCGACTCCCCCTCGCCGTTACCTCACATCAGCCTTGCCTGCTGCCCTCGGAGAAAGGTAGTACTGGCGGCAATTCACAAGCTGTACTTCCAGCAGGTGAAATCAAGGTACCCCTCCTTCAACAAGGCCGGGGTTACTATTCCAAAATGTTGTGGTACCGAAACCACACGGTTCGGTGAGACCCATTCTAAAATTGAAAGCCTTGAACACTTATATACGAAGGTTCAAGTTCAAAATGGAATCGCTCAGGGCGATTATTGCAAGCCTGGAGAATTTCATGGTATCACTGGACATCAAGGATGCTTACCTGCATGTCCCTATTTACCCTCTTCACCAGGAGTACCTCACAATTGTGGTACAGGATTGTCATTACCAATTCCAGACGTTGCCGTTGGTCTGTCCCCGGCACCGAGGTATTTACCAAGGTAATGGCCGAAATAATTATCCCGTACTTGGACGATCTCCTTATAAAGGCGAGGTCCAGGGAGCAGTTGTTCGTCGGAGTAGCACTATCTCGGGAAGTGCTACAACAGCACGGCTGGATTCTGAATATTCCAAAGTCGCAGCTGGTTCCTACGACGCTTCTACTGTTCCTGGGTATGGTTCTGGACACAGAACAGGATAAAAAGGGTTTCTCCCGGAGGAGAAGTCTTAGGAGTTGTCGTTTCTAGACAGAGACCTCCTAATACAAATACAGGTGTCTGTGCATCAATGCACGCGAGCCCTGGGAAAGATGGTAGCTTCTTACGAAGAAATTCCATTCGCCAGGTCCCATGCAAGGATCTTTCAGTGGGATCTGTTGGACAAGTGGTCCGGGTCGCATCTTCAGATGCATCGGCGGATAACCCTGTCTCCAAGGGACAGGGTGTCGCTGTTGTGGTGGCTGCAGAGTGCTCATCTTCTAGGGGGCCGCAGATTCGGCATACAGGACTGGGTCCTGGTGACCACGGATGCCAGCCTTCGAGGCTGGGGGGCAGTCACACAGGGAAGAAACTTCCAAGGCTATGGAAAAGTCAGGAGACTTCCCTACACATAAATATTCTGGAACTGAGGGCCATTTACAATGCCCTAAGTCAGGCTAGACCCCTGCTTCAACACCGGCCGGTGCTGATCCAGTCAGACAACATCACGGCGGTCGCTCGTGTAAACCGACAGGGCGGCACAAGAAGCAGGATGGCGATGGCAGAAGCCACAAGGATTCTCCGATGGGCGGAAAATCATGTGTTAGCACTGTCAGCAGTGTTCATTCCCGGAGTGGACAACTGAGAAGCAGACTTTCTCAGAAGACACGACCTCCACCCGGGAGAGTGGGGACTTCATCCAGAAGTCTTCCAAATGATTGTACACCGTTGGGAAAGGCCACAGGTGGACATGATGGCGTCCCGCCTCAACAAAAAGCTACAAAGATATTGCGCCCGGTCAAGGGACCCTCAGGCGATAGCTGTGGACGCTCTGGTAACACTGTGGGTGTACCAGTCGGTGTATGTGTTCCCTTCTCTGCCTCTCTTACCCAGGGTAATGAGAATAATCAGAAGGAGAGGAGTAAGAACTATACTCATTGTTCCGGGTTGGCCAAGAAGAGCTTGGTAACCAGAACTCCAAGAAATGATCTCAGAGGACCCATGGCCTCTGCCGCTCAGACAGGACCTGCTGCAGCAGGGGGCCTGTCTGTTCCAAGACGTACCGCGGCTGCATTTGACGGCATGGCGGTTGAACGCCGGATCCTGAAGGAAAAGGGCATTCCGGAGGAAGTTATCCCTACGCTATTTAAAGCTAGTAAAGAAGTGAACGCAAACCATTATCACCGCATATGGCGGAAATATGTTGCGTGCTGTGAGGCCAGGAAGGCCCCAAAGGAGGAATTTCAGCTAGGTCGATTTCTGCACTTCCTACAGTCAGAGGTGACTATGGGCCTAAAATTGGGTTCCATTAAGGTCCAGATTTCGGCTCTATCGATTTTCTTCCAAAATAGAACTGGCTTCACTGCCTGAAGTTCAGACTTTTGTTAAGGGAGTGCTGCATAGTCAGCCCCCGTTTGTGCCTCCAGTGGCACCGTGGGATCTCAACGTGGTGTTGGATTTCCTGAAGTCGCATTGGGTTGAGCCACTTAAATCCGTGGAGCTACAATACCTCACGTGGAAAGTGGTCATGCTGTTGGCCTTGGCGTCGGCCAGGCGTGTATCAGAATTGGCGGCTTTGTCATACAAAAGCCCTTATCTGTATTTTATATGGATAAGGCGGAATTGAGGACTCGTTCCCAATTCCTTCCTAAGGTGGTATCAGTTTTTCATGTGAACCAACCTGAAAAAGGGCCCTGAAAATATATGTTTCCAGGACAGCTGGAGTCAGAAAGACTGACTCGCTATTCATCCTGTATGCGCCCAACAAGTTGGGTGCACCTGCTTCAAAGCAGACTATTGCTCGCTAGATCTGTAGCACGATTCAACTTGCACATTCTGCGGCTGGACTGCCGCACCCTAAATCTGTAAAAGCCCATTCCACAAGGAAAGTGGGCTCTTCTTGGGCGGCTGCCCGAGGGGTCTCGGCTTTACAACTTTGCCGAGCTGTTACTTGGTCGGGTTAAAACATTTTTGTAAGAGTCTACAAGTTTGATACCCTGGCTGAGGAGGACCTAGAGTTTGCTCATTCGGTGCTGCAGAGTCATCCGCACTCTCCCGCCCGTTTGGGAGCTTTGGTATAATCCCCATGGTCCTTACGGAGTCCCAGCATCCACTTAGGACGTCAGAGAAAATAAGATTTTACTCACCGGTAAATCTATTTCTCGTAGTCCGTAGTGGATGCTGGGCGCCCATCCCAAGTGCGGATTGTCTGCAATACTTGTTTATAGTTCTTGCCTAACTAAAGGGTTATTGTTGAGCCATCTGTTGAGAGGCTCAGTTATATTTCATACTGTTAACTGAGTATAGTATCACGAGTTATACGGTGTGATTGGTGTGGCTGGTATGAGTCTTACCCGGGATTCAAAATCCTTCCTTATTGTGTCAGCTCTTCCGGGCACAGTATCCTAACTGAGGTCTGGAGGAGGGTCATAGTGGGAGGAGCCAGTGCACACCAGGTAGTCCTAAAGCTTTCTTTAGTTGTGCCCAGTCTCCTGCGGAGCCGCTATTCCCCATGGTCCTTACGGAGTCCCAGCATCCACTACGGACTACGAGAAATAGATTTACCGGTGAGTAAAATCTTATTTTTTAAACTCGTGGCACACTAAACAAGATTTTAAAATTGCCAAGGCACACCATCAGTTTTTTTAATCAAATATAATACAAATAATAATAAATATCGACATATATTTAATATATGTTGATATTTTGTTATTATTTCTCTTAAAATTAGTAGAAATAAATAGGTTTTACTTACATAAGAATATCAGTGGAAAACCTGTGCTTGGTGATGTCTCATGATGTCTCTTGTCCGAGGACGGATGGTTGACAAGCATACCCTCAACACACCAGCTGCACCTTACCAGATACTCCCTTAGTAATTCCTCACACCAGCTCCCACCTTACCAGCTCCCCCCTAAGTAATTCCTCACACCAGCTCCCACCTTACCAGCTCCCCCCTTAGTAATTCCTCACACCAGCTCCCCCCTTACCAGCTCCCCCCTTAGTAATTCCACACACATGCCCCCCCTTAGTAATTCCTCACACCAGCTCCCCCTTAGTAATTCCTCACACCAGCTCCCCCTTAGTAATTCCTCACACCAGCTCCCCCTTAGTAATTCCACACACATGCCCCCTTAGTTATTCCACACACCTGCCCCTCATATTTCCAAACACCTTCCTCCCCCCTTAGTAAGTCCACACACCAGCTCCCCCCTTAGTAAGTCCACACACCAGCTCCCCCCTTAGTAAGTCCACACACCAGCTCCCCCCTTAGTAATTCCTCACACCAGCTCCCCCATTAGTAATTCCTCACACCAGCACCCCCACTTAGTAATTCCACACATCAGCTCCCCCCTTAGTAATTCCACACACCAGCTCCCCCCTTAGTAATCCCTCACACCAGCTTCCCCCTTACCAGCTCCCCCCTTAGTAATTCCACACACCAGCTTGCCCCTTAACCAGCTCCCCCCTTAGTAATTCCACACACCAGCTCCGCCCTTAGTAATTCCACACACATGCCCCCCCTTAGTAATTCCTCACACCAGCTCCCCCACTTAGTAATTCCACACATCAGCTCCCCCCTTAGTAATTCCACACATCAGCTCCCCCCTTACCAGCTCCCCCCTTAGTAATCCCTCACACCAGCTCCCCCTTAGTAATCCCTCACACCAGCTCCCCCTTAGTAATTCCACACACCAGCTCCCCCCTTAGTAATTCCACACACCAGCTTCCCCCTTAGTAATTCCACACACATGCCCCCCCTTAGTAATTCCTCACACCAGCTCCCCTTTTAGTAATTCCACACATTAGCTCCCCCCTTAGTAATCCCCCTTACCAGCTCCCCCCTTAGTATTTCCACACATCAACTCCCCCCTTACCAGCTCCCCCCTTAGTAATCCCTCACACCAGCTCCCCCTTACCAGCTCCTCCCTTAGTAATCCCTCACACCAGCTTCCCCCTTAACCAGCTCCCCCCTTAGTAATTCCACACACCAGCTTCCCCCTTACCAGCTCCCCCCTTAGTAATTCCACACACCAGCTTCCCCCTTAACCAGCTCCCCCCTTAGTAATTCCACACACCAGCTTCCCCCTTATCAGCTCCCCCCTTAGTAATTCCACACACATGCCCCCCCTTAGTAATTCCACACACATGCCCCCCCTTAGTAATTCCACACACATGCCCCCCTTAGTTATTCCACACACCTGCCCCTCATATTTCCAAACACCTTCCTCCCCCCTTAGTAATTCCACACACCAGCTCCCCCCTTAGTAAGTCCACACACCAGCTCCCCCCTTAGTAATTCCACACACCAGCTCCCCCTTTAGTAATTCCACACATCAGCTCCCCCCTTACCAGCTCCCCCCTTAATAATCCCTCACACCAGCTCCCCCTTAGTAATTCCACACACCAGCTCCCCCCTTAGTAATTCCACACACCAGCTTCCCCCTTACCAGCTCCCCCCTTAGTAATTCCACACACCAGCTCCCCCTTAGTAATTCCACACACCAGCTCCCCCCTTACCAGCTCCCCCCTTAGTAATCCCTCACACCAGCTTCCCCCTTACCAGCTCCTCCCTTAGTAATCCCTCACACCAGCTTCCCCCTTAACCAGCTCCCACTTTAGTAATTCCACACACCAGCTTCCCCCTTACCAGCTCCCCCCTTAGTAATTCCACACACCAGCTCCCCCCTTAGTAATTCCTCACACGAGCTCCCCCCTTACCAGCTCCCCCCTTAGTTATTCCACACACCTGCCCCTCATATTTCCAAACACCTTCCTCCCCCCTTACCAGCTCCCCCCTTAGTAATCCCTCACACCAGCTTCCCCCTTACCAGCTCCTCCCTTAGTAATCCCTCACACCAGCTTCCCCCTTAACCAGCTCCCACCTTAGTAATTCCACACACCAGCTTCCCCCTTACCAGCTCCCCCCTTAGTAATTCCACACACCAGCTCCCCCCTTAGTAATTCCACACACCAGCTCCCCCCTTACCAGCTCCCCCCTTAGTAATTCCACACACCAGCTCCCCCTTAGTAATTCCACACACCAGCTCCCCCCTTAGTAATTCCTCACACCAGCTCCCCCCTTACCAGCTCCCCCCTTAGTAATCCCTCACACCAGCTTCCCCCTTAACCATCTCCCCCCTTAGTAATTCCACACACCAGCTTCCCCCTTACCAGCTCCCCCTTTAGTAATTCCACACAGCAGCCCCCCCTCTTAGTAATTCCACACACCAGCTCCCCCCTTAGTAATTCCACACACCAGCTCCCCCCTTAGTAAGCCCACACACCAGCTCCCAACCTTAGTAATTCCTCACACCAGCTCCCCCACTTAGTAATTCCACACATCAGCTCCCCCCTTAGTAATTCCACACACCAGCTCCCCCCTTAGTAATCCCTCACACCAGCTTCCCCCTTAACCAGATCCCCCCTTAGTAATTCCACACACATGCTTCCTCCTTACTAGCTCCCCCCTTAGTAATTCCACACACCAGCTCCCCCCTTAGTAATTCCACACACCAGCTCCCCCCTTAGTAATTCCACACACCAGCTCCCCCCTTAGTAATTCCACACACCAGCTCCCCCCTTAGTAATTCCACACACCAGCTCCCCCCTTAGTAATTCCACACACATGCCCCCTCTTAGTAATTCCACACATTAGCTCCCCCCTTAGTAATTCCACACATCAGCTCCCCCCTTAGTAATTCCACACATCAGCTCCCCCCTTAGTAATTCCACACATCAGCTCCCCCCTTACCAGTTCCCCCCTTAGTAATCCCTCACACCAGCTCCCCCTTACCAGCTCCCCCCTTAGTAATCCCTCACACCAGCTCCTCCTTAGTAATCCCTCACACCAGCTCCCCCTTAGTAATCCCTCACACCAGCTCCCTCTTAGTAATTCCACACACCAGCTCCCCCCTTAGTAATTCCACACACCAGCTTCCCCCTTACCAGCTCCCCCCTTAGTAATTCCACACACCAGCTCCCCCCTTAGTAATTCCACACACATGCCCCCTCTTAGTAATTCCTCACACCAGCTCCCCTCTTAGTAATTCCACACATTAGCTCCCCCCTTAGTAATTCCACACACCAGCTCCCCCTTAGTAATTCCACACACCAGCTCCCCCCTTAGTAATTCCTCACACCAGCTCCCCCCTTACCAGCTCCCCCCTTAGTAATCCCTCACACCAGCTTCCCCCTTAACCATCTCCCCCCTTAGTAATTCCACACACCAGCTTCCCCCTTACCAGCTCCCCCCTTAGTAATTCCACACACCAGCTCCCCCTTTAGTAATTCCACACAGCAGCCCCCCCTCTTAGTAATTCCACACACCAGCTCCCCCCTTAGTAATTCCACACACCAGCTCCCCCCTTAGTAAGCCCACACACCAGCTCCCAACCTTAGTAATTCCTCACACCAGCTCCCCCACTTAGTAATTCCACACATCAGCTCCCCCCTTAGTAATTCCACACACCAGCTCCCCCCTTAGTAATCCCTCACACCAGCTTCCCCCTTAACCAGATCCCCCCTTAGTAATTCCACACACATGCTTCCTCCTTACTAGCTCCCCCCTTAGTAATTCCACACACCAGCTCCCCCCTTAGTAATTCCACACACCAGCTCCCCCCTTAGTAATTCCACACACCAGCTCCCCCCTTAGTAATTCCACACACCAGCTCCCCCCTTAGTAATTCCACACACATGCCCCCTCTTAGTAATTCCACACATTAGCTCCCCCCTTAGTAATTCCACACATCAGCTCCCCCCTTAGTAATTCCACACATCAGCTCCCCCCTTAGTAATTCCACACATCAGCTCCCCCCTTACCAGTTCCCCCCTTAGTAATCCCTCACACCAGCTCCCCCTTACCAGCTCCCCCCTTAGTAATCCCTCACACCAGCTCCTCCTTAGTAATCCCTCACACCAGCTCCCCCTTAGTAATCCCTCACACCAGCTCCCTCTTAGTAATTCCACACACCAGCTCCCCCCTTAGTAATTCCACACACCAGCTTCCCCCTTACCAGCTCCCCCCTTAGTAATTCCACACACCAGCTCCCCCCTTAGTAATTCCACACACATGCCCCCTCTTAGTAATTCCTCACACCAGCTCCCCTCTTAGTAATTCCACACATTAGCTCCCCCCTTAGTAATTCCACACACCAGCTTCCCCCTTACCAGCTCCTCCCTTAGTAATTCCACACACCAGCTTCCCCCTTACCAGCTCCTCCCTTAATAATCCCTCACACCAGCTTCCCCCTTAGTAATCCCTCACACATGCCCCCCCTTAGTAATCCCCCACACCAGCTCCCCCTTAGTAATTCCACACTCCAGCTCCCCCCTTAGTAATTCCTCACACATGCCCCCCCTTAGTAATTCCACACACCAGCTCCCCCTTACCAGCTCCCCCCTTAGTAATCCCTCACACATGCCCCCCTTAGTAATTCCACACACCAGCTCCCCCTTAGTAATTCCACACTCCAGCTCCCCCTTACCAGCTCCCCCCTTAGTAATTCCTCACACATGCCCCCCCTTAGTAATTCCACACACCCACCCCTCATATTTCCATGCACCTTCCTCCCCCGTGCTTTATATAAAAAATTGCGGTGAGGAGTGCCTGGACCTCACCACGGAGCAGCAAGCAGAGCAGGATGTGAGTGGGCGGCCGCAGCGACAGCCGGACCGTGACCTATGGTGAGTCATAGGTCACAGTCCGGCTGTCGCTGCGGAATGGGTATGAGAAGGGCTGGATGCTGCAGGTCTGTCAGGCGTGCGGCACGCGGTTATCTGCTTGGCACCAGTAACAAATCTTGCTGGCGGCAGCGAGCGGGTCTGTGCGGCGGGAGGCGGGCGGTGTGCAGCGCGCGGCGATCTGCTTGGCAGTGACAGGTCTTGCTGGCGGCAGCGAGCGGGTCTGTGCAGCGGGGGTGGGCGGCGGCACACCTAGCAACTCGTCGCGGCACACTAGTGTGCCGCGGCACACCAGTTGAAAAAGGCTGGATTAGGGTAAAGCAGTGGATGTGGTCTTTTTGGACTTTGCTAAGGCCTTTAACACAGTGCCACATAAGAGAGTAATTTTCAAATTTAGAAAGTAATTGGCTGTATAACAGAAAACAGCGAGTGGTGATAAATGGGATGTTTTCCCGCATGACGCTGGGGCTCCACAGGTGGAGACAGGTGCGGTGGGGGCGCGTCTCGGGAACTTCAGGGACCAGTGGGCTTGCCTACAGGTGGATCCCTAGGTTCTGCAAATAGTATCACAGGGATACAGGCTGGAGTTCGAGGCGACTCCCCCTCGCCGTTACCTCACATCAGCCTTGCCTGCTGCCCTCGGAGAAAGGTAGTACTGGCGGCAATTCACAAGCTGTACTTCCAGCAGGTGAAATCAAGGTACCCCTCCTTCAACAAGGCCGGGGTTACTATTCCAAAATGTTGTGGTACCGAAACCACACGGTTCGGTGAGACCCATTCTAAAATTGAAAGCCTTGAACACTTATATACGAAGGTTCAAGTTCAAAATGGAATCGCTCAGGGCGATTATTGCAAGCCTGGAGAATTTCATGGTATCACTGGACATCAAGGATGCTTACCTGCATGTCCCTATTTACCCTCTTCACCAGGAGTACCTCACAATTGTGGTACAGGATTGTCATTACCAATTCCAGACGTTGCCGTTGGTCTGTCCCCGGCACCGAGGTATTTACCAAGGTAATGGCCGAAATAATTATCCCGTACTTGGACGATCTCCTTATAAAGGCGAGGTCCAGGGAGCAGTTGTTCGTCGGAGTAGCACTATCTCGGGAAGTGCTACAACAGCACGGCTGGATTCTGAATATTCCAAAGTCGCAGCTGGTTCCTACGACGCTTCTACTGTTCCTGGGTATGGTTCTGGACACAGAACAGGATAAAAAGGGTTTCTCCCGGAGGAGAAGTCTTAGGAGTTGTCGTTTCTAGACAGAGACCTCCTAATACAAATACAGGTGTCTGTGCATCAATGCACGCGAGCCCTGGGAAAGATGGTAGCTTCTTACGAAGAAATTCCATTCGCCAGGTCCCATGCAAGGATCTTTCAGTGGGATCTGTTGGACAAGTGGTCCGGGTCGCATCTTCAGATGCATCGGCGGATAACCCTGTCTCCAAGGGACAGGGTGTCGCTGTTGTGGTGGCTGCAGAGTGCTCATCTTCTAGGGGGCCGCAGATTCGGCATACAGGACTGGGTCCTGGTGACCACGGATGCCAGCCTTCGAGGCTGGGGGGCAGTCACACAGGGAAGAAACTTCCAAGGCTATGGAAAAGTCAGGAGACTTCCCTACACATAAATATTCTGGAACTGAGGGCCATTTACAATGCCCTAAGTCAGGCTAGACCCCTGCTTCAACACCGGCCGGTGCTGATCCAGTCAGACAACATCACGGCGGTCGCTCGTGTAAACCGACAGGGCGGCACAAGAAGCAGGATGGCGATGGCAGAAGCCACAAGGATTCTCCGATGGGCGGAAAATCATGTGTTAGCACTGTCAGCAGTGTTCATTCCCGGAGTGGACAACTGAGAAGCAGACTTTCTCAGAAGACACGACCTCCACCCGGGAGAGTGGGGACTTCATCCAGAAGTCTTCCAAATGATTGTACACCGTTGGGAAAGGCCACAGGTGGACATGATGGCGTCCCGCCTCAACAAAAAGCTACAAAGATATTGCGCCCGGTCAAGGGACCCTCAGGCGATAGCTGTGGACGCTCTGGTAACACTGTGGGTGTACCAGTCGGTGTATGTGTTCCCTTCTCTGCCTCTCTTACCCAGGGTAATGAGAATAATCAGAAGGAGAGGAGTAAGAACTATACTCATTGTTCCGGGTTGGCCAAGAAGAGCTTGGTAACCAGAACTCCAAGAAATGATCTCAGAGGACCCATGGCCTCTGCCGCTCAGACAGGACCTGCTGCAGCAGGGGGCCTGTCTGTTCCAAGACGTACCGCGGCTGCATTTGACGGCATGGCGGTTGAACGCCGGATCCTGAAGGAAAAGGGCATTCCGGAGGAAGTTATCCCTACGCTATTTAAAGCTAGTAAAGAAGTGAACGCAAACCATTATCACCGCATATGGCGGAAATATGTTGCGTGCTGTGAGGCCAGGAAGGCCCCAAAGGAGGAATTTCAGCTAGGTCGATTTCTGCACTTCCTACAGTCAGAGGTGACTATGGGCCTAAAATTGGGTTCCATTAAGGTCCAGATTTCGGCTCTATCGATTTTCTTCCAAAATAGAACTGGCTTCACTGCCTGAAGTTCAGACTTTTGTTAAGGGAGTGCTGCATAGTCAGCCCCCGTTTGTGCCTCCAGTGGCACCGTGGGATCTCAACGTGGTGTTGGATTTCCTGAAGTCGCATTGGGTTGAGCCACTTAAATCCGTGGAGCTACAATACCTCACGTGGAAAGTGGTCATGCTGTTGGCCTTGGCGTCGGCCAGGCGTGTATCAGAATTGGCGGCTTTGTCATACAAAAGCCCTTATCTGTATTTTATATGGATAAGGCGGAATTGAGGACTCGTTCCCAATTCCTTCCTAAGGTGGTATCAGTTTTTCATGTGAACCAACCTGAAAAAGGGCCCTGAAAATATATGTTTCCAGGACAGCTGGAGTCAGAAAGACTGACTCGCTATTCATCCTGTATGCGCCCAACAAGTTGGGTGCACCTGCTTCAAAGCAGACTATTGCTCGCTAGATCTGTAGCACGATTCAACTTGCACATTCTGCGGCTGGACTGCCGCACCCTAAATCTGTAAAAGCCCATTCCACAAGGAAAGTGGGCTCTTCTTGGGCGGCTGCCCGAGGGGTCTCGGCTTTACAACTTTGCCGAGCTGTTACTTGGTCGGGTTAAAACATTTTTGTAAGAGTCTACAAGTTTGATACCCTGGCTGAGGAGGACCTAGAGTTTGCTCATTCGGTGCTGCAGAGTCATCCGCACTCTCCCGCCCGTTTGGGAGCTTTGGTATAATCCCCATGGTCCTTACGGAGTCCCAGCATCCACTTAGGACGTCAGAGAAAATAAGATTTTACTCACCGGTAAATCTATTTCTCGTAGTCCGTAGTGGATGCTGGGCGCCCATCCCAAGTGCGGATTGTCTGCAATACTTGTTTATAGTTCTTGCCTAACTAAAGGGTTATTGTTGAGCCATCTGTTGAGAGGCTCAGTTATATTTCATACTGTTAACTGAGTATAGTATCACGAGTTATACGGTGTGATTGGTGTGGCTGGTATGAGTCTTACCCGGGATTCAAAATCCTTCCTTATTGTGTCAGCTCTTCCGGGCACAGTATCCTAACTGAGGTCTGGAGGAGGGTCATAGTGGGAGGAGCCAGTGCACACCAGGTAGTCCTAAAGCTTTCTTTAGTTGTGCCCAGTCTCCTGCGGAGCCGCTATTCCCCATGGTCCTTACGGAGTCCCAGCATCCACTACGGACTACGAGAAATAGATTTACCGGTGAGTAAAATCTTATTTTTTAAACTCGTGGCACACTAAACAAGATTTTAAAATTGCCAAGGCACACCATCAGTTTTTTTAATCAAATATAATACAAATAATAATAAATATCGACATATATTTAATATATGTTGATATTTTGTTATTATTTCTCTTAAAATTAGTAGAAATAAATAGGTTTTACTTACATAAGAATATCAGTGGAAAACCTGTGCTTGGTGATGTCTCATGATGTCTCTTGTCCGAGGACGGATGGTTGACAAGCATACCCTCAACACACCAGCTGCACCTTACCAGATACTCCCTTAGTAATTCCTCACACCAGCTCCCACCTTACCAGCTCCCCCCTAAGTAATTCCTCACACCAGCTCCCACCTTACCAGCTCCCCCCTTAGTAATTCCTCACACCAGCTCCCCCCTTACCAGCTCCCCCCTTAGTAATTCCACACACATGCCCCCCCTTAGTAATTCCTCACACCAGCTCCCCCTTAGTAATTCCTCACACCAGCTCCCCCTTAGTAATTCCTCACACCAGCTCCCCCTTAGTAATTCCACACACATGCCCCCTTAGTTATTCCACACACCTGCCCCTCATATTTCCAAACACCTTCCTCCCCCCTTAGTAAGTCCACACACCAGCTCCCCCCTTAGTAAGTCCACACACCAGCTCCCCCCTTAGTAAGTCCACACACCAGCTCCCCCCTTAGTAATTCCTCACACCAGCTCCCCCATTAGTAATTCCTCACACCAGCACCCCCACTTAGTAATTCCACACATCAGCTCCCCCCTTAGTAATTCCACACACCAGCTCCCCCCTTAGTAATCCCTCACACCAGCTTCCCCCTTACCAGCTCCCCCCTTAGTAATTCCACACACCAGCTTCCCCCTTAACCAGCTCCCCCCTTAGTAATTCCACACACCAGCTCCGCCCTTAGTAATTCCACACACATGCCCCCCCTTAGTAATTCCTCACACCAGCTCCCCCACTTAGTAATTCCACACATCAGCTCCCCCCTTAGTAATTCCACACATCAGCTCCCCCCTTACCAGCTCCCCCCTTAGTAATCCCTCACACCAGCTCCCCCTTAGTAATCCCTCACACCAGCTCCCCCTTAGTAATTCCACACACCAGCTCCCCCCTTAGTAATTCCACACACCAGCTTCCCCCTTAGTAATTCCACACACATGCCCCCCCTTAGTAATTCCTCACACCAGCTCCCCTTTTAGTAATTCCACACATTAGCTCCCCCCTTAGTAATCCCCCTTACCAGCTCCCCCCTTAGTATTTCCACACATCAACTCCCCCCTTACCAGCTCCCCCCTTAGTAATCCCTCACACCAGCTCCCCCTTACCAGCTCCTCCCTTAGTAATCCCTCACACCAGCTTCCCCCTTAACCAGCTCCCCCCTTAGTAATTCCACACACCAGCTTCCCCCTTACCAGCTCCCCCCTTAGTAATTCCACACACCAGCTTCCCCCTTAACCAGCTCCCCCCTTAGTAATTCCACACACCAGCTTCCCCCTTATCAGCTCCCCCCCTTAGTAATTCCACACACATGCCCCCCCTTAGTAATTCCACACACATGCCCCCCCTTAGTAATTCCACACACATGCCCCCCTTAGTTATTCCACACACCTGCCCCTCATATTTCCAAACACCTTCCTCCCCCCTTAGTAATTCCACACACCAGCTCCCCCCTTAGTAAGTCCACACACCAGCTCCCCCCTTAGTAATTCCACACACCAGCTCCCCCTTTAGTAATTCCACACATCAGCTCCCCCCTTACCAGCTCCCCCCTTAATAATCCCTCACACCAGCTCCCCCTTAGTAATTCCACACACCAGCTCCCCCCTTAGTAATTCCACACACCAGCTTCCCCCTTACCAGCTCCCCCCTTAGTAATTCCACACACCAGCTCCCCCTTAGTAATTCCACACACCAGCTCCCCCCTTACCAGCTCCCCCCTTAGTAATCCCTCACACCAGCTTCCCCCTTACCAGCTCCTCCCTTAGTAATCCCTCACACCAGCTTCCCCCTTAACCAGCTCCCACTTTAGTAATTCCACACACCAGCTTCCCCCTTACCAGCTCCCCCCTTAGTAATTCCACACACCAGCTCCCCCCTTAGTAATTCCTCACACGAGCTCCCCCCTTACCAGCTCCCCCCTTAGTTATTCCACACACCTGCCCCTCATATTTCCAAACACCTTCCTCCCCCCTTACCAGCTCCCCCCTTAGTAATCCCTCACACCAGCTTCCCCCTTACCAGCTCCTCCCTTAGTAATCCCTCACACCAGCTTCCCCCTTAACCAGCTCCCACCTTAGTAATTCCACACACCAGCTTCCCCCTTACCAGCTCCCCCCTTAGTAATTCCACACACCAGCTCCCCCCTTAGTAATTCCACACACCAGCTCCCCCCTTACCAGCTCCCCCCTTAGTAATTCCACACACCAGCTCCCCCTTAGTAATTCCACACACCAGCTCCCCCCTTAGTAATTCCTCACACCAGCTCCCCCCTTACCAGCTCCCCCCTTAGTAATCCCTCACACCAGCTTCCCCCTTAACCATCTCCCCCCTTAGTAATTCCACACACCAGCTTCCCCCTTACCAGCTCCCCCTTTAGTAATTCCACACAGCAGCCCCCCCTCTTAGTAATTCCACACACCAGCTCCCCCCTTAGTAATTCCACACACCAGCTCCCCCCTTAGTAAGCCCACACACCAGCTCCCAACCTTAGTAATTCCTCACACCAGCTCCCCCACTTAGTAATTCCACACATCAGCTCCCCCCTTAGTAATTCCACACACCAGCTCCCCCCTTAGTAATCCCTCACACCAGCTTCCCCCTTAACCAGATCCCCCCTTAGTAATTCCACACACATGCTTCCTCCTTACTAGCTCCCCCCTTAGTAATTCCACACACCAGCTCCCCCCTTAGTAATTCCACACACCAGCTCCCCCCTTAGTAATTCCACACACCAGCTCCCCCCTTAGTAATTCCACACACCAGCTCCCCCCTTAGTAATTCCACACACCAGCTCCCCCCTTAGTAATTCCACACACATGCCCCCTCTTAGTAATTCCACACATTAGCTCCCCCCTTAGTAATTCCACACATCAGCTCCCCCCTTAGTAATTCCACACATCAGCTCCCCCCTTAGTAATTCCACACATCAGCTCCCCCCTTACCAGTTCCCCCCTTAGTAATCCCTCACACCAGCTCCCCCTTACCAGCTCCCCCCTTAGTAATCCCTCACACCAGCTCCTCCTTAGTAATCCCTCACACCAGCTCCCCCTTAGTAATCCCTCACACCAGCTCCCTCTTAGTAATTCCACACACCAGCTCCCCCCTTAGTAATTCCACACACCAGCTTCCCCCTTACCAGCTCCCCCCTTAGTAATTCCACACACCAGCTCCCCCCTTAGTAATTCCACACACATGCCCCCTCTTAGTAATTCCTCACACCAGCTCCCCTCTTAGTAATTCCACACATTAGCTCCCCCCTTAGTAATTCCACACACCAGCTCCCCCTTAGTAATTCCACACACCAGCTCCCCCCTTAGTAATTCCTCACACCAGCTCCCCCCTTACCAGCTCCCCCCTTAGTAATCCCTCACACCAGCTTCCCCCTTAACCATCTCCCCCCTTAGTAATTCCACACACCAGCTTCCCCCTTACCAGCTCCCCCCTTAGTAATTCCACACACCAGCTCCCCCTTTAGTAATTCCACACAGCAGCCCCCCCTCTTAGTAATTCCACACACCAGCTCCCCCCTTAGTAATTCCACACACCAGCTCCCCCCTTAGTAAGCCCACACACCAGCTCCCAACCTTAGTAATTCCTCACACCAGCTCCCCCACTTAGTAATTCCACACATCAGCTCCCCCCTTAGTAATTCCACACACCAGCTCCCCCCTTAGTAATCCCTCACACCAGCTTCCCCCTTAACCAGATCCCCCCTTAGTAATTCCACACACATGCTTCCTCCTTACTAGCTCCCCCCTTAGTAATTCCACACACCAGCTCCCCCCTTAGTAATTCCACACACCAGCTCCCCCCTTAGTAATTCCACACACCAGCTCCCCCCTTAGTAATTCCACACACCAGCTCCCCCCTTAGTAATTCCACACACATGCCCCCTCTTAGTAATTCCACACATTAGCTCCCCCCTTAGTAATTCCACACATCAGCTCCCCCCTTAGTAATTCCACACATCAGCTCCCCCCTTAGTAATTCCACACATCAGCTCCCCCCTTACCAGTTCCCCCCTTAGTAATCCCTCACACCAGCTCCCCCTTACCAGCTCCCCCCTTAGTAATCCCTCACACCAGCTCCTCCTTAGTAATCCCTCACACCAGCTCCCCCTTAGTAATCCCTCACACCAGCTCCCTCTTAGTAATTCCACACACCAGCTCCCCCCTTAGTAATTCCACACACCAGCTTCCCCCTTACCAGCTCCCCCCTTAGTAATTCCACACACCAGCTCCCCCCTTAGTAATTCCACACACATGCCCCCTCTTAGTAATTCCTCACACCAGCTCCCCTCTTAGTAATTCCACACATTAGCTCCCCCCTTAGTAATTCCACACACCAGCTTCCCCCTTACCAGCTCCTCCCTTAGTAATTCCACACACCAGCTTCCCCCTTACCAGCTCCTCCCTTAATAATCCCTCACACCAGCTTCCCCCTTAGTAATCCCTCACACATGCCCCCCCTTAGTAATCCCCCACACCAGCTCCCCCTTAGTAATTCCACACTCCAGCTCCCCCCTTAGTAATTCCTCACACATGCCCCCCCTTAGTAATTCCACACACCAGCTCCCCCTTACCAGCTCCCCCCTTAGTAATCCCTCACACATGCCCCCCTTAGTAATTCCACACACCAGCTCCCCCTTAGTAATTCCACACTCCAGCTCCCCCTTACCAGCTCCCCCCTTAGTAATTCCTCACACATGCCCCCCCTTAGTAATTCCACACACCCACCCCTCATATTTCCATGCACCTTCCTCCCCCGTGCTTTATATAAAAAATTGCGGTGAGGAGTGCCTGGACCTCACCACGGAGCAGCAAGCAGAGCAGGATGTGAGTGGGCGGCCGCAGCGACAGCCGGACCGTGACCTATGGTGAGTCATAGGTCACAGTCCGGCTGTCGCTGCGGAATGGGTATGAGAAGGGCTGGATGCTGCAGGTCTGTCAGGCGTGCGGCACGCGGTTATCTGCTTGGCACCAGTAACAAATCTTGCTGGCGGCAGCGAGCGGGTCTGTGCGGCGGGAGGCGGGCGGTGTGCAGCGCGCGGCGATCTGCTTGGCAGTGACAGGTCTTGCTGGCGGCAGCGAGCGGGTCTGTGCAGCGGGGGTGGGCGGCGGCACACCTAGCAACTCGTCGCGGCACACTAGTGTGCCGCGGCACACCAGTTGAAAAAGGCTGGATTAGGGTAAAGCAGTGGATGTGGTCTTTTTGGACTTTGCTAAGGCCTTTAACACAGTGCCACATAAGAGAGTAATTTTCAAATTTAGAAAGTAATTGGCTGTATAACAGAAAACAGCGAGTGGTGATAAATGGGATGTTTTCTGAATGGGCCTCAGTGCTTAATGGAATACCGCAGGGTTCAGAACTTGGGCCATTGCTGTTTAACATATTCATTAATGACCTGCGAGTAGGCCTAGAAAGCGCAGTGTCAATTTTCGCAGACAACACTAAACTGTGTAGAGTCATTAATTCAGACAAAGATGTTGAGTCTCTGCGGAATGATTTATCTAGACTGGAGGTCTGGGCAGACAACTGGGGAATTAGTTTCAATATAGAAAAGTGTAAAGTTATGCACTTTGGGACTAAGAATAATCGGGCAGCCTGTAAATTAAATGTGGAAAATGTAGGGATAACCGTAGTTTAAAAGGATTTGGGTGTGCTCATCAATAATAGACTTAGTAGCAGTATGTAGTGTCAGAATGCAGCAACAAAAGCAAATAATGCGTTAGCATGCATAAAACGGGGAATGGAGACAAAGGATGAGAGTGTAATCCTGCCACTGTATAAATCATTGCTGCGGCCACACCTGGAATATTGTGTACAGTTCTGGGCACCATACTATAAAAAGGATATCTTGGAACTCGAAAAGGTTCAGAGGTGAGCCACCAAACTGGTTAAGCCTAATCCATTGGTTCCCAAATTGGGCGTTGTGACACCCTGGGGTGCCTTGAGGCACTTGCAGGGGTGCCCTGGGTTGGTGGTCAAGGACCAATTAAAATTATTTACGGTCAATGTACAGTAATAGGCAAAACCAGTGCTTGTTGCTTCCAAGCATAAAATATGTGACAAACAGAAATTACCGTATATACTCGAGTATAAATCGACCAGAATATAAGCCGAGGCACCTAGTTTTACCACAAAAAACTGGGAAAAATTATTGACTCGAGTATAAGCCTAGGGTGGGAAATGCACGGTGCCAGGGGTTTTCATGCTCAGGGTGTCATGCTCGTTGCCAGGGGTTTCATGCGGTAGGTGTTATGCTTGTTGCCAGGGGGTAATGCTTGTTGCTAGGGCTGTGCCCCTAGTGCCACATATACCCCCCAGTGACAGATATCCCCCCACAGTGCCAGATAAAAACTTGCCCCCATAGTGCCAGAAACACACATGCCCCCAGTGTCATTTAATCAAGATAAATGCCACATAGATATTAAAAAACATTACACACAGACTGACTAAGAGTGAGAGTCAGTCTGTGTTTAGCAGCCAGTGCCCCCCCCTGACAGACTCTGCGCCATCTCTAACACACCGAGTGCGGGCAGCGACGGCCCGGCGGCAATGTATTCCCGGGCCGGGCGGCGGGAGTTGCGGACTCACCAAGCACGGCAGGCGGCAGCGGAGGCGATGACTTCCCATGCGACGGGACCTGCGTGATGGGCTGGAGTTGCAGGAGGACCCTGTCCGGGGGCATACGTACCCACCCTCCCTCAGTCACACACATATAAAAGCCGCCCGCCACTCACCAGAGGCTCCGCCCTCACCTCTGTTGGCTGACTCGAGTATAAGCCGAGGGGGACTTTTTCAGCATAGAAAAATGTGCTGAAAAAGTCGGCTTATACTCGAGTATATTCTCTTCCTCACCACGTAACTGAAGCTAAGGATGACATTCTGTATAAACACAACTTATTTCATTTAATATTGTTTTCTGAATTTGTTTGTAACAAAATTTTGGCCTAAGGGTGCCGTGAATATAATTCTGATACTCTAGGGCACAGGTTCTCAAACTCGGTCCTCAGGACCCCACACGGTGCATGTTTTGCAGGTCTCCTCACGGAATCACAAGTGACATAATTAACTCCACCTGTGGACCTTTTAAAATGTGTCAGTGATTAATTAATACACCTGTGCACCTGCTGGGTTACCTGCAAAACTTGCACTGACCGAGTTTGAGAACCACTGCTCTAGGGCGCGTGATTCAAAAAAGTTTGGGAACCACTGGGTTAAGGGGTTAGAGGCACTGAATTATGAGGAAAGACTAACAAGGTTAGATATGTTTACACTGGAAATAAGGCGACTGAGAGGAAACATTATTAACATTTATAAATACATTAAGGGACAATACAAGGACTTATCAGAAGATCTGTTTATTAAAAAAACACTACATAGGACACGAGGACACCCCCTGAGGTTAGAAGAAAAAAAAATTCATACACAACGGAGGAAAGGGTTCTACACAGTAAGAACAATAATGATCTGGAATTCCCTACCAGAGAAGGTAATAATGGTGGACTCACTGAATAAGTTCAAAAATGGATTAGATAAATTCCTAACTGATAGAAATATCCAAGGCTACAGCATCTAAGTGATTTATAATTTAAAATACAGGTTGAACTCAATGGACAACTAGTCTTTTTTCAACCTCACCAACTATGCAAGTCTTATAGGCCCTACTCACTGGCCGAGGTGCCCGACGGCCGATACGGCCGACGAGCGACCCGGCGGCGGGGGGGGCAGTGACGGGGGGAGTGAAGCTTCTTCACTCCCCCCGTCACCCGGCTCCATAGACGTGCAGGCAAATATGGACGAGATCGTCCATATTGGCCTGCATGCACAGCCGACAGGAGACCAGCGATGAACGAGCGCGGGTACGCGCATCGTTCATCGCTTAAGTCTCCACACTGAAAGATATGAACGAGATCTCGTTCATTTATGAACGAGATCGTTCATATCTTTCAAAATATCGGCCAGTGTGTAGGGCCCATGAGTGTCTGCTCTGCAATATCTGCCATTTAAATAAAACACGCATTGCGCAGTGAATGGGCGGGATGATATGAACTCAGAGTCCGGTAGCTGTGCGTGATGCCAGCCAAACTCTGATGTTTTTTTAAAGGGGCAACCATGTACAAGGCATGGTTTGTACATGATTGCCCCTTTAAAAAAAAATGTCAGAGTTCGTCCGGCATCACGCACAGCCACCGGACTTGGAGTTCATTACATCCGGCCCAATGTCTCCACCTAATGCATCAAACTATCCTCAAGAACTCTCACTGCAGAACATGAAGTACTGTTGTGACCATTTTCTCCCAGGAAACCTTTGTTTCAGCTTTGTTCCTCTGTTAATTAAGCTAAGATGAAAAGTGACTTATTGTCTGAGTGTTTCATTTGCTTCCGCGCCAATGTGAAGTTGTTTTCCAGCCATGGTTCTTCCTAGCTGCCTGCTCATCTAGGAATTTAATAGCGCACAGCCATCTGGGTCCACGAGCCGAATGTCCCATTAAGCTGGAAGGCGCAGGTGTTAGCAGGGCTCACTAGCTGCTTCCGTGATTAGTTGCGTCAAAGCCCCTGGTACGTGTTTGCCTGACATCATATGGGTTAATGTCTCCAGCATTAACGTTTTAAGTTTTTAAATACTTCATACTTTGCAAAAAAATTATCACATTTTTACAAATACATGTGAATAGTTTGTGCATAATTAAATTTCTCTAACGTCCTAGTGGATGCTGGGAACTCCGAAAGGACCATGGGGAATAGCGGGCTCCGAAGGAGGCTGGGCACTCTAGAAAGATTTGACCACCTGGTGTGCACTGGCTCCTCCCACTATGACCCTCCTCCAAGCCTCAGTTAGATCTTGTGCCCGGCCGAGGTTGGATGCACACTAGGGGCTCTCCTGAGCCTCTAGAAAGAAAGTATAGAATTAGGTTTTTTATTTTCAGTGAGACCTGCTGGCAACAAGCTCACTGCAGCGAGGGACTAAGGGGAGAAGAAGCGAACTCGCCTGCTTGCAGCCGGATTGGGCTTCTTAGGCTACTGGACACCATTAGCTCCAGAGGGATCGACCGCAGGCCCAGTCCTTGGTGTTCGGTCCCGGAGCCGCGCCGCCGTCCCCATTACAGAGCCAGAAGCAAGAAGAGGTCCGGAAAATCGGCGGCAGAAGACATCAGTCTTCACCAAGGTAGCGCACAGCACTGCAGCTGTGCGCCATTGCTCCTCATGCACACTTCACACTCCGGTCACTGAGGGTGCAGGGCGCTTGGGGGGGGCGCCCTGAGCAGCAATAAAAACACCTTGGCTGGCAAAAATACCACAATATATAGCCCCAGAGGCTATATATGTGGTAAATACCCCTGCCAGAATCCAGGAAAAAGCGGGAGAATAGGCCGCGGAAAAGGGGCGGAGCTATCTCCCTCAGACACACTGGCGCCATTTTCTCTTCACAGTGCAGCTGGAAGAAAGCTCCCCAGGCTCTCCCCTGTAGTTTTCAGGCTCAAAGGGTTAAAAAGAGAGGGGGGGCACTAAATTTAGGTGCAATATTGTATATGCAAGCAGCTATTGGGGAAAATTCACTCAGTTATAGTGTTAATCCCCACATTATATAGCGCTCTGGTGTGTGCTGGCATACTCTCTCTCTGTCTCCCTAAAGGGCTTTGTAGGGTCCTGTCCTCAGTCAGAGCATTCCCTGTGTGTGTGCGGTGTGTCGGTACAGCTTTGTCGACATGTTTGAGGAGGAGGCTTATATAGTGACGGAGCAGATGCCGATAAATGTGATGTCGCACCCTGTGGGGCCGACACCAGAGTGGATGGTTAGGTGAAAGGTATTAACCGACAGTGTCAACTCCTTACATAAAAGGGTGGATGACGTAACAGCTGTGGGACAGCCGGCTTCTCAGCCCGCGCCTGCCCAGGCGTCTCAAAGGCCATCAGGGGCTCAAAAACGCCCGCTCATTCAGATGGCAGACACAGATGTCGACACGGAGTCTGACTCCAGTGTCGTCAAGGTTGAGACATATACACAATCCACTAGGAACTTCCGTGACTTGATCCCGGCAATAAAAAATGTGTTACACATTTCTGACATTAACCTCTAAAAATGGGTTTTTATGTTTGGGGAGAAAAAGCAGGCAGTGTTTTGTTCCCCCATCAGATAAATGAATGAAGTGTGTGAGAAGCGTGGGTTCCCCCTGATTAAGAAACTGGTAATTTCAAAAAAGTTACTGATGGCGTACCTTTTCCCGCCAGAGGATAAGTTACGCTGGGAGATATCCCCTAGGGTGGATAAGGCGCTCACATGGTTGTCAAAATAGGTGGCACTGCCGTTTTAGGAACGGCCACTTTGAAGGTACCTGTTGATAAAAAGCAGGAGGCTATCCTGAAGTCTGTTTTACACACTCAGGTACTAGACTGAAACCTGCAGAGCGTGCTGCTGCAGCGTGGTCGGTGACCCTGTCAAACATACTAGTTTGCTAACATGAGAACATATTAAAGACGTCGTCTTATATATGAGGGATGCACAGAGGGATATTTTGCCGGCTGGCATCCAAAATGAATGTAATGTCCATTCTGTCAGGAGGGTATTAGAGACCTGTCACTGGACAGGTGATGCTGACTTTAAAAGGCGCATAGAGATTCTGCCTTATAAGGGTGAGGAATTATTTGGGGATGGTCTCTGGGACCTCGTATCCGCAGCAACAGCTGGGAAGAAATATTTTTACCTCAGTTTTCCTCACAGACTAAGAAAGCACTGTATTATCAGGTACAGTCCTTTCGGCTTCAGAAAAGCAAGCGGGTCAAAGGCGCTTCCTTTCTATACAGAGACAAGGGAAGAGGGGAAAAAGCTGCACCAGTCAGCCTGTTCCCAGAATCATAATTCTTCTCTCGCTTCCTCTGAGTCCACAGCATGACGCGGGGGCTCCACAGGTGTAGCCAGGTACGGTGGGGGGCCGTCTCAAAAATTTCAGCGATCAGTGGGCTCGCTCACAGGTGGATCCCTGTTTCATTCAAGTAGTATTTCAAGGGTACAAGCTGGAATTCGAGATGTCTTCCCCCCGCCGTTTCCTCAAATATGCCTTGCCGACAACTCCCTCAGGCAGGGAGGCTGTGCTAGAGGCAATTAATAAGCTGTATTCCCATCAGGTAATACTTAAGGTGCCCCTACTTCAACAAGGACGGGGTTACTATTCCACACGGTTTGGGGTACCGAAACCGCGTGGTTCGGTGTGACCCTTTTTTATATTTAAAATCCTTGAACACATACATAAAAAAATTCAAGTTCAAGATGGAATCGCCCAGGGCGGTTATTGCAAGCCTGGACGAGGGGGATTACATGGTATCCCGGGACATCAAGGATGCTTACCTGCATGTCCCCATTTACTATCCTCGCCAGGAGTACCTCAGATTTGTGGTACAGGATTACCATTACCAAGTCCAGACTCTGCCGTTTGGACTGTACATGGCACCGAGGGTGTTACCAAGGTAATGGCCGGAATGATGATACTCCTTCGAAAAAGGGGAGTTTTTAATGATCCCGTACTTGGACAATCTCCTTATAAGGGCGAGGTCCAAGGAGCAGTTGCTAGTCGGGGTAGCACTATTTTGGAAAGTGCTACAACAGCACGGTTGGATTCTAAACAGTCCAAAGACACAGCTGTTTCCTACGACACGTCTACTGTTCCTGGGGATGGTTCTGTACACAGACCAGAAATAAGTGTTTCTCCCGGAGGAGAAAGCCATGGAGCTGTCATCTCTAGTCAGAGACCTCCTGAAGCCAAAACAGTTATCGGTGCATCATTGCACGAGAGTCCTGGGAAAAATGATAGCTTCCTACGAAGCAATCCCATTCGGCAGGTTCCATGCAAGAACTTTTCAGGGGGACCTGTTGGACAGGTGGTCCGGATCACATCTTCAGATGCATCGGCTGATAACCCTGTCTCCAAGGACCAGGGTATCTCTACTGTAGTGGCTGCAGAGTGCCCATCTTCAAGAGGGCCGCAGGTTCGACATACAGGACTAGGTCCTAGTGACCATGGATGCCAGCCTTTGAGGCTGGGGGGCAGTCACACAGGGAAGAAGCTTCCAGGGACTTTGGTCAAGTCAGGTGACTTCCCTACATAAATATTTTGGAACTGAGGGCCATTTACAATGCCCTGAGTCAGGCAAGGCCTCTGCTTCAAAAGGCCGGTCCTGATCCAATCAGACAACATCACGGCAGTCGCCCATGTAAACCAACAGGGCGGCACAAGAAGCAGGATGGCGATGGCAGAAGCCACAAGGATTCTCCGATGGGTGGAAAATCATGTGTTAGCACTGTCAGCAGTGTTCATTCTCGGAGTGGACAACTGGGAAGCAGATCTTCTCAGCAGACACGACTTCCACCCGAGAGAGTGGGGACTTCATCCAGAAGTCTTCCAAAGGATTGTACACCATTGGGAAAGGCCACAGGTGGACATGAAGGCGTCCCGCCTCAACAAAAAGCTATAAAAGATATGGCGCCAGGTCAAGGGACCTTCAGGCGATAGCGGTGGACGCTCTGGTAACACCGTGGGTGTACCAGTCGGTTTATGTGTTCCCCCCTCTGCCTCTCATACCAAAGGTACTGAGAATAATAAGAAGGCGAGGAGTAAGAACGATACTCGTGGTTCCGGATTGGCCAAGAAGAGCCTGGTACCCAGAACTTCAAGAAATTATATCAGAGGACCCATGGCCTCTGCCGCTCAGACAGGACCTGCTGCAGCAGGGGCCCTGTCTGTTCCAAGACTTACCGCGGCTACGTTTTGATGGCATGGCGGTTGAACGCCGGATCCTAAAGGAAAAGGGCATTCCGGAGGAAGTCATTCCTACGCTGATTCAAGCCAGGAAAGATGTAACTGCAAAACATTATCACCGCATATGGCGAAAATATGTTGCTTGGTGTGAGGCCACAAAAAACCCCCAACAGAGGAATTTCAACTAGGTCGATTTCTGCATTTCCTACAAGCAGGAGTGTCTATGGGCCTAAAATTAGGCTCCATTAAGATACAGATCTCGGCTCTGTCGATTTTCTTCCAGAAAGAATTAACTTCAGTTCCTGAAGTTCAGACATTGTAAAAGGAGTGCTGCATATTCAGCCCCCGGTTGTGCCTCCAGTGGCACCTTGGGATCTCAACGTGGTGTTGAGTTTCTTAAAATCACATTGGTTTGAACCACTAAAAACCGTGGATCTAAAATATCTCACGCGGAAAGTGGTCATGTTATTGACCTTGGCTTCGGCCAGGCGTGTATCAGAATTGGCGGCTTTGTCATATAAAAGTCCTTATCTGATTTTCCATATGGAGAGGGCAGAATTGAGGACTCGTCCCCAGTTTCTCCCTAAGGTGGTATCAGTTTTTCACTTGAACCAACCTATTGTGGTGCCTGCGGCTACTAGGGACTTGGAGGATTCCAAGTTACTGGACGTAGTCAGGGCCTTGGAAAATTATGTTTCCAGGACGGCTAGAGTCAAGAAAATTGACTCGCTATTTATCCTGTATGCACCCAACAGACTGGGTGCTCCTGCTTCTAAGCAGACTATCGCTCGCTGGATCTGTGACACGATTCAGCAGGCGCATTCTGCGGCTGGACTGCCGCATCCTAAATCAGTGAAAGCCCATTCCACAGGGAAGGTGGGCTCATCTTGGGCGGCTGCCCGAGAGGTCTCGGCTTTACAACTTTGCCGAGCTGTTACTTGGTCAGGGGCAAACACGTTTGCAAAATTCTACAAATTTGATACCCTGGCTGAGGAGGACCTTGAGTTCTCTCATTCGGTGCTGCAGAGTCATCCACACTCTCCCGCCCGTTTGGGAGCTTTGGTATAATCCCCATGGTCCTTTCGGAGTTCCCAGCATCCACTAGGACGTTAGAGAAAATAAGATTTTACTCACCGGTAAATCTATTTCTCGTAGTCCGTAGTGGATGCTGGGCGCCCATCCCAAGTGCGGATTGTCTGCAATACTGGTAAATAGTTATTGCTAACTAAAGGGTTATTGTTGAGCCATCTGTTGAGAGGCTCAGTTGTTTTCATACTGTCAAACTGGATATAGTATCACGAGTTGTACGGTGTGATTGGTGTGGCTGGTATGAGTCTTACCCGGGATTCAAAATCCTTCCTTATTATGTCAGCTCGTCCGGGCACAGTGTCCTAACTGAAGTCTGGAGGAGGGTCATAGTGGGAGGAGCCAGTGCACACCAGGTGGTCATAAATCATTCTAGAGTGCCCAGCCTCCTTCGGAGCCCGCTATTACCCATGGTCCTTTCGGAGTTCCCAGCATCCACTACGGACTACGAGAAATAGATTTACCGGTGAGTAAAATCTTATTATAATATTTTCATGAAAAGAAAAAACCTCTTACGTTGGGGTAAATTTACTAAGGTGTAAGTTTTTTAGAACTGGTGATGTTGCCCATAGCAACCAATCAGACACTCTCTCTTATCTTCTAGAAGCAGCTAGATTAGTGTTAAGTAGAATCTGATTGGTTGCTATGAGCAACATCATCATCTCTTAAAAACTAACACCTTAATAAATTTACCCCCTTGTGTTTGGTTCTGAACACCTGTATTGCATGCCTCCATTGTATGTTGTCTGTG
Source organism: Pseudophryne corroboree (assembly GCF_028390025.1). NCBI lineage: Eukaryota > Metazoa > Chordata > Amphibia > Anura > Myobatrachidae > Pseudophryne > Pseudophryne corroboree. The sequence continues at coordinate 102,992,531 of NC_086445.1, read as the reverse complement.
GGTATCTTACTACCTTTGACCAGTGGTTGTTAGCCTTGTGGTACTCGCTGGGATGTTCAGCAGTACTTGTACAACCCTGAGTAACATATTTATTCAGTCTATTCCTACAAATGTGTCCTCGTACACCTGTACTTTAGATGTGCCAAATATCCCCTCTTTGCCCACCAGGGTCCTTGCGGGGTCCACGGCAAGTGTCCTCTTTTTCTCTCAAAATTTGCGTCTTATTTGCCATGCTGAAACGACAGGAAATTAATCATATATTTACTGGCATTAGCCGACAGAAAAATTCAATTGTCGCTCCGTGCGGGCGTGAACTGCTGCCAGCGATGTAATTTCAGCTCGTAACCTCTGGGTGTGGCCGCTTGGAAAGCGCCCAAACGGCACTTTTTGCATTGCGCCCAATTGTTTAGTCGGGTTTACTTGCTTTACTCTAAAACCCAGACTGTTTGGGTTCGATGTACATGTAAAAAACAAACAAACACATTGAATATCGCCCCCGACCTTGCGTCACTTTAGACGGGAGATCAGGCACAATAAAACAATTCTGTCCTTAACAGAAGAAAGCATTAAAACCGTACTAATATAATAAGCAGAATTTTTTTTTTCTCATTAAAACATTAATGCAAAAAAAAGAAATGGTTTAAACAGAAAACGTCTTTTTTTTTTTTGTACTAAATTCTCGTTAGAGAAACTTCAGCCTCCCTCTTGCAAAATTGGCCATTTTTCTGTTATACAAAGTGTTACTGTGTTTTTTTACTTTGAGCTCCATTAGATTCTTGTTGCATAAATCACTGACCTACAGATCTGTCCATATATGTTTTGACGCTGAAACTGTTGATTTTTCTTTTAAAATTTTATCTCAAAAGATATTCAAGTTACAATTATATAATGAATATGGTTGTAAAATGCGGATTTATCAGCTTTTAATCTGAGTGTATTCACATCAAAACTGGAGAAGTGGCCACGCCCCTAAATATTGGAAGAATGGTAGCGGGGTTGCACAGGTGGACATTTGTCCCCTTTATCAGTGGTACAATGTCCCCCTTAGCATCTGTCTCAGGCCCCTCCAGCAGGCCCGGGTAATTAGTATGAATGCCCCGTTACGCCTTTTCAGTCACAAGTATAAATGCTATCGAAATGCTTCGTTTTGGTGCATGCGTAGTGCAAGATATGTGCTCTTAAAGCAGCCATGCGTTAACTCTTCATCAGCACCAGAGTTTATTAACCCCTTTTTTAAATCTGAAAACCTGGACACCCAACAAACTGAGGTGACTAACTACTGCTGTTAATCTAGAGTCTGCCTGTCGTTAAAATGGCATTAAGTTCACAATAAAGTTGGGGCTGCTCTATTGCTGATCTCTTTAGTGCACACAGGTGAACGTTCTCCATAAACAGCAGTAGCAACTATCCGTACCTGCACCCTGATTGGTGGAAAGCGTCTCCGATGCACCGAACTTAATTTATACCCCATAAAATATGACCTTGTTTCCCGGTCTTGTATGGTGCACACGTCCAAGTGAATCAAGCCAAATGTATTTCTGACTCTTACGTGAGAATTGTGCATGATTTAAGATGCTTGCAATGTGCCGTCGTCGCAGCAGCCACTTAGATACCTGACAGATTTTTGTGTGGTCTGATAAAGCTTTTTACCCACAAGACCAAAGATCGACTGTATGTTTTGTAATGCTAAATGAACCTGTGCTTCCATTTCAGAGGGACGAGTGGATGACCTTAGACTTTATGTCTCTGAAAGCGACATCAACAGCCGCATTAAGAGCAGAAAAACAAAAGGAAAAGGCAGTGGAGCGTGAAAAAGCTGAAGCTGTAGAAAAGGTAACAGAGTCATTCATCTGAAAGCCGTATAAACTGGAGTCTTCAGTGAATTGCATTTAATAGTTGAGTTGGCAAACTTTGTGTTCCCAAGTTACGTATTCGGCTGTGTGCATTGATTTGTTTCTAGGATACGTATTTAATGCATTATTTAAAGGATAATTCCAGCCAAGTGTGACAATTCAGTTTCGGGTGGAATATCCTAAGTAATATCCAAACCTGAACTTATCTGGAGTCCAGCTTTGATGACCCGGGAGGTTCCCTGACCACTGCTCTGCAGGCATCTCCGTGACAGACAAAAGACGAGGGTGGTCGGAGTGTGGCGTGTGTGTGTGTGTGTGTGGCTGTTATCTCTGGACAGCAAGGGACCCATCAAGACAGCCAGGTGCTTCCAAAATTGATGGGAGAAGTATAAATATACAGAATATCTAGATGCTGCTCAGTGCGAGGGGAGCTGTCCCCTCTTGGTGTGGAACCAACACAAGCAGAAAGAGGAAGTTATACTGGGAGCGCAAACAGATATAATTAACAATTTAATAAGAAATGGTGAATAATACAAAAACCCTGTTCAAAAGGTAAAACGAGGAAGGACATAAAAGCATATAATTCACTTATTAATCAAGCGTCAGAGTAAATCACAGAACTGAATATCCCTCAAGGAAGATAAAGACAACTATGCTGCAGAATGTTCATTCAGTAACAAATTGTAGCAATCCAGCTGCCATTCTGTTGTACAAGAGAGAGGGATCACTTTCCATCAGTGTGGTTTATATGGAGACATGCTTGCACTATTAAAACACCTCTCCTTCCACTCCGCGTTGTCAGCGATTCTTTTGGCAGACAAATTAGGGTGCCGGTATGATATAGAATTGTGCACACTGCACACAGAATATTGATGGTACACCACCAGTGTCTATTGGGGTATGAGCATGTTGGCCTGAGGCTGTGTGGCTGGATATGTATCATTCTGATTGCGTTATGTAATAAATCTGTGATATTGGATCAATATCTGAACAGTCATTTTCCTTATCCGTTAACATGCGCAATGGTCTCCAATTAGAATGATCGGGTTTTGTGACAATCTGCTGTTTTTATTGATTATTCTATTGTTAAATGTAATGGTACCGTTTTCATGATACATAGGGGTATATTCAATAAGAGTTATGTCCATTCCGACATGCAGTTGTCGGAATGGACCCGACAACTCCTATTCAAAAGAGTGCCCAAATCAGACTATCGGATTTGGCTGCTCCCGTTGTCATGTCCTGCTGCTGCCGCTGTCAGCAGCGGGGGGGGTAGTAAGCGGCGCCGGGGGAAGGGAGCGGTCTGTGGCGCCGGGAGGAGGTGATGTCTGCGGCGCTGAAGGGGGAGAGCAGCGGAGGAGACGGAGCGGACTGGAGGAGGAGATGGGGGGAGCAGCGGCTGCAGCAGTGTAACAACAGGAGGCTCACGGCAGCGTCCACCCGGCTCCAGCAAGCGGGACCTCGCTTGCTGGAGCCGGGTGGACGCTGCCGCTGGGTTCCTGCTCTCCCCGCTGCTCCCCCGGCTCCTGCTCTCAGCTCACTCATCTCAATCTCGGATTGAGATTGTCGGAAACGGGGCTAAAACCTGTCGAATTTGGCCCCGCTTCCGACAATGCACGCTGATCGGCGGCTGAAGCCGCCGATCAACGTGCATTCCGACAGAATTCCGACAAGTCGGGTTTCCCGACTTGTCTGAATAAATGTGGCCATAATGAATAAGTCGGAACCCCTTCCGACCTAAAACTGTCGGAAGCTGCCGTCTTTCCGACAAGACGGCAGCTTCCAACAGTTATTGAATATCCCCATAGACTGAGGGGAACATATGATAATGGGATAGTTTGTACACTGTTTATTCAACATGGGTAAAAACATATCTTTGACAGGTTCACAGAACTGTGCTTATAGGGTCAGTTCACCCAGGCATGACACCCACAACACAGATTTTCATGATACACTTGATACTACCACATAGCTACTAACTCATGACAAATTTTTCTTCTCAAGGCCTCACAGTTTTTTAGATATCGGGCGTCAAAATTTTTAAAAAATTGCTGGGAAATGCCACTCCTGATGCTCCGTTTTTTCTGAGTTGTATCTGGAAAAAAAATCCTATCTCAGTGCGGAATCCATGTATTACATTGACATTTTGACCCCTTGTCAATCAGAATATGAAGATTCCAGAAAAAAATGTTTTATTAATCTTGCCTAACTCAAAGTTCATTATACATTCCTTTGCTTAATACTTAATATTTTTATTGGTGCAAAAAAAAGTGGGTTCAATTAGAATTATCAACCTAAGGCAGATTAGTTACCATGTCCCTTTTTGGTTTAAAATGAACATTAAAGTATATTTTAAAAGGTAATGAAAGAAAAATAATGGGATTTTGATTGCCTGTATGAGTATTTTAATGTTTAATTACAATTCTCTCTTTAAAAATGAAAATTGCCATTAGGTAGTATTTTCATTTGTATATTTCTATGTATATGTGCAGATTTCTAATTACACATAGGGGAATATTCAATTAGCTGTGATAACCTGTTAAAATGTAATAGTTATACGTGGATTAGGCACTAGCTACACCTCAGAAAAAAAGGAATATCAGGAGTGGCATTTCCCAGCAATTTTTTGCAACTTTGACCCTCTATATCTCAAAAACTGTGAGGCCTGGAGGAGAAAAAATTGACATGGGTTAGTAGCTATGTGGTAGTATCAAGTATACAAAGTATCATAAAAATCTTAGTCTGTGGGTGAAATGCCTGGGCAGTGGCATCGGAACAGGGGTGGCAAGGAGGCAGCATGGCCACCCCAAACATGAAGGATGCGCAGACGCCGGTGAAGGGGAGCGCTTACCTCCGGATCCCCGCTGAGATAAAAGTCTGCCGGCGGCGCCGTAGCTTGCTGCCCCCTGTCCCGTCCCAACCAGTTCTTCACCACTGATGCATTACTGGGAGGAGGCAGGGTTGTCCCAGCATGGCCATGCCTCCTCCCAGTAATGCATCCCTGACGAGTGAGTGAAGAGCCGACCAGGACCGGACAGGACATGTGGCAGCAGGATGCGGTGCCTGCGGTTTTCTTACAGTAGGAGTCTCCGCAGGGAGCCAAAGGTTAGCTCTTCCTGCACTGTGGGGAGTGGGGGAGTGAATCACGGGGGAGCGCTAAAAAGGATATTTTACTATGTCCCCCCCACCACAAACCATTCCTGTGCCCCTGTGCCTGGGTGAACTGACATGAAATGACCCTATAGTGCTTCATTACTGTATTTTACTGTGGTGTAGTGTAGAAGATCTACAGTGTCTAGGTAGACAGTCATTAGGTCAACCCCTTATGGTCAACATGCATTAGGTCGATAGGGTCAAAAAGTCAACAAGCAAAAGATAGACAGTGGGCAAGGTCGACGGGGTCAAAATGTCAACATGATAATGGTCGACACAGAAATGGTCAGCATGGCTATTTTTCTTTTTGGGTGTCCTTTTGTTTGTTTCATCGTATGTGACCACAATCCATGGAAACGTGTACACTTCCATGCTTTGGGCAGGTTACTATTCCCAGTCGGAGTCCACAAGGATCGTAAATTAAGCAAAAGTTGTAAAAAAGCGAAACCCCAAAACTTTTCTCCATTTGTGTGTCAACAATTGTCGTGTCGACCTTTTCAACATGTAGACCTGGTTACAGATAAATGGGTCGACCTGAATTAGGTCAAAAGTCAATGGGGGAAAGTCAAATGTTTGAAAAGTCAGTTGGGTGTCTGTTTTTTCCTATCTAATAGACAGGAAAAAACAGACACCCAACCGACTTTTCAGACATTTGAATCTCCCCCAATAAGTCAACCACTATTGGTCAACGTTAGCATGGTCGACACACTACAATGGTCGACACGTGACAGATCGACATTACATTTTGAAACTATTTTTGGGTGTTGTTTTTTTGTGTAACATGACCAGGAGCCTCTTTTAGTGCACCACATCCCCTTGCATGGCGAGGTGCCTCGCTGCGCTCACCACAGGTTACTTTTTCCAGTCGTAGTCAATGTGGATGGTAAATTATGCAAAAGTTAAAAAAATTTAAAGTCATTTCAACCTTTTATTGTGCTGACAATTTCAACATGTCAAGTTTTTCCCTGTGTCGACCATGTCAGTGTCGACCTATTGACTGTTGACCTAATCCATGTCGACCTACCATCCGGATACCGTAGACCTTTCATCTTTTGATCTAATGCATGTCGACCATATGCTGTCGACCTAGACACTGCCGACCTACCATCCGGAAACCGTGCGCTATATCCATTCTCAGTATAGTCTTAGTGTGCAGCAGGATGTTAGTGACCACAAGCTGCCATTCAAGGTACCACTCTTTATAACCATATGTTGGAGGGAGAGGAAATAGTGTAAATTGTTATTACAGATGATAAGTGTAGGGTATATAGTCGTCATATCATTGTAAATCAGCTAGTTGGTGAATGATATCACTGTATATGCTGTCATTGGTTCACCGCTCTTCTGGATCTTCTTGTTGCCAAACTACCAGATTTTAATACACATCGCGAGCTTTGGTGCGTTCATACAATATAAAATGGTAAAAAAAATAAGACCGCATACTGATTCTTTTTCTTTCGTATTTTCTGTGACATCAATGACCATACTTTGTTTTTGTTTGGGGGGGGATACACTTTTCCTGTATACTAGAAGGTTGAAAGCGGCTTATTTCTATTTAGTTTTGTTGGTGCTGGTGTCAGCCGCACCATTAAAGACCCCATTACTTTAGATTCTATTCTTTGGCAGGTGTGCAGATCTCAACACCTCTTTGGCGTTCCACTGTGATGCGCTATATATAACTGATCATTATAGGGTAAAGTGACATGAGAGTGGAGCAGGGAGAACTCTCTTAATATTAGTGGTAGTGATGGAAGAAATCTATGGGAAATACTAGTTGAGTATATTGAGATCTTACGTAGAATAAATACAAATAGTGGTTTGCACAGAATGATGTGTTTTTTCTTTTACTAGTCATTTATTGATAAATATAGTGAAATGAAAAGCTTGCTTATAAATAATGTATCTTCTATCTTGCCGGCTTTCTCCGCTTCCATCCCCTCATATTTATTTGTTATCACGCTGTAATGCCGGCGTGCGTTCCTGTCAGCATCGCTGCTGGTGAATATTGTTTACCGTTGCATCTTATAAACATAACCTGTACGCTGCGACTGCAGCTAACTACCTGAGGCATTTCTCTGTACCGCTGCTCCTGTGACCAGGGAGCTTTAATGCTCCTGCTGACAATATTTCACTCTCGCTGGGGCTTTCTCAAGGTCATGCATCATACAGACTAAATAGCATTGGACTGGCAAAGCAATTCTATGCCTGTGTTATTCCGCTGCTCTCTGCTTAATCTCCTCAAGTGCAAATTGAAATGTATTGTTCAAGTTTGATGTCTCTTGTCATTAAAGCACTGCAGGTCCATATAAATGTCACATACCATTTTCTGGTTGTGTCGTTTGTGTAGCCTAGTTTAGTAACATGACGTTTGCATTGATTTGCGGTTATACCGTGTCTTGGTTTTAGCTGGTCTGCCCAGCAGACAACTTAGAGGTCTGTTTACTAAGCCTTGCAGAGAGAGAAAGTGGACGGAGGTAAAGTACCCGCTAATCAACTCCTAATTGCCATGTTACAGGCTGTGTTTGGCTAGTGCTTTATCTCCGTCCACTTTCTCTCTCTCTCTCTCTAATGGAGGGCACACACTATGCGTATTGCGCTCTATGGGCGGGATTCAAATATTTTATTGCCCCTGATCTCCCGTCTAAAGCGATATTCTATGGCCCCCTGTTATCGCGCTGATCGTGCCGCGTAAAGCAGCTAAACCCGACTAAAGTCATGGGCGCGATCGCGAAAAGTCCTGTTTGGGCGTCCAAACGGGTCACTTTTCGTGCATTTTAGCTCACCACCCCAGGGGGTGGTTAGCTGAAATGCTAATATCGCGCCCATCGGCAGTAACATTTGAATACTGCTGGAGGGCGCGATGGGGAGGCGGAAGGGCAGCTGCAAGATTTGAATCCCGCCCTATGAGCGATATCGCATAGTTTTTCGCTCCCGGGCCGGACCGCCGACACAGTGCATACACGCTATGCAGTATCGCAAGCAGATACGGGCAGTACGGATGGTGTAATAGTTAGCAAAAATATACTGTTAGGTTAAATGGCTCCCAACAAAAAAATGAACCCTATCATGAATGTGTGTATTGTGGTAGGGAGTATAGATAGTAAGCTCCACTGGGGCAGGGACAGATGTGACTGGGCAAATATTCTCTGTAAAGCGCTGTATAAATATGTGTGCGCTATATAAATAACTGGTAATAAATAAATAATAGTGACGACATGCCGCTGCCGGCCCGAACAGGCAGCATCTGACGATATAGTCAGATTAAGCCGCATGTACAGGCGGTGGCTCCCCGGGAGCGCACTTCGGCCATCGCTGGCAGCATACACACTAGGTGATATTGTAAACAATATTTCTCTGACGTCCTAAGTGGATGCTGGGGACTCCGTCAGGACCATGGGGAATAGCGGCTCCGCAGGAGACAGGGCACAAAAGTAAAAGCTTTAGGATCAGGTGGTGTGCACTGGCTCCTCCCCCTATGACCCTCCTCCAAGCCTCACTTAGGTTTTTGTGCCCGGCCGAGAAGGGTGCAATCTAGGTGGCTCTCCTAAAGAGCTGCTTAGAGTAAAAGTTTTATTAGGTTTTTTATTTTCAGTGAGTCCTGCTGGCAACAGGCTCACTGCAACGAGGGACTTAGGGGAGAAGAAGTGAACTCACCTGCGTGCAGGATGGATTGGCTTCTTAGGCTACTGGACACTAGCTCCAGAGGGACGATCACAGGTACAGCCTGGATGGGTCACCGGAGCCGCGCCGCCGACCCCCTTGCAGATGCTGAAGAGAGAAGAGGTCCAGAAATCGGCGGCTGAAGACTTCTCAGTCTTCATGAGGTAGCGCACAGCACTGCAGCTGTGCGCCATTGCTCTCAGCACACTTCACACCAACGGTCACTGAGGGTGCAGGGCGCTGGGGGGGGCGCCCTGGGCAGCAATGAAAGTACCTATACTGGCTAAAAATACATCACATATAGCCTCTGGGGCTATATGGATGTATTTAACCCCTGCCAGGTTGTCAGAAAAACGGGAGAAGAAGCCCGCCGAAAAGGGGGCGGGGCCTATTCTCAGCAAACAGCGCCATTTTCCCTCACAGAACTGCTGGTGGGAAGGCTCCCAGGCTCTCCCCTGCACTGCACTACAGAAACAGGGTTAAAACAGAGAGGGGGGGCACTTATTTGGCGATATGATTATATATTAAGATGCTATAAGGGGAAAACACTTATATAAAGGTTGTCCCTGTATAATTATAGCGTTTTGGTGTGTGCTGGCAAACTCTCCCTCTGTCTCCCCAAAGGGCTAGTGGGGTCCTGTCCTCTATCAGAGCATTCCGTGTGTGTGTGCTGGGTGTCGGTACGTGTGTGTCGACATGTATGAGGACGATGTTGGTGAGGAGGCGGAGCAATTGCCTGTAATGGTGATGTCACTCTCTAGGGAGTCGACACCGGAATGGATGGCGTATTTAGGGAATTACGTGATAATGTCAACACGCTGCAAGGTCGGTTGACGACATGAGACGGCCGGCAAACAAATTAGTACCTGTCCAGGCGTCTCAAACACCGTCAGGGGCTTTAAAACGCCCATTTACCTCAGTCGGTCGACACAGACACAGACAGGGACACTGACTCCAGTGTCGACGGTGAAGAAACAAACGTATTTTCCTTTAGGGCCACACGTTACATGTTAAGGGCAATGAAGGAGGTGTTACATATTTCTGATACTACAAGTACCACAAAAAAGGGTATTATGTGGGGTGTGAAAAAACTACCTGTAGTTTTTCCTGAATCAGATAAATTAAATGAAGTGTGTGATGATGCGTGGGTTTCCCCCGATAGAATAATTATTGGCGGTATACCCTTTCCCGCCAGAAGTTATGGCGCGTTGGGAAACACCCCTTAGGGTGGATAAGGCGCTCACACGTTTATCAAAACAAGTGGCGTTACCGTCTCCAGATACGGCCGCCCTCAAGGAGCCAACTGATAGGAGGCTGGAAAATATCCTAAAAAGTATATACACACATACTGGTGTTATACTGCGACCAGCGATCGCCTCAGCCTGGATGGGCAGCGCTGGGGTGGCTTGGTCGGATTCCCTGACTGAAAATATTGATACCCTTGACAGGGACAGTATTTTATTGACTATAGAGCATTTAAAGGATGCATTTCTATATATGCGAGATGCACAGAGGGATATTTGCACTCTGGCATCAAGAGTAAGTGCGATGTCCATATCTGCCAGAAGATGTTTATGGACACGACAGTGGTCAGGTGATGCAGATTCCAAACGGCACATGGAAGTATTGCCGTATAAAGGGGAGGAGTTATTTGGGGTCGGTCCATCGGACCTGGTGGCCACGGCAACAGCTGGAAAATCCACCTTTTTTACCCCAAGTCACATCTCAGCAGAAAAAGACATCGTCTTTTCAGCCTCAGTCCTTTCGTCCCCATAAGGGCAAGCGGGCAAAAGGCCAGTCATATCTGCCCAGGGATAGAGGAAAGGGAAGAAGACTGCAGCAGGCAGCCCATTCCCAGGAACAGAAGCCCTCCACCGCTCCTGCCAAGTCCTCAGCATGACGCTGGGGCCGTACAAACAGGTGCGGTGGGGGGTCGTCTCAAGAGTTTCAGCACGCAGTGGGCTCACTCGCAAGTGGACCCCTGGATCCTACAAGTAGTATCCCAGGGGTACAGATTGGAAATTCGAGACGTCTCCCCCTCGCAGGTTCCTGAAGTTTGCTTTACCAACGTCTCCCTCCGACAGGGAGGCAGTATTGGAAACAATTCACAAGCTGTATTCCCAGCAGGTGATAATCTAAGTACCCCTCCTACAACAAGGAAAGGGGTATTATTCCACACTATATTGTGGTACTGAAGCCAGACGGCTCGGTGAGACCTATTCTAAATCTGAAATATTTGAACACTTACATACAAAGGTTCAAATCAAGATGGAGTCACTCAGAGCAGTGATAGCGAACCAGGAAGAAGGGGACTATATGGTGTCCCTGGACATCAGGGATGCTTACCTCCATGTCCCAATTTGCCCTTCTCACCAAGGGTACCTCAGGTTCGTGGTACAGAACTGTCACTATCAGTTTCAGACGCTGCCGTTTGGATTGTCCACGGCACCCCGGGTCTTTACCAAGGTAATGGCCGAAATGATGATTCTTCTTCAAAGAAAATGGACGATCGCCTGATAAGGGCAAGGTCCAGAGAACAGTTGGAGGTCGGAGTAGCACTATCTCAAGTAGTTCTACGACAGCACGGGTGGATTCTAAATATTCCAAAATCGCAGCTGTTTCCGACGACACGTCTGCTGTTCCTAGGGATGATTCTGGACACAGTCCAGAAAAGGGTGTTTCTCCCGGAGAAGAAAGCCAGGGAGTTATCCGAGCTAGTCAGGAACCTCCTAAAACCAGGAAAAGTGTCAGTGCATCATTGCACAAGGGTCCTGGGAAAAATGGTGGCTTCTTACGAAGCGATTCCATTCGGCAGATTTCACGCAAGAACTTTTCAGTGGGATCTGCTGGAAAAATGGTCCGGATCGCATCTTCAGATGCATCAGCGGATAACCCTGTCTCCAAGGACAAGGGTGTTTCTTCTGCGGTGGCTGCAGAGTGCTCATCTACTAAAGGGCCGCAGATTCGGCATTCAGGACTGGGTCCTGGTAACCACGGATGCCAGCCTGAGAGGCTGGGAAGCAGTCACACAGGGAAAAAATTTCAAGGGAGTATGATCAAGTCTGGAGACTTCTCTCCACATAAATATACTGGAGCTAAGGACAATTTACAATGCTCTAAGCTTAGCAAGACCTCTGCTTCAAGGTCAGCCGGTATTGATCCAGTGGGACAACATCACGGCAGTCGCCCACGTAAACAGACAGGGCGGCACAAGAAGCAGGAGGGCAATGGCAGAAACTGCAAGGATTCCTCGCTGGGCGGAAAATCATGTGATAGCACGGTCAGCAGTGTTCATTCCGGGAGTGGACAACTGGGAAGCAAACTTCCTCAGCAGGCACGACCTCCACCCGGGAGAGTGGGGACTTCATCGGGAAGTCTTCCACATGATTGTGAACCGTTGGGAAAGACCAAAGGTGGACATGATGGCGTCCCGCCTGAACAAAAAACTGGACAGGTATTGCGCCAGGTCAAGAGACCCTCAGGCAATAGCTGTGGACGTTCTGGTAACACCGTGGGTGTACCAGTCGGTGTATGTGTTCCTTACTCTGCTTCTCATACCTAAGGTACTGAGAATTATAAGACGTAGAGGAGTAAGAACTATACTCGTGGCTCCGGATTGGCCAAGAAGGACTTGGTACCCGGAACTTCAAGAAATGCTCACAGAGGACTCATGGCCTCTGCCGCTAAGAAGGGACTTGCTTCAGCAAGTACCATGTCTGTTTCCAAGACTTACCGCGGCTGCGTTTGACGACATGGCGGTGGAACGCCGGATCCTAAGGGAAAAAGGCATTCCGGAAGAGGTCATTCCTACCCTGGTCAAAGCCAGGAAGGAGGTGACCGCACAACATTATCACCACATGTGGCGAAAATATGTTGCGTGGTGTGAGGCCAGGAAGGCCCCACGAAGAAATTTCAACTCGGTCGATTCCTGCATTTCCTGAAAACAGGAGTGTCTATGGGCCTCAAATTGGGGTCCATTAAGGTTCAAATTTCGGCCCTGTCAATTTTCTTTCAGAAAGAATTGGCTTCAGTTCCTGAAGTCCAGAAGTTTGTCAAGGGAGTACTGCATATACAACCCCCTTTTGTGCCTCCAGTGGCACTGTGGGATCTCAACGTAGTTCTGGGATTCCTCAAATCACATTGGTTTAAACCGCTCAAATCTGTGGATTTGAAATATCTCACATGAAAAGTGACCATGCTGTTGGCCCTGGCCTCGGCCAGGCGAGTGTCAGAATTGGCGGCTTTGTCTCACAAAGCCCATATCTGATTGTCCATTCGGACGGGGCAGAGTTGCGGACTCGTCCCCAGTTTCTCCCTAAGGTGGTGTCAGCGTTTCACCTGCACCAGTTTATTGTGGTACCTGCGGCTACTAGGGACTTGGAGGACTCCAAGTTGCTAGATCTTGTCAGGGCCCTGAAAATATAGGTTTCCAGGACGGCTGGAGTCAGGAAAACTGACTTGCTGTTATCCTGTAGGCACCCAAAAATCTGGATGCTCTTGCTTCTAAGCAGACGATTGCTAGTTGGATGTGTAGTACAATTCAGCTTGCACATTCTGTGGCAGCACTGCCACAGCCAAAATATGTAAATGCCCATTCCACAAGGAAGGTGGGCTCATCTTGGGCGGCTGCCCGAGGGGTCTCGGCTTTACAATTTTGTCGAGCTGCTACTTGGTCAGGGGCACACCCTGGCTGAGGAGGACCTGGAGTTCTCTAATTCGGTGCTGCAGAGTCATCCGCACTCTCCCGCCCGTTTGGGAGCTTTGGTATAATCCCCATGGTCCTTACGGAGTCCCCAGCATCCACTTAGGACGTCAGAGAAAATAAGAATTTACTTACCGATAATTCTATTTCTCGTAGTCCGTAGTGGATGCTGGGCGCCCATCCCAAGTGCGGATTGTCTGCAATACTTGTACATAGTTATTGTTACAAAAATCGGGTTATTATTGTTGTGAGCCATCTTTTCAGAGGCTCCGCTGTTATCATGCTGTTAACTGGGTTCAGATCACAAGTTGTACAGTGTGATTGGTGTGGCTGGTATGAGTCTTACCCGGGATTCAAAATCCTTCCTTATTGTGTACGCTCGTCCGGGCACAGTATCCTAATTGAGGCTTGGAGGAGGGTCATAGGGGGAGGAGCCAGTGCACACCACCTGATCCTAAAGCTTTTACTTTTGTGCCCTGTCTCCTGCGGAGCCGCTATTCCCCATGGTCCTGACGGAGTCCCCAGCATCCACTACGGACTACGAGAAATATAATTATCGGTAAGTAAATTCTTATTTTCTCAGGAGGGTAAAAATTAGTGATATTGTTTATTGTACCCACCATAAGGCTTATTAAATAGACCCCCTTAGTGTCTGGTTTGCAATATGCTCAGTCTTTCCTGATTGCATTTCATCTCCTTTACCTATTTAAATAAATTATTAATAATGACAGATTTTATGTTTCACCTATGTCTTCATAAGTCATTAAAAAATTGATTTTATGGCCAAATTGCTGCAAACCAGTGTTTGGAATTCATTGTACGACACCGATCCAAGTGTTGGAATCCTTGTAAATGCACTGCTGGCTGTGAGTATACAGAGACAGCTGTGAAGAGATAAGGGTGCCGCCCTTGTGGAGAGAGCGAGAGTTCCCTTCTCAAGCCTGAGCATGGAGAGAGTGCTATTTTGTGGGAAGAAAGGAATATATATAGAGCTGAACATCGAGAAAAATAAAGCTATTGTGAAAAAATGAAGTTGCTGATTGTTTGATTGGACGAGTGCACCTCCACATTGTTGGACTCTTGTTCAAATATTGTGGGTCTACCCGTGCAGGGAGATCCCCACTAGGAAGCACCCCACTGTTGTTTATTTTTTTGATGTGAGTGCAGGACTTATATATATATATATATATATATATATATATATATATATATATATATATATATATATATATATATATATATATATAATATAAAAATTTTTTGCCTCTCAAAAACATGTGCAGGAATTTATAATAAGTTTATATTATAATAAAATAATTATGTCACCCTAATGACCGATTCACTACAACATGATCCCATATTGCCCCCTGAGAGTGTATCACTGCATTCTGCTCCTCTGTACCACTAGATCTGTAATGTGGCAGCTAGAGAGTTGTATAACACATGACGCAGAAGTAACAGGAGTATGGTGATCACGATGCAGGTGTAGCTGCCAGTGAATGTGATGTGTCTGGCTTAGCATAGAAATGATATGTCCTGATTGTTTCCTCACGCCTCCCCTCCCCATTACCTGTGCCATACTGTGGAGATGTAATTCACCAGACTAGATGCTGTAACATTACGATTTGGTCTTTGCCATGACGTGTATTGCTTTACATTCTCCTACTATGCGACGCTGCTGTTTAGATGATCATGGGGCTTTTATCATTCCCAAGCTGATTACTAAAACCTCCCTGATATTTCTCGCATGTTACATCTGCTTTCTCCTTACTCGGGGGAGTTAATATAGATTTTTACAACTGTCCCAGGAACAGACAAATGTAGCTTGTTCGGAAGTAGAATTTGCTTTCCTGTCTTTTTTACATGCACACAGATATATACTACATATATCTGTGTATGCCCGAGCAGTCCCTGTAACCACAGGGACATCTTTTATGGTTAATTTCTTTATCATAACAGTTGACAGGAAACGTACAACAGTAAATAATCACAAATCTTGTACAGCTAGTCACAAACAGAGCTGTAACTAGACACTTTGGTGCCCTGTGCCAGAAAGAGAATTGGTGCCGCCTCCCCCATATTTAAAAAAGGGACCGTGCGTACCAAAGACGTGCTCCAAAAATATAGGGGTGTAGCTTCATGTGGAAGGGGTGTAGCCACAGAATAGAACCAATTCACATTACACCCTACAGTATTCACATTATTCAGCATGGTATGACCCCTTATACATGTTATGCCATGTAAAGCTCCTTATATATATTACGCCAGCTAGGGCACCTTGCACACATTACGACATGTAGAGCCCCTTGCCCACATTGTGCCGGGTAGAGCCCCTTGCCCACATTGTTCCGGGTAGAGCCCCTTGCCCACATTGTTCCGGGTAGAGCCCCTTATACACATTGTGCCGGGTAGAGCCCCTTATACACATTGTGCCGGGTAGAGCCCCTTATACACATTGTTCCGGGTAGAGCCCCTTGCCCACATTGTTCCGGGTAGAGCCCCTTATACACATTGTTCCGGGTAGAGCCCCTTATACACATTGTTCCGGGTAGAGCCCCTTGCCCACATTGTTCCGGGTAGAGCCCCTTATACACATTGTTCCGGGTAGAGCCCCTTATACACATTGTGCCGGGTAGAGCCCCTTATACACATTGTGCCGGGTAGAGCCCCTTATACACATTATGCGCGGTAGAGCCCCTCCCGCGCAGTACGCCATGTAGAGCCCCTCCCGCACAGTATGCCAGGTAGAGCCCCTCCCGCGCAGTACGCCAGGTAGAGCCCCTCCCGCGCAGTACGCCAGGTAGAGCCCCTCCCGCGCAGTACGCCAGGTAGAGCCCCTCCCGCGCAGTACGCCAGGTAGAGCCCCTCCCGCGCAGTACGCCAGGTAGAGCCCCTCCCGCGCAGTACGCCAGGTAGAGCCCCTCCCGCGCAGTACGCCAGGTAGAGCCCCTCCCGCGCAGTACGCCAGGTAGAGCCCCTCCCGCGCAGTACGCCAGGTAGAGCCCCTTGCACATATTAGTGTGAGAGCGAGAGAGAGTGTGTGTCTCATAGCAGCGATGCAGCATTCTCTGACCCACTATGGGACCCGCCACTTGGCTTCTCACACTGGCTGCACTGTGAGCAGCTCTGTGATCTGCCACTCCACGGGGAATGACACGTGGTCTGACCAGCACTACCTGATTGGCCGGCAGACAGAGCCGGCCAATCGTGGTCAGTGCAGACGGTGCGCCAGTCTGCCTTACCCTAGTTACGTCCCTGGTCACAAATAAAGAATTGTCACAAAAAATAAAATGTGTATGGTGTTATTATCGGACGCATGAAAACTACAACATAGCAAGTGAAGTGCAATAGTATAATGGGGAGAAGGTAACATACAGTATACTTCAAAATCTAACGAAGACCAACTTCATTCTATTCCAGGCAACAGTCTGTGAAGAGTAGAGTACCAAGGGTCCCATGTACCATAAAATATGGACAGTGACATGAAGGAGGGCAGTTATATATTCCATACTAAATTTTATTTTGTATGCCTCAGAGGCTTTTAAATAGGGACCTAGCATTTCTGACTGCACAATCTGTATATTAAAGCCACAGGTAAGATCTTTAAAATTATATGGCAAATCAGTTGTGGTGTAAACTTTTGGGGCGTGAAGCTTCTTGGATCACTCTAGCTGGGCTGCTTCGGGCCATCATCAGCTTACATTTTTTTTTTTAACACTACTATTACTCTGTGTTTGTTTTTTATGTCACATTTTCACACATCTTTCACTTTTAACATTGGTCAGCAAACCTCACCTTTTTACCACTTGTACACTCTGATACTTCACTGCTGTCCTCTCTCACTTACTGATTTTTCACTTCTATCCTTTATTTGTGTGGTGCCCTGGGGTGGTTTGGCCGAGTTGTTTCAGGGGTGCCTTGTGCCCCAGAGGCGATCCCCCTATATTGTTGGGGACTAACCCAATGAGGTCTTCTTGACGATTTTTTTCAGGCTCATAATATTGGCCAATTTTATGACAAAAACCTCAGATATGGTGATTCAGTTTATTATAATTCCAATGGTTGTATGGTGCCACCTGCTCTCTTCTTCTACCTGGTTCACATCATCTGATATGTGTGTTTTTCCTTATACACGTACAGTATGACCTCAACTGATTTGGACATTAGATGGTTGTTCCAAATTATGTTATTGCCACATGCACAGGTACCATGTGATTGCTGACAGCCATGAGGTATTATTTTGCGGTATTGCATTTGCAATATACATAGGACTTTTTTTCTTTAAATCATAAGTGAAATACACTTATGAATCACTAGTGTTTGCCCGCGGCTTCACTCTTGTGTATGTCTGTTATTACTCTGCGGAACTAATTTTACAAAGACAGTAGTGCCATCTAATATTGTGATATATATATACACTGCTCAAAAAAATAAAGGGAACACTTAAACAACACAATGTAACTCCAAGTCAGTCACACTTCTGTGAAATCAAACTGTCCACTTAGGAAGCAACACTGATTGACAATCAATTTCACATGCTATTGTGCAAATGGAATAGACAACAGGTGGAAATTATATGCAATTGGCAAGACACCCCCAATAAAGGAGTTGTTCTGCAGGTGGTGACCACAGACCACTTCTCAACTCCTATGCTTTCTGGCTGATGTTTTGGTCACTTTTGAAAGCTGGTGGTGCTTTCACTCTAGTGGTAGCATGAGACGGAGTCTACAACCCACACAAGTGGCTCAGGTAGTGCAACTCATCCAGGATGGCACATCAATGCGAGCTGTGGCAAGAAGGTTTGCTGTGTCTGTCAGTGTAGTGTCCAGAGCATGGAGGCGCTACCAGGAGACAGGCCAGTACATCAGGAGACGTGGAGGAGGCCGTAGGAGGGCAACAACCCAGCAGCAGGACCGCTGCCTCCGCCTTTTTGCAAGGAGGAACAGGAGGGGCACTGCCAGAGCCCTGCAAAATGACCTCCAGCAAGCCACAAATGTGCATGTGTCTTCTCAAACGATCAGAAACAGACTCCATGAGGGTGGTATGAGGGCCCGACGTCCACAGGTGGAAGTTGTGCTTACAGCCCAACACCGTGCAGGACGTTTGGTATTTGCCAGAGAACACCAAGATTGGCAAATTCGCCACTGGCGCCCTGTGCTCTTCACAGATGAAAGCAGGTTCTCACTGAGCACATGTGACAGATGTGACAGAGTCTGGAGACGCCAAGGAGGACGTTCTGCTGCCTGCAACATCCTCCAGCATGACCGGTTTGGCAGTGGGTCAGTATTGGTGTGGGGTGGCATTTCTTTGGGGGGCCGCACAGCCCTCCATGTGCTCTCCAGAGTTAGCCTGACTGCCATTAGGTACCGAGATGAGATCCTCAGACCCCTTGTGAGACCATATGCTGGTGCGGTTGGCCCTGGGTTCCTCCTAATGCAAGACAATGCTTGAGTGTCAGAAGTTCCTGCAAGACGAAGGCATTGATGCTATGGACTGGCCCGCCCATTCCCCATACCTGAATCCAATTGAGCACATCTGGGACATCATGTCTCACTCCATCCACCAACGCCACATTGCACCACAGACTGTCCAGGAGTTGGCGGATGCTTTAGTCCAGGTCTGGGAGTAGTTCCCTCAGGAGACCATCCGCCACCTTATCAGGAGCATGCGCAGGCGTTATAGGGAGGTCATACAGGCACGTGGAGGCCACACACACTTCTGAGCCTCATTTTGACTTGTTTTAAGGACATTACATCAAAGTTGGATCAGCCTGTAGTGTATTTTTCCACTTTAATTTTGAGTGTGACTCCAAATCCAGACCTCCATGGGTTAATAAATTTTGATTTCCATTGATAATTTTTGTGTGATTTTGTTGTCGGCACATTCAACTATGTAAAGAACAAAGTATTTAATAAGAATACTTCATTCATTCAGATCTAGGATGTGTTGTTTAAGTGTTTCCTTTATTTTTTTGAGCAGTGTATTTTATATTGTACACATTGATCCCAAAATTTATGTGTAAACAATCTCTGCAGTTTTTCCTTCAGGGATTAACACATCAAGATGTTTGGGGCTACTTATGAGCAAGCCACGTAAAGCTGCCCATGGGAGAAACAGCTGGTCCTGAGATCTATGCCTGCAGCCCTGTGCATTTTCGGGGTGTGCAATATATGTATAATATATAATATAGTCATTTTGAACTTGAGGAGCCTGCACATGTCAAGTGTCTGACTCTTTTCTCTTATTGCTCCTCTCCCTGATGTCACAAGATTATACATACCGCAATTTCTTTCTAGGTCACTAAGCTATACATCAGTGAAAACACCATCCAGATTAATCCAGTTGTTTGTGCATGATGCCAGAACGAACAGTGATAGTTCATAGACAGTCTCTTAGAAGTTTATTTCTCAAAAAATTCGATGTACAGACACAACCCTTAGTTTTATTATACAGTATGTATAGATTATCTCCTTTTCAAGATCTCTTTGGAGGGCAGCCAAGTATGTCTGCCAGACAGATGCTAATACACACCTTAAAACTGCATGTGATGGCAGACAGAAGAAGGAAGAGTGGATGTTACAGTGCACACCGAGCTCAGAGGTGGCATTCCAAAGCGTCACCGCTCCCTACACATCATGTGAGTGTGGTGACTATGTACAGAATTTTAAAACAAACAAGGGAAGATGGTAAATACTGACATTCTTCTTGCAGTCTGTGATTTGTTAAAACATACAACTATTTTTTTTCCATGAGATTGCTGCTTTAAAAATAGGTCTCTCACGATTTCCAATCTCCAGCTCAGTTGGAATACATTGTTAAATGGGGAACCTGGCACATATTGTGCTCTCTCTTATCTATTGCACTTCTTACAAAACCATTTTGGAGAGATTGCTGAGTTTATTGAAAATGAGAGTTTGTATTTATTTCAGGAAAAGCTGCAAGCCAGGGAATTAAACCCGTTCTGGAGGGACGGTGGTTCAGGATTGCCACCAGAGGAGGGAGATGTAACCTCAGTTAAAAAAGGTAAATGCAATTTCCATTGTCGCGGCTTCCTATGTTTAGCTTGTCTGTTGGTATATTTCACTGTCACACTGAAGAGTCAGCGGGGCCTTGAGAGAACAGAAATTGGAGCTCTGCTGCCACAGAAAAGTAATGTGAAACATTTGTCATTTAGCTTTTTTTTTTAATCTGGTATTTTTTTTTCCTTTAAACATCGTAGCACATTAACAGAACCATTTTAATCCTCCTTGTCATGCCGGCCTCCCTCACAAGCTCGGTACAGGTTTCAATACTTTCCAGTTCTTCCTGTCCTAAATCACAGAGGTGACTTTTTCGGTTTGCAAGATGCCAAAATGTGACTTACTTTTAAAATGGTGACATAGCGACTTATTGTCTGGCACTAACAATTCCTGACATCCTGGAAATAATACTACTCAGAAGTCAGAACCTGCTAGTTCTGTTTTGGGGCTCAAGAGTTGAATGCAGTTCTTTCATAATGCCAAGCATCTTTTCGTGAGTCTTTTCCCCCAACAGTGCATCTTATTTGCATTGCTATGAGAATAGAATGCACAAGCAGACTACATTGATTAAAGTGATATGTGGCATTTGTAAATTCTGTGTGCAACTGCGGCTGTATTGGCATCTGAAATGCTACAGTGTTGTCGACTGACACTGTAATGTAGCATTTCCTATGCAGATGCAGTCGCACACAGAATATAGGCATGCCGCATATCATTTGAATCAGCATAAGCTGCTTGTGCCTTTTATTCGCATAGCAATGTGAATAAGCATGGGGAAATGACGCTCAGCGCTGGCCGAATTGTACAGGAGCTGAAGGCTCTCATTTACCCTGTGTGCCGCGACTCCTAACGTACGGAGGCTAGACCAGGGAGCACGCATCTGTACCTGTAATTACATGTTGTTCAATCTCTATATTCAGGTGGAGAAAACGAAATATCCTTCACATTCTTCTGACTAATCAATTAGTAATACATAGAATCAATAGCAAAATTGAATGTTACGGTGATCCCTACATATTGTAGCTTGGTTTCCATAGCAGTAAAGCTTGAAGAGTAAAGTTGGGATTCCATGCTATTCTACTTAGTGTCCTATATTGTGTTTTTCCTCTAGTTCAGCTTGTTGAAGATGGGGGCCTGAGCTGGTTAAAAAAATCCTTGCAGAGAATGAAGGAACAGTCTGAGAAAGAGAAAAGGAGCCTGGAGGACATTGTAGCTCAAAGATATGGTGTAAGAATAATATAGTAACACTTTATATTTGCATACTGTAGTTATTCCCCTTATCAGATTGTTATAGGGAAATATACAGATGTGTCCTCATACACTATTACTGCAGTAGTGCCAAACAACCCTTTTCCACGCACCAGTTCCCACGCGACACAACTCTCCCCAAAATAATTTTTTTATGTAAAAGTATGTCTTTAGGAGACTGTGCTGATTAATTTGACGTGTGACACGTACATATGCGAGTCTGAATCTGTATACGAAGGGCTACAAGGCAGCAGGGATGTTTGTTTTTTCATGTCAAGTTCCCTTGTGCTTAGTATACGGATTCGCACAGGGATAGTCTTTTGAAGCGGTTTTATTGCATTGCAATAGATGCAGATTCTCTTGAGAAAGATGCTACACTACACAGTGCGGCTCACTCGCACCAGATGCCTTGTTCTGTTTGGCGTATTGAGGCTAGGTATATGAGAACAATGGATGCAGACCATTCCATCCACATGTCTGAATTGTCTATGTCAGGCCAAAATCAGCATGGATCGTTATTCTGAGAAATTGCAGTTGTCTGTGAGTAGAAAGGCGCCGCCCCGACAAAAGGAAAAAAACGCCCCGTGCAAAATTGTGACTGCAGATGCATACGCAATTCCCAGAACATCGAAGAATCGTTGCCATCTGAGCAAATGTGAGTACGTCTCAGGCTGCCAGTAATCTGCGACTGAGACGGCCTGGAAGGGGTCTGCGCTGACGTCAGAGATCCTCCCTAAAATCGCCTGGGCACACTTGCGTCTTTTCTGACACACCCAGAAAACTGCAGGTTTCCACCCAGAAATGTCGGCTTCCTGTCAATCAAACAGGAGATACATTGCGGTTACGATCTGTATGCATTTTCTATCGCTATTACCCCTCATGCATGTGCAATACGAAAGCTACGCATGAGCAGTCGTTCGATAATCGCTCCATTTGCGATTTCTCTGACTAGCGATCCATGCTGAATTAGGCCCTTAGTTCCTAGCGGCATTGGGACCACAATTGGTATGTTTTTTTTTTCTCCCTGCATAGACCATATAAACCATGGGATCTATAGGGCGATATCTTATTAGCCCAGATGCTGATTCGGCCGATCAAAATGGGTGGATATTGTAATGTATGACCAATGGTCATTATCACGGTATCAAATTAGAGGCCATTTTGACCGGCTGAAATTGGACCCGCGATCGCATGAAAACACATTTGATCGGGGATAAGTCCCTGATCCCATGTGTTATCGCGGCTCCGGCAGCCCACTTACCGCCTGAGGCACCCGAAGCATAATCCCTGATATTTGCCGGCATCGGGGCAAATAGGATATCCCCAGGTAATGCTATTAGCAGCGGTAAAGTACCGCTACTAATAGGATACCGCCCATAGTGTCTCTGCTATAACAAAGCAATAAGTGTGTCCGTTCCCTGTGTTTTCTCTAGTTTTTGTTACCAGCCCTCCGTTTCTAGTATAGTTTACCTGCATAAAAACCTTTTGTGCTCTTCATGTTATGTTGTTTGTTTTCATGCTTTTGTAAATCTTTTTTTTTTCTTTTCTAATCTGGGCAGTCTATGGAAATCTTCCAAAATAAAATGGAATCTGCAGAAAAAGCTGTATCACAGAGTACCAGAAGAGAACACGACAAGCGAAAAGATGGCTGGAGGAGATCGACGTATCACAACAATGACTCGCGAAGATTTGTAAAACCTGATGACTACGAAACAAATCGAGATAATTATAGGGACAATCGCAGACATGATAGATCTTCCCATATACGCGTTGGGGAATATAGCTTGGATAAACAAAATGCAGAAAAAAGCGATTCCAAGGGTAAGGGAACAGAACCAGAACGTAAAGGATATCTAGCAAAGCGTTTTGAAGAGACTGCTGATCATAGGAGTTCTTCTTCCAAACTCAAGCACCAGTTTTTAAAACCATCTGAAGCTGAGGATGAGGTGTCGTTATCCACTGGACTTAAACCACAAAGACCTAGGTCCAGCTTATCGCATGAGGACTTGCCAAAAAATGAGTTCTCAAAACCCACAAGTGATGATCCTCAGCCATCATGGAGGAGAACGTCTTCAAAGAGTCAACAGGAAACGAAGCAGCAATCTAATACTGAAGAGTGTAAAGTCATCAAAACAAGTGCAGAATCCAATGACAAGGATTCAGGTGTAAAGGGTCATCCGTCTTCTGAAGTCAGGACACCATCTCCACGGTAATCTCATGAATGGAAGCTTTTTAACATCAGTTTCCTACTGCTTCAGTTTCATTATCTATTTTTTTTTCTTTTATTTATTGGCACCACAATGGTTCTGCAATAATGTGCACATGCATAGATCTTATAGAATTACATAAATGAACATTTCAGACTGATACCAACAGGTACACAAATGAACAAAAATCCAAAATTGCATCCTATAAATTACATAATCACGTAGTAGAGCTTACAATCTTAAGGGAAATCAGCAGACACAAACAGAGTGTGGGGATTGGAGCAGTGAAGTTAGGAGGAGGGAATAGGATAAATGTGAGTAGAAAGGGGAGTTTTAAGGACTGGAAGGCTAGGTGAAAGTGAGTGTTGAAAGGCATTCGAGAGGTTGGGAGCAGCACAAAAAAAGTTCTGAAGGTAGGAGTGGGAGGAGAAGTGGAGGCGGATTGGCAGAGAGACGGTCTTTATACAAGTATCCATCCCCTTAAAATCGTATAACTGCGGAACAGAGAGAAGGGGGATACCCCTTTAAAATTATTGTTTAAACGTGGAACAGAGAGAAGGGGGAAGTAAAATGGTCTTTTCATGTGGGGCCTGATTCAGTAACATAGTAACATAGTTTCTGAGGTTGAAAAAAAGACAATTGTCCATCGAGTTCAACCTGTTAGTGATCGCCTACACTGTAATATTTTTAAGACTAATTTTAACTGGGGTGAATGTTTTTTTTTTTTTTTTTTTAATATATTTAGTTCTATTACTATAGTGCATGATTTACCCACCATATCCCTGTATATCCTTATCCATTCAGAACTTATCTAGCCAATTCTTAAAAGTAGTGACCGAGTCCGCCATTACTACTCTCTCAGGCAGGGAATTCCAAATACGTATTATCCTTACTGTGAAGAAACCTTTACATCTCTGTGTGCGAAATCTCCTCTCTTCTATCCTAAGCGGGTGTCCACTTGTCATTTGTGAGGATCTTACCAAGAACAAATCCCCCACTACCTCTGTGTATTGACCCCTTATATATTTGAAAATGTTAATCATGTCCCCTCTTAATCTTTTTTTTTTCCAGTGTAAACATGCCTAGCCTTTCAAGCATTTCTTTGTATTTTAGCGTCTCCATCCCCTTAATCAATTTGGTCGCCCCTCTCTGAACCTTTTCTAGTTCCAGGATATCCTTTTTGTAGTATGGTCCCCATAGTTGTGCACAGTATTCGAGATGTGGCCTCACTAGCGATTTAAATAATGGGAGTAGAACACTCTCATGCCTTGCATCAATTCCCCACTTTATGCAAGCTTGTTTGCCTTTTGTGCTACATTCCTGCTATGGGTACTACTACTTGTTATATATGTGAATACCTAAATCTTTTTCCTATACCGAATCCCCTAATTTCTCCCCATTTAGTATGTAGGTAGTATTTTTGCTCTTTCTACCAAAGTGCATTACCTTACATTTGTATAGATTGAACCGCATTCTCCATTTAGCTGCCCATGATTTCAATTTAAATAAGTTCTGCAGAGACTTATTATCTCTCTGGTATCCATCAATACTGTAATCTACATAACTCGTCATGTTCTATGGTGGATTTTTGTGATTCAACATTAATACCTCTGTAACGAGCCAATAGCAGTTCTTTATATGTTTCACTACTTATGTATCATTTCGCTATTTATGTCTCTATGGGATTCATGCAGGTTGTCCTACAGAACAGTGAATATTGTTCAATCCCTTGGAGCCAAAATAGAAAATTTTCTCTAACGTCCTAAGTGGATGCTGGGGACTCCGTCAGGACCATGGGGAATAGCGGCTCCGCAGGAGACAGGGCACAAAAATAAAGCTTTAGGATTAGGTGGTGTGTACTGGCTCCTCCCCCTATGACCCTCCTCCAAGCCTCAGTTAGGTTTTTGTGCCCGTCCGAGCAGGGTGCAATCTAGGTGGCTCTCTTAAAGAGCTGCTTAGAAAAAGTTTTTTAGGTTTTTTATTTTCAGTGAGTCCTGCTGGCAACAGGCTCACTGCATCAAGGGACTTAGGGGAGAGAATTTCAACTCACCTGCGTGCAGGATGGATTGGATTCTTAGGCTACTGGACACCATTAGCTCCAGAGGGAGTCGGAACACAGGTCTCACCCTGGGGTTCGTCCCGGAGCCGCGCCGCCGACCCCCCTTACAGATGCTGAAGATTGAAGGTCCGGAAACAGGCGGCAGAAGGCTCTTCAGTCTTCATGAAGGTAGCGCACAGCACTGCAGCTGTGCGCCATTGTTGTCACACACTTCACACCAAGCGGTCACGGAGGGTGCAGGGCGCTGCTGGGGGCGCCCTGGGCAGCAATATTTTAATACCTTAAGGCAAAAGAATACATCACATATAGCCATTAAGGCTATATGTATGTATTTAACCCATGCCAGTTATCTAAATCTACGGGAGGAAAGCCCGCCGAAATAGGGGGCGGGGCTTATTCTCCTCAGCACACAGCGCCATTTTCCTGCTCAGCTCCGCTGTGAGGAAGGCTCCCAGGACTCTCCCCTGCACTGCACTACAGAAACAGGGTAAAACAGAGAGGGGGGGCATTTTTTGGCGATATATTGGATATATTTAAGCTGCTATAAGGAACAACACTTATATAAGGTTGTTCCCATATATATTATAGCGCTTGGGTGTGTGCTGGCAAACTCTCCCTCTGTCTCCCCAAAGGGCTAGTGGGGTCCTGTCTTCGATAAGAGCATTCCCTGTGTGTCTGCTGTGTGTCGGTACGTGTGTGTCGAGATGTATGAGGACGATGTTGGCGTGGAGGCAGAGCAATTGCCGATAATGGTGATGTCACCCCCCAGGGAGTCGACACCGGAATGGATGGCTTTGTTTATGGAATTACGTGATAATGTCAGCACATTACAAAAATCAGTTGACGACATGAGACGGCCGGCAAACCAGTTAGTACCTGCCCAGGCGTCTCAGACACCGTCAGGGGCTGTAAAGCGCCCTTTACCTCAGTCGGTCGACACAGACCCAGACACAGACACTGAATCTAGTGTCGACGGTGATGAAACAAACGTATTTTCAAGTAGGGCCACACGTTATATGATCACGGCAATGAAGGAGGCTTTGCATATCTCTGATACTGCAAGTACCACAAAAAGGGGTATTATGTGGGGGGTGAAAAAACTACCTGTAGTTTTTCCTGAATCAGAGGAATTAAATGATGTATGTGATGAAGCGTGGGTTAACCCAGATAGAAAAATGCTAATTTCAAAAAAGTTATTAGCATTATACCCTTTCCCGCCAGAGGTTAGGGCGCGCTGGGAAACACCCCCTAGGGTGGATAAGGCGCTCACACGCTTATCAAAACAAGTGGCGTTACCGTCTCCTGATACGGCCGCCCTCAAGGATCCAGCGGATAGGAGACTGGAAACTACCCTAAAAAGTATATACACACATACTGGTGTTATACTGCGACCGGCCATCGCCTCAGCCTGCATGTGCAGTGCTGGGGTCGTCTGGTTGGATTCCCTGACTGAAAATGTTGATACCCTGGATAGGGACAGTATTTTATTGACTATAGAGCAATTAAAGGATGCTTTCCTTTATATGCGAGATGCGCAGAGAGATTTCTCTATCGTCCTAAGTGGATGCTGGGGTTCCTGAAAGGACCATGGGGAATAGCGGCTCCGCAGGAGACAGGGCACAAAAAAGTAAAGCTTTACTAGGTCAGGTGGTGTGCACTGGCTCCTCCCCCTATGACCCTCCTCCAGACTCCAGTTAGATTTTGTGCCCGAACGAGAAGGGTGCAATCTAGGTGGCTCTCCTAAAGAGCTGCTTAGAGAAAGTTTAGTTTAGGTTTTTTTTACTTTACAGTGAGTCCTGCTGGCAACAGGATCACTGCAACGAGGGACTTAGGGGAGAAGTAGTAAACTCACCTGCGTGCAGAGTGGATTTGCTGCTTGGCTACTGGACACCATTAGCTCCAGAGGGATCGAACACAGGCCCAGCCATGGAGTCCGGTCCCGGAGCCGCGCCGCCGACCCCCTTGCAGATGCTGAAGCGTGAAGAGGTCCAGAAACCGGCGGCTGAAGACTCCTCAGTCTTCATAAGGTAGCGCACAGCACTGCAGCTGTGCGCCATTTTCCTCTCAGCACACTTCACACGGCAGTCACTGAGGGTGCAGAGCGCTGGGGGGGGGCGCTCTGAGAGGCAAATAAAAACCTTATAAAAGGCTAAAAATACCTCACATATAGCCCACAGGGGCTATATGGAGATATTTAACCCCTGCCTGACTAAAATAATAGCGGGAGAAGAACCCGCCGAGAAAGGGGCGGGGCCTATCTCCTCAGCACACGGCGCCATTTTCTGTCACAGCTCCGCTGGTCAGGACGGCTCCCAGGTCTCTCCCCTGCACTGCACTACAGAAACAGGGTAAAACAGAGAGGGGGGGCACATTAATGGCTATATATTGTATATATTAAAGCAGCTATAAGGGAGCACTTAATTATAAGGCTATCCCTGTTATATATAGCGCTTTTTGGTGTGTGCTGGCAGACTCTCCCTCTGTCTCCCCAAAAGGGCTAGTGGGTCCTGTCTTCATTAGAGCATTCCCTGTGTGTTTGCTGTGTGTGTCGGTACGTGGTGTCGACATGTATGAGGACGATATTGGTGTGGAGGCGGAGCAATTGCCAAATATGCAGATGTCACCCCCCAGGGGGTCGACACCAGAATGGATGCCTTTATTTGTGGAATTACGTGATAGTTTATCTTCACTTAAACAGTCGGTTGAGGACATGAGGCGGCCGGACAATCAATTAATGCCTGTCCAGGCGCCTCAAACACCGTCAGGGGCTGTAAAACGCCCTTTGCCTCAGTCGGTCGACACAGACCCAGACACAGGCACTGATTCTAGTGACGACGGTGGAAATTCAAACGTATTTTCCAGTAGGGCCACACGTTATATGATTTTGGCAATGAAGGAGACGTTACATTTAGCTGATACTACAGATACCGTAAAACAGGGTATTATGTATGGTGTGAAAAAACTACCAACAGTTTTTCCTGAATCAGAAGAGTTAAATGACGTGTGTGATGAAGCGTGGGTTGCTCCTGATAGAAAGTTGATAATTTCAAAAAAATTATTGGCATTATACCCTTTCCCGCCAGAGGTTAGGGCGCGCTGGGAAACACCCCCTAAGGTGGACAAGGCGCTCACACGCTTATCTAAACAAGTGGCGTTACCCTCTCCTGAGACGGCCGCACTTAAGGATCCATCAGATAGGAGGATGGAAGTTATTCAAAAGAGTATATACACACATGCAGGTGTTATACTACGACCAGCTATAGCAACTGCCTGGATGTGCAGTGCTGGAGTAGTTTGGTCAGAATCCCTGATTGAAAATAAAGGATGCATTTATCTATATGCGTGATGCACAGAGAGATATCTGCACACTGGCATCTCGGGTGAGTGCTATGTCCATTTCAGCCAGAAGAGCCTTATGGACACGACAGTGGACAGGTGATGCGGATTCAAAACGTCATATGGAAGTTTTGCCGTATAAAGGGGAGGAGTTATTTGGAGTCGGTCTATCAGACTTGGTGGCCACGGCTACTGCCGGGAAATCCACCTTTTTACCTCAAGTCACTCCCCAACAGAAAAAGGCACCGACCTTTCAACCGCAGCCCTTTCGCTCCTACAAAAATAAGAGAGCAAAGGGCTTGTCGTACCTGCCACGAGGCAGAGGCAGAGGGAAGAGACACCAACAGGCAGCTCCTTCCCAGGAACAGAAGCCCTCCCCGGCTCCTGCAAAAACCTCAGCATGACGCTGGGGCCTCTCAAGCGGACTCGGGGACAGTGGGCGGCCGTCTCAAAAATTACAGCGCGCAGTGGGCTCACTCGCAGGTAGACCCCTGGATCCTGCAGATAATATCTCAGGGGTACAGGTTGGAATTAGAGACGGATCCTCCTCATCGTTTCCTGAAGTCTGCGTTACCAACCGTCTCGTCCGAAAGGGAGATGGTTTTGGACGCCATTCACAAGCTGTACTCTCAGCAGGTGATAGTCAAAGTACCCCTCTTACAACAAGGAAAGGGGTATTATTCCACTCTATTTGTGGTACCGAAGCCGGATGGCTCGGTAAGGCCTATTCTAAATCTAAAGTCCTTGAACATCTACATAAAAAAGTTCAAGTTCAAGATGGAGTCACTCAGAGCAGTGATAGCGAACCTGGAAGAAGGGGACTTTATGGTATCCTTGGACATCAAGGATGCGTATCTCCACGTTCCGATTTACCCCGCACACCAGGGGTACCTCAGGTTCGTTGTTCAAAACTGTCACTATCAGTTTCAGACGCTGCCGTTCGGATTGTCCACGGCGCCTCGGGTCTTTACCAAGGTAATGGCCGAGATGATGATTCTTCTTCGAAGAAAAGGCGTATTAGTTATCCCATACTTGGACGATCTCCTGATAAGGGCAAGGTCCAGAGAACAGCTGGAGACAGGATTAGCACTATCTCAAGAGGTGCTAAGACAACACGGGTGGATTCTGAATATTCCAAAATCCCAATTAATCCCGACAACTCGTCTGCTGTTCCTAGGAATGATTCTGGACACGGTCCAGAAAAAGGTTTTCCTTCCCGAGGAAAAAGCCAAGGAGTTATCCGACCTGGTCAGGAACCTCCTAAAACCAGGAAAGGTGTCAGTACATCAATGCACAAGAGTCCTGGGAAAAATGGTGGCTTCTTACGAAGCAATTCCATTCGGCAGATTCCATGCAAGAATATTCCAAAGGGATCTGTTGGACAAATGGTCAGGGTCGCATCTGCAGATGCACCTGCGAATAACCCTGTCACCAAAGACAAGGGTGTCACTTCTGTGGTAGTTGCAGAAGGCTCACCTATTAGAAGGCCGCAGATTCGGCATTCAGGATTGGATCCTGGTGACCACGGACGCCAGCCTGAGAGGCTGGGGAGCAGTCACACAAGGAAGAAACTTCCAGGGAGTATGGACGAGCCTGGAAAAGTCTCTTCACATAAACATTCTGGAACTAAGAGCAATCTACAATGCTCTAAGCCAGGCGGAACTTCTCCTGCAAGGGAAGCCGGTGTTGATTCAGTCGGACAACATCACGGCGGTCGCCCATGTAAACAGGCAGGGCGGCACAAGAAGCAGGAGTGCAATGGCAGAAGCTGCCAAGATTCTTCGCTGGGCGGAGAATCACGTGATAGCACTGTCAGCAGTGTTCATCCCGGGCGTGGACAACTGGGAAGCAGACTTCCTCAGCAGACACGATCTTCATCCGGGAGAGTGGGGTCTACATCCAGAGGTCTTCAACATGTTAATAGACCGTTGGGAAAGACCAATTGTAGACATGATGGCGTCTCGCCTCAACAAGAAACTGGACAAATATTGCGCCAGGTCAAGAGATCCACAGGCAATAGCTGTGGACGCACTGGTAACTCCTTGGGTGTACCAGTCAGTGTATGTGTTTCCTCCTCTGCCGCTCATACCAAAGGTATTGAAGATCATACGGCAAAGAAGAGTAAGAACAATACTAGTGGTTCCGGATTGGCCGAGAAGAACTTGGTACCCGGAACTTCAAGAGATGCTCACGGACGAACCGTGGCCTCTACCTCTGAGAAGGGACCTGCTACAGCAGGGTCCCTGTCTCTTTCAAGACTTACCGCGGCTGCGTTTGACGGCATGGCGGTTGAACGCCAGATCCTAAAAGGGAAAGGCATTCCAGAAGAAGTCATTCCTACCTTGATTAAGGCACGGAAGGAAGTCACCGTGAAACATTATCACCGCATTTGGCGAAAATATGTTGCGTGGTGCGAGGATCGGAGTGTTCCGACGGAGGAATTTCAACTGGGTCGTTTCCTACATTTCCTA
The DNA here is from genome assembly GCF_028390025.1 of Pseudophryne corroboree. NCBI lineage: Eukaryota > Metazoa > Chordata > Amphibia > Anura > Myobatrachidae > Pseudophryne > Pseudophryne corroboree. The sequence continues at coordinate 102,960,823 of NC_086445.1, read as the reverse complement.
CAATCAGGATTGTCTATGGGTCTCAAATTGGGATCCATTAAGGTTCAAATTTTCGGCCCTGTCAATATTCTTCCAAAAAGAATTGGCCTCTGTCCCTGAGGTCCAGACTTTTGTCAAAGGAGTACTGCATATACAGCCTCCTGTGGTGCCTCCGGTGGCACCGTGGGATCTAAATGTAGTTTTAGATTTCCTCAAATCCCATTGGTTTGAACCATTGAAAAAGGTGGATTTGAAATATCTCACATGGAAAGTGACTATGTTACTGGCCCTGGCTTCTGCCAGGAGAGTATCTGAATTGGCGGCTTTATCTTATAAAAGCCCTTATCTAATCTTCCATTCGGATAGGGCAGAACTGCGGACTCGTCCGCATTTTCTCCCTAAAGTGGTATCAGCATTTCATCTGAACCAACCTATTGTGGTGCCTGCGGCCACTAGCGACTTGGAGGACTCCAAGTTGTTGGACGTTGTCAGAGCTTTAAAAATATACATTTCAAGGACGGCTGGAGTCAGAAAATCTGACTCGCTGTTTATACTGTATGCACCCAACAAGTTGGGCGCACCTGCTTCTAAGCAGTCGATTGCTCGTTGGATTTGTAACACAATTCAACTTGCACATTCTGTGGCAGGCCTGCCACAGCCTAAAACTGTAAAAGCCCACTCCACAAGGAAGGTGGGCTCATCTTGGGCGGCTGCCCGAGGGGTCTCGGCATTACAACTCTGCCGAGCAGCTACGTGGTCGGGGGAGAACACGTTTGTAAAATTTTACAAATTTGATACCCTGGCAAAGGAGGACCTGGAGTTCTCTCATTCGGTGCTGCAGAGTCATCCGCACTCTCCCGCCCGTTTGGGAGCTTTGGTATAATCCCCATGGTCCTTTCAGGAACCCCAGCATCCACTTAGGACGATAGAGAAAATAAGAATTTACTTACCGATAATTCTATTTCTCGGAGTCCGTAGTGGATGCTGGGCGCCCATCCCAAGTGCGGATTATCTGCAATACTTGTACATAGTTATTGTTAACTAATTCGGGTTATTGTTAAGGAGCCATCTTTAAGAGGCCCTTTCTGTTATCATACTGTTAACTGGGTTTAGATCACAAGTTGTACGGTGTGATTGGTGTGGCTGGTATGAGTCTTACCCGGGATTCAAAATGCCTCCCTTATTGTGTATGCTCGTCCGGGCACAGTACCTAACTGGAGTCTGGAGGAGGGTCATAGGGGGAGGAGCCAGTGCACACCACCTGACCTAGTAAAGCTTTACTTTTTTGTGCCCTGTCTCCTGCGGAGCCGCTATTCCCCATGGTCCTTTCAGGAACCCCAGCATCCACTACGGACTCCGAGAAATAGAATTATCGGTAAGTAAATTCTTATTATTTGCACTCTGGCATCGAGAGTAAATGCGATGTCCATATCTGCCAGAAGGAGTTTATGGACGCGACAGTGGTCAGGTGATGCGGATTCCAAACGACATATGGAAGTATTGCCGTATAAAGGGGAGGAATTATTTGGCGTCGGTCTATCGGATCTGGTGGCCACGGCAACTGCCGGAAAATCCACTTTTTACCTCAGACCCCCTCCCAACAGAAAAAGACACCGTCTTTTCAGCCGCAGTCCTTTCGTTCCTATAAGAACAAGCGGACAAAAGGACAGTCATATCTGCCTCGGGGCAGAAGAAGGGGTAAGAGAGGGCAGCAAGCAGCCCCTGCCCAGGAACAGAAGCCCTGCCAGGGTTCTGCAAAGCCCTCAGCATGACGCTGGGGCCTTACAAGCGGACTCAGGAACGGTGGGGGGTCGACTCAAGAATTTCAGCGCACAGTGGGCTTGCTCACAGGTGGACCCCTGGATTCTGCAGGTAGTATCTCAGGGTTACAGGTTGGAATTCGAGAAGTCTCCCCCTCGCCGGTTCCTAAAGTCTGCTTTGCCAGCGTCTCCCTCAGACAGGGCGACGGTATTGGAAGCCATTCACAAGCTGTTTTCTCAGCAGGTGATAGTCAAGGTACCCCTCCTACAACAGGGAAAGGGGTATTACTCCACGCTATTTGTGGTACCGAAGCCGGACGGCTCGGTAAGACCTATTCTAAATCTGAAATCTTTGAACCTGTACATACAAAAATTCAAGTTCAAGATGGAGTCACTCAGAGCAGTGATAGCGAATCTGGAAGAAGGGGACTTTATGGTGTCCCTGGACATAAAGGATGCTTACCTGCATGTCCCAATTTGCCCTTCACATCAAGGGTACCTCAGGTTCGTGGTGCAAAACTGTCATTATCAGTTTCAGACGCTGCCGTTTGGATTGTCCACGGCACCTCGGGTCTTTACCAAGGTAATGGCCGAAATGATGATTCTTCTGCGAAGAAGAGGCGTCTTAATTATCCCTTACTTGGACGATCTCCTGATAAGGGCAAGGTCCAGAGAACAGCTGGAGGACGGAGTAGCACTAACCCAAGTAGTGCTGCAACAACACGGGTGGATTCTGAATTTTCCAAAATCTCAGTTGACCCCGACAACACGTCTGCTGTTCCTGGGAATGATTCTGGACACGGTTCAGAAAAAGGTGTTTCTTCCGGAGGAGAAAGCCAGGGAGTTATCCGAACTTGTCAGGAACCTCCTAAAACCAGGGACAGTGTCTGTGCATCAATGCACAAGAGTCCTGGGAAAGATGGTGGCTTCTTACGAAGCGATTCCATTCGGCAGATTCCACGCACGAACTTTTCAGTGGGATCTGCTGGACAAATGGTCCGGATTGCATCTGCAGATGCATCAGCGGATAACCTTATCGCCACGGACAAGGGTGTCTCTTCTGTGGTGGTTGCAGAGTGCTCATCTGTTAGAGGGCCGCAGATTCGGCATACAGGACTGGGTCCTGGTGACCACGGATGCCAGTCTGAGAGGCTGGGGAGCGGTCACACAAGGAAGAAACTTCCAGGGAGTATGGTCAAGCCTGGAGATGTCTCTTCACATAAATATACTGGAGCTAAGAGTGATTTACAATGCTCTAAGTCTGGCAAAACCCCTGCTTCAGGGTCAGCCGGTGTTGATCCAGTCGGACAACATCACGGCAGTCGCCCACGTAAACAGACAGGGCGGCACAAGAAGCAGGACAGCAATGGCAGAAGCTGCAAGGATTCTTCGCTGGGCGGAAGATCATGTGATAGCACTGTCAGCAGTATTCATTCCGGGAGTGGACAACTGGGAAGCAGACTTCCTCAGCAGACACGATCTACACCCGGGAGAGTGGGGACTTCATCCAGAAGTCTTCCACATGATTGTGAACCGTTGGGAAAAACCAATGGTGGATATGATGGCGTCCCGCCTCAACAAAAAACTGGACAGGTATTGCGCCAGGTCAAGAGATCCTCAGGCAATAGCTGTGGACGCTCTGGTAACACCGTGGGTGTTCCAGTCAGTGTATGTGTTCCCTCCTCTGCCTCTCATACCAAAAGTACTGAGAATTATACGGCAAAAGGGAGTAAGAACGATACTAGTGGCTCCGGATTGGCCAAGAAGAACTTGGTACCCGGAACTTCAAGAGATGCTCACGGAGGATCCGTGGCCTCTACCTCTAAGACGGGACCTGCTTCAGCAGGGACCGTGTCTATTCCAAGACTTACCGCGGCTGCGTTTGACGGCATGGCGGTTGAACGCCGAATTCTAAAGGAAAAAGGCATTCCGGAAGAGGTCATTCCTACACTGGTAAAAGCCAGGAAGGAGGTGACTGCACAACATTATCACCGCATTTGGAGAAAATATGTTGCGTGGTGTGAGGCCAGGAAGGCCCCCACGGAGGAATTTCAACTGGGTCGATTCCTACATTTCCTGCAAACAGGATTGTCTATGGGCCTCAAATTGGGGTCCATTAAGGTTCAAATTTCGGCCCTGTCGATTTTCTTCCAGAAAGAATTGGCTTCAGTTCCTGAAGTCCAGACTTTTGTAAAAGGAGTACTACATATACAGCCCCCGGTTGTGCCCCCAGTGGCACCGTGGGATCTTAATGTAGTCTTGGATTTTCTCAAATCCCATTGGTTTGAGCCGCTCAAATCGGTGGAGCTGAAGTATCTTACATGGAAAGTAACCATGCTACTGGCCCTGGCTTCAGCCAGGAGAGTATCAGAATTGGCGGCTTTATCATATAAGAGCCCATATCTGATTTTCCATACGGACAGGGCAGAACTGCGGACGCGTCCTCATTTTTTGCCTAAGGTGGTGTCAGCGTTTCACCTGAACCAGCCTATTGTGGTGCCTGCGGCTACTAACGAGTTGGAGGATTCCAAGTTGTTGGACGTGGTCCGGGCATTGAAAATATATATTTCAAGAACGGCGGGAGTCAGAAAGTCTGACTCACTGCTTATATTGTATGCACCCAACAAGATGGGTGCTCCTGCTTCTAAGCAGACGATTGCTCGTTGGATTTGTAGCACAATTCAACTTGCACATTCTGTGGCAGGCTTGCCACAAACTAAATCTGTCAAGGCCCATTCCACAAGGAAAGTGGGCTCATCCTGGGCGGCTGCCCGGGGAGTCTCGGCATTACAACTCTGCCGAGCTGCTACTTGGTCAGGGGCAAACACGTTTGCAAAATTCTACAAATTTGATACCCTGGCTGTGGAGGACCTGGAGTTCTCTCATTCGGTGCTGCAGAGTCATCCGCACTCTCCCGCCCGTTTGGGAGCTTTGGTATAATCCCCATGGTCCTGACGGAGTCCCCAGCATCCACTTAGGACGTTAGAGAAAATAAGAATTTACTTACCGATAATTCTATTTCTCGTAGTCCGTAGTGGATGCTGGGCGCCCATCCCAAGTGCGGATTGTCTGCAATACTTGTACATAGTTATTGTTACAAAAAAATCGGGTTGTTATTTGTTGTGAGCCGTCTGTTCAGAGGCTCCTACGTTTGTCATACTGTTAACTGGGTTCAGATCACAAGTTATACGGTGTGATTGGTGTGGCTGGTATGAGTCTTACCCGGGGTTCAATATCTTTCCTTATTGTGTACGCTCGTCCGGGCACAGTATCCTAACTGAGGCTTGGAGGAGGGTCATAGGGGGAGGAGCCAGTACACACCACCTAATCCTAAAGCTTTATTTTTGTGCCCTGTCTCCTGCGGAGCCGCTATTCCCCATGGTCCTGACGGAGTCCCCAGCATCCACTACGGACTACGAGAAATAGAATTATCGGTAAGTAAATTCTTATTTTCTAGAACAGAATTCTGCCTTTAAGCTGTTTTCCTATCATGTTTTGTACTATATATATTTTCTCTGGCTGGGTCCACAGGTTTATCCACAGGATAACATTGGGATATTGTCGAGCGACAGCGAAAATGGTACCAACACGGTCACAAGCTTTCTGGCCGCCCAGGATGCATTGGGGCCTCCACTATATAGTCCCGCCCACTGACTCAGTCAGATCAGTTTTTTGCTTGGTGCGGCAGGAAGCCGCATGGTCACAGGGCTGCTGTGAAAGCAGCCTCAAGTTTTCATTACTTTATTTTTATAGACTTACTATAATGTTTTTTTAGAGCAACTTCTCTTAACAGCGTCTTAAACGCATATTAGAAAGAGTCGCTCCAACAACTCCCCACCGGGTCGCAACAACGCTTACCTTCGGGTATCAGTGCTGTCTCGACGGGCGTCTGTGTTGGATGTTCTAGCAGGTCCAGCAGACGTAACCAGGCTGTGGCCGGAGCATGGGGAGACGGTGAGTCTATGGACTTCCTCTTACTAGAGGAGGGGTCAGGACACAGCTACACTGTTTTGGTGGAGACTACAAACAGTGTGTTGATGCGCCGAACATTTCGAGTGTGACAGCGCTACGCTCTGGGGATCATAGGCGCCAGGACTAGGTAGAGGCCGCGATCCTAGTCCGATTCAGACGCTCTCCTGGCCGTCCCTCCTCCGAGTTCATGGCCAGTTCCCGCGTGTCTATCTCGTTTCGTTTCATGAACTAAATGACCTCACTTCCGGCTCAGACGCTACCACGAGGGTACTCGGTCGCAGCTTAGACGCTGCGGTTGTGTACACTGGATATAAACCCGCCCAGACCGAGTCGCAGGCCTTAGCGTCTGCATACACGTGGAAGTCTCTCAGCGTCCGTGTCCGTTGGTGAGCGTCCGTGTCCGTTATCAGTTATCAAGAGTGGCAGTGTACACCAGTAGCGTCTGAATCCACTCAGTGTTTTACGAGCGTATTTGCTTGGATATGGAAGTGTGGTGAGTCTCCCTGTATCCCGCTCTCTGGAGGCAGGGTATACAGTACTAGAAATTCTCTCTACTTCTTAGTATGCATTGTTAATTTTTAGTACCTATTGCATATGAGACCTGTATATTACTGTGTTTTCTGCATGTTATGTTAAAAATAGAACCAGTTAAAACAGAAGTACAATTTTCCTACTTATGTATAAGTTGTTTTGGAGGTTGTATTCTCATATGACAATGTCTAATGCTTTAACATGTGACTGACTGCTAGTATGTGTACTGACTTCTCTATGTAATGTCAGTCCTGTTCTGACCCTCAAATCAGGTGCACTGTGGTCAGATTTATCTCACCTCTATATACTGACATATAGGGTGTTCTTCAGTCATAAATTGTGTAGTCGATAAAAGGTTAATACCATGTTTGTGAACGGCAAAAGTGATGAGGAGAATTTATCAAGCACTCCTATAGCCCTAACATGCTTATCTTGTAAGTAAGGGGTAATTGATATGAATCAATTGGTCACTTATGAGGGTTTGTGTGCAAACTGTTTAACTTTTCAACGAAGTAAAAAACAGGAGTTGGTTCAACCACCAACAGAGCCACCATGGAATATGTTCGCAAAGACTCTGTCTTCAATAGCGGACAGGTTAGCTCCGATAGCACCACCTCAAGGGTTAGGTTATACTATGCCGTTTATGACAATCTGCCCAGTATTTGGAAGAAGCAGCAATTGATGTAGGTACAGTTGCTTCTAAAGCTTCAGCCTTGACAGTAGTCGCTCGCAGAGCAATTTGGCTACGTACCTGGAAAGCAGATGCGGAATCCAAGAAAGAATTGGAAGCATTGCCTTTTGTGGATAATATATTATTTGGAAAACCTTTATCGGATATCCTAGAATTAGAGGCTGAATCGAAAAAGGTCAGATTTCCGGCTACCTATAACCCTAAGTCCAAGGGTTTAAAATTTCGCTCTTTTCGTTGGCAAAGCAAAGCGAAAGCAAAAGAGGAGCCTAAACAACCCCAGTTTAAATCCAGGGGTAGGAAGCAGTGGGCTAGCAAAAAGCCAGCTTCCAAACCTGAACAGAAACCCTCAGCCTGAAGAGACGGGCCTCCGCCTGGAGGATTCCAGGGTTGGGGGCCGACTCCTTCAATTTGCACACATATGGCAGCAGTCAACAGCAGATGCCTGGGTGCAGAAGGTAGTATCTCAGGGGTATGGGTTCCCGTTCAGGAGGCAGCCTCCTCAAAGATTTTTTTGCACCAGCCCGTCTCGTATAGAGTCGAAGGCCAATGCCCTGCAAGAAGCAGTCCAGAAATTACTGCAGTCAGGTGTGATTGTCCCAGTACCTCCATCACAAAAGGGACAGGGGTATTACTCCAATCTATTTCTAATCCAGAAACCAAATAGGTCATATCGACCGATTCTAAATCCGAAAATGTTGAACAAATACATATGGATCCCGAAGTTCCACATGGAGACGTTACGCTCCATAATGTTGGCTATGGAACCGGGAGGTTACATGGTATCTCTGGATGTACGGGATGCTTACCTACATGTGCCTATAGCACTGTCACATCAGTGTTACCTCAGGTTTGCCATCCTCCAGGAACATTTCCAGTTCCAAGCTCTGCCTTTCGGGCTAGCTACAGCACCCAGGGTGTTTACCAAGATCATGGTGGTTATGGCAGCTTGTCTGCGCAAGCAGGGGATAAGAATATTCCCATACCTCGACGACCTGTTAATCTTAGCACAGTCTCAAGATTTACTGTTGAGCTATCTTCAACAGACGATAGTTTGTTTACAGAGACACGGGTGGCTCATAAATTGGAAGAAGTCGTCTCTGAATCCGTCACAGCGGATGGTTCATTTGGGGGCCATATTGGATTCAGACCTACAGAAAGTTCTCTTGCCAGAGAAAAAGATAGTCAAAGTGCAGGTCATGGCTCAGGAAGCGTTGCAAGCCCAGACCATGTCAGTCCATGCAGCAATGCGACTGTTGGGTCCGATGGTATCAACCTTCGACATGGTGGAATATGCGCAATTCCACTCCAGACCATTGCAGCACCTGATTTTGACCAAATGGAACGGAAATCATCAAACGATAAAGAAGCAGATGATAAATATTCCAGTAAATGTAAAAAGGTCTCTAGCGTGGTGGCTACAGACAGACCATTTAAACAAGGGGAGACCCTTTTGAATAAAAGAGTGGGAAGTCCTGACAACAGATGCCAGCCTGCAAGGCTGGGGGGTGGTACTCGGAAGCCTATGGTTCCAGGGAAAATGGACCGCAAGGGAAAGTCGCCTGCCAATAACTCTGTTGGAGATAAGGGCCGTTTACTTGGCTCTAGTTCAGGCAAAGGACAATCTACAAGGAAGACCAGTCCAGATCCGCTCAGACAATGCGACGGCAGTAGCATACCTCAATCATCAAGGAGGAACTCACAGCAAGAGTCTGATGGAGGAAGTAACTCCCATTCTAAGATGGGCGGAACTCCATCTCCCGGCATTATCAGCAGTATTTGTCCCGGGTGTACTAAATTGGGAAGCGGATTTTCTCAGTTGGCACACCATTCAGGAAACCGAATGGGCACTACACCCGGAAGTGTTTCAGACACTGGTGAACAGATGTGATCTACCGGAGATAGACCTTATGGCGTCTCGTCTAAACAACAAGGTTCCGAGGTACGGATCAAGAACAAGGGACCCAGGAGCGGTCCTGGTAGACGCACTGTCAGTAGAATGGAGGTTTCAGCTGGCATATCTGTTCCCTCCGATATCTCTGTTATCCAGAGTTGTGAGAAAGATAAAACAGGCAAAAGGAGCAATTATTCTAATAGCTCCAGCTTGGCCAAGAAGGCATTGGTACACAGATCTGTTGAGAATGTCCGTGGAAGCACCGATACTGCTCCCTCAACGTCCAGATCTGTTAATGCAGGGTCCTTGTTATCACAGTCATCTGGATCGCCTATCTTTGACGGCGTGGCTGTTGAAACCTCTATCTTAGAGGCTAAAGGATTTTCGAAACAAGTAATCCAAACCATGCTTAGAGCAAGAAAGCCTTCTTCGGCCCGTGTGTATCATAGAATATGGCAAGCCTATATTCACTGGTGTACTGGAAAAAATTACAATCCGAGATCTTTTAAAGTAGCTAGGATTTTGGATTTCCTTCAGGCAGGATTGGATAAAGGGTTGAAAGTTGCTTCCTTGAGGGTGCAAGTCTCGGCGTTGACTGTATGGTTTCAGCAGAAGATTGCTGATTTACAGTATGTACATTTTTCCAAGGAGTAGTACATATTCAACCTCCATTTGTTCCTCCTGCAGCTCCCTGGGATTTGAATTTAGTTCTTAAATTTCTCCAGGGTCCTTTGTTTGAACCACTTGAGAGAGCAGATCTTAAGTGGTTAACGGTTAAAGTTCTTTTTTTTACTGGCAATGGCGTCAGCCAGAAGAGTGTCAGATTTAGGAGCATTATCATGTAAAGGTGTGTACACACGGTAAGATATTTTCTTCCGATTCTGACTATATAGTCAGAATCGGAAGAAAATATAGTGCAGATCGCAAGGTGACAGTCACCTTGCGATCCCGATCCGATGCCGATGCGCGGCCCCGCGCGGTCGGCATCGGAAGAAAAAATAGGCTGTGCAGGCAAGTCAATCCTGACTATCTCTATAGAAGAGATAGTCAGGATTGAAATCGCACATAGCCAGCATCGCAAGCACAGTTATTATGTGCTTGCGATACTGGCTAAGTGCCGACCCGGCCCCCTGTCGCACGGTGAGAATCGGATAAGTCCGAATCTCACCGTGTGTATGCACCCTTAGTCTCCTTTCCTAAGTTTTTTTCCAGACAGAGCAGTTCTCAGAATGAGATCTAGCTATCTTCCAAAGGTGGTATCAAAGTTTCACCTGAATGAAGAAATTGTAGTCCCAGCTTTTCAGATATCGGGACTATCTGCGGGAGAAGCGTCGCTGGATGTGGTCCGGGCTTTAAGAATCTACATAGATCGTACTAGTGCCATCAGGAAAACAGATTCTCTCTTCATCCTCTACGGATTCCATAGGAGAGGTTGGCCTGCTAGTAAACAGACGCTGGCGAGATGGCTCCGAATGGTAATATCAGAAGCTTATTCTCATGCAGATCTCCCTATTCCGGCTAATGTCTCTGCACACTCTACACATAAGATAGGTCCTTCTTGGGCAGCACAACAGGGTGCATCAGCAGAACAGATATGTAGGGCAGCCACATGGTCTTCCATAAACACATTCATCAGACATTATGCCTTGGATACTTTTGCCTCTCATGACGCAGACTTCGGGTGAAAGGTCCTCCTGTGCATTCAGGAGCGTCCCCACCACTAAAATGGCTTTGGGAATCCCAATGTTATCCTGTGGACCCAGCCAGAGAAATATACGTTATGGTAAGAACTTACCGTTGATAACGTGATTTCTCTTATGTCCACAGGCAGGGCCGGTTCAAGGGCGCAGAGCGCCCCGGGCAGGAAAGGGGCGTGGCCTAATACAGGGGGCGTGGTGAGTCACGCCCCCTGTACATTGAAAGCGCCGCTTGAATGCTGAGCGGTGCGCGATGACGTCATCGCGCACCGCACAGCAAAAGGTCCTCTCCACGAAGAGAAACTAGACGCTATGCGTCTAGTTCCCTTCGTGGAGAGGACCTTTGCTGTGCGGTGCGCGATGACGTCATCGCGCACCGCTCAGCAGTTACTCTCCACGAAGGGAAACTAGACGCATAGCGTCTAGTTCCCTTCACAGGAGGCGCCGAGGACGGGGACGGCAGCGGAGGCGGACGGGGGACACAGCGGGCAGCAGTGGCGGATCTTGCCACGGTGCGGCGCCCTCCGGATGGCGCCAGCGCCCTCCGGAAGGCGGCGCCCGGGCAAAAGTCCTGCTTGCCCGTGGCAAGAACCGCCACTGTCCACAGGTATCCACAGGGATCCCACCCTGACGCATCTGATTTGAGGATCTAGACAATCACTAAACCTCTTCCTTCTTGTATGGAAGGGTGTGCATGTGTGTTCTTATCGCCTGTACAGGTCTCTACCTAATGTTCCTGCCTACAATCGCTGTGGAAAGAACTGATCTGACTGAGTCAGTGGGCGGTACTATATAGTGGAGGCCCCAATGCATCCTGGGAGGCCAGAAAGCTCGTGACCGTGTTGGTGCCATTTTCGCTGTCGCTCGACAATATCCCAATGTTATCCTGTGGATACCTGTGGACATAAGAGAAATCACGTTATCAACGGTAAGTTCTTACCATAACGTATATTTTTTTCTCAATGTATTTTTATCCTAGAACTTTTCTGCTACTGTTGTTTGGAATAATTTAGATGAAAAAGTGTTTCCAATAATACAAGCTTTGTAGCGGGCGGCAGGGGTCAGGCAGTTCTCTTTTAAGACCTGCCAGGTTCTGAATAGGTTAAGAAAACAGCATAAAAGAGGAGTGCCGCTGAAAGCTTTCCTAATTGATAACCACCTGCTGCTTCCAGTGGTTTTGCAAGCCCAAATCTCAGAAACCAACAGAGAGGAAATATCCCCCCCCCCCCCCCCCCTCCCCCTATAGCGGCTTCTCTGATTTCTAGTTTCCTGCAGTTCAGCAGACCAGATCTATTAGGTTTTATCTTTTCTTCTCCGTGTGTACACGGCAGACTGAGTTACACTGCTCTCCTCTAATATTAGTGCCGGCGAGCTGCTGTGTAACGCGATGTCTTCTCATCTCCATTCCAATAATGACCTTACTCGCCCGGCAGAGAATAAATGAGCTCTTCTGTGATGATTTTTATACTTTGCCATTGTCCGTACACATACAAATGACAATGAGTCATGGTGCCCGTTTACTAAAGGGCAAGAAAAAAAAACCCCTCTACTTTTTAAAAATGATTTCCGAATCACATCCAGGATAAGTTGCTTTGGAAAAAAACAAACTGGATTGTGATTGGGAACGAAATGCCGGCTGTAGGGATGCCGACTGTAAGGAGACAGCGGCTTCCCGACAGTCAAAATCCCGACATTGGCTGTTAAGGAGTTAAACTCTACCCTACCTTAACCCTCCTTTTAGGTGCCTAAACCTAACCCCCCCCCCCCCCCCCCCCCCCGAAATCTAACCCTAACACCCGCCCTTCCCTCAGTGGTGCCTAACCCTAGCCCCCCCCCCCCCTTCCCAAACCCTACACCTAACCTCCCCCACCACCACCCCCCGCACCCTAACACTAAATTGACGGTCGGGATTCCTGCGTCGGTGTTCTGTACCCCTTTGGGATTCCGGCATCAGTATTCCGTTGTTTGTAGGGATTCCAGCGCCGGTATCTCGACCATCAGGATGGTGTCCGCAACCCCTGGATTGGCAGCTCCAGGATACTCTAACGGACAAACCCACCTCCACTTTTTGTCTTCTTCAGCATAGTATTCTGTGACCAATAAAAATGTGTCGGCTAAGCCAAGATTATAACAAATCTTTCAATAAATGTAAAAATGGCATGTATCTGAAATCTTTTGTGCTCCTGATAAATTCATTATGGTTACAGATTGCTGGGTTACAGACGAAGGCTGTAAAGTTCACAGGCAGGTGCGGTAATGAGCTGTGATTGAGAATTTGATGTTATAATTAAGAAAAGTCTCTTCCCTGTCTCATTTATCTGATTTCTATCTTAAATTCTTGAAATGTACGTTATGTGCGATTCATGATTTAATAGCTCCTTGCCAAAATGTTCTGCTGGGATACAGAAGACAGCTTTATATATTGATTTGTATTTTTAATTTTCTTTGGGCAGGTGAAGATGAGGGTTAATGGCACATAAGATAATGGCTGTAGTTTTATAAAACCCAGATGAGCAGGTTATAATTTACTCATTTAGCTCCAATGATATGCTAAACTCTTCTTACTCAAGGTATCTTAGCCAGTTGGTTATGACCCAAAGAATGGGTGGTCATATAATTTATGGTTGGTCATTACCGTTCTCTTTTGCAAAACCTCAACTGTGTAATACTAAATATTAAACCAATTACTCCTTCTACTTCAAGTATGTAATATCCTGATAGTCTTAATGCATATACTATAACAAAAAAAGAGCACCATTGTGATACAGTTGGTAGCTTTGTTGCTTCACAATGCTGAGGTTGAACATGACCAGGTCCTTATCTGTGTTGAGTTTGTATGTTCTCCATGTTTGGATGGGTTTCCTTCATCTGCTTTGTGACTAAATGGACCCGTTTGTGTGAGATTCGCTCAAACGGGGCAATCCCATGTTTCTGGCCTATGTATTCTGCTAAGCAGACTTGATTAGAGTTTGAGCTATTAAGAAAAGCCGGATAATGGGTCCTGGGGGTGTGGATGTGAGAGAGAAGGGCGGGCTCCATGCACAAATCCCGTTTTCGGGTCTTTAGGCCTTCAGCCTGAAAGCAAGCTAATTAATACCTGCACCTGTAGGAGGCTGATTTAAGCTGACCCAGAGCTTGGCTCAGGGTCTCACTAACTGGTGGAAACAGGCAGCAGGCATGTTATGAGACACTGTGATTTACTGACTGTAAATACTGTGCATATGCCTGTGTTTGTGGTAGGGACATTAGGTCCTAACAACCTGAGAGAGGGAATCTATTCTGCTTAGTTAGTACCCAGACAGGCTAGGATTTATTTTTATGTTTTGTTTTATATACTGCACAATAAAACTAGCCACGGCTTGACTGCACGAAAACCATGGACTGGTGTGCTGTTTTCCTGGCTGCTGTGTGTTTGGAGACGCCCATCTACCCCAGGAGAGGGCACCCCTACCTTGATCTCTCTCTCTCTTCATAGGGACCCTATGTTGTTTCTTCACTAATACTCATTTGCAAAAGACTGTGGCGTGCCGCCTGTGTTATATCTTGAGTGTGTGTGTGCGTATATGTATGTGTATGTAGGTATGTATATGTATATATATATATATATATATATATATATATATATATTTCTCTGACGTCCTAGTGGATGCTGGGAACTCCGTAAGGACCATGGGGAATAGACGGGCTCCGCAGGAGACTGGGCACTCTAAAAGAAAGATTAGGTACTATCTGGTGTGCACTGGCTCCTCCCTCTATGCCCCTCCTCCAGACCTCAGTTAGAATCTGTGCCCAGCCAGAGCTGGATGCACCTAGTGGGCTCTCCTGAGCTTGCTAGAAAGAAAGTATTTGTTAGGTTTTTTATTTTCAGTGAGATCTGCTGGCAACAGACTCACTGCTACGTGGGACTGAGGGGAGAGAAGCAAACCTACCTGCGTGCAGCTAGCTTGTGCTTCTTAGGCTACTGGACACCATTAGCTCCAGAGGGTTCGAACACAGGGCCTGACCTCGATCGTCCGTTCCCGGAGCCGCGCCGCCGCCCCCCTTGCAGAGCCAGAAGACAGAAGACGGAGATAAAATCGGCGGCAGAAGACTCCGGTCTTCATTAAGGGGGGGGGGGGGCCTGGGCAGCAATAAGTATACCTTTTGGCAATATATACACATAATACAGTCTGGAAAACTGTGTATGTGTAAAACCCCCGCCATTTTTAGTCAGAAACAGGACAGAAGCCCGCCGCTGAGGGGGCCGGGCCTTCTTCCTCAGCACACCAGCGCCATTTTCTCTTCACAGCTCCGCTGGAAGGAAGCTCCCCAGGCTCTCCCTGGCAGTATCCTGGTACACAAAGGGTTAAGAGAGGGGGGGGGACACACATAAATTTAGGCGCAAAATTTGTATATACAGCAGCTACTGGGTAAACACTGAGTTGTAGTGTAATCCCTGGGTTATATAGCGCTGGGGTGTGTGCTGGCATACTCTCTCTCTGTCTCTCCAAAGGGCCTTGTGGGGGAACTGTCCTCAAATAGAGCATCCCCTGTGTGTGTGGTGTGTCGGTACGCGTGTGTCGACATGTCTGAGGTAAAAGGCTCCTCTAAGGAGGTGATAGAGCGGATATGTGTGTGAGAGGGTGTCTCCGTCGACAGCGCCGACACCTGTTTGGATATGTGTAAGTGCTAAGGTGAATTTATTGCACAAAAGGTTAGGGAACAGACAGGAAATCTACCCATGTCTGTCCCTATGTCACAGAGACCTTCAGAGTCTCTCAATGCTCACTATCCATAATAACAAACACTGGTATCGACATGGAGTTTAACTCCACTGTCGACTACGATAATGCAAAGTTACAGCCAAGATGGCTATAAGGTATTCAATATATGATTATTGAAATAATAGATGATTTGCATATCACTGATGACTCATCTGTCCCTGACACGAAAGTACACATGTTTAAGGGGAAGAATGCTGAGGTAAATTTCCCTCCTCTCATGAGGAAAAAGAGCGGGAATCTCCAGACAAGAGACGGCAGCTTCCCACAAGAGAATTCTCAGGCTGTATCTTTTCCCCACTAGGGCCAGGATATGTTGAGAATCTTCCCCTGGGGTGTCCTGTTTGCACAGACGGTAGCACTTGCTATTCTCAGGGATCCTGCAGATAGCGTGCACATTCTAGTATACTACCCAGACCGGCGATTGTGTCGGCATGGGTTTATAGCGCTGTGGCAGCGTGGACAGGTACCTTATCAGCAGAGATGAGACCCTAGTAATGCAATATAAATATATTAAAGATGCTGTCTTACGTGATAGATATATAGTTATAAAGCATGCCCAAAGAGACATGAGTATACTGGGTCCTAGAGTCAAAGCTATGTCGATCTCTGCTTGACGTGTCCTGTAGAATATGCATTGGACAGATGATGCCGACTTAAGAGGCATATGGAAGGCTGAGGATTGTGTGGAGAAGGGTTCTCGGGCCTGGTCTCCACAGCTATAGCTGGTAATTCTGCTAGTTTGCCTTATATTCCTGCACAGCCTAAGAAAGCACGACATTATTAAATGAAGCCTTTCGTATAAAGAAACAAGAAAGTCTGAGGGGCGTCCTTTCTTGTCAGAGCCGGGCAGCTAGTTCCCAGGAACAGAAGTCCTCCCCGGCCCGTACAAAAATCCACCAATGTCGCTGGGGCTCCACAGGCGGAGCTAGGCCCGGTGGGGACACGCCTTCGTAAGTTCAGCCACAAGTGGGTTCACTCCCTGTTCGATCCCTGGGCAATAGATATTGTGTCTCAGGGATACAAGCTGGACTGTGAGAAGATGCCCCCTCACCAACGGCCCTGCGGGCTTCCCCCCAAGAGAGGGAGCCAGTGTTATCTGCAATTCACAAATTGTATCTTTAACAGGTGGTGGTCAAGGGTCCCCTCCTTCAACAAGAGGGTGTTATTATTAGACCATGTTGTAATCCCGAAACCAGACGGTTCGGTCAGACCCATATTGAATTAAAAATCCCTGAACATATACCTGAGAAGGTTCAAGTTCAAGATGGAATCGCTAAGAGCGGTCAGTGCAAGCCTAAAAAGGGGGAGACTTTATTGTGAATCGGGACATAAGGGATGCATACCTTCAGGTCCCCATTTATCCACCTCATTAGGCGTACCTCAGAATTGCGGTACGGGATTGTCATTACCAATTTCAGATGTTGCCGTTTGGTCTCTCTACGGCCCCGAGAATATTCACCATGGTAATGGCGGATATGATTGTGCTCCTGCGGAAGCAAGGTGTCACTATTATCACGTACTTGGACGATCTCCTTATAAAAGCGAGATCAAGAGAGCAGTTTCTGAACAGCGTATCACTTTCTCTGGAAGTGTAACGGCAACACGGCTGGATTCTATATATTCCAAAGTCGCAGTTGGTTCCTACAGCTCATCTGCCTCTCCTAGGCACGATCCTAGACACAGACCAGAAAAGGGTTATCTCCCGATAGAGAGAGCTCGGGAGCTCATGACACTGGTCAGGAATCTATTAAAACCAAAACAGGTGTCAGTGCATCACTGCACTCGAGTCCTGGGAAGGATGGTGGCATCATACGAGGCCATTCCCTTAGGCAGGTTCCATGCGAGGACCTTCCAATGGGACTTACTGGACAAGTGGTCCGGATCACCTCTTCAGATGCATCGGTTAATCACCCTATCCCCCAGGGCCAGGGTGTCTCTCCTGTGGTGGCTGCAGAGTGCTCACCTTCTCGAGGGCCGCAGATTCGGCATTCAGGACTGGGTCCTGGTGACCGCGGTTGCAAGCCTCCGAGGGTGGGGAGCAGTCACACAGGGAAGAAATTTCCAAGGTCTGTGGTCAAGTCAGGAGACTTGCCTTCATATCAACATCCTGGAACTAAGGGCCATATACAACGCCCTACGTCAAGTGGAGACCCTGCTTCGCGACCAACCGGTTCTGATTCAGTCAGACAACATCACCGCTGTGGCTCATGTAAACCGACAAGGCGGCACAAGGAGCAGGGTGGCAATGGCGGAAGCCACCAGAATTCTTCGCTGGGCGGAGAATCAAGTAAGCGCACTGTCAGCAGTGTTCGTTCCGGGAGTGGACATCTGGGAAGCAGACTTCCTCAGCAGGCACGACCTCCACCCGGGAAATTGGGGACTTCATCAGGAAGTCTTCACGCAGTTTGCAAATTGATGGGAACTGCCTAAGGTGGACTAGATGGCGTCCCACCTCAATAAAAAGCTAAAAAAAGGTTTTACGCCGGGTCAAGGGACCCTCAGGTGATAGCTGTGGTCGCACTAGTAACACCGTGGGTGTTCCAGTCGGTCTCTGTATTCCCTCCTCTTCCTCTCATACCCAAGGGCTGAGAATTGTAATAAAAGGAGGAGTGAAAACAATATTCTTTGCTCCGAATTGGTCAAGAAAGACTCGGTACCCGGAGCTGCAGGAAATGCTCTCAGAGGACTCAGGGCTTCTGCCTTTCAGACAGGACATGTTGCAACAGGGGCCCTGTCTGTTCCAAAATTTACCGCTGCTGCATTTGACGGCATGGCGGTTGAACGCCGGATCCTAGCGGAAAAGGGCATTCCGGATGCAGTTATTCCTACGCTGATAAAGGCCAGGAAAGACGTGACAGCAAGACTTTTTCACTGTATATGGCGAAAATAGGTTGCTTGGTGTGAGGCCGGGAAGGCCCTAAAGAGGAATTCCAGCGGGGTCGATTCCTGCACTTCCTACAGTCAGGAGTGACTATGGGCCTAAAATTAGGATCCATAAAGGTCAAGATTTCGGCCCTATACATTTTCTCTAAAAATGAACTGGCTTCACTGCCTGAAGTTCAGACGTTGTTCCGGGGGTGCTGCATATTCAGCCTCCTTTTGTGCCACCGGTGGCACCTTGGGATCTTAATGTTGTGTTGGATTTCCTGAAATCCCACTGGTTTGAGCCACTTAAGACCATGGAGCTAAAATATCTCACGTGGAAAGTGGTCATGCTATTGGCCTTAGCTTCGGCTAGGCGTGTGTCAGTATTGGCAGTTTTGTCATGTAAAAACCCTTATCTGATCTTCCATATGGACAGAGCAGAATTGAGGACTCGTCCCCAATTTCTTCCTAGGGTGGTATCATCGTTTCATTTGAACCAGCCTATTGTGGTGCCTGCGGCTACTAGGGACTTGGAGGATTCCAAGTTGCTGGACGTAGTCCGGGCTTTGAAAATTTATGTTTCCAGAAAGGCAGGAGTCAGAAAGTCTGACTCGCTGTTTATTCTATATGCAGCCAACAAGGTTGGCGCTCCTGCTTCAAAGCAGACTATTGTTCGCTGGATCTATAGCACGATTCAGCTGGTTCACTCTGCGGCTGGATTGCCGCATCCAAAATGGTGAAAGCCCATTCCACAAGGAAGGTGGGTTCTTCTTGGGCGGCTGCCCGAGGGGTCTCGGCTTTACAGCTTTGCCGAGCTGCTACTTGGTCGGGGTCAAACAAGTTTGCTAAGTTCTACAAGTTTGATACCCTGGCTGAAGAGGACCTTGAGTTTGCTCATGCGGTGCTGCAGAGTCATCCGCACTCTCCCGCCCGTTTGGGAGCTTTGGTATAATCCCCATGGTCCTTACGGAGTTCCCAGCATCCACTAGGACGTCAGAGAAAATAAGAATTTACTCACCGGTAATTCTATTTCTCGTAGTCCGTAGTGGATGCTGGGCGCCCGTCCCAAGTGCGGACTCTCTGCAATACATGTATATAGTTATTGCTTAACTAAAGGGTTATTGTTATGAGCCATCTGTTACTGAGGCTCAGTTGTTCATACTGTTAACTGGGTATGGTTATCACAAGTTGTACGGTGTGATTGGTGTGGCTGGTATGAGTCTTACCCTGGATTCCAAATCCTTTCCTTGTTGTGTCAGCTCTTCCGGGCACAGTTTCCTTAACTGAGGTCTGGAGGAGGGGCATAGAGGGAGGAGCCAGTGCACGCCAGATAGTACCTAATCTTTCTTTTAGAGTGCCCAGTCTCCTGCGGAGCCCGTCTATTCCCCATGGTCCTTACGGAGTTCCCAGCATCCACTACGGACTACGAGAAATAGAATTACCGGTGAGTAAATTCTTATTATATATATATATATATATATATATATATATATATATATATATATATAATGTATATGTGTGTGTTAATAAACTTGATGGTGCGGCACTCAGCTCAAGAAATGGTCAGTGTTATTTATTTATTTATTTATATATATATACATATACATATACATATATTATGAAAAAACACAATAGTATCTTTATCTCGTGCCAAACTAGAACCGGCACGACGGGAGAGATCTTTGTTGGAAGACCTCAGTAGCATACAAGAAAAACACAAATTCCCAAGTGAAGCTTAATTACAGAATTCTTCCAGCGTTATTTTCGTAGGAATGTAGACTGGAGGATGTTTAAATCTTTCTCTAGCATCCATGAGGAATGATGGGGTAGAGACGTGGTCCAAAGGAGCCGGTGCACTTTCAATTTTTTCAACTGGGTGTGCTGGCTCCTCCCCTCAATGCCCCCTCCCACAGGCAGTTTAGAAAAAAGTGCCCTCAGGAGAGGATGCAGACTCTGGGAGCTCCAGAGAGTTTTCTTCATTTTCTTTTAAAACTTTTATTATTTCTCTGACGTCCTAGTGGATGCTGGGAACTCCGAAAGGACCATGGGGAATAGCGGCTCCGCAGGAGACTGGGCACAACTAAAGAAAGCTTTTAGGTCACCTGGTGTGCACTGGCTCCTCCCACTATGACCCTCCTCCAAGCCTCAGTTAGATTTTGTGCCCGGCCGAGGTTGGATGCACACTAGGGGCTCTCCTGAGCTTCTAGAAAGAAAGTATATAATTAGGTTTTTTATTTTACAGTGAGACCTGCTGGCAACAGGCTCACTGCAGCGAGGGACTAAGGGGAGAAGAAGCGAACCTACCTGCTTGCAGCTAGCTTGGGCTTCTTAGACTACTGGACACCATTAGCTCCAGAGGGACCGACCGCATGGAACTGGCCTTGGTGTTCGGTCCCGGAGCCGCGCCGCCGTCCCCCTTACAGAGCCAGAAGTAAGAAGAGGTCCGGAAAATCGGCGGCAGAAGACATCAGTCTTCACCAAGGTAGCGCACAGCACTGCAGCTGTGCGCCATTGCTCCTCATACACACTTCACACTCCGGTCACTGAGGGTGCAGGGCGCTAGGGGGGGGCGCCCTGAGCAGCAATAAAAAGACCTTGGCTGGCAAAAATACCACAATATATAGCCCCAGAGACTATATATGTGATAATTACCCCTGCCAGAATCCAGAAAAAAGCGGGAGAATAGTCCGCGAAAAAGGGGCGGAGCTATCTCCTTCAGCACACTGGCGCCATTTCTCCCTCACAGCTCCGCTGGAAGGAAGCTCCCTGGCTCTCCCCTGCAGTCTACACTACAGAAAAGGGTAAAAAAGAGAGGGGGGGGACTTAATTTAGGCGCAGTATATATAACAGCAGCTATAGGGGACATAATTCAGTTAGTCCCTGCATTATATAGCGCTCTGGTGTGTGCTGGCATACTCTCACTCTGTCTCCCCAAAGGGCTTTTGTGGGTCCTGTCCTCTGTTAGAGCATTCCCTGTGTGTGTGCGGTGTGTCGGTACGGCCGTGTCGACATGTTTGATGAGGATAATGATGTGGAGGCGGAGCAGATGCATATAGAAGGGATGTCACCCCCTGCGGGGCAGACACCTGAGTGGATGGACTTATGGAAGGAATTGCGTGCACGCGTCGACTCCTTACACAAAAAAATTTGACGACATGCCAAATGCGGGACAGCCGGCTTCTCAGCTCGTGCCTGTCCAGGTGTCTCAAAGGCCTTCGGGTCTCTAAAACGCCCGCTACCTCAGATGGCAGACGCGGATGTCGACACGGATACTGACACCAGTGTCGACGACGATGAGTTTAGTCTAATGTACACTAAGGCCATTCGTTGCATGATTGAAGCAATGAAAGAGGTGTTACAAATTTCTGATATAAACCCAGGTACCACTAAAAAGGATATTATGTTTGGGGAGAAAAAACTACCCGTAGTCTTTCCCCCATCAGAAGAATTAAATGAAGTGTGTGAAGAAGCGTGGGCTTTCCCTGATAAAAGATTGGTAATCTCTAAGAAGTTACTAATGGCGTTCCCTTTCCCGCCAGAGGATAGGTCACGTTGGGAGACACCACCTAGGGTGGAAAAAGCGCTCACACGGTTGTCTAAAAAGGTGGCACTACCGTCTCCGGATACGGCCGCCCTCAAGGAACCTGCTGATAGAAAGCAGGAGGCTATCCTGAAGTCTGTATATACACACTCAGGCATTATACTTAGACCTGCTATTGCGTCAGCATGGATGTGCAGTGCTGCCGCTGCGTGGTCAGATTCCCTGTCAGAAAATATTGACACCCTAGACAGGGACACTACATAGAGCATATAAAAGACTCAGTCTTATACATGAGAGATGCACAGAGGGAGATCTGCCGGCTGGCATCTAAAATAAGTGCACTGTCCATTTCTGCTAGGAGAGGCTTATGGACTCGCCAGTGGACAGGGGATGCAGATTCAAAAAGGCACATGGAAGTTTTGCCTTATAAGGGTGAGGAGTTATTCGGGGATGGTCTCTCGGACCTAGTTTCCACAGCAACTGCTGGGAAGTCAGCATTTTTACCCCATGTTCCCTCACAGCCTAAAAAGGCGCCGTTTTATCAGGTACAGTCCTTTCGGACTCAGAAAAACAGGCGTGGAAAAGGCGGGTCCTTTCTGTCCAGAGGCAGAGGTAGGGGAAAAAGGCTGCAACAAACAGCAGGTTCCCAGGAGCAAAAGTCCTCCCCCGCTTCTTCCAAGTCCGCCGCATGACGGTGGGGCTCCACAGGCGGAGCCAGGTACGGTGGGGGGCCGCCTCAAAAATTTCAGCGATCAGTGGGCTCGCTCACAGGTGGATCCCTGGATCCTGCAAATAGTATCTCAAGGGTACAAACTGGAATTCGAGGCGTCTCCACCCCACCGGTTCCTAAAATCTGCCTTGCCGACAACTCCCTCAGGCAGGGAGGCTGTGCTAGAGGCAATTCACAAGCTGTATTCCCAGCAGGTGATAGTCAAGGTTCCCCTACTTCAACAAGGACGGGGTTACTATTCCACACTGTTTGTGGTACCGAAACCGGACGGTTCGGTGAGACCCATTTTAAATTTGAAATCCTTGAACACATACATAAAAAAAATTCAAGTTCAAGATGGAATCGCTCAGGGCGGTTATTGCAAGCCTGGACGAGGGGGATTACATGGTATCCCTGGACATCAAGGATGCTTACCTGCATGTCCCCATTTACTATCCTCACCAGGAGTACCTCAGATTTGTGGTACAGGATTGCCATTACCAATTCCAGACGCTGCCGTTTGGACTCTCCACGGCACCGAGGGTGTTTACCAAAGTAATGGCGGAAATGATGATACTCCTTCGAAGAAAGGGAGTTTTAATTATCCCGTACTTGTACGATCTCCTAATAAAGGCGAGGTCCAAGGAGCAGTTGTTGGTGGGAGTAGCACTATCTCAGGAGGTGCTACACCAGCACGGTTGGATTCTGAATATTCCAAAATCACAGCTGGTTCCGACGACACGTCTACTGTTCCTGGGTATGATTCTGGATACAGTCCAGAAAAAAGTGTTTCTCCCGGAGGAGAAAGCCAAGGAGCTTTCAGCTCTAGTCAGAGACCTCCTGAAACCGAAACAGGTATCGGTGCATCACTGCACGCGGGTCCTGGGAAAGATGGTGGCTTCTTACGAAGCAATTCCTTTCGGCAGGTTCCATGCCAGAATCTTTCAGTGGGACCTGTTGGACCAGTGGTCCGGATCACATCTTCAGATGCATCGCCTGATAACCCTGTCTCCAAGAACCAGGGTGTCTCTGCTGTGGTGGCTGTAGAGTGCCCATCTTCTAGAGGGCCGCAGATTCGGCATACAGGACTGGGTCCTGGTGACCACGGATGCCAGCCTTCGGGGCTGGGGGGCAGTCACACAGGGAAGAAACTTCCAAGGACTATGGTCGAGTCAGGAGACTTCCCTACACATAAATATTCTGGAACTAAGGGCCATTTACAACGCCCTAAGTCAGGCAAGGCCTCTGCTTCAAAACCAGCCGGTACTGATCCAGTCAGACAACATCACGGCAGTCGCCCATGTAAATCGACAGGGCGGCACAAGAAGCAGGATGGCAATGGCAGAAGCCACAAGGATTCTCCGATGGGCGGAAAATCACGTACTAACACTGTCAGCAGTGTTCATTCCGGGAGTGGACAACTGGGAAGCAGACTTTCTCAGCAGGCACGACCTCCACCCGGGAGAGTGGGGACTTCATCCAGAAGTCTTCACGCTGATTGTAAATCGATGGGAACGTCCACAAGTGGACATGATGGCGTCCCGCCTAAACAAAAAACTAGAGAGATATTGCGCCAGGTCAAGGGACCCTCAGGCGATAGCTGTGGACGCTCTGGTGACACCGTGGGTGTACCAGTCAGTTTATGTGTTCCCTCCTCTGCCTCTCATACCAAGGGTACTGAGAATAATAAGAAAACGAGGAGTAAGAACAATACTCGTGGTTCCGGATTGGCCAAGACGAGCGTGGTACCCGGAACTTCAAGAGATGATCTCAGAGGACCCATGGCCTCTGCCGCTCAGACAGGACCTGCTGCAGCAGGGGCCCTGTCTGTTCCAAGACTTACCGCGGCTGCGTTTGACGGCATGGCGGTTGAACGCCGGATCCTGAAGGAAAAGGGCATTCCGGAGGAAGTCATTCCTACGCTGATTAAAGCCAGGAAAGATGTAACTGCAAAGCATTATCACCGCATATGGCGGAAATATGTTGCTTGGTGTGAGGCCAAAAAGGCCCCAACAGAGGAATTTCAACTAGGTCGATTTCTGCATTTCCTACAAGCAGGAGTGACTATGGGCCTGAAATTAGGCTCCATTAAGGTACAGATCTCGGGTCTGTCGATTTTCTTCCAGAAAGAACTGGCTTCATTGCCTGAAGTTCAGACGTTTGTGAAGGGAGTGCTGCATATTCAGCCCCCGTTTGTGCCTCCAGTGGCACCTTGGGATCTCAACGTGGTGTTGAGTTTCTTAAAATCACATTGGTTTGAGCCACTTCAAACCGTGGATCTAAAATATCTCACGTGGAAAGTGGTCATGTTATTGGCCTTGGCTTCGGCCAGGCGTGTGTCAGAATTGGCGGCTTTGTCATGTAAAAGCCCTTATCTGATTTTCCATATGGATAGGGCAGAATTGAGGACTCGTCCTCAGTTTCTCCCTAAGGTGGTATCAGCTTTTCACTTGAACCAACCTATTGTGGTGCCTGCGGCTACTAGGGACTTGGAGGATTCCAAGTTGCTGGACGTAGTCAGGGCCTTGAAAATGTATGTTTCCAGGACGGCTGGAGTCAGGAAAACTGACTCGCTATTTATCCTGTATGCACCCAACAAGCTGGGTGCTCCTGCTTCTAAGCAGACTATTGCTCGCTGGATTTGTAGCACAATTCAGCAGGCGCATTCTGCGGCTGGACTGCCGCATCCTAAATCAGTAAAAGCCCTTTCCACAAGGAAGGTGGGCTCATCTTGGGCGGCTGCCCGAGGGGTCTCGGCTTTACAACTTTGCCGAGCTGCTACTTGGTCAGGGGCAAACACGTTTGCAAAATTCTACAGATTTGATACCCTGGCTGAGGAGGACCTTGAGTTCTCTCATTCGGTGCTGCAGAGTCATCCGCACTCTCCCACCCGTTTGGGAGCTTTGGTATAATCCCCATGGTCCTTTCGGAGTTCCCAGCATCCACTAGGACGTCAGAGAAAATAAGATTTTACTCACCGGTAAATCTATTTCTCGTAGTCCGTAGTGGATGCTGGGCGCCCGTCCCAAGTGCGGATTGTCTGCAATACTTGTACATAGTTACTGTTAACTAAAGGGTTATTGTTGAGCCATCTGTTGAGAGGCTCAGTTGTTTTCATACTGTTAACTGGGTATTGTATCACGAGTTATACAGTGTGATTGGTGTGGCTGGTAAGAGTCTTACCCGGGATTCAAAATCCTTCCTTATTATGTCAGCTCGTCCGGGCACAGTGTCCTAACTGAGGCTTGGAGGAGGGTCATAGTGGGAGGAGCCAGTGCACACCAGGTGACCTAAAAGCTTTCTTTAGTTGTGCCCAGTCTCCTGCGGAGCAGCTATTCCCCATGGTCCTTTCGGAGTTCCCAGCATCCACTACGGACTACGAGAAATAGATTTACCGGTGAGTAAAATCTTATTTTTCGGTATGCTGTTTGGGCAACCGCATACCTGCACCGTGGGAGATAGGAAGGGGGACGGTCACCAGCCTTGCGAGGTGTCAGAGCAGCTTCCCCGCTGCAGGACCACCGTCCTGAGAGGTTGTTGCACCTCGGGGCACTGCCTTTGCGGTCACAATCGCAGCACGACGCACACCCCTATCAGTAGCCTGAAGGTGATGACAGTGGCGAGTACAGACCAGGGGCCTCGCTAGGGGGGCCCCTCGGTTCAAGGTGCGGCTGACACGCAGTGGAGGCATACGGGACCCTCCTGGGGGGGACCCGCTATAGCTCCCTGGGTATAGCTGACTGCGTCACAGTGGTCATTTTTCTTCACACAGAACAATCCCAGTGTCACTTTCCCTGATTCTGCAGAGTTAGATGACTTGTTTAAGTTTGCCTGGAAAAATCCAGATAAAAAATACCAAGTGTCAAAACGGTTTTTACACACTTTCACATTTGCTCCTGAAGGCAGAAAATTCTGGGAAGAACACCCGGCTGTGGACGTATCCGTCTCGCGCCTATCCAAAAAGGCAGTGATGCCGGCCCCGGGCTCCTTCACTATGAAGGACCTTGGGGATAGGATGATAGAGACTACACTAAAGTCCATCTACACAGCAGCAGTCTGTCTCAAAGGCCGGTCACGGCGGGTTGTTGGATGACTCATGCCATTCATTCCTGATTCAGGAGGGCCTATCTGGAGATATGCCCCTGGTCACTACAGTGTCTCTCCTGAAGCACATTCAGGACACTGCACGCGTCCTTTGTGACTCTCTCAAGGAGATAGGCAATATTAATGCTAAGACTACTGCCATGGCAGTATCAGCGCGCAGGGCCTTTTGGTTGCATCAGAGGATAGTGGACACAAAATCCAAGCGCAGTATAGAGTCTCTTGCCTTTTCGGGGGAATGGCTCTTTGGGGTGGCATTGGATATGTGGATTTCTAAAGTTACTGTGGGGAAATCCACGTTTCTCCCCACTGGAGCCCCGCCGACTAGGCCGTCCTACCCGGGGCTGTCTACCCTGTCCTTTCAGTCTGGTTTAGATCTAGGGCCAGAGGTGCTTCCAACGCGACTAGAGGCACCAGAGGTAAGACAAGAAAACCAGCGATCGCCAGTTCTCAGGAGAGCACCGGTACAGCTTCCACTAAGGCGTCAGCATGACGGTGCCCACCCACCCCTTGATGTGGGGGCTCGGCTGCATCACTTCAGCCACATCTGGGAAAGTTCCTGCTAGGATACCTGGGTCAAGGACCTCATTTCTCAGGACTACATGCTGGAGTTCAACAATGCTCCTCCCCAAAGATTTTTCAAATCAAGCTTACCAGCTTTGGAGGATACGCATGTTACACTGCAACAGGCCATCCTAAAATTGGTCCAATCCCAAGTCATTGTTCCAGTGCCGATACAACAACAGGGACAGGGTTACTATTCCAACCTGTTCGTGGTACCGAAAACGGATGGTTTTGTAAGGCCCATTTCTCTAACATCCTAGTGGATGCTGGGGACTTCGTAAGGACCATGGGGAATAGATGGGCTCCGCAGGAGACATGGGCACTTTAAGAAAGAATTTGGATTCTGGTGTGCTCTGGCTCCTCCCTTTATGTTCCTCCTCCAGACCTCAGTTTGAATCTGTGCTCGGACGAGCTGTGTGCTGTTTAGTGAGCTCTCCTGAGCTTGCTATAAGAAAGTATTTTGCTAGGTTTTTTATTTTCAGGGAGCTCTGCTGGCAACAGACTTCCTGCATCGTGGGACTGAGGGGAGAGAAGCAGCCCTACTCTCTGCAGATAGGTCCTGCTTCTTAGGCTACTGGACACCATTAGCTCCAGAGGGATTGTACACAGGATCTCACCCTTTGTCGTCCGATCTCGGAGCCGCGCCGCCGTCCCCCTCGCAGAGCCGGAAGACAGAAGCCGGGTGAAAGAAGCAAGAAGACTTCGAAATCGGCGGCAGAAGACTCCAGTCTTCACTGAGGTAGCGCACATCACTGCAGCTGTGCGCCATTGCTCCCACACTACACCCACATACTCCGGTCACTGTAGGGTGCAGGGGGTGGGGGGGTGGGGGGGGGCCGGCGCCCTGGGCAGCAATTGGATTCTGACTCCAGTGTCTATTACGATGATGCAAAGTTACAGCCAAAATTGGTTAAATCCATCCGTTATATTTTTATAGCAATTAAGGATGTGTTGCACATCACAGAGGAAACCCCAGTCCCTGACAAGAGGGTTCATATGTATGGGGAAAAAAGGCAGGTGGTGACCTTTCCCCCTTCACACGAGCTAAATGAGTTATGTGAAAAGGCTTGGGAATCTCCAGATAAAAAAATGCAGATTTCCAAACGGATGCTTATGGCGTATCCTTTCCCGCCAGCGGACAGGTTACGCTGGGAATCCTCCCCTAGGGTGGACAAAGCTTTAACACGCTTATCCAAGAGGGTAGCCCTGCCGTCACAGGATACGGCCACCCTAAAAGATGCTGCGGATAGAAAGCAAGAGGGTACCCTGAAGTCCATTTATACACATTCAGGTACCTTACTAAGGCCGGCAATTGCGTCGGCCTGGGTGCGTAGTGCTGTAGCAGCATGGACGGATACCTTATCTGAGGAACTTGATACCTTAGACAAGGATACTATATTAATGACCCTGGGGCATATAAAATACGCTGTCCTATATATGAGAGATGCTCAAAGAGACATTAGCCTACTGGGCTCTAGAATAAATGCAATGTCGATTTCTGCCAGAAGGGTCAATGGACAGGTGATGCCGACTCAAAAAGGCACATGGAGGTTTTACCTTACAAGGGTGAGGAGTTGTTTGGGGAGGGTCTCTCGGACCTGGTCTCCACAGCTACTGCTGGAAAGTAAATTTTTTGCCATATGTTCCCTCACAACCTAAGAAAGCACCGTATTACCAAATGCAGTCCTTTCGATCACAAAAAGGCAAGAAAGTCAGAGGTGCGTCCTTTCTTGCCAGAGTCAGGGGCAGAGGAAGGAAGCTGCACAACACAGCTAGTTCCCAGGAACAGAAGTCCTCCCCGGCTTCCACTAAATCCACCGCATGACACTGGGGCTCCACAGGTGGAGCTAGGCCCGGTGGGGGCGCGTCTCCGAAATTTCAGCCACAAGTGGGTTCACTCCCAGATGGATCCCTGGGCGATAGAGATTGTGTCTCAGGGATACAAGCTGGAATTCGAAGAGATGCCCCTCACCGATACCTCAAATCGGCCCTGCCAGCTTCCCCCTTAGAGAGGGAAATAGTGTTAGCTGCAATTCACAAATTGTATCTTCAGCAGGTGGTGGTCAAGGTTCCCCTCCTTCAACAAGGAAAGGGTTATTATTCGACCATGTTTGTGGTACCGAAACCGGACGGTTCGGTCAGACCCATATTGAATTTAAAATCCCTGAACATATACCTGAAAAGGTTCAAGTTCAAGATGGAATCGCTCAGAGCGGTCATCGCAAGCCTGGAAGGGGGGGATTTTATGGTGTCTCTGGACATAAAAGATGCATACCTTCATGTCCCCATTTATCCACCTCATCAGGCGTACCTCAGATTTGTGGTACAGGATTGTCATTACCAATTTCAGACGTTGCCGTTTGGTCTCTCCACGGCACCGAGAATATTTACCAAGGTAAAGGCGGAAATAATGGTGATCCTGCGGAAGCAAGGGGTCACAATTATCCCATACTTGGACGATCTCCTCATAAAGGCGAGGTTCAGAGAGCAGTTGCTGATCAGTGTAGCACGCTCTCGGTAAGTGTTACAACAGCACGGCTGGATTCTAAATATTCCAAAGTCGCAGTTGATTCCTACGACTCGTCTGCTTTTCCTGGGCTTGATTCTGGACACAGACCAGAAGAGGGTCTATCTCCCGATGGAGAAGGCTCATGAGCTCATGACACTGGTCAGAGACCTATTAAAACCAAAACAGGTGTCGGTGCATCACTGCACGCGAGTCCTGGGAAAGATGGTGGCATCGTACGAGGCCATTCCCTTTGGCAGGTTCCATGCGAGGACCTTTCAATGGGATCTGTTGGACAAGTGGTCCGGATCACATCTTCAGATGCATCGGTTGATCACCCTATCCCCCAGGGCCAGGGGGTGTCTCCTGTGGTGGCTGCAGAGTGCTCACCTTCTCGAAGGTCGCAGATTCGGCATTCAGGACTGGGTCCTGGTGACCACGGATGCAAGCCTCCGAGGGTGGGGGCAGTCACACAGGGAAGAAATTTCCAAGGGCTGTGGTCAAGTCAGGAGACTTGCCTTTACATCAACATCCTGGAACTAAGAACCATATACAACGCCCTACGTCAAGCGGATTTCCTGCTTCGCGACCAACCGGTTCTGATTCAGTCAGACAACATCACCGCAGTGGCTCATGTAAACCGCCAAGGCGGCACAAGGAGCAGGGTGGCGATGGTAGAAGCCACCAGAATTCTTCGCTGGGCGGAGAATCACGTAAGCGCACTGTCAGCAGTGTTCATTCCGGGAGTGGACAACTGGGAAGCAGACTTCCTCAGCAGGCACGACCTCCACCCGGGAGAGTGGGGACTTCATCAAGAAGTCTTCACGCAGATTGCAAGTCGGTGGGAACTGCCACAGGTGGACATGATGGCATCCCGCCTCAACAAAAATCTACAGAGATATTGCGCCAGGTCAAGGGACCCTCAGGCGATAGCTGTGGACGCACTTGTGACACCGTGGGTGTTCCAGTCAGTCTATGTATTTCCTCCTCTTCCTCTCATACCCAAGGTGTTGAGAATCATAAGGAAAAGAGGAGTGAGAACAATACTCATTGTTCCGGATTGGCCAAGAAGGACTTGGTATCCAGATCTGCAAGAAATGCTCACAGAGGACCCGTGGCCTCTGCCTCTAAGACAGGACTTGTTGCAACAGGGGCCCTGTCTGTTCCAAGACTTACCGCGGCTGCGTTTGACGGCATGGCGGTTGAACGCCGGATCCTAGCAGAAAAAGGCATTCCGGATGAAGTTATTCCTACGCTGATAAAGGCTAGGAAGGATGTGACAGCTCAACATTATCACCGTATATGGCGAAAATATGTGGCTTGGTGTGAGGCCAGGAATGCCCCTACGGAAGAATTCCAGCTGGGCCGTTTCCTTCACTTCCTACAGGCGGGAGTGACTTTGGGCCTTAAATTGGGTTCCATTAAGGTTCAGATTTCGGCCTTATCCATTTTCTTTCAAAAGGAACTGGCTTCTCTGCCTGAAGTTCAGACGTTTGTAAAGGGAGTGCTGCATATTCAGCCCCCTTTTGTGCCTCCAGTGGCACCTTGGGATCTTAACGTGATGTTGAGTTTCCTGAAATCACACTGGTTTGAACCACTCAAAACGGTGGAATTGAAATATCGAACGTGGAAGGTGGTCATGCTATTAGCCTTGGCTTCGGCTAGGCGTGTGTCAGAATTGGCGGCTTTGTCACATAAAAGCCCTTATCTGGTTTTCCATGCGCATAGAGCAGAATTGCGGACCCGCCCACAATTTCTGCCGAAAGTGGTTTCATCCTTTCATATAAACCAACCTATCGTGGTGCCTGTGGCTACTACTGACTTGGAGGATTCCGAGTCACTGGATATGGTGAGGGCTTTGAAGGTTTATGTAGCCAGAACGGCTAAGGTCAGGAAAACAGAATCTTTGTTTATCCTGTATGCTTCCAACAAGCTTGGGGCGCCTGCTTCAAAGCAAACTATTGCTCGCTGGATCTGTAACACGATTCAGCAGGCTCATTCTGCGGCAGGGTTGCCGCTGCCTAAATCAGTTAAGGCCCATTCCACAAGGAAGGTGGGCTCTTCTTTGGCGGCTGCCCGAGGGGTCTCGGCAATACAGCTTTGCCGAGCAGCTACTTGGTCAGGTTCAAACACCTTTGCAAAGTTCTACAAGTTTGATACCCTGGCTGAGGAGGACCTTGTGTTTGCTCACTCGGTGCTGCAGAGTCATCCGCACTCTCCCGCCCGTTTGGGAGCTTTGGTATAATCCCCATGGTCCTTACGGAGTCCCCAGCATCCACTAGGACGTTAGAGAAAATAAGATTTTACTTACCGGTAAATCTATTTCTCGTAGTCCGTAGTGGATGCTGGGCGCCCGTCCCAAGTGCGGACTTCTTCTGCAATGCTTGTATATAGTTATTGCTTAAATAAGGGTTATGTATAGTTGCATCAGGGTTGATCTGATGCTCTGTTGTTGTTCATACTGTTAACTGGGTAAAGTTATCACAAGTTATACGGTGTGATTGGTGTGGCTAGTATGAGTCTTACCCTGGATTCCCAAAATCCTTTCCTTGTACTGTCAGCTCTTCCGGGCACAGTTTCTCTAACTGAGGTCTGGAGCAGGGACATAGAGGGAGGAGCCAGAGCACACCAGAATCCAAATTCTTTCTTAAAGTGCCCATGTCTCCTGCGGAGCCCGTCTATTCCCCATGGTCCTTACGGAGTCCCCAGCATCCACTACGGACTACGAGAAATAGATTTACCGGTAAGTGAAATCTTATTTTTGAATCTAAAATCCTTGAACCCTTATCTAAAGGTTTTCAAGTTCAAGATGGAATCCTTGCGAGCAGTGATTGCGGGCCTGGAAGAAAGGGAGTTCATGGTATCCCTGGATATAAAAGACGCCTATCTCCATATCCCGATTTGGCCGCCTCATTAAGCCTACCTGAGGTTTGCCCTGCTGAACGATCACTACCAGTTCCAGGCGCTACCTGTTCACGAATGTGATGGCGGAGATAATGTTCCAGCTCTGGGTCCAGGGAGTCCATATTGTCCCTTACCTGGACGATCTTCTGATAAAAGCAAGGTCCGTGGAGCTTTTATTGCTTCATATAGACCACACTGTCCAGCTTCTGTCACACCATGGGTGGATCCTCAAATTGCAGAAGTTCCACCTGGAGCCATCTCGGAGGCTCCTGTTCCTGGGAATGTTGCCGGATACTGTGGCCCAACGGGTGTTTCTCCCAGAGGACCCGGTGAGAACACTTCAGGAGATGGTCCGCATGGTTCTCCGGCCATCTTTGCATCAGATTGTTGGGAAAAATGGTTGCCTCGTACGAAGCGATCCAGTATGGAAGGTTCCATGCCAGGACTTTTCAGTTGGACCTCCTGAGCAAGTGGTCCGGATCACATCTTCAGATGCACCGGATGATACGGCTGTCACCTCAGGCCAGGATTTCTCTCCTGTGGTGGCTGCAGTCCTCCAACTTACTGGAAGGCCGCAGTTTCGGGATTCAGGATTAGATACATACTCCTCACGATGGATGCGAGTCTGCGAGGATGGGGAGCGGTCACCGAGGGGACTCGGTTCCAGGGCAGGTGGTCAGCCCACGAAGCCATCCTTCTGATCAACATTCTGGAACTTCGGGCAGTCTACAATGCTCTGCTTAAGTCCTCTCCTCTACTCAAGGATCACGCGATCCAGGTACAGTCGGACAACGCCACGGCAGTGGCGTACATCAGTCGACAAGGAGGGACAAAAAGTAGAGCCTGCATGCGAGAGGTGTCAAGGATACTCCTCTGGGTAGAAAGAAATGCAAGAGCAATGTCCGCAATCTTCATTCCGGGAGTGGACAACTGGGAAGCGGACTTCCTGAGTCATCACGATCTCCACCCGGGGGAGTGGTGGCTCCACCATCAAGTGTTTCAGCAGATCATCGACCGGTGGGGCTGCCACACAAATAGACATGATGGCTTCTCGACTCAACAAGAAGCTTCCTTGGTATTGCTCACGAACCAGGGACCCTGGGGTTAGGGCAGTGGATGCACTGACTTTGCCTTGGCCTTACCGGCTGATCTACCTGTTTGCTCCGATTCCATTGTTCCCGAGGGTGCTCAAACGAACCAGAAATCGAGGAGTCCAAGCAATTCTGATTGCCCTGGATTGGCCTCGGAGGGCATGGTACGCGGATCTTCTGGACATGTCCGTCAAAGACCCTTGGTCTCTGCCACTGAGAGGAGATCTTCAACAAGGACCGTTCGTCTACCCGGACTTTACGTCTGCTTCGTTTGACGGCATGGAGGTTGAGCGGAACATTCTAGGGCCTTTCCAAAAAGGTTGTTGCTACCATGGTTCAGGCCAGAAAACCTGTGATGTCAAAACACTGTCTTCATATCTGGAGTAGATATGTCTTCTAGTGCGAGGAATGCACGTATCCACCTGCAGGAATCCACTTGAGTCGTTTCCTCCATTTCTTGCAGGTTGGTGTGGATAAGGGCTTACGTCTGGGTTTCATTAAGGTCCAGATCTCAGCCCTCTCAATTTACTTCCAGAAGAAATTGGCAGTCTTGCTGGAAGTTCAGACCTTCTTGCAAGGGGTACTTCAAATTCAACCTCCTTTTGTGCCGCTCACGGCACCCTGGGATTTGAATATAGTGTTGGAATTTCTACAGTCCTCCTGGTTTGAGCCTCTGATGACGTTAGAAGACAAGTACCTCACGTGGAAAATGGTGATGTTACTGGCCCTGGCCTCTGCTAGGCGTATCTCAGAATTGGGGGCCCTGTCGTGTAAAAGTCCCTACTTGGTCTTTTAGGAGGACAGAGCGGAACTCATGACTAGGCAGCAGTTACTGCCGAAGGTTGTCTCTGCGTTCCACTTAAATCAACCTATTGTGGTTCCGTCAGGTTCTGGCACTTCTGCCCCTCCGGAGGCATTGGCTTGAAGATCTGTGTCAAGAGAACTGCTCGTATCAGAAAGACTGATTCTTGTTCGTGCTATATGATGCGCAGAAAAAGGGTTGCCCGGCTTCGAAGCAGTTCATTGCTCATTGGCTTAGGTTTACTATCCGACAGGCCTATGTGTCGGCAGCCTTACCTGTTCCCAGGTCTCTCAAGGCCCACTATACAAGATCAGTGGGCTCTTCCTATGCGGCTGCCCGTGGAGTCTCGGCATTGCAATTGTGTCGTCAGGGCAGAACACTGGTTGGGGCAGAACACTTTTGTAACGTTCTACAAAGAGGATACCCAGTTTTGGCATGTGGTGCTGTAGAAGTCTCCGCACGTTCCTGCGCGTCCCCATCATATTAAGGGGGTCATTCCGACCCGATAGCTCGCTGCAGTTGTTCGCAGCGCAGTGATCAGATTGGAACTGCGCATGCGCCGCCACCGCATGCCGGGCGGCCGAAGGCCATCGTTCCCTAGCGATCGCCTATGCCTGATTGACAGGCAGAGGCAGTCGTTGGGAGGGAGGGGGCCACACGGTGGCATTTGGCCGCCGTTTTGGGGGCGCAGTCCGGCCAACGCAGGCATGGCCGGACTGTGCAGGGGGGCGGGCCACGTCGGCTGCGTGATGTCACACACAGCCGCTGCGACCAGGGGCAGCGACTACCAACTCCCGGTCAGCCGCAGGAGCTGTGCTGGCCGGGAGTTACTAAACAAGTACAAAAGCATCGCTGCTTTGCGATGCTTTTGTACTTGTGCGGGGGGGGGGGGCGGACAGACATGCGGAACGTCCCCCAGCATGTCTGGGAACATGATCGTAGTTGTGCTAAATTTAGCTCAACTCGGAATGACCCCCTAAGTCTCCCCCAATATCCCTTATGGATGCTAGAGAAAATAGGATTTTAATTACCTACCGGTAAATCCTTTTCTCATAGTCCATAAGGGATATTGGGCACCCGCTTCAGTGCGTTGACTTTTCTGCAGGTCTCTTTATATGGTTACCTGTTTAGCTGTTGCTGTTTTTGTTGCCAGCCTTTGCTGGTCGTTATATGTTAGTGGTGTGCTGCTGGTGTGTAAATCTCACCACTTGTTATGTTCCTTCTCTCAAGTGCGTCCTTTCTCCTTTGGGCACTGTTTTACCTATAACTGCCTGTGGGAGGGGCATAGAGGGGATTAGCCAGCACACCCAGTTGAAGAAATTTAAAGAATACTGGCTCCTTTGGACCCCGTCTATAACCCATCATACTAAGTCTTCACAATATCCCTCATGGACTACGAGAAAAATTTAAAGTCCGATTATATTTAATATAAACACACACACACAGTATATATAATTTAGATAGATATAACTATAAAGATGGATATAACCATTATATATTTTACACCTGTCTTCCATTATATATCATCTACTGTATCTAGAAGGGTCTTTTAGAATGTGATCAGCATACACTACCTGTGTTTCCTACACGTGACAATGTATTTGAATCATTCATCATTGTGACTGCTCCACATATTGTACAGTAGCTGCATATAGCTTCAATATGGAATTTTTTGTGTATGGACATATAAAGCTTCACAGTCTGTTCTAAAATGTAACCATTTAATGTGAAGTAACCATTGTGTTCTTATCTTTTCACTGGGTCTACTAACTGGGTTTCCTTGTGTGTTATTGTAATACAGGTTGAGTATCCCATATCCAAATATTCCGAAATACGGACTTTTTTGAGTGAGAGTGAAATAGTGAAACCTTTGTTTTCTGATGGCTCAATGTACACAAACTTTGTTTAATACACAAAGTTATTAAAAATATTGTATTAAATGACCTTCAGGCTGTGTGTATAAGGTGTATATGAAACATAAATGAATTGTGTGAATGTAGACCACTTGGCCCATCTAGTCTACCCCCTTTTCTCTTACGTCCTAGAGGATGCTGGGGACTCCGTAAGGACCATGGGGTATAGGCGGGCTCCGCAGGAGACATGGGCACCTAAAAGAACTTTTAGTATGGGTGTTCACTGGCTCCTCCCTCTATGCCCCTCCTCCAGACCTCAGTTAGATCTTGTGCCCAGAGGAGATAGGGTGCATTACAGGGAGCTCTCCTGAGTTTTCTGTAAAAGAACACTGTTAGGTTTTTTATTTTCAGGGAGCTCTGCTGGCAACAGACTCCCTGCATCATGGGACTGAGGGGAGAGAAGCAGACCCACTTCTTAAGAGTTTAAGGGCTTTGCTTCTTAGGCTACTGGATACCATTAGCTCCAGAGGGAGTCGGAACACAGGTCTCACCCTCACCCGGAGCCGCGCCGCCATCCTCCTCACAGAAAAGAAGCCGGGTGAGTAAAGAAGAAAGAAGACGTCAGGCGGCAGAAGACTTCAGATCTTCCTGAGGTAAGCGCGCAGCAGTAAGCTGTGCGCCATTGCTCCCACACTTTACACACATACATGGCACTGATGGGTGCAGGGCGCAGGGGGGGCGCCCTGGGCAGCAATATTCCTCGTTTGGGCATAAAATTAAGTAGTTAGGCTGCGGAGGCAGTAAACTACAGATTCCCCGCCATTTTTTTCAAATATACGAGTGGGACCGAAGCCCGCCGCGCGAGGGGGCGGAGCTTGATCCCTCAGCATTAACCAGCGTCATTTTCTCCACAGAGGCTGCAGAGAACGCTGGCTCCCCGGACTTTCCCCTGCTGAACATCAGAGGGCTGGAAACAAAGAGAGGGGGGCACATAATTGGCGCAGTGAGTTGGGAAAATCAGTATATATATGATATAAAAGCGCTGTCTGGGTGTTTTACTGGGTCAGTTTGGTGCTGGTGTGTGCTGGCATACTCTCTCTGTCTCTCCAAAGGGCCTGCTTTAGGGAATTGTCCCCTCATAGCTATATCCCTGTGTGTGTCGCCATGTCTGATACGGAAGGCTTATCCAAAGAGGAGGTGGAACAGATGAGTGGTGGGTCCCAGTCGGCGATGCCGACTCAGGATTGGATGGATATGTGGCATATGTTAAATGCTAGTGTAGCTTCGCTGCATAAGAGGCTGGACAAAGCAGAGTCCAGGGTGTCGGCAGGTGGTCAATCTACGGATTGTGCCGACTCACAGGACCCGTCGGGGTCTCAGAAACGTCCATTCTCACAAATAGGGGACACAGATACCGACACGGACTCTGATTCCAGTGTCGACTATGATGAAGCAAGATTGCACCCCAGGGTGTCAAAAAGTATTCAGTGCATGATTATTGCAATAAAAGATGTTTTACATATCATTGATGAGCCCTCGGTGCCCGACACGAGGATACACATGTTTGAGGGAAAGAAACGGGTTATAAACTTTCCTCCTTCCCATGAACTTAATGAGTTATGTGAAAAAGCATGGGAAACTCCAGATAAGAAGCTGCAGATTCCCAAAAGGATTCTTATGGCGTACCCTTTCCCTACACAGGACAGGGTACGTTGGAAATCCTCTCCCACAGTGGACAAAGCCTTAACACGCCTTTCCAAGAAGGTGGCGCTACCGTCCCCTGACACAGCGGCCCTCAAGGACCCTGCGGACCGCAGGCAAGAGACTACATTAAAGTCTATTTACATACATACTGGTACTTTGCTTAGACCGACAATTGCGTCGGCATGGGTATGTAGTGCAGTAGCAGCTTGGACAGATACCCTGTCAGCTGACCTTGATACCCTAGATAGGGATACCATTTTGTTAACATTATCTCATATTAAGGACGCAGTCTTATATATGAGGGACGCTCAAAGAGACATTGGATTACTGGGTTCAAGAGCCAATGCTATGGCTATTTCGGCAAGAAGAGCCTTATGGATCCGCCAATGGACGGGGGATGCAGACTCAAAAAGGCATATGGAGGTTTTACCTTACAAAGGTGATGTATTGTTTGGGGACGCCCTCGCGGACCTGGTTTCCACAGCTACCGCAGGCAAGTCTACCTTTTTACCTTTTGTTCCCCAACAGCAAAAGAAACCTCCACAATATCAGATGCAGTCCTTTCGGTCGCATAGATCCAGAAGAGGTCTGGGCTCCTCTTTCCTCGCCTGAGGTAAGGGTAGAGGCAAGAGGACACCTGCTGCGGCTAGTTCCCAAGAGCAGAAGTCCTCCCCGGCTTCCGCTAAGTCTACCGCATGATGCTGGGGCTCCCCTGCGGGAGTCCGCACAGGTGGGGGCACGCCTTCGACTATACAGCCAAGTCTGGGTTCAGTCAGACGTGGACCCTTGGGTGATAGAAATAATCTCTCAGGGCTACAAGCTGGAATTCGAAGAGGTGCCCCCACACCGATTTTTCAAGTCGGCCTTACCAGCTTCTACCCCAGAGCGGGAAGTAGTGCTAGCTGCAATTCAAACGCTGTGTCAACAGCGAGTGATTATCAGGGTTCCCCTGAGCCAACAGGGAAAAGGGTATTATTCAACCCTATTTGTGGTCCTGAAGCCGGATGGTTCGGTCAGGCCTATTTTAAATCTAAAATCCCTAAACCTGTACCTGAAAAGATTCAAATTCAAGATGGAATCGCTCCGAGCGGTGATAGCCTGCCTGGAAGGGGGGGATTTTATGGTGTCACTGGACATAAAGGATGCTTACCTTCATGTCCCCATATATCCCTCTCATCAGGAGTACCTGAGATTCGCGGTACAGGATTGTCATTATCAGTTTCAGACGTTGCCATTTGGGCTTTCCACGGCCCCGAGGATTTTCACCAAGATAATGACGGAAATGATGG
This sequence comes from Pseudophryne corroboree, assembly GCF_028390025.1. Classification (NCBI taxonomy): domain Eukaryota; kingdom Metazoa; phylum Chordata; class Amphibia; order Anura; family Myobatrachidae; genus Pseudophryne; species Pseudophryne corroboree. Next base: position 102,921,610 of record NC_086445.1, on the reverse strand, counting down.
TGATCCTGCGCAAGCAAGGAGTCACAATTATCCCATACTTGGACGATCTCCTGATAAAAGCGAGATAAAGAGAGCAATTACTGGAGAACGTGTCACTCTCTCAGAGAGTGCTTCAGCAACATGGGTGGATTCTCAATCTGCCAAAGTCACAGTTGGTTCCAACAACTCGACTAGCGTTCCTAGGCATGATACTGGACACGGAACAAAAGAAAGTTTTCCTCCCGTTGGAAAAAGTCCTGGACCCTTAGAACATGGTCCGAGACCTGCTAAAGCCAAACAGAGTGTCAGTTCATCAATGCACTCGAGTTCTGGGGAAAATGGTTGCAGCTTACGAGGCCATTCCCTTCGGCATGTTCCATGCGAGGACGTTTCAATGGGATCTTCTGGACAAATGGTCCGGGTCCCATCTACAATTACATCAAAAAATAACACTGTCCCCCAGGGTCAGGGTGTCTCTTCTATGGTGGCTGCAAAGTGCTCACCTTCTAGAGGGTCGCAGGTTCAGCATTCAGGACTGGGTTTTGGTAACCACGGACGCGAGCCTCCGAGGATGGTTAGCAGTCACCCAAGGAAGAAATTTTCAAGGACTGTGGTCAGACCAGGAGTCATGTATACACATCAACGTGTTGGAATTAATTGCCATATACAACGGCCTTCGACAAGCGGAGAGTCTTCTTCGCAACCTACCGGTTCTGATTCAATCAGACAATGTCACAGCAGTGGCTCATGTGAACCGCCAAGGCGGGACAAGAAGCGATGGCGGAGGCCACCAGGATTCTTCGCTGGGCGGAAAATCACGTAAGTGCTCTGTCAGCTGTCTTCATTCCGGGAGTGGACAACTGGGAAGCAGACTTCCTCAGCAGACACGATCTCCATCCAGGAGAGTGGGGACTTCATCAAGAAGTCTTTGCAGGGATAACGGGTCTCTGGGGAGTTCCTCAAATAGACATGATGGCGTCACGCCTCAACAAGAAGCTTCATGGGTATTGTGCCAGGTCCCGGGACCCTCAGGCAATAGCAGTAGACGCTCTGGTAACGCCATGGGTATTCCACTCGGTCTATGTGTTTCCTCCTCTTCCTCTCATCACAAAAGTGTTGAGGATCATAAGACGAAAAGGAGTACAGACAATACTCATTGTTCCAGACTGGCCTCGAAGGGCCTGGTACTCAGATCTTCAGGAGATGCTCACAGAAGATCCTTGGCCTCTTCCTCTAAGGGAGGACCTGTTACAGCAGGGACCCTGCATGTTCCAAGACTTACCGCGGTTACGTTTGACGGCATGGCGGTTGAACGCCGGATCCTAGCTGAGAAGGGTATTCCGGAGGAGGTCATACCTACTCTAATTGAGGCTAGGAAGGAAGTGACGGCAAAACATTATCACCGTATCTGGCGGAAATATGTATCTTGGTGTGAAACCAAGAATGCTCTTACGGAAGATTTCCATCTGGGTCGTTTTCTCCACTTCCTACAGACAGGAGTGGATATGGGCCTAAAGTTAGGCTCTGCTAAAGTACAGATTTCGGCCCTGTCGATATTCTTTCAGAAGGAATTGGCTTCTCTTCCAGAAGTCCAGATTTTTGTAAAAGGAGTGCTGCACATCCAGCCTCCTTTTGTGCCCCCAGTGGCACCATGGGACCTGAACGTGGTGTTGCAGTTCCTTAAATCACACTGGTTTGAACCCCTTAAAACGGTTGAGTTGAAATTTCTCACCTGGAAGGTGGTCATGTTATTAGTCTTGGCATCTGCGAGGCGTGTGTCAGAATTGGAGGCCTTGTCTCACAAGAGCCCCTACTTGATTTTTCATGTGGATAGAGCGGAATTGGGGACTCGGCCTCAATTTTTACCTAAGGTGGTGTCTTCATTTCATATAAACCAACCTATAGTGGTGCCTGTGGCTACGAGTGACTTGGAGGATTCCATGTCCCTGGATGTAGTTAGGGCCTTAAAGATTTATGTAGCCAGGACGGCTAGAATTAGGAAAACAGAAGCATTGTTTGTCCTGTATGCTGCCAACAAGATTGGCGCGCCTGCTTCGAAGCAGACTATTGCTCGCTGGATCTGTAACACGATTCAGCAGGCTTATGTTACGGCTGGATTGCCGTTACCGCATTCAGTAAAGGCCCATTCCACTAGGAAGGTGGGCTCTTCTTGGGCGGCTGCCCGGGGCGTCTCGGCATTACAGCTTTGCCGAGCGGCGACTTGGTCGGGTTCAAACACTTTTGCTAAATTCTACAAGTTTGATACCCTGGCTGATGAGGACCTAGCATTTGCTCAGTCGGTGCTGCAGAGTTATCCGCACTCTCCCGCCCGATTGGGAGCTTTGGTATAAACCCCATGGTCCTTACGGAGTCCCCAGCATCCTCTAGGACGTAAGAGAAAATAAGATTTTAAACCTACCGGTAAATCTTTTTCTCCTCGTCCGTAGAGGATGCTGGGCGCCCGTCCCAGTGCGGAAAATCTGCAAGACTTGTATATAGTTATTGCTAACATTGTACATTGTTACAGTTAGAATCGGTCTTGGACCGATGCTGCTGTTTGTTCATACTGGTAACTGGTTATATGGTATGATTCGTGTGGGCTGGTATGAATCTTGCCCTTAGATTAACAAAATCCTTTCCTCGTTTTTTCCATCTCCTCTGGGCACAGTTCTCTAACTGAGGTCTGGAGGAGGGGCATAGAGGGAGGAGCCAGTGCACACCCATACTAAAAGTTCTTTTAGGTGCCCATGTCTCCTGCGGAGCCGGTCTATACCCCATGGTCCTTACGGAGTCCCCAGCATCCTCTACGGACTAGGAGAAAAAGATTTACCGGTAGGTTTAAAATCTTATTTTTTTTTAATCCTTTAGGTAACCTCAATCCTATTCAAACCTTATTTCTTTGTAAGTATATTCGTATGTCTATCCCACGCATGTTTAAATTGCTCTACAGTCTTAGCCTCTACCACCTCTGACGGGAGGCTATTCCACTTATAATTGATAATGCTGATTTTGATTACCTAATAACCTTCACTATATGGGTAAGAGACTTAATACGCAATTGGCGTATGGGGTACCGTAAGAGTACGCACTTAGCGTAGCATACGCTTTGCCGTGATCGAGACGCACATGCGGCACGCTCGCTCACAGCTTACGCTTGGTGTCGAGCACGCTATAGGCGAGCGACTACCGTAATGCTACGCTACCAGCGTAGCGGACGCTCGAGATCACGAGCGGCGCAGACGCTCACAAGATGACAATCCGTAAACCTTGAATGTAACACACAGAAAGGATACTCTTATGCTGTAAACTTTGTTCTGAAACACTGTAGCGATATAACGCTGCTTAACCTGATTAACACTAAAGCTGTTTGAGCGATCGAGACGCTCCTATTACCCTCTGCAATGTAATGAACACACGATACCGTGCTAAGGTTCCAACACCTTTACTAACAAGCTTTTAGTTATATTGAAAAGGGGAAACCGTTACAAGTCATACACTACAAGCTAACATATAATTCTAACAGAATATCTCGACAGAAAATATACAATAGCGTCACAAACTTATACTATAACAGAGAGAGAGGGAATGGCCAATACAAACAGAGAATAAGTTGGTTTGCAGAGAATTACTTACACACACTGGGAATAATCGCTGCGCAGCCTGGTACCAGCTCCGAGTTAGTCAATATGAAAACCGTTTGTGGAGAGTGAGAGAGCTGCCCAGGCTGGCTGATCTTATATACACTGAGTACAGTATACTACAAAGGGACCTATAATCTCATTGTTCATTGGACACAGGAATGTCTCCTCGCATCATAACAAAAGGTCATAGGTTAGTTTGAACAGGTGGGCTGTGACTATATCAAACTGCTCAGGTGGGAGGGAATTTGAAGATTCCCGCCGCATGGGTAATGAATCGCAAATATATGAAATGTCCAGAATCTACTAATGGCCATAACTATACGCAGGAGCGATTAATCTTTACCTAACCAGCACCGGACTGTTTCTAATAAAATGTTCTTTAGTTAGGTACCAGACACAGCTGTTCAAACCCTGTCTGACCCTTCGTACCATACAAAGAGGAATTCCTCTGTCCAGCGACCATTTACATTAAACAAACTTACAGTCATTATTAAGGGGAACATTATCTATAAAACATACTATTTGGTTTTATTATTTAACGATTGAGTCGCCCGCTAGACGCACACAAACTCTACCGTAAATGCACATACCACGCGCTCGAGCGCATGGCCGAGGCGCCATCACGCGGCTGCGAGTATCCGCACGCACGGGAGAGAATGTGCACGTGCAGCAGGCACGCGCATGAGGTGAATATATGGCAACGTGCAGTGTGATATTTTTCTGACTTTGACATAATATATGGCATTAAAACATATTTATTATATTTACCCTAACTGTAGTATTTTTCATTACAGATATCATGTCTAGTACATGACATAAGTGCAGATATTTATCTAATTGCATAAGCTGCCATTAAAAAAAAAAAAAAAAGTTAATAAAGTCGATGATAAATTATTTCTCTTTATCCGGGGTGGGGAACCTCCGGCCCGCGGGCCGTATAAGGCCCGCGAAGCCGTTTGCTCCGGCCCACCCGCTTCTCCCAGTGAGACACGCCGCCGCTCAGTCCGGCGGCAGCGTGCCTCAGCTGTCAGTGTCAGGACAGGGAGGAGAGCGCGGCGTGTAGAACTTGAAACCAGCCGCCGGTTCGTGAGCCAATCAGAGATCGCGGACCGGCAGCCAATCAGGAGCCGCGGCTGCCGGTCCGCGAGCTCTGATTGGCTCTCGAACCGGCGGCTGGTTTCAAGTACTACACGCCGCCGCCCAACATAGCCGCGCTCTCCTCCGTGTCCCGCCGAAAGGAGCGGTAAGTAGCACGGAAGGGGGGGGGGGGGCACTATGTGGGCATCTGTATACTTGGCACTGTGGGGGGCATTTGTATACCTGGCACTGTGGGGGGCATCTGTATACCTGGCACTGTGGGGGCATTTGTATACCTGGCACTGTGGGGGCATCTGTATACCTGGCACTGTGGGGGGCATTTGTATACCTGGCACTGTGGGGGGCATTTGTATACCTGGCACTGTGAGGGGCATTTGTATACCTGGCACTGTTGGGGCATCTGTATACCTGGCACTGTGGGGTCATCTGTATACCTGGCACTGTGGGGTCATCTGTATACCTGGCACAGTGGGGGCATTTGTATACCTGGCACTGTGGGGGCATCTGTATACTTGGCACTGTGGGGTCATCTGTATACCTGGCACTGTGGGGGCATCTATATACCTGGCACTGTGGGGGCATCTGTATACCTGGCACTGTGGGGGCATCTGTATACCTGGCACTGTGGGGGCATCTGTATACCTGGCACTGTGGGGGCATCTGTATACCTGGCACTGTGGGGGCATCTGTATACCTGGCACTGTGGGGGCATCTGTATACCTGGCACTGTGGGGACATCTGTATACCTGGCACTGTGAGGGGCATTTGTACACCTGGCACTGTGAGGGGCATTTGTATACTTGGCACTGTGGGGGGCATCTGTATACCTGGCATTGTGGGGGCATCTGTATACCTGGCACTGTGGGGGCATCTGTATACCTGGCACTGTGGGGACATCTGTATACCTGGCACTGTGAGGGGCATTTGTACACCTGGCACTGTGAGGGGCATTTGTATATTTGGCACTGTGGGGGGCATCTGTATACCTGGCACTGTGAGGGGCATCTGTATACCTGGCACTGTGGGGGCATCTGTATACCTGGCACTGTGGGGGCATCTGTATACCTGGCACTGTGGGGGGCATTTGTACACCTGGCACTGTGAGGGGCATTTGTATACTTGGCACTGTGGGGGCATTTGTATACCTGGCACTGTGAGGGGCATTTGTATACCTGGCACTGTGGGGGCAATTGTGGATCTGGCACTGCACTATCGGGGGCATATGTGTATCACGTCCCATTTTAACTGGCCACACCCATATTTTTGGCACGCGTGCGCCTCCGGCGCGCACACACAGTACCTCTATGGGGCAGACCTGCTGGGGGGCAGGGTAATTTTTTAAGTTGAGAATTTTTGTATGGCCCCCGAAGGATTTTATAAATATCCAAATGGCCCTCGGTAGAAAAAAGGTTCCCCACCCCTGCTCTATGTATTAGCCGAGTCCTAGGAGTTCTCCTCTGGGTCATAGACATCCACAAATAACCAACCAATTGGTGGCTCAGATTCTTTATTTGCATCTTTGTTTATAATCGGAAAGGAGCCATTATTCCTTACTGCTCAGTCCTTTCTTCGTATCTCTTCCAATTAGTGGAAAGCATGTGGAACGTAAACCACCTTAAATTTCTTATGAACCGATGCCCGAATTGACCAGAAAAACGGACACATTTCGTCTGGTTTCCGGTCCCTGTCGACCGTGTCTACTATTGGTCGACAATAACTAGGTCAACATGTTCTAGATCGACAGGTCAAAAGGTCTACATGAGTTTTTCACATTTTTTTTCTCTTTTTTGAACTTTTTCATACTTAACTATCCACGTGGACTACGATTGGGAATAGTAACTTGTGCCAAGCGCATCGAGGCACCTTACCTGAAGCTCGCTCACCATGTGAGGGGCCACGATGCACTAATTTGGGTTCCCAGTCACTGTACGGAGAAAACGACACCAAAAACCCCCATAAAAAACTAATGTTGACATTTTGACTTGTCGACCTAGACCATGTCGACCTACAGACCCTGTCGACCTAGCATCCCTTTCGACCTAGCATCCCTTTCGACCTAGTTACTGTCAACCAATAGGGTTTGACTTAGACACTGTCGACCTTGTTACTGTTGACCCTCCATAACACACCCATTTCGTCTAGAAGACTTTCATAATGGAGATCTAGTTTTATGGTGCAGATTTGCTCCATGATGGCTTTTGGTGGATTTCTTTTGAAAAATAGGATTTTAATTACTTATTGGTGAATCATTTTCTCGTAATCCGTAGAGGATTTGCCATGGGGACTTTAAGAATTTGATAGTGTGGGCTGGCTCCTCCTTCCTACCAGACTCAGGGGTGCATGTACTAAGCAGTGATAAAAGTGGAGAAATTTACCATGGCAACCAATCAGCTGCTCTGTACAATTGTATAGTATGCAAATTAGAAATGTTACGTCAAAGCTGATTGGTTGCCATGGGCAACTTCTCCACTGGCTCACTTCTCCACTTTTATCACTGCTTAGTACATGCCCCCTTTAGTCTAGGAAACTGCATCCCTCCTCCTGAGTCCACCTCACCCTCCTCTGGGTCTGATACATCATCATCATCGGTATCAGCCTACATCATTTGGGCCAGAGTATGCTTTTGTGGACAAATGGCAGGAGTCTGAGATGCTGGAATGACCACTGAATCTCTATTCATGAGGTCATCAACAGTTTGCCGTAAGTATTGATTCTCCTCATTTTGGGATAATTTATTCAAAATATTTGAAATCATCCCTTTTAATTAATCTAACCATACTTTGTTCAGATCCATTAGCCTGAGAATGTGTACTATCCTGAGTACACTGCAGTGATCCCTCAGATTGAGAAAAACACTCTACTGTGCATGATACACACTCCTTTGACATAGTAAATGTGAAAGAACACACACACACACACACACACACACACACACACACACACACACACACACATATATAGGTGAAAAGCACAGTTAACCCACACAGAGCCCTTCCAGGGAGACAGAGTAAGTATAATGGAGCCAGCCACACAGCGCCCCTGTAGCTAAAGAACAAGTTTAGCTGGGTCGCAACCTAAGTATCCTTAATAGGGCTTAGTACACCAAATATTGCTCCCGCCCCCCCCTGCTATGACCCCCTGGTACCGTTAAGGTGTTCTGGAGTCCTCGTGGAGGAGCTGCGCTTCCCTGCCAATCTGGCTGTGTATAGCTGCATAGGGAAAATGGCGCTGGTGAGCTGCTGCATCTGCGCATAGTGAAGCCCCACCCCCTTAATGACACACTGTCTTCCCGGGTGTTTTATACTGGCTGAGGTAAATATTCTGTTCTACAGAACCCCTGTAGTGCGCTGCTAGTGTGGGTATCATTAGTGGCTTCAGCTCACCCCTGACAGCGGTCACACAGTGTCTCTGAAGCCTGGAGTACAGCCTGCATGTCAGCGCTGCGCTCCTACCCTTGTGCTGCCATTCGAGCCGGCGACCCACTAACCGGGACGCCGGCCACCTACTCACCACTCTTCTGACTTCTGTCCCTGTTAGGGGAGGTGGCGTGCTGCTGGTCTGTACGCTCGCCGTAGTGGGGCTTGCAAATAAGACCTTCAGGAGCTCAGTGTCCTGTCAGTGGGGAATGGGACCATTAACACCCCCCCCCCCCCGCCCTCCTGCCACCCCCCCCAAGTCCCACAAAGCAGGCAGGCTGGTGCCAACCAGACCTGCCTGAAAATAAAAAATAGAAAATAAATGCAGAAAACTCTTCAGGAGCTTCCCAAGCATGACCGGCTCCTCCGGGCACATTTTCTAAACTGAGTCTGGTAGGAGGGGCATAGAGGGATAAGCCAGCCCAAACTTTCAAATTCTTAAAGGGCCCGTGGCTCCTAGTGGACCCGTCTATACCCCATGGTACCAATATGGACCCCAGTATCCTCTAGGACGTAAGACAAAGAAAGAGATCTCAGTTGTATTTCACTAGGAGTCGCCCTGGTTATACTGTATGTATCTGACTTATATGGACCCCAACTTATATGGACCTGATAAATATTTTGAGCTGTTGTATTCAGAAAAAAGCTCTGCTCACGATTGTGGTCTTCCTTTTTGTAAAAAGGGCCATAGAGGAATGATACATTTTTTAAAGTTGGATATAAGAATCATGTTCTGTTCCTAACTTTCTCCAGATGAGGCTTCAGTAGCTACGGATGGAGAAAGCATCACCTTTTCAATGATTCAAACCCTTGTCTATTCAGAAGCTTGTTGAAGACAAACGAAGCTTATGCAGTTCTACTTCATAGTCTGCTATAACAAACAGAGCACATCTTTCCCAGTAACAGCCATGGGGATTGTCTCATGACAAAACAGTCGTGTGTGGGGATCCGTGAAACTGAAGGGAACTGAATTGTTATAGAGAACTATTCTAGTTTGCGTTAAACCATCATAGAAAATCTATGGAAGTTGACAGCTGGAAGTTCATTGTGACCCAATTTAAACCACAGAGCTCGTTCCGTGCCTGTTTTAAAGGATATATTTATAGAATTTTATATTTCTACATAGAGTAACGTTGCTGACTTTCCTGTGCTCATTGTTATATGCTGGGTATAGCATGAAGTACTGTATGTACAGCAGCAGACATATCACTTGGGATGGTGTAAACTGGATCAACCTGAATTCTTTTCTAGCATAATAAATTCAGGATGGATATTGGCTCTTTGGTTATCACTGTGGGGAATATTTATGGAAAAGTGTGATATTCCCCTGCAAATTAACATTCCTTGTCACCGCACTAAGCAATATATAGCGGTGTATTCAGTTGCAGTCGAAAGCTGCCGTCTGTCGAAAAGACGTCAGTTTTCGACTTTTTTAGGTCGGAAGCGGTTCCGACCTATTCAATCTAACCCCAAAAGCACGTGGATCGGCGGAATAGCTGCCAATCCGAGTGCTTGTGTCGAAAACGGGGCGTTTTGGCCCCCTTTTCGACCATCTCAATTCGACTTTAAAAAAAAGTTGAAGTAATTTGCGGGAGCAGAGACGGTGAGAGCCGTGGGGCAGCCAGATGGGGAGAGCAGCACCGGAGGATGTCACAGCCGCCGCTCACAGCAGCGTCCACCTGGTTCCAGCAAGCAAGACCTCGCTTGCTGGAGCTGGGTGGATGCTGCCGTGAGCGGCGGCTGTGATGCGGGGACGGGGAGAGGAGGGACGGGGAGAGGCAGAGAGACGGGGGGGGAGAAGGGGGAGTGCCACGAGCAGACGGGGGAGTGGCTATATAGCTGCTGCTGTAGCGCTGCTCTCCCCCGTCTGCTCGCGGCTCTCCCCCGTTTAAGCTCCCGCATTTCAATTCAACTTTTGTTAAAGTCGAATTGAGACTGCATTGAATAGCCCAGATCGGATCCATTCCGACAAATGAATGTCAGAATGGATCCGACTTCAATTGAATATACCCCATAGTGTATTCTACATATATATCTACTAATGCACAGTTGCCAGATCACAGGCGCCCGATCTCCCATCTAAACTGACAGGAGATCACGGGGGCGCTATTCAGTTGACTGTTTACGCGCTGATCGTGCCCATAGAGGTAGAGTTTAGCCGTATAAAGGGGGTCTCGTTACAGGTTCTTTTCCCTTTCTATGGGTGTCGTGGACACCCATGTGTGATAATAGTCCCTTTTAGTCGGCATGCTGACTGTCGGGGTTGTGTGGGGGTGGGATCGTGGCGTCGGTATTGTGACCAGCTGTCTCCTGACCGCCGGTCACATAATTACATCCCCTCTCCACTGTTTACTTGTTGTCATTGACAACCTCTTGGGTTTCACACTGCAACAATTGTAAGTAACAGTGAATTCCTTTAATGAATGTAAAGACTAACCCTTCTACATACCTCCCAACATGACCCTGTCCAGGAGGGACACACTGCTCTGCTCCTGGACTTCCCTCTTAACTTATGCTTGCCATCACCTGTGCTGAAACACCTTTCTTATCCATTAACCTGTTCAATTTATGTGCCGGCAATCATACATTAAGAGAAAAGTCCAGAAGCAGAGCATTGTGTCCCTCCTGGAGAGGGTCATGTTGGGAGGTATGCTTCTGTGCTCCGTAACAGCGGTCATGGCATAGCATAACCGGAGAGCCAACTTGACATAGGCAGTATTGGTATCATTTTAGAAGAGGTTTTTTCCACATGTTATTCATAAATCTGCAAGAATATTAATGACCATAAGCATCCATCAGTGTATTGGAACTACAGATGTGTCCTTATATGCTGAGCCTCAACACACCATGCGGTGTGAGATGCTACGTTCCGTGCAGCTTCTGAGTGTCATTTTCACTTGAAAATGTGTCTTAGGGGTCTGTTCAATGCTTGTCGGATCCTCTCAGTATTCCGACAGGTTCAATACGACTTTTTTTAAAGTCAGATTGACATTGGGGGTAAGTCAGACCTGATCGCTAGGCTGCATTTTCGTACAGCAGTACAGGTGTAAACTGCGCATGTGGCGCGTCGCACGGGTACAAAGCGGACCGCCGCTCAGCAATGGGTTTGTGCGAAGGATCCATTTGCACGGAGATTGACGGGAAGAAGGCGTTTGTGGGAGGCAACTGACCGTTTTCTGGGAGTGTTTGGAAAAACGCAGGCGTGTCCATGCATTTGCAGGGAGGGTTCCTGACGTCAATTCCGGTCCCGGACAGGCTGAAGTGATTGCAGCGGCTGAGTAAGTCCTGGGCTGCGCAGAGACTGTACAAGATCTGTTTGTACAGATCTGCTACACATGTGTTCGCGCACTTGCAAAGCTAAAATACACTCTCCCTGTAGGCGGCGACTATCTGTTCGCAGGAGTGCAAAAATCGCCTGCTGGCGATCAGGTCTGAATTAGGCCCATTGTCGGAAACGCCCGCAAATCTATCAAAACACGTAGATCCGCGGCTAATCCACCGAGCCACGTGTTTTCCGACAAGTCTGATTTTTGAAAGAGTCTGAAAAACGGCACTATAATTGAATAGGTCGAATCAAATTAGACCTAAAAAAGTCGGAAAATGCAGTTTTTCCAACTTTGTTGAAAATTAGACAGTAATTGAATAGACCCCTTAGTCGCAATGTAAAGTGACTAGGACGCACTAGGTGACTGTTCAGAGTTATTTGATATGCAACACAGAAATAGTGTATGAGGACATATATGATCAGTATGTAGTGTTTTTTGGTGTTCTTACCCTTAAGTTGTATTTTCCAGACCCGATTCAGGATCTCCGCCAGTCAGATTACTTTCCGAAGAAGAGATGAATAGGCTTGGTGCCAAGATTGTCAAAGCAGAAATAATGGGTAACACGGTAAGGCTCCTCTCTTTTTCCCCTAACCCTGTATTCTGCCATTTTGCATACAAGTTACTAAGTAAGCCACCAGTATTTTCATAATCTGTGATGGGTCATTTCTCGTATTTCTGATGCACCATGTTCACTGGGATGAATTTGTAGAAAATGTTTATACTACCCAAGCAAATGTTACAAAGGTCTGTTTGTGGGAGATGGACCTTTCCTTTTACTCCATATTTGCATAAATTGGATTTGATTTTAAGCTTGATACACAAGGATATAAGCTAAAGTTTACGGTTATGCCTATATGTGGTAGTTTAATAAATTTTCAGGACTCAAATAAGGATTCCAAGGTATGTGCCACTTATAGTGGTGATTTGATGCAGTTCTACTGTAGGTATAGAATCCAACGTGATACTCAGCATCACCAGTTATGACGTTATTGCAAACCACCGTTTTTTCGGCAGGATTTAAAGTTTTTTTTTAAGCAATACACAATGTATTAAGTGTGGGATTCTAAGGGGCGATTTAGATGGTTTTTTGGAGGCAGTAATTAATGGGCGTTGGACTGAGCGATTCGGCTGTTATGGGCATCCATTAATTATGCAATTGTTGCGTCCGAAAGCACTGGGTTTAGCTGTGATTAGCGGCTCAGCCCATCTAAACTAATGATCGCAGCGCAAAAGTGCTGTTTATGCACCCATTTCTACTGCAAGCAGAAATGTAAACTAGCGGGACTCGCGCCTGATCGGAGCATCAATTGAATTTCTCCATTGGATGCCCATTAATTATTACCACCTAAAAACCAATTTAATCGCCCCATCAGAATGTTACATCAGTTTAATAGGCGGCGTTTAAATGGCTGTTGTACACTTCCTTGTTAAATAAAGATTCAGTATTTTCATTTTCCCAGACTACCAAGAGAACAATCCTGCTCTTAATCGCTGGTCTCCCTCAAGCTGGGTACTCACCTGAAGATTTATATCTGTCCAGTCTGTGTGGTGGGAACAAAAATCTGGTAATGTTACAGTAAGGGAGCAAATGACAGTTGCCCATTTGCTCCCAAACACTGGAAAACGGACAAAAACAATTGTTTGGATACATTTTTTAAATCAACAGATTTAACCAATTTGTCTGAACGACCAAGGTCTATTTTCCAGTGTTTGGGAGCAAATGTTGCTCCCATATATAACCAGATTATTGTTCCCACCAAACAGACTGGACAGAGAAATATTTAGGCGTGTACCCAGGGTCACCCATTTAGCGTCTCTACATAGCTTCTGCAGACAAGTGTGACTGCCATCTCTATACCAGAATGGATACCAACTATTGTATAAACAATAAGGGATAAATCCATAAAAATGTACGCACTCCCACACTGCTACTGAGTAAAGGCCCCCCGTAAATTAGCAACATTTTGTCGCAATGTTCCGTTCCGGGGGATCCGGGAATGAGGATGGATTTTTAAAAGGAAGAATTTCTCCGATACCCTGACAGATCGCCAGTTGCCATATTCGATTGGGTTGGGGAGAGAGGGTTTAGATCAATGATTTTCAACCTTATTTTACCCGCGGCACACCAAACAATATTTTAAAATTGCCAAGGCACACCATCCGTTCCCCACAGAAAAACAACAACAAAAAACACACATTGGCCCTCACAGTAATAAAAAATCACATTGCTCCCCACATAAATCATGTTGCTCCTTACAAAAATCCTATTGCTCCCCACATAAATCAATCACATTTCTCTCCACATAAATCCTATTGCTCCCCACATGAATTATTCACATTGTCCCCCCCCCATAAATCCTATTGTTCCCCACAGGAGAAATAACATAACAAATATTAGCCCCTACCGGTCAGCTGTCTCCTCCCTGTCCCTCAGTGGCGGGGGTTGTTCATAGTGGAGTTCTGCGAATACTGAGCAGCGGGCGGTCAGGCAGGTGTGGATGTGGGTGGGCAAGGAAAACTGTGGACACAGGTGTGAACTGGAAGATATGTATGCAGGCGGGTGGGCTGGCTGGGTGGTGAGATGCGGCGGCTGTGACCTATGATATCACACCGGCGCGTCATCAAGGCATAGGTCACAGCCGGAGCATGACTGATCCTCTAAGAAGAGCCTGAGCCAACAGTTCACTCTGAAGGTACAGGAAGCTGCTCTGGCTCCGCGGCACACCTTGCAACTGGTCGCGGCACACTAGTGTGCCACGGCACACTGGTTGAAAAAGCCTGGTTTAGATGTATGGGGCCTTAAGAAAGACCTGGCACACCAAGAGAGGCTGTTTGGTGTGACGAAGCCATAGTCTATGAAGACACATCCGTACAATCTTTACATGTGTATCTCCTGCCAGAAAAAAGGGGATCCGGTCTGAAGATCGACAGTGCCTAGGTTGACAATGTTTACGTCGACAGTCACTATGTCTACATGTTTTCAAGGTCGACAGGGTTTCTAGGTCGACATGTTCTATATCGACAGGTCAAAAGGTCGACATGAGTTTTTCACATTTAAAAAACAAACAAAACCTTTTTCACACTTAACGATCCACGCGGACTACGATTGGGAATAGTAACCTTGCCCGAGGGGGACGGTGCACTAATTGGGCTTCCCGGTCACTGTACGGAAAAAACGACACAAAAAACCCCATGAAAAACTCATCTCGACCTTTTGATATGTCGACCTATAAACCCCGTCGACCTTCAAACCCTGTCGACCTATAGTGGTCGACCTAGACACTGTCGATCTAATGATCCACACCCAGAAAAAAGGAATTCAGATGCACATTGGTAAAAGCCAAACTTCCTTCCTGGGGCACCCCAAGTATTTCAGAGACAGCTCTCCAAATCCTCTTTTCCTTGTGTTGATGTAGCATCAATCTCACCCCACAGCCTTGACGCGTTTCAGTATGTAGCTGCTTTCTCAAAATGAACAGCCTACAGCAAGCAAGTGTTGGTGAAAATCTTGTCACGTTTATTTGTGTTATCAATGGTAATTTTAGAACTTTAGAATGTAAGCTCTCACGAGCAGGGCCCTCTTCCCTCATGTGCTTGCCCTTTTCTTACTTTAATAATCTTCAACTGCACCAAATCCAGCAGTCTTCTGCCACCTGATACTTATTCCAGTGTCATCTGCTGATGTAGCTATGTTTATTTACCCTGTACTTGTCCTATATTGTCGTCAACTGTAAGTTGCTGTTTTCCTGTTTGATTATTTGTTTATGTACTCTGTAATTGGGCACTGCGGAACCCTTGTGGCGCCATATAAATAAAGGATAATAATAATAATAATAATAATAATAATAATAATAAAGTAATACACCACCAACTAGTGTTTATTTAATAATACTTGAAGGAAGATGGTTTTCCAAAGTTTATCTTTTACTTATTTGAGCTGCGTCCTATCAGATGTCATCAAATATTTGGCTATAAATCAACTGCCAGGTCCTGTAGATGTCGCCATTGATAAATATCCACTGACGCCAGACATACTGCAGCTGCTGGGAGGAGGGAGCTGGTGCAATGGGCAACTATTTGATTGGTGTATCTACCTTTTTATTAATGTTGTTGTTTACAGCAGTAATACAATCTCTCTAGGGTGCAATATAATGTAATCATATGGGATATTATAATCCCACACAACGACAAAATTAATTGTTTAATTATATAGCAGACTTGGTATATCTGAGTATATCTGTTTTGTGTTATTATTAATGAAATAAAGATTGGTTACCCACTGCATACACTAATATTAATAATTGCTTTTATTACATAAGATTTGAAGATATGCTAATTTTTATGTTCATGTGGTTGAATAGCTCAGATTGACAAAAATGCATCAATTAGCTGTCTTCTTTTATGAGCCTATTTTTAAAAACATTTCTACATTGTATTTAGCAATTCCAATAAGATCCATCATCTGCCTGTTATTGTTTTATATGTGTGTGTTAAAGGCGGTTAACTTTGGTGATTTAAAAGAGATAAGTGTCTAGTGTTAATTCATTATAAAGTTTTACATCTGTTGCTTTCCAAATGTTTGTATGTGGGAGCAGCATGTATAGCCATTCTCATAGAGGTCCAGTCATTTTATATACGGATGGTATGGATCTTTGCATTTTATTGTTAATCTATTTTTATCAATGTTTATCAATTTTTTGTAATTTTGAACTTTTTTTATTTTTCGATTTTTATTAAAACCGATTCCAACCCAAAACACTTGAGGGTGGTTTTGCAAAACAAAAACACAAGGATGAAATTAGAAGTAAAGCTAGTACGCGGTACTCTGCACAAATCTCTATTTAGGGTACATGTCTTAATTAGTTACAGGCCTGGTTATCCAGTACATTTATGATATCTATTCTATGTATATTGATGATGTAGCCCATGACGGCCAGTCAGCTCTCATTTTCTGAACTGTACTTTTCTTCATGTATACCTTTAGAACGGGCTCCTAAATGTTCCCCTACAGATGCCTTCATACTTTTCACTCAGCGTTGCTACTTTTTTCCGCTACTTTCTCTTTCACTGTGCTACTCTTTCCTGTTACTTCCTCTTTCATTGTGCTTCTTTGTCCTGCTACTTTCTCTTTCATTTGTGCTAATTTTTCATTGTTACTTTTTCCTTGTTACTTTCTCTTTCATTTCCTTGTTTTCCTTGTTACTTTCTCTTTTAGTGTGCTACTTTTTCCTGTTACTTCCTGCTACTTTCTCTTTATGCTACTTTTTCCTTGTTACTTTGTCTTTCACTGTGCTACTTTTTTCCTTGTTACTTTGTCTTTCACTGTGCGACTTTTTCCCGTTACTTCCTCTTTCATTGTGCTACTTTTTCCTGTTACTTCCTCTTTCATTGTGCTACTTTTTCCGGTTACTTCCTCTTTCATTGTACTACTTTTTCCTGTTACTTCCTCTTTCATTGTACTACTTTTTCCTGTTACTTCCTCTTTCATTGTACTACTTTTTCCTGTTACTTTCTCTTTCATTGTACTACTTTTTCCTGCTACTTTCTCTTTCATTGTGCTACTTTTTCCCGTTACTTTCTCTTTCATTGTGCTACTTTTTCCTATGCACCTGTGTACACTGCCTGCTTTCTTCGGCACGTCCACAATAATCCCATAACACGCCTATATGAACTGACCATTTTTGTGTACATTTCTAGATACCTCCCAGTCACCGCCTAGGAAAGCCATCACAACAAAGGAAGCAGTTAGATTTGCAGTTAGAATTGGAATTTTTTTTCCTGTGGGGTTGATAACATCTCATGTAAATTTATGATCCAGAGCATCATCTGGTACAAAAACGTAAATCTATGTTAGATTTGAAGATGTTTTGTTTTTGTTATAGCAGTATACATTTATTTTATTTTCTGCAATATTGTTCAGCTAACTGGAAAACTTGTTTTTTCCTTTAACATCATTTTTGTGCACTATATATGTTTTCGTTCAGGAATTGGCCTCAAAACTTCGAGCTCAATTAGAAGAAGCCCGTCAGCAGCGACAAAATCAGCCGCAAGCTCCTGAGAAACACAGCAGGGTTAAACCAGAGGTAAATCATGACTAAGGCTCTTAAAGCACATTTGTCTGTAGACAGTGGCCATAGCTATCCTGCTAGCAGAAACAGTTTTGTAAGAGCGCAGCCCCTTTTTTTACTAAGCATCTGCAATGTCACATGACCAATATGAGGGCATATATTGTGGCAACTTTGTCAGGTGCATTCACATGGATTATGGATTCAGCCCACAAATAAATAACAAACAGGTGATCTCTTACTGTTTAATGCGGATTCCATGCGTTGCTGTTATACACATTAATTGGTTTATTTCCTTTGTTGTGCTTGATTTATTCACGAGTTGTAAATAAGCTGAACTAAATACCTGTCTGCACAAAGATACATAAATGTTTCTCATACTCTGACATGTGATTAGCTCTGTTTTACTACTAGATTGCTGGTTGGATATGGCCCCACCCACTCATTTGCATAATGTTCCATCAGTATTAGGAAAGGATTTGCCAGTAGCAGAAATCAGTCGCTGAGCATTAACCACCTAACTGGTATGGTCAGATCACATGCGACCACGCCGTCCCACTGTGTCCCCCAGTTTTTGACGAGGAGATCCGTTCTGCAGATGTGCATAATATAATATATATATATGTATATATATATATATATATATATATATATATATATCTTTGTATAGAGTGCACTCACCAGACTGTTATTAGAGCCAGCAGGATTTTTATTCAGATATCAGGTACAACATCACACACCGACGTTTCGGTCCTATCTGGACCTTCTTCAAGGTTTAACTGCCACCAACATGACTTATCTATATATAGCCATCACCTTAATTATGCTCTAATAGAAATACTCTAATAAAAACAGACATGGAACAAATATGACATAGACAAACACATACAGACACATTAAAACAGGTAAAAACAGGAAGAGCTCAGCAGAGAGTGCAGAAAAACCATTTGTGTTTCTAACCACATATGACACTGGTAGCGGATCGCGTAGCAAAGCTATCAAGAGAAATTGGGATATAGTGGCTACGGATGGTGTACTCAAAAATGTTCTTCCAAAACAACCATTGATTGCATATAGACGGGGACCAAATCTGCGAAACATGCTTATGCGCCCTGATCAATCAGTTGGCAAAGAAGTAGATAATTGGCTACCCCCTAAGAAACTGGGTTGCTATAAGTGCCCTAATTGCACCACATGCAGAAGTATGATGACTGGTACCAGTTTCCCGCATCCACATGATGGCCGACGGATACCCATACAACACCGTCTAACGTGCACCTCTGATTATGTGGTATATATCTTGATATGTCCATGCTCACTAGTATATGTGGGCAAAACAATAAGATCATTCCGTGAACGGATCTCAAACCACCGATCTAATATCAGATTGGCATTGAAAACTGGTGGATCGGACAAACCAGTCGCACGTCATTTTGTACAACATCAACACCAGTTAACAGCATTGCGCTACATGGTCATAGACAGAGTTCCACCATTACCGAGGGGTGGTGATCGTGCCAAGATCCTTCTACGCCGTGAGGCATATTGGATACATAAATTAGAGACTGTTTACCCGAAGGGTCTGAATGAATCAGTACATTTCAATATTTTTCTATAATAAGAAAGGACGAGCATGTCAGTAGATTCTCTAGTCCCGTCATAATTATTTTAAAAAATTTTTTTTGAGTTTTTTAGAAATTTTTTTTTTTAATTTTTCTGAATTTTTTGTTTATCCTGAATGTGTTCCGGTCTGTATTAGTCTTGTTTTGTACAGGATCCATGATATTGTTAAAGCCCACACTTCTGCACTATATTTATGTTATGTATTGCTAATTTGATAGTTTCTATATGATACACGATGATCTTTACTTTCTAGCTATTTTTATCTAAATGCCATCAGATTCCCTCATTTCCATGATCCGTAATGTTGGGACACATAGGTATTACCCCACACAAATTTAATGCTTCCACCACATGTATTAAGCTTGACGGACATGTATACATAACGAGGGTTTCCTAGGCAACTATGTTGCTAGGCAGCGTACCCTGCAATACACTGATGAATGTGTGATGACGCGGAAGCCCCACGAGAGTATGGGCATTGCGCGTGATGACGCACGTAATACATATGACGTAGAGCGCCGCAGTGATTGGACACATGTGGGTACCACATGTTGTGATCACGTGGTTGCGTTCCAGGAGAGATGTGGTCGCTTCCGCTCCCGCCGGCGTGCGGTTCAGATGGCCAGGCGGCATAGCGGGAAAATGTGAATGCTCATTACTTGAATATACGGGATGGATAACACACGGATCAAGTGGTGATATGAAGGGATCTGAATAGGTAGGACTGTTGTTATAATGTGTCTGTATGTGTTTGTCTATGTCATATTTGTTCCATGTCTGTTTTTATTAGAGTATTTCTATTAGAGCATAATTAAGGTGATGGCTATATATAGATAAGTCATGTTGGTGGCAGTTAAACCTTGAAGAAGGTCCAGATAGGACCGAAACGTCGGTGTGTGATGTTGTACCTGATATCTGAATAAAAATCCTGCTGGCTCTAATAACAGTCTGGTGAGTGCACTCTATACAAAGATATATATGTTCATGGATAAGGTAAATGCCTGGCTCTAATGGAACTTTGAGTGACACCCCAGCAAATTTTATTTCACTGTGAGTGCAGACAACCCTGGTTTGCTTTGGATTACTATGTGACTATCCTGAAGGAAGACATATGGATCTTTTGTTGTGCACCCAGAAAGTAAAGCTTGAATTTTACGAAGTATACCAGAATTGGTGACTGTTTAAATAATTTTTTGGATGCCATTTCATGATTATATGGCTATTAATATTTTTCATCGTGAGGATTGGTGACTATCTTGGATTGATTTGTTATTATTTATATTTTCATATTTTTTCTTATACTTTTATTTTTATTTCTCTAACGTCCTAGTGGATGCTGGGGACTCCGTCAGGACCATGGGGAATAGCGGGCTCCGCAGGAGACAGGGCACATCTAAAAAGCTTTTTAGGTCACATGGTGTGTACTGGCTCCTCCCCCTATGACCCTCCTCCAAGCCTCAGTTAGGTTTTTGTGCCCGTCCGAGAAGGGTGCAAACTGGATGGCTCTCTTAAGGAGCTGTTTAGTAAAGTTTTTTTTTAGGTTTCTAATCAGTGATTCCTGCTGGCGACAGGATCACTGCAACGAGGGACTTAGGGGAGAGACTTGCAACTCACCTGCGTGCAGGAGGATTGAAGTTTTAGGCTACTGGACACTGAGCTCCAGAGGGAGTCGGAACACAGGTCAGCCTGGGGTTCGTCCCGGAGCCGCGCCGCCGATCCCCCTTACAGACGCTGAAGAAAGACGGCGGAACGGAGGTCCGGAAACAGGCGGCAGAAGACTTCACAGTCTTCAGAGAGGTAGCGCACAGCACTGCAGCTGTGCGCCATTGTTGCTACACGGCTCACTGACACGGTCACGGAGGGTGCAGGGCGCTGCTGGGGGCGCCCTGGGCAGCAATATAAATACCTATTTGGCAAATAAATACATCACATATAGCCATTAAGGCTATATGTATGTATTTAACCCAGGCCAGTTTTCCTAATAACCGGGAGAAAAGCCCGCCGTGAAAGGGGCGGAGCTTATTCTCCTCAGCACTCAGCGCCATTTTCCTGACCAGCTCCGCTGGTGAGGAAGGCTCCCACTCTCCCCTGCACTACAGAAACAGGGTTAAAGAGAAGGGGGGCATAAATTGGCGATATAATTATATATTAAGAGCCCATATATAGAAACAACACCTTCTAGGGTTGTTATATACATTATGGCGCTTTTGGTGTGTGCTGGCAAACTCTCCCTCTGTCTCCCCAAAGGGCTAGTGGGTCCTGTCCTCTATCAGAGCATTCCCTGTATGTGTGTGCTGTAGGTCGGTACGTGTGTGTCGACATGTAGGAGGAAAATGTTGGTGAGGAGACGGAGAAAATTGCCTGTAATGGTGATGTCACTCTCTAGGGAGTCGACACCAGAATGGATGGCTTACTTATGGAATTACGTGATAATGTCAACACGCTGCAAGCCGGTTGACGACATGAGACAGCCGGCGGACAAATTAGTATCGGTCCAGGCGTCTCAGACACCGTCAGGGGCTTGTAAAAACGCCCAATTACCTCAGTCGGTCGACAGACACTGACACGGACACTGACCCCAGTGTCGACGGTGAAGAAACAAACGTATTTTTCCTTTAGGGCCACAAGTTACATGTTAAGGGCAATGAAGGAGGTGTTACGTATTTCTGATACCACAAGTACCACAAATAAGGGTATTTTGTAGGGTGGGAATAAACTACTTGTAGTTTTGCCTGAATCAGATAAATTAAATGAAGTGTGTGATGATACGTGGGGTTCCTCCGACAGAAAGTTATGGGCGGTATACCCTTTTTCCCGCCAGTAGTAAGGGCGAGTTGGAAAACACACCTTAGGGTGGACAAGGCGCTCACACGCTTATAAAAAACATGGCGTTACCGTTTCCAGATACGGCCGCCCTCAAGGAGCCAGCTGATAGGAAGCTGGAAAATATCATAACAGTATATACACACATACTGGTGTTATACTACGACCAGCAATCGCCTCAGCCTGGATGTGCAGCGCTGAGGGGGCTTGGTCGGATTTCCTGACTGAAAATTTTGATACCCTTGACAGGGACAGGATTTTATTGTCTATAGAGCATTTTAAGGATGCATTTCTATATATGTGTGATGCGCAGAGGCATATTTGCATTCTGGCATCAAGAGTAAATGTGATGTACATATCTGCCAGACGAAGACACGACAGTGGTCAGGTGAGGCAGATTCCAGACGGCATATGGAAGTATTGCCGTATAAAGGGGCGGTCCATTGGACCTGGTGGCCATGGCAACAGCTGAAAAATCCACCTTTTGTTACCCCGAGTCACATATTGGCAGAAAAGGACACAGTCTTTTCAGTCTCAGTCCTTTCGTCCCCATACGGGCAGGCGGGCGAAGGCCAGTCATATCTGCCCAGGGGGAGAGGAAAGGGAAGAAGACTGCAGCAAGCAGCTCATTCCCAGGAACAGAAGCTCCTCACGGCTTCTGCCAAGTCCGCAGCATAACGCTGGGGCCGTACAAGCGGACTCAGGTGCGGTAGGGGGTCATCTCAAGAGTTTCAGCAACACTCGCAAGGGAACTCCGGGATCCTACATGTAATATCCCAGGTGTACATTGGAAATTCGAGACGTCTCCCCCTCACACAATTCACAGGCTGTATTCCCAGCAGGTGATAATCAAAGTACCCTTCTTACAACAAGGAAGGGGGTAGTATTCCACACTATATTGTGGTACTGAAGCCAACCGGCTCGGTGAGATCTGAAATATTTGAACACTTACATACAAGCGTTCAAATCAAGATGGAGTCACTCGGAGCAGTGATAGCGAACCAGGAAGAAGGGGACGATATGATGTCACTGGATATCAGGGACGTTTACCTACAGGTCCAAATTTGCCCTTCTCACCAAGGGTACTTCAGGTTCCTGGTACAGAACTGTCACTATCAGTTCAGACGCTGCCGTTTGGATTGTCCACGGCGCCCCGGGTCTTTACCAAGGTAATGGCCGGAATGATGATTTTTCTTAAAAGAAACATGGACGCTTTCCTGATAAGGGCAAGGTCCAGAGAACAGTTGGAGGTCGGAGTAGCACTATCTTAAGTAGTTCTACGACAGCACGAGTGGATTCTAAATATTCCAAAATCGCAGCTTTTTCCGACGACACGTCTACTGTTCCTAGGGAAGATTCTGGACACAGTCCAGAAAAACGTGTTTCTCCCAGTGGAGAAAACCAGGGAGTTATCCGAGCTAATCGGGATCCTCCTAAAACCAGGAAAAGTGTCAGTGCATCATTGCACAAGAGTCCTGGTAAAAATGGTGGCTTATTACGAAGCAATTCCATTCGGCAGATTTCCCACAAGAACTCTTCAGTGGGATCTGCTGGACAAATGGTCCGGATCGCATCCTCAGATGCATCAGCGGATAACCCTATATCCAAGGAAAAGGGTGTCTCTCCTGTGGTGATTACAGAGTACTCATCTTCTAGAGGGCCGCAGATTCGGCATTCAGGATTGGATGCCGGTGACCACGGAGGCCAGCCTGAGAGGCTGGGGAACAGTCACACAGGGAAAAAATTTCCAGGGAAGTGTGATTAAGTCTGGAGAATTCTCTCCGCATAAATAAGCTTAGAGCAAATTTATAATGCTCTAAACTTAGCTAGACCTCTGCTTCAAGGTCAGCCGGTATTGATCCAGTGGGATAACATCACGGCAGTCGCCCACGTAAACAGAAGGGCGGCACAAGAAGCAGGAGGGCAGTGAAAACTGCAAGGATTTTTCGCTAGGCGGAAAATCATGTGATAGCACTGTCAGCAGTGTTCTTTCCGGGAGTGGACGACTGGGAAGCAGACTTCCTCAGCAGGCAT
Organism: Pseudophryne corroboree; assembly: GCF_028390025.1. NCBI lineage: Eukaryota > Metazoa > Chordata > Amphibia > Anura > Myobatrachidae > Pseudophryne > Pseudophryne corroboree. The sequence goes on along the minus strand of NC_086445.1, from coordinate 102,897,605 downwards.
GACCTCCACCCGGGAGAGTGGAAACTTCATAGGGAAGTTTTTCAACATGATTGTGGACCGTTGGCAAAGACCAAAGGTGGACATGATGGCGTCCCGCCCGAACAAAAAACGGGACAGGTATTCCGCCAGGTCATGAGACCTTCAGGCGATAGCTGTGGATGTTCTGGTAACACCGTGGGTGTACCAGTCTGTGTATGTGTTCCCTCCTCTGTTTCTCATAACCAGGGTATTGAGAATTATAAGACATAGAGGAGTATGAACTATACTAGTGGCTCCGGATTGGCCAAGAGGGACTTGGTACCCGGAACTTCAAGAAATGCTCACAGAGGACTAAGGGCCTGGGGAGCTAAGAAGGGACTTGATTCAGCAAGTACCATGTCTATTCCAAGACTTACCGCGGCTGCGTTTGACGGCATGGCGGTTGAATGCCGGATCCTGAGGGGAAAAGGCATTCCATAAGAGGTCATACCTACCCTGGTCAAAGCCAGGAAGGAGGTGACCGCACAACGTCATCACCACATGTGGTGAAAATATGTTGCGTGGGTGAGGCCAGGAAGGCTCCACGACGGAAATTCAACTAGGTCGATTTCTACACTTCCTGAAAACAGGAGTGTTTTGGACCTCAAATTGGGGTTCATTAACATTTAAATTTCGGCCCTGTAGATTTTCTTCCAGAAAGAATTGACTTCAGTTCCTGAAGTCCAGATTGTAAAGGATGTATTGCATATACAGCTTTTTTGTGCCCCTAGGGGCACCGTGAGATCTCAACATAGTGTTGGGATTTCTTAAAATCATATTGGTTTGAACCGCTCAAATCTGTGGATTTGAAATATCTCACATGGAAAGTGACCATGCTGTTGACAAATATCTCACATGGGAAGTGACCATGTTGTTAGCCCTGGCCTCGGCCAGGCGATTGTCAGAATGGGCGGCTTTGTCTTACAAAAGCCCATATTAAAATTTTCCATTTGAACAGGACAGAACTGGGACTCGTCTCCAGTTTCTTCATAAAGGGGTGTCAGCGTTTTCACCTGAAACAACCTCTTGTGGTGCCTGCGGCTACTAGGGACTTGGAGGACTCCAAGTTACTAGACGTGGTCAGGGCCCTAAAAATATATATATATATATATATATATATATATATATATATATATATATATAGTTAGGACGGCTGGAGTCAGAAAGTCTGACTTGCTGTTTATACTGTATACACCCAACAAGCTGGGTGCTCATGCTTCTAAGCAGTCTATTGCACGCTGGATTTGTAGTACAATTCAGCTTGCACATTCTGTGGCAGGCCTGCCACAGACGAAATATGTAGATGCCCATTCCACAAGGAAGGTGGGCTCATCCTGGGCGGCTGCCCGAGGAGTCTCGGCATTACAACTTTGCCGAGCAGCTACGTGGTCAGGGGAGAACACGTTTGTAAAATTTTACAAATTTTGATACTCTGGCTAAGGAGGACCTGGAGTTCTCTCATTCGGTGCTGCAGAGTCATCCGCACTCTCCCGCCCGTTTGGGAGCTTTGGTATAATCCCCATGGTCCTGACGGAGTCCCCAGCATCCACTAGGACGTTAGAGAAAATAAGAATTTACTTACCGATAATTCTATTTCTCGTAGTCCGTAGTGGATGCTGGGCGCCCATCCCAAGTGCGGATTGTCTGCAATGCTTGTACATAGTTATTGTTACAAAAAATCGGGTTATTACTATTGTTGTGAGCCATCTTTTCGGAGGCTACTTCGTTTTGTTATCATACTGTTAACTGGGTTCAGATCACAAGTTGTACGGTGTGATTGGTGTGGCTGGTATGAGTCTTACCCGGGATTCAAGATCCTTCCTTATTGTGTACGCTCGTCCGGGCACAGTACCTAACTGAGGCTTGGAGGAGGGTCATAGGGGGAGGAGCCAGTACACACCATGTGACCTAAAAAGCTTTTTAGATGTGCCCTGTCTCCTGCGGAGCCCGCTATTCCCCATGGTCCTGACGGAGTCCCCAGCATCCACTACGGACTACGAGAAATAGAATTATCGGTAAGTAAATTCTTATTTTTTTCTACACTTGATAGATTTATTTTTGTATTAGAGGTTTTTTCCCTATATCTGTGGCGACATAGTTACATCCATATCTTGAATTGTCCTATGTTTGGGATATTTTGTGCTTAGGAGGTTTCCAGTATGGAGAATTTAGTGAATCCTGAACTCCTGTCCAATGCAGAGTTTGGACAGGTGTCTTATACAGATGATGAGGCTGAACGTCTTCTCTTTAATTTAACTGATTTTGGGGCTATCCCAGGAGAAAAAGCCATTGATGTTTATTATAAACTATTGAATCTCAACAAACGTGAAACTGATTTATTGTTACATGGACAGTTTTTATCCGATTATTTTCGGAAGAAACAGATTCCACGAGGGTTCCGGGTTCGGAATGTCCCCACCATCGGCCGCAATAACCCTGTGTTTTGCAGCCGATGGTGTGGGATTCTAAATAAGTGTTCACTAGATTTGGTACTGCTGGTGATTGAAGAGGTGGGCATGGAACTCAAAAAAGTAAGAGGTGAATTAGGTTTGAATAAAGAGCAACTTGAAACCATACTTCAGAATGACAAAACTGAGGATTGGCTTACCAAACTGAATTCACAGATAGACAAGTATAAAACAGATTTAATTAATTTTAAGCGTAACAAACTGGAGAAAGTTGAAAAGGACTATCGTGAACATAGGGTATATGGTTGGCTAGTGGGGAATGATTTCCCCTCACGTAGAATGCGTGATACACGATTCAGAAGGGGCCAATACCAATTTGACCAATATTCCACCGCCTCTAGCTCAGATAGAGAGAATTCTGATTCAAGAAATAATCAAAGACAGCCTTTTTCTCGAGTAGCCACACGCTCACAGTTAGATCCAGTACAAGTAGACACCAGAGGCCCCACCCGCGGAGGGGGTCCTATAAAAAATGTAAAAAAACCTCTGAAGAACCCTCGGACAAAATAATCAATATTTCTTCATTAACATTAAGTTTGGACCAAGAAAAGGTTTTGTCACGTGGATTATCCTTTATTCCTACAGTTATGTTTAGCCCTATGAGATGGAAAATAGACAACTATTGTTTATCTCGCAAATTAAGACTAAAAGAAAAATTTGGGGAGAATAAACGTGACATACCAGATGTTGAGTTCAAACAAAAAAGTACCTATGATCCACCATCAAATAATACTAATATTAAAACCTTTTCACGTATGATGGATCAATCGGTAAATGATTGTATGAAGAAAAAGGTGAGAACTAGACCCAATCTCAACAAAGGAGAGAGGATTGCCTTAAAACAGCTGAAAGATAATCCCACTATCACTATACGCCCAGCAGATAAGGGTGGGGCTGTTGTACTTCAGGATACAGTAGCATATAATAAAGAGATCTTACGTCAGCTTGGTGATGAACGCACCTACAGAATATTGGAAAATGACCCTATGCCAATATTTAAAAAGAAATTGGATACGACAGTGGATATGGCGTTGGGTATGGGTGTTATTAGTGAGACTGTTTCATCTTTTATGCATACAGATTTCCCGATATGTCCCATCTTATACACCTTGCCGAAGGTACATAAATGCATTGATGCTCCCCCGGGCAGACCTATTATTTCTGCCCGGGGATCATTATTTCAACCAGTTGCATGTTACCTTGATACCCATCTCCAACCATGTGTCAAGAAAATAAAAAGCTATATTAAGGACACGAATGATTTCATCAATGGGTTGAAGGCGATAAAAGATTATGATGAAAATTGGATACTTGTAACTATGGATGTGTCCTCTCTCTACACGGTCATACCTCATCAAGAGGGTATGGCCGCTGTGAGAAGAGCACTAATACTGAATCAACAACAGCACCCACCTGTTGAATTCTTGCTGGAATTACTTGATATGACCTTACGTGTAATTACTTCAGATTTGGTGACCGATACTACCTCCAGACATCGGGGACCGCGATGGGGAGTAATATAGCCCCATCGTATGCAAATTTGTATATGAATGAATATGAACAGCAATACATATTGCCGATGTTTGGGGGTAGTATCGGTTATTACAAACGATTTATAGATGACATATTCATCCTGTGGTCTGGAGACAAAACAGCCCTGGAGGATATGTTATCGTATTTGAATCAACTGGACACACCAATTAGATTTACGATGGAATATAATCATGAGTCGATTAATTTTTTGGATGTGACGGTGTTTGCCACAGATGGGGGTTATGGATTTAAGTTGTACAGGAAGGCTACAGACCGGAACACATTGTTACACTATAGTAGCTACCACCCAAAACCCCTCAAGGAAAGTCTTCCTATTTCCCAGTTTATTAGAGTTATGAGAAACAATTCGGACTCTAAAACCCTAGAGGATCAACTTAGAGATATGCAACATCGATTTCTTGATAGGGGATATCATCCTGACACTATTGAACACTGTTTGAAAACAGCTGAACAACGATTCAGGGTTGGTAAAAACAGGAAGAGCTCAACAGAGAGTGCAGAAAAACCATTTGTGTTTCTAACCACATATGACACTGGTAGCTTTGCTACGCGATCCGCTATCAAGAGAAATTGGGATATAGTGGCTACGGATGGTGTACTCAAAAATGTTCTTCCAAAACAACCATTGATTGCATATAGACGGGGACCAAATCTGCGAAACATGCTTATGCGCCCTGATCAATCAGTTGGCAAAGAAGTAGATAATTGGCTACCCCCTAAGAAACTGGGTTGCTATAAGTGCCCTAATTGCACCACATGCAGAAGTATGCTGACTGGTACCAGTTTCCCGCATCCACATGATGGCCGACGGATACCCATACAACACCATCTAACGTGCACCTCTGATTATGTGGTATATATCTTGATATGTCCATGCTCACTAGTATATGTGGGCAAAACAATAAGATCATTCCGTGAACGGATCTCAAACCACCGATCTAATATCAGATTGGCATTGAAAACTGGTGGATCGGACAAACCAGTCGCACGTCATTTTGTACAACATCAACACCAGTTAACAGCATTGCGCTACATGGTCATAGACAGAGTTCCACCATTACCGAGGGGTGGTGATCGTGCCAAGATCCTTCTACGCCGTGAGGCATATTGGATACATAAATTAGAGACTGTTTACCCGAAGGGTCTGAATGAATCAGTACATTTCAATATTTTTCTATAATAAGAAAGGACGAGCATGTCAGTAGATTCTCTAGTCCCGTCATAATTATTTTTAAATTTTTTTTTGAGTTTTTTAGAAAAAAATTTTTGAAATTTTTCTGAATTTTTTGTTTATCCTGAATGTGTTCCGGTCTGTATTAGTCTTGTTTTGTACAGGATCCATGATATTGTTAAAGCCCACACTTCTGCACTATATTTATGTTATGTATTGCTAATTTGATAGTTTCTATATGATACACGATGATCTTTACTTTCTAGCTATTTTTATCTAAATGCCATCAGATTCCCTCATTTCCATGATCCGTAATGTTGGGACACATAGGTATTACCCCACACAAATTTAATGCTTCCACCACATGTATTAAGCTTGACGGACATGTATACATAACGAGGGTTTCCTAGGCAACTATGTTGCTAGGCAGCGTACCCTGCAATACACTGATGAATGTGTGATGACGCGGAAGCCCCACGAGAGTATGGGCATTGCGCGTGATGACGCACGTAATACATATGACGTAGAGCGCCGCAGTGATTGGACACATGTGGGTACCACATGTTGTGATCACGTGGTTGCGTTCCAGGAGAGATGTGGTCGCTTCCGCTCCCGCCGGCGTGCGGTTCAGATGGCCAGGCGGCATAGCGGGAAAATGTGAATGCTCATTACTTGAATATACGGGATGGATAACACACGGATCAAGTGGTGATATGAAGGGATCTGAATAGGTAGGACTGTTGTTATAATGTGTCTGTATGTGTTTGTCTATGTCATATTTGTTCCATGTCTGTTTTTATTAGAGTATTTCTATTAGAGCATAATTAAGGTGATGGCTATATATAGATAAGTCATGTTGGTGGCAGTTAAACCTTGAAGAAGGTCCAGATAGGACCGAAACGTCGGTGTGTGATGTTGTACCTGATATCTGAATAAAAATCCTGCTGGCTCTAATAACAGTCTGGTGAGTGCACTCTATACAAAGATATATATGTTCATGGATAAGGTAAATGCCTGGCTCTAATGGAACTTTGAGTGACACCCCAGCAAATTTTATTTCACTGTGAGTGCAGACAACCCTGGTTTGCTTTATATATGTATATATATATATATATGTATATCATGAAGACTTTCCAAATACACTAGAGACACAGTTTTCTGTCAACGTTTCAGGGTGTTACCCCTTTTATCAAGACAACCGTGAAAAGACAAAGTAAAAACATTTATACATTACCAAACACCGCGTGTGCAGCCCATCCACGGTGCCCGCAGAGACCCGATGACGTCAGAGGGGGGCGTGGAATGATTTGCAGAGTGACCCATCACCATAGAAACCGTAACGGCTGTAGGAAAAAATGCATGAGATGTCTAAGGATACAGAAGTAATGCAGCACTAACACTGACAATGGGGTAGAAGGCAAGGGAACCCGCAGCATAACGGGGAACTTGTCATCATGCACTGTAATTGTAATTGTCAACCTTCAATATATCTGTAATGAGCATCACTCATAAGGCTATGTTGGGGACTAATAATGTGTCACCTATGCCGACTATAACGGCCAAATACCCTCTAATTAAAGGGAACATTACATGACCAGCCACCTATGTAAGATTATAAAGGTAAATAATCAGAGGATAGTTTGAAACTAGAGAAAGCAGGTATACGATAGTATTTCATTAAGTCCCAAAGGTTTTACAGTCTGTAACGTATGGATCCACCATGCCTCTTTTTGTAATAGGGTACGACCACGGTTACCACCTCTTGGAGATTCAGGGACCCCATCAATAATTTTATACCGACTAGAAGATATACTGTGGTTAAACTCCTTGAAATGATGAGCCACCGGCTGGTTGCCTCCACGTCCTTCTATGGCTGCCCGTATACTGGACCGGTGGAGGGCAATCCTTTCTTTAAATTGTCTAATAGTCTTTCCAATATACAGGAGTCCACAAGGGCACTTGATGTAGTAAATCACATAACGACTTGTACATGTGAATGAATTTCTCATCTTAAATTCGTTGCCCGATCTGGGATGGTGAAAGGTGGCTCCTGGTTCAAGACTACTGCAAGTAGTGCAGCCGAGGCATTTGAAATTGCCCGGTTTCCGAGTCAGAAAATGTGTGACCAGCGGAGGTTTAAAATTGGTAATGTCATTATGTACCACATCATCTTTGATGTTTCGTCCCCGACGGTATGATGGTAGAATCGTGGTTTCCTTGAATGGCCTCAGTTGTTTATCTTGAGTAACAATTGGCCATATTTGTCTTGCCTTACGCATGGCATCTGCGCTGGAAATAGAATAATCTTGTGGCCATACAATTCGATTAGAACTCTGTACAGATTGTGATTTCTGTAATAAACTGGAGCAATCCTGCAACAGTGCCCTTTCTTTAGCCTTCCTCAAGTATTTCAATTTGTACCCTCTAAGAATGAACTTGCGAGTCATGATGTCCATTTGTTTGATGGCCTCCATTCTGTCACTGCAGATACGCCTAATTCTAATAAATTGTGAGTAAGGCAGTCCCCATTTGAGGGCCAGAGGGTGATGACTGTTGGCGTGTAAAGTAGTATTTCTCTGACGTCCTAGTGGATGCTGGGACTCCGTAAGGACCATGGGGAATAGCGGCTCCGCAGGAGACAGGGCACAAGAATAAAAGCTTTAGGATCAGGTGGTGTGCACTGGCTCCTCCCCCTATGACCCTCCTCCAAGCCTCAGTTAGATTTTTGTGCCCGAACGAGAAGGGTGCAGGCTAGGTGGCTCTCCTGAGCTGCTTAGAATAAAAGTTTATTTTAGGTTTTTTATTTTCAGTGAGTCCTGCTGGCAACAGGATCACTGCATCGTGGGACTAAGGGGAGAAGAAACGGACTCACCTGCGTGCAGAGTGGATCGGGTTTCTTAGGCTACTGGACATTAGCTCCAGAGGGACGATCACAGGTTCAGCCTGGATGGGTCCCGGAGCCGCGCCGCCGGCCCCCTTACAGAGCCAGAAGAGCGAAGAGGTCCGGTGAAATCGGCGGCAGAAGACGATCCTGTCTTCAGACTAAGGTAGCGCACAGCACCGCAGCTGTGCGCCATTGCTCTCAGCACACTTCACACTCCGGTCACTGAGGGTGCAGGGCGCTGGGGGGGGAGCGCCCTGAGACGCAATATAACAGATGATACCTTAAGTTGGCAAAAGAATACATCACATATAGCTCTTGGGCTATATGGATGTATTTTAACCCCTGCCATTATTACAGAAAAGAGCGGGAGATAAGGACGTCGTGAAGGGGCGGAGCCTATCTCCTCAGCACACAAGCGCCATTTTCCCTCACGGCTCCGCTGGAAGGACGGCTCCCTGACTCTCCCCTGCAGACTTGCTACAGAATCAGGGTAAAAAAGAGAAGGGGGGGCACTATTGGCAGCTAAAAATTATATAAACAGCAGCTATAAGGGAATAACACTTATATAAGGTTATCCCTGTATATATATATATATAGCGCTTGGTGTGTGCTGGCAGACTCTCCCTCTGTCTCTCCAAAGGGCTTGTGGGGTCCTGTCCTCTATCAGAGCATTCCCGGTGTGTGTGCTGTGTGTCGGTACGTGTGTGTTGACATGTATGAGGAGGAAAATGATGTGGAGGCGGAGCAATTGCCTGGGTTAGTGATGTCACCCCCTAGGGTGTCGACACCTGACTGGATGATCGTATTTAAAGAATTAAGTGATAATGTCAGCACTTTGCAAAAAACGGTTGATGACATGAGACAGCCGGCAAATCAATTAGTGCCTGTCCAGGCGTCTCAGACACCGTCAGGGGCCCTAAAACGCCCGTTACCTCAGTGGGTCGACACAGACCCAGACACAGATACTGAGTCTAGTGTCGACGGTGAGGAGACAAACGTAATGTCCAGTAGGGCCACACGTTACATGATCACGGCAATGAAGGAGGCATTGAACATTTCTGACACTACAAGTACCACAAAGAAGGGTATTATGTGGGGTGTGAAAAAACTACCAATAGTTTTCCCTGAGTCAGATGAGTTAAATGAGGTGTGTGATAAAGCGTGGGTTTCCCCCGACAAAAAACTGCTAATTTCTAAAAAATTATTGGCACTATATCCTTTCCCGTCAGAGGTTAGGACGCGTTGGGAAACACCCCCTAGGGTAGATAAGGCGCTCACACGTTTATCTAAACAAGTAGCGTTACCGTCTCCTGATACGGCCACCCTCAAGGAACCAGCAGATAGAAGGCTGGAAAATATTCTTAAAAGTATATACACACATACTGGTGTTATACTGCGACCAGCAATCGCTTCAGCCTGGATGTGCAGTGCTGGAGTCGCGTGGTCGGATTCCCTGACTGAAAATATTGATACCCTGGATAGGGACAATATACTGCTAACTATAGAGCATTTGAAGGATGCATTACTATATATGCGTGATGCACAGAGGGATATCTGCACCCTGGCATCAAGAGTAAGTGCTATGTCCATTTCTGCCAGAAGAGCGTTATGGACGCGACAGTGGTCAGGCGATGCGGATTCAAAACGACATATGGAAGTATTGCCGTATAAAGGGGAGGAGTTATTTGGGGCTGGTCTATCGGACCTGGTGGCCACGGCAACGGCTGGAAAATCCACCTTTTTACCCCAGGTCACTTCACATCAGCAGAAAAAGACACCGTCTTTTCAAACTCAGTCCTTTCGTTCCCATAAGTACAAGCGAGCTAAAGGCCATTCCTTCCTGCCCCGGGGCAGAGGAAGGGGAAAAAGACTGCACCATGCAGCCGCTTCCCAGGAGCAGAAGCCCTCCCCTGCTTCTGCCAAGTCTTCAGCATGACGCTGGGGCTTTACAAGCAGACTCAGACATGGTGGGGGCCCGTCTCAAGAATTTCAACGCGCAGTGGGCTCACTCGCAAGTGGACCCCTGGATTCTACAGGTAGTATCGCAGGGGTACAAACTGGAATTCGAGGCGTTTCCCCCTCGCCGGTTCCTGAAGTCTGCTCTACCAAAGTCTCCCTCCGACAGGGAGGCAGTTTTGGAAGCCATTCACAAGCTGTATTCCCAGCAGGTGATAATCAAAGTACCCCTCCTACAACAGGGAAAGGGGTATTATTCCATGCTGTTTGTGGTACCGAAGCCGGACGGCTCGGTGAGACCAATTTTAAATCTGAAATCCTTGAACACTTACATAAAGAGATTCAAATTCAAGATGGAATCACTCAGAGCGGTGATAGCAAACCTGGAAGAAGGGGACTATATGGTGTCTCTGGACATCAAGGATGCTTATCTCCACGTCCCAATCTACCCGTCTCACCAAGGGTACCTCAGGTTTGTAGTACAAAACTGTCATTATCAGTTTCAGACGCTGCCGTTTGGGTTGTCCACGGCACCTCGGGTCTTTACCAAGGTAATGGCCGAAATGATGATTCTTCTTCGAAGAAAAGGCATCTTAATTATCCCTTACTTGGACGATCTCCTGATAAGGGCAAGGTCCAGGGAACAGTTAGAAGTCGGAGTAGCACTATCTCAGGTAGTGTTACGTCAGCACGGGTGGATCCTAAATATTCCAAAATCGCAGCTGATTCCTACGACACGTCTACTGTTCCTAGGAATGATTCTGGACACAGTCCAGAAAAAGGTGTTTCTCCCGGAGGAGAAGGCCAGGGAGTTATCCGAGCTAGTCAGGAACCTCCTAAAACCAGGCCAGGTGTCAGTGCATCAGTGCACGAGGGTCCTGGGAAAAATGGTGGCTTCTTACGAAGCGATTCCATTCGGAAGATTCCATGCAAGAACTTTTCAGTGGGATCTGCTGGACAAATGGTCCGGATCGCATCTTCAGATGCATCAGCGGATAACCCTGTCGCCAAGGACAAGGGTGTCTCTTCTGTGGTGGCTGCAGAGTGCTCATCTCCTAGAGGGCCGCAGATTTGGCATTCAGGATTGGATCCTGGTGACCACGGATGCCAGCCTGAGAGGCTGGGGAGCAGTCACACAGGGAAGAAATTTCCAGGGCTTGTGGTCAAGCATGGAAGCATCTCTTCATATAAACATTCTGGAACTAAGGGCCATTTACAATGCCCTAAGTCAAGCGAAACCCCTGCTTCAGGGTCAGGCGGTATTGATCCAATCGGACAACATCACGTCAGTCGCCCACGTAAACAGACAGGGCGGCACGGGAAGCAGGGGGGCAATGGCAGAAGCTGCAAGGATTCTTCGCTGGGCGGAAAATCATGTGATAGCACTGTCAGCAGTGTTCATTCCGGGAGTGGACAACTGGGAAGCAGACTTCCTCAGCAGACACGACATCCACCCGGGAGAGTGGGGACTTCACCCAGAAGTCTTCCACCTGATAGTAAACCGTTGGGAAGAACCAAAGGTGGACATGATGGCGTCCCGTCTAAACAAAAAACTAGACAGATATTGCGCCAGGTCAAGGGACCCTCAGGCAATAGCGGTGGACGCCCTGGTAACGCCGTGGGTGTACCAGTCAGTGTATGTGTTCCCTCCTCTGCCTCTCATACCAAAGGTACTGAGAATCATAAGAAGGAGAGGAGTAAGAACTATACTCGTGGCTCCGGATTGGCCAAGAAGGACTTGGTACCCGGAACTTCAAGAGATGCTCACGGAAGAACCGTGGCCTCTACCTCTGAGAAAGGACCTGCTCCAGCAGGGGCCTTGTCTGTTCCAAGACTTACCGCGGCTGCGTTTGACGGCATGGCGGTTGAACGCCGGATCCTGAGGGAAAAAGGCATTCCAGATGATGTCATCCCTACCCTGGTCAAGGCCAGGAAGGACGTAACTGCAAAACATTATCACCGCATTTGGCGAAAATATGTTGCGTGGTGTGAGGCCAAGAAGGCCCCTACAGAGGAATTTCAACTGGGTCGTTTCCTCCATTTCCTGCAAACAGGACTATCTATGGGCCTAAAATTAGGGTCCATTAAGGTTCAAATTTCGGCCCTGTCGATTTTCTTCCAGAAAGAACTGGCTTCAATGCCTGAAGTTCAGACATTTGTAAAAGGGGTACTGCATATACAGCCTCCTTTTGTGCCTCCAGTGGCACCTTGGGATCTCAATGTTGTGTTGAGTTTTCTAAAGTCACATTGGTTTGAATCACTCACCACTGTGGACTTCAAATATCTCACATGAAAGGTGACGATGCTGTTAGCCCTGGCTTCAGCCAGGCGTGTGTCAGAATTGGCGGCTTTATCATATAAAAGTCCTTACTTAATTTTTCATTCTGACAGGGCAGAATTGAGGACTCGTCCTCAATTTCTACCTAAGGTGGTTTCTGCATTTCACATGAACCAACCTATTGTGGTACCTGCGGCTACTAGGGACTTGGAGGACTCCAAGTTGCTTGACGTTGTCAGGGCCCTGAAAATATATGTTTCCAGGACGGCTGGAGTCAGAAAATCTGACTCGCTGTTTATCCTGTATGCACCCAACAAGCTGGCTGCTCCTGCTTCTAAGCAGACGATTGCTCGTTGGATTTGTAGTACAATTCAGCTTGCACATTCTGTGGCGGGCCTGCCACAGCCAAAATCGGTAAAAGCCCATTCCACAAGGAAAGTGGGCTCATCTTGGGCGGCTGCCCGAGGGGTCTCGGCTTTACAACTTTGCCGAGCAGCTACTTGGTCAGGGGCAAACACGTTTGCAAAATTCTACAAATTTGATACCCTGGCTGAGGAGGACCTGGAGTTCTCTCATTCGGTGCTGCAGAGTCATCCGCACTCTCCCGCCCGTTTGGGAGCTTTGGTATAATCCCCATGGTCCTTACGGAGTCCCAGCATCCACTAGGACGTCAGAGAAAATAAGATTTTACTTACCGATAAATCTATTTCTCGTAGTCCGTAGTGGATGCTGGGCGCCCATCCCAAGTGCGGATTGTCTGCAATACTTGTATATAGTTATTGTTACAAAAATTCGGGTTATTATTGTTGTGAGCCATCTTTTCAGAGGCTCCTTTTCGTTTTATCATACTGTTAACTGGGTTCAGATCACAAGTTGTACGGTGTGATTGGTGTGGCTGGTATGAGTCTTACCCGGGATTCAATATCCTTCCTTATTATGTACGCTCGTCCGGGCACAGTATCCTAACTGAGGCTTGGAGGAGGGTCATAGGGGGAGGAGACAGTGCACACCACCTGATCCTAAAGCTTTTATTCTTGTGCCCTGTCTCCTGCGGAGCCGCTATTCCCCATGGTCCTTACGGAGTCCCAGCATCCACTACGGACTACGAGAAATAGATTTATCGGTAAGTAAAATCTTATTTTCGGTCAGTGTCCTTAACAAACAGAGAAGTATGTAAACGGTGCAATGAATCCTGTCTGACAGCTACATCTAGATAATGTATTTCTTCAAAACTGTATGAATACGTTAATTTGATAGATGCATCGAGGCCATTGATTTCCTGCATGGCCTGCTGAAAACTTTCCTCTGAGCCAGACCACAATACAAAGATGTCATCTATGTATCGAAAATATGATTTAATGTTGCAGGATACCTTGGAGTTGAACAGGAACAAATCACTTTCAACTTCACGCATGAAGATGTTGGCAAAGCTCGGGGCTACGCACGACCCCATCGCGCAGCCCGAGCTCTGCCGATAGATCTTGCCGTCGAACAAAAAATAGTTGTGCGTCAGGGTCAGTTCTAAAAGCTGGATAAAGAAATTAACATCCGGACCCGAGTACCTCTGGGCGCTATAAGAAATTCAATTTGGAAATGTACAACTCTAGTGCGCTTTCATCCAGTGACACAGAATGTGTAGAGGGTACGTCGTCAAAAAACTTGAGAAAACCCCCTGTGGGGGTCACTACTTGGGCGGCACGAGAATGCAAAAAAGGCCCTACACCCGCCGTGGTGGACAATGGGCAAGGAAAATCAAAAAAAGCCAAGAGCAAGAAAGCATAGTCTTCAATCTTTCAACTCGCTCATTAACTTCTTTTGAATTAGCCGTACTTAATAAGGGTTTATCCTGTGTCCCAACCAAGAAGCCAGATGTTTTCACCAACAAAGTGGACTTATACACATTCAGTCGCCGAGTACGACTGAAAGAACATTTTGGAGATGATTCCACCACATTGGTACAGGACATCCCTCTACACAAGCCTTCAATTTTTGATCCAGTTTCCAGTAATCTGACTATAAAGTGCTTCATTAATCATATGGACAGTGTCTATGAAGATTTCCAAATACAGCCAAATACCCATGTCAGTAATTTATCCAGTACGGAGTATACAGCACTCAACAACCTTGCCAATTATAAGGACATTGTCATCCACCCGGCGGATAAGGGCGGAGGCATAGTGGTTCAAGATCTACTTACATATAAGACAGAAATTTACAGCCAACTCGCCGATAAATCTACTTACCAACTGTTGTCCACAGACCCAACTGCAAATTACAAGGCAGAAATTGATGACATCCTTAATGAGGCGGTTAAAGAGAACTTCATTAATTCCAGGACCAGGGAATTACTCATACAAGAGTGGCCAGTAATACCAGTCCTTTATACCATCCCCAAACTTCATAAGAATCCTATAAGGCCCGGCATTCCCTTCTATATTTAGAATTTCTCTTACATCCAAGAGGAAACTGGGGTTCCATTTAGTACCATGGGGGTGTAGACGGGTCCACTAGGAGCCATGGGCACTTTAAGAATTTGATAGTGTGGGCTGGCTCCTCCCTCTATGCCTCTCCTACCAGACTCAGTTTAAAAAATGTGCCAGAGGAGCTGGTCATGCTTATGGAAGCTCCTGAAGAGTTTTCTGCATTTATTTTATGTGTTTGTTATTTTCAGGTGTGTGTGTGTGCTCTGTCACATTTACATTATGTCAGGCAAAGAGTGTGTTTCTTGTACAGCTGAGTGTTCCACTTCACCAGGGGGCTCACTACTGAGTACTCGGGGCAATGCACCTTCCCAGAATAGCCGGGCTGAACCGGAGTGGGTTAATTCCATTGAAGGAATGATCTCCAATATTTCTACGAAATTATCCCGCAATGAGAAAGAGACGCAATACTTAAGATAGACTGTGGATGAGTTGATGAATAGAGACTCAGTCCCCAAACCAGCCTCTCAATCCCCTCCCGTTTGTCTGCAAAAACGATCTCTGGCTCATATCCTGCAGTCTGACTCTGACGGGTCAGACATGGAGGATGGTGAGGTGGAATTGGAGGGGGGGTGATGCTACTTTGTCAAAGGGAATAGAGGCTCTTATAGAGGCTATCAGAGATGTTCTGCAAATTCCTGATAAGGTGTCAGAGGAGTGTGAGGAATCTTATTTTAATGTTAAAAAGAAGTCCTCAGTCACTTTTCCTGTGTCAAAGGAATTGAATACCCTGTTTGAAGAACCGTGGGTTAATCCTGATAAGAAATTGCCTGTCCCTGGTGCAGCCTCCCTAAAAGACATGGCTGATCGTAAAATTGAGACTACACTCAAATTATTGTACACAGCTACTGGGGTGGCCCAGAGACCCACTATTGCATGTGCGTGGATCACAAAAGCCATTGCTAAATGGTTAGGTAACCTAATTGAGGGGTTAGATTCCTTGTCTAGGGGGGATGTTGTTTTGCTCCTGCAGCATATAGAGGACTCAGCGAACTTTATGGTGGAAGCCATAAAAGAGAGAGGCTTGCTTAATGCATGCACCACCGCTTTAGCAGTGTCAGCACGCAGGGGCTTATGGCTACGCCAGTGGACTGCTTATGCGGACTCCAGGAAAGGCGTGTAAGGCCTACCAGTCATAGGAGAGGCCTTGTTTGGAGATGGACTAGACAAATGTATCTCCAAAGCTACTGCGGGTAAGTCTACGTATCTTCCTTCCGCAGCTCTCCCAGCCAGGACGCTTATTGAGCTTCAAATTTACAGTCCTTTCGGACTGCCAAGTTTAATGGCAAATCCAGAGGTGCTTCTACGACCTCCAGAGGCGCAAGAGGGTAAAGCTCTGCTTCCTCAAATCCTTAAGCATGACGGTAGACCGCGATACCTGGAAGGCTGTCAGGTGGGAGCCCGACTAAAATTCTTCAGTCACACCTGGTCAAGTTCGTGCTGGGATCCCTGGGTCATAGATCTCATTTCCCAGGGCTACAGACTGGAGTTCCAAGAGCTCCCACCTCACAGATTCTTCAAATCAGGCTTACCAGTTTCACAAGAGGCAAGTATAACTTTACAGCATGCCATCCAAAAACTGGTACAGACTCAAGTCCAGTTCCAACTCGTCTGCAAAACAAGTGGTACTATTCCAACTTGTTTGTAGTACCGAAACCGGACGGTTCGGCCAATTCTGAACCTCAAGTCCTTGAACCCGTTCTTAAGAGTGCTAAAGTTCAAGATGGAGTCTCTGAGAGAGGTGATCTCAGGTCTGGAGGAAGGGGAATTCCTAGTCTCTGGATATCAAGGATGCGTACCTTCACATTCTGATCTGGCCGCCTCACCAGGCTTATCTACGGTTTGCACTGCAGGACTGTCACTACCATTTCCAGGCGCTGCCATTTGGTCTCTCCACGGCACCAATGGTGTTCACCAAAGTGATGGCGGAGATGATGTTTCTACTCCGCAAACAGGAAGTGAACATAATTTCGTACCTGGACTATCTTCTGATAAAGGTGCCGTCCAGGGAGAGGTTGCTGGACAGCATTGGGCTCTCGACCAAACTCCTCCAGGATCACGGGTGGATTCTGAACCTTCCGAAATCTCACCTAGAGCCAGCACGGAGGCTTCCATTCCTGGGAATTGACGCTTCTGAAGAAGAACCATTCAAGTTCGAAACGCGTTAAGCGTATACTCTCCCGTTTTACCTGTGACCCCGTTTGAGTATTACCATCTCCATTGGACGCTGAGGAACTGTGTGGGATTCTGGTTTCCGGAGCCATTACCCGTGGGTGAACCATCTGACCCTTTCCAGACCTCACCTCCTGTGGCTGTACTTCTCATTGGGGATTCATGTATATGCTTTTTTCATCTACTTTGATGTAAGTGCAATGTTTTAAAAAATAAACCTGTGTTTTAAAAAAAAAAAGGATAATTGCACTATTGCACTTTTTCGTGCTGTCTATCTTTTATGAGGTTTAGCTGCATGTGATATCGGCGCTGGACACTAAAAGGATTGTTATTCTCCAGTCCTTTGTTGCTGTACTGCCAATGAGGATTTATCCTAATGCGACTGATTCCATCTGCTGGGTGTAAGTGCAATATTAAAATAAATTCAAGCACCTTTTAAAGGTTAATTGCACTATTGCACTTTCTTTTTGTCTTATATCTATGAGAATTAGAACCACCTGCGTCTAACCAACGTTGGATCCTTTGAAATACCGGTGTATGTGATCAATTAATTTTATCTACCCACTGGGTGTGTGTTTGTAAACTTGGGTTTCTATAGGAGCGCTTTAAGGCTATATCTCTCTTTATTCCTCAATTCCTGGGAATGATACTAGACACGGAGTCGCAGAAGGTGTTCCTTTCATTGAAAAGTCATTGGTAATCCAGTCGATGGTTCGGTATGTCCTGAAGCCAACCCGGATATCGGTGCATCTATGCATTTGCCTTCTGAGGAAAATGGTGGCCTCTTACGAGGTGCTATAATACGGAAGGTCTCGCGCAAGACCCCTCCAGCTCGATCTGTTGGACAAATGGTCCGGATCCGCATCTTCACATGCACCAGAGGATCCGTTTGTCGCCAAAAACCAGGATCTCCTTTCTGTGGTGTTTACTGACTTCTCACCTCGTCAAGGGTCGGAGGTTCGGAATTCAGAACTGGATTCTTTTAACCACGGACGCAATCCTCAGATGTTGGGGAGCATTCACCCAGGGGGTTCAGTTTCAAGGAAGATGGTCAAGTCAGGAAGTTATCCTTCCAGTCAATATTCTTTAACTCAGGGCCATATACAACGCCCTTCTGCAGGCCTCATATCTTCTTCAGGATCGGGCCATTCAATGTGACGGCAGTGACGTACATAAACCGACAGGGTGGAACAAAAAGCAGAGCAGCGATGTCAGAGGTGTCAAGAATTCTCCTTTGGGCACAAGAAAAACGCTGTGGCGTTGTCAGCAGTCTTCATTCTGGGAGTAGACAACTGGAAAGCAGACTTTCTCCGCAGACACGACCTGCACCCGGGGGAGTGGGGCCTTCATCTGGAAGTGTTCAGGTGCTTGACACGTCGATGGGGATATCCATAAATCGACATGATGTCCTCTCGTCTCAACAAGAAGCTCAAGTGGTATTGTCCCAGGTTGAGAGACCCACAGGCAGTGCCGGTAGACGCTCTGATGACTCCATGGGTCTATCAGATGGTGTAGTGTTTCCTCCACTTCCTCTGATCCCAAGATTTCTAAAAAGAATAAAAAGGGAAAAGGTTCAAGCAATACTTATTGCTCCGGACTGGCCAAGAAGGGCCTGGTACGTGGACCTTCTGGAGATGCTCCTCGAAGGTTTGTGGCCTCTACCTCCTTCGCGAGGATTATCTGCAACAGGGCCCGTTCGTCTTTCAGGACTTACCGTGGCTACGTTTGACGGCATGGAAGTTGAACGGCTGATTCTAGCCAGAAGAGGTATCCCTAACAAGGTCATCCAGACTGATCCAAGCCAGGAAGGGGGTAACGTCTAAGCATTGCCACCGTATTTGGAAGAAATACGTCTCTTGGTGTGAGAGCAAAAATTATTCTGCGGTGGAATTTCATCTGGGACGTTTCCTGCTTTTTCTGCAGGCAGGTGTGGATGTGGGCCTACGTCTGGGCTCCATAAAAGTCCAGATTTCGGCCTTGTCCATTTTCTTTCAAAAACAATTGGCTACTCTCCCTGAGGTCCAGACATTCTTGAAAGGTGTTCTGCACATCCAACCTCCCTTTGTGGCTCCCAAGGCAAATATCTTACGTGGAAGACCGTCACACTGTTGGCCTTGGCTTTAGCAAGACGTGTGTCGGAGCTGGGGGCTTTGTCTCACAAAAGCTCCTATTTCATTTTCCATGAGGACAGAGCTGAACTCAGAACTCCTCAGCAATTTCTCCCTAAAGTGGTGTCTGCATTTCACATCAACCAACCTGTTGTGGTTCCGGTTGTCACAGACACCTCTTCTACTTCAAAGTTTTTGGATGTTGTGAGGGCTTTGAAGGTGTATGTAAAGCAAACAGCTCGTCACAGAAAATCGGACTCGCTGTTTGTTCTTTATGATCCCAATAAAATTGGGTGTCCTGCGTCAAAGCAGTCCATTGCACGCTGGATCAGGCTCACCATCCAGCATGCTTATTCCACGGCAGATTTTCCGGTTCCAAAATCTGTACAGGCCCACTCTACTACTGGGTTCTTCCTGGGCGGCTGCCCGGGGTGTCTCGGCTTTACAGCTCTGCCGAGTGGCTACTTGGTCTGGTTCGAACACGTTTTCTAAGTTCTACAATTTCGATACTACATGTTCGATACAAGTTTGATCCCTCTGACGACCTTCAGTTTGGTCAATCAGTTCTGCAGGAACCTCATCACTCTCCCACCCGGTTTGGGAGCTTTGGTACATCCCCATGGTACTAAATGGAACCCCAGTATCCTCTACGATGTAAGGGAAAATAGGATTTAATTACCTACTGGTAAATCCTTTTCTCATAGTCCGTAGAGGATACTGGGCACCCGCCCGGTACTTCATTCTTCCGGCACTGTTACTTGGTTAAGTATTGTTGTTTGGTTCAGCTGTTGCTGTTCCTGTTTCAAGTTGGGTTAGCATAGCTTTCCTCTGGTTTCTGTGTGCTGTTTCGGAATCTCACCTCTATCCTTTTATATCCTTCTCTCAAAGTATGTCCGTCACATCGGGCAAAGTTTCCTAGACTGAGTCTGGTAGGAGGGGCATAGAGGGAGGAGCCAGCGCACACTATCAAATTCTTAAAGTGCCCATGGCTCCTAGTGGACCTGTCTATGCCCCCATGGTACTAAATGGAACCCCAGTATCCTCTATGGACTACGAGAAAAGGATTTACCAGTAGGTAATTAAAATCCTATTTTTAGCTCTATCAACCTTTGTGCAGTCTATTTAGATTGATGTTTTGGGGTATTGTGATGGTACACGTAATGTTTTTTTTAAATTTTTTTATTTCATCTGTTTGTTGGTTTTTTAGTTTTTGTATGAGCATTATATAGGCAAGAAAAAAAACAGTAATGTGCTAACAGTAGAAAGCCCTAAACATAAAATGTACATGAATGGACAAAAAAAAAAAAGAAAAGTTATGCCCCTATAAATGGAAACATCATAAAAAGGAGAAATGAATTCTGGTCATTAAGGGGCAAATCACCTGCAGTCCTGAAATGTTTATTAAGCCCTCACCAATGTGGTTTTATACGGAGAGGTCTGCTGTAAGAGACTGCAGTGGTTGTGTGTGCGTTAGTGCTGACAGATCTGTTCTCAGCTGTCACATTGCTCAGTGAGCAGTGACTGGGTACAATGGGCAAGGTTTTATTTTACGATGGTTTTTATGTTTAGAAAGACAAGTTTATCTCCGTTTACTACACATCATACAACGTTTGTAATGTAGCGTCTATGTAGGGCTAGTGATGGATATTACTCTCGGCCCTTTAAGTAGGAGAGAACATTTCACGTTCCTCGGTCTCTTGCTTAGTTAGTGCTAGAGGAGAATCATTAGGAATTCTGTTTCAGGATCCGGCCAAGCATGTCCATCCAGATTGCAATTGATTTTTACATTACCCCGTTAAATAGAATGAATAATGTACAGGTATATGTTCTCTTCAGCTTCATCACTAGCTATATTACCCTGGATATAGCACGCCTTGTTTGTTGGCCATCAGTTGTTAATGTTGTTTAGCTTTAGCCAGCCTGTGGCAGTCAGCACTGTCGCTGAGCTATAAGTCAGGCCATCTGCTGCTAGCTGGAGATGAACGCTGATGTCCACGTGACTAGGAGCCACCAGCACTATCCGCTGAGCTATAAGTCAGGCCATCTGCTGCTAGCTGGAGATGAACGCTGATGTCCACATGACTAGGAGCCACCAGCACTGTCCGCTGAGCTATAAGTCAGGCCATCTGCTGCTAGCTGGAGATGAACGCTGATGTCCACGTGACTAGGAGCCACCAGCACTGTCGCTAAGCTATAAGTCAGGCCATCTGCTGCTAGCTGGAGATGAACGCTAATGTCCACGTGACTAGGAGCCACAGGCTTTCATGTGCGGATGGGAGCTAAAGAAAAAATACAGCATTGTGTTTTGGAAAAGTTGCCCGAGGGCTTGTACAAACCGATCATTTAGGCATCTCTGAAGGTGGGAAACCCTTTTGAAACCAGCCATAACCACTTATAACCAAGACCCAGTACTGCCAGCATTTATACTTGCCATTAATATGCTTTGCATATAGCCTATGAAAGTTACTAAGTTCCAGCTATCTCAACTCCTGGTACCTTGTATAACTGGCTATCCCGTGAGATCACTTTATAATACGTTAATGCAGTTTAGACGACAAGAGGAACACATCAAATCTGGAAAGCCCCATCACATGCTGTAAGCAGTGGCAGAACTACCTTGGATGCAGAGGGTGCAGGCACTACTAATCTGGGTGTGAGGAAGCTGTGACTTACCTTTACATAACATAACACCCACAGCACTGTCTGAAGATGCCTCAGAGTGGAGTCCTTTTTCGAGTGGTCCATGCTAAGAATAGAACCCCTCTTTTCCTTTTTGAGAGCACAGTGGGGGGCCCTGAAATCTACAAAGTATCGCCAAGCCCGTAACAGAGTTTTGATCCCGATGAATTACTGTACTGTTCCGCCTATGGGGTATATGCAATTGCGGTCGAATTCGCGGCAATTTTCGCCGTTTTTTAATTCGACTCAATTCGACAGGTGAATCCCGGAAGGTGGCTTCCGGAATTCACCATATTCAATGAAAAACGGATTCGCCAGAGTCGCGGGCGAAAATCGGCCGATTTGGCGGATTTTGCCGCAATTTTAAAAAACGGTAAAAAAAACGTGAAAAACCCGAAAAAAAAATGGCGTGGGGTCCCCCCTCCAAAGCATAACCAGCCTAGGGCTCATCGAGCTGGTCCTGGTTCTAAAAATGCAGGGGAAAAATTGGCCAGGGATCCCCGTATTTTTAAAACCAGCACCGGGCTCTGCGCCTGATGCTGGTGCCAAAAATACGGGGGACAAAAAGAGTAGGGGTCCCCCGTATTTTTAACACCAGCATCGGGCTCCACTAGCTGGACAGATAATGCCACAGCCGGGGGTCACTTTTATGCCGTGCCCTGCGGCCGTGGCATCAAATATCCAACTAGTCACCCCTGGCCGGGGTACCCTGGGGGAGTGGGGACCCCTTCAATCAAGGGGTCCCCCCCCCCCAGCCACCCAAGGGCCAGGGGTGAAGCCCGAGGCTGTCCCCCCCCATCCAATGGGCTGCGGATGGGGGGGCTGATAGCCTTTTGTGATAATAAAAAGATATTGTTTTTTCCAGTAGTACTACAAGTCCCAGCAAGCCTCCCCCGCAAGCTGGTACTTGGAGAACCACAAGTACCAGCATGCGGGAGTAAAACGGGCCCGCTGGTACCTGTAGTACTACTGGGAAAAAAATACCCAAATAAAAACAGGACACAGACACCTTGACAGTAAAACTTTATTACACACTACCGACACACACATACTTACCTATGTTGACACGCCGACTGCCACGGTCTCCGACGATCCGAGGTACCTGTAAAAAAATTATACTCACCTTCCAGCGTCCAGAGGTACATCCAGGTCCAGAGAGATAATCCACGTACTTGGCAAAAAAAAAAAAACGAACACCGATCCAGCGGACTAATGAAAGGGGTCCAATGCTTTCACGTTAGACCCCTTTCCCCGAATGCCGGGACATCACGTGACTCCTGTCACTGATGTCCCTTCAGCCAATCAGGAAGCGCTACTGCCGTGGCGCTCACCTGATTGGCTGAGCGCTGTCTGTACTGTGACAGCGCCTCGCAAAGCCGCTCCATTACTTTCAATGGTGGGAACTTTGCGGGTAGCGGTGGGGTCACCCGCCGGTCAGCCGCTGACCGGCGGGTGACCTTACCGCTAGCCGCTAAGTTCCCACCATTGAATATAATGGAGGGAGCTGTGCGATGCGCTGTCACAGTACAGACAGCGCTCAGCCAATCAGGTGAGCGCAACGAAGTTGCGCTTCCTGATTGGCTTAGAGACCTGTCTGTGACAGCTGTCACTGACAGGTCTCATTCGTGGAAAGGTGTCCCATGTGTCAGCATGGGATCCCTTTCAGTCCGGTGGTCGGGTATTTGCGGTTTGTTTTTTTGCCAAGTACGTGGATGTATCTCTGGACCATGGCTGAGGTGAGTATATTGAACTTTTCTTTTCAGGTATCCGTGGATTCTACATGGAGAAGAGGACCGATGTCGGCGTGTGAACATAGGTAAGTATGTGTGTGTCGACGTATGAAATAAAGTTTTACTGTCGACGGTGTGTGTGTCCTGTTTTTATTTGGGTATTTTTTTCCCAGTAGTACTACAGGTACCAGCGGGCCCGTTTTTCTCCCGCATGCTGGTACTTGTGGTTCTCCAAGTACCAGCTTGCGGGGGAGGCTTGCTGGGACTTGTAGTACTACTGGAAAAAACAATATCTTTTTATTATCACAAAAGGCTATCAGCCCCCCCATCCGCAGCCCATTGGATGGGGGGGGGGACAGCCTCGGGCTTCACCCCTGGCCCTTGGGTGGCTGGGGGGGGGGGATCCCTTGATTGAAGGGGTCCCCACTCCCCCAGGGTACCCCGGCCAGGGGTGACTAGTTGGATATTTAATGCCACGGCCGCAGGGCACGGCATAAAAGTGACCCCCGGCTGTGGCATTATCTGTCCAGCTAGTGGAGCCCGATGCTGGTGTTAAAAATACGGGGGACCCCTACTCTTTTTGTCCCCCGTATTTTTGGCACCAGCACCAGGCGCAGAGCCCGGTGCTGGTTTTAAAAATACGGGGGATCCCCTGTCAATTTTCCCCCCGCATTTTTAGAACCAGGACCAGCTCAATGAGCCCGAGGCTGGTTATGCTTTGGAGGGGGGACCCCACGCCATTTTTTTTTTAGATTTTACCGTTCCAGCATAAAAAAATAAATAAATAAAAAAATAATATTTTAAAAAATATATAAATAATATTTGTGCCTCCCAAAAAAAAAAAAAAAGTACCTAATCCCTTCTAATATAAATAGATCTGCTATTCCCCAAAAAAAAACCACCAAAAAAAACATGTTTAAAATTTTTTTATTTGTTTTCACCCTCCAAAGTGTGGCGGATTGAAAATGACGAATTTGCTGTCTAAAAGCCCTGCTGTCGAATTTCCAAACTTGAATTGAATATGCTTTGGTCGAATTGCAGCACTTGTATCATTGCAGAAAAGTCGAATTTGCAAAAATTCGAATTTCAAAAAGTCGAATTTTGAAAGTCCGTTTTTTGGTCGGAAAGCACTGAATTGCATAGGCGATTTTTTTTTTTTGGTCGAAAATGACCCGAAATTCGACAATTTCGGGAATTCGACCGCAATTGCATATACCCATATGGCTGTAGACCTAAATATTTGCAGCATATATATCCAAGGCAGTCATCAGACCTGGTGGTAACACTGGATAGCTGCTAAGCAATCATACCATTCCCACCTAAGCCGATCTTTAGAGCGCACAAACAACATTTGATACTGCGACATATGAGGCACCCAAGTGTATATTATGAATTGCTTGACTATACAACTCCACGTTATAGTTCCAAAAATGTTTTAATACAGATAATTTAAAAACGAGCAATATTTTTTAATTGGAGTGAACGCAAATATTTGCTTGCGAACTCCAGGTAGAGTTCCAAAAATATTTTAATACAGATGATTTAAAAACGGGCAATATTTTTTTGGATTGGAGTGAAAGCTAAAATTTGCTTAAAGATTAATTTTTTTCTGAAAAACAGATTTTTTAGGTTTTAATTTATTACTGCTCTACTGTTGCTGTGTTTAGAGCAGTGGTTCTCAAACTCGGTCCTCAGGACCCCACACAGTGCACGGTTTGTAGGTAACCCAGCAGGTGCACAGGTGTATTAATTACTCACTGACACATTTAAAAAGGTCCACAGGTGGAGCTAAGTATGTCACTTGTGATTCTGTGAGGAGACCTGCAAAACATGCACTGTGTGGGGTCCTGAGGACCGAGTTTGAGAACCTGTGGTTTAGAGTAATGATCCCATACACTGCATCTTATATAGTACCGAAAAATATATTATAAAATAATTATTTTCAGTAGTTTGAATCTGTGACTTTAATCCGCTCTCCTATTTGGTTTCAAAGTATATATGTAAATGAGTCTCATGTTTTATAATTGAGATTCTACAATAATTAACTTGAGACTTCATCAAGATAAATAATTTATGAATCCACTAGACATGTATTTTATCCGTAATTTCAATGTTTTATTATTTATAAGCCGTTTAAAGCATTATTCTTATTACTTCTAAAAAGTTTAAATAGGGAAACGAGACTCTTGGAAACTATAAAGTATGATGGCTTCCCAGGAACAATTTCTCATCATTGTTTTGGCTAGTAACGTTCAGCGTCAACCAAATTAACACAGCATTACATACATAAACGGTCGTGCCGTGACTGACCAGATGAAAATGAATAGATATGGCCTTTACTTGTAATAACGACACTGACCATTTTTATTCATGCTATTGCGTTTGCCAGCTTTTATTTGGTCAATGGCAGGAGCCATTGTAGAGCTAGTTTGTGTCACAAATAAGAGAACCGCCTTTTGCGCCAAGTTTTTCCGGAGCTGCAGCAAAATTTCCTACTTAGCGGGCAGTACAGGCAAGGCACTTTTCCGAGCGGCACTATTGGGTAATAAACCACTTCAGAGTATATAGCCCCACCCTAAATAGTCAGAATCCATTTCTCTTTGTCCAGCACGATGTTTGCTAGGCTGACTGTGGCCGCAAACTAGGTTATGCTATCTTTTTACTGTAGGTAAAACCTGCAGCCGTAACTCTTTGCTATTCATTTGGAAATCCATGTGAGTTGGCTCAGGTTTCAATGGGGGAACTTTCAGATTTTAGTATGACTCTCCACCGTGCCATCCTACTCCCAATTAATAATATATTTAGAGATGTTCAAATAATAAATTATGGCCAATAAAGACACGTCATTTTGTCTAAACAGATGTATTTACATGGGACATGTATGTTGAGGTGTTATATCAATGGGAAATGGGGTTTTAAGCTGCATACTGTATAAATTTTGCATTTTTGTTCCCATATATTAGACAAACTTGTACGTAAAACATTAAAATCACAATAGAGGCATTTGAATGTAACCCAACACTTGTACTTGCAGATATATCCTTGCTGGCGTAAATTTTTCCTACTTTAATAACATTTGTAAAATATCACCCCTTTGCCAACTTACTTACGGCTGCTAACAGCTGTCTATACTGCCATGCCATCTTCTCTGCCACTTTCTTGGGGCTAGCCGTAGGTTGTCTGCGTTTTCAGCTTCAGTATTTTGTGACCACCAGCATGGGAAATTTTTCCTCACGTCTCCTAGAGGGTACCCGGTCTTTAAGTCAACACTCATTAGGTCGACCACTATTGGCCGACATGGTCGTTATGTCGGCATGGCAATGTCGACACATGAAAAGGTCAACGTGCGTTTTACAATCTTTTTTTCTTTAATTTTTTTACTCTTTCACACTTTACGTTCCACGCGGACTATGATTGGGAATAGTAACCTGTGCCG
This sequence comes from Pseudophryne corroboree, assembly GCF_028390025.1. Classification (NCBI taxonomy): domain Eukaryota; kingdom Metazoa; phylum Chordata; class Amphibia; order Anura; family Myobatrachidae; genus Pseudophryne; species Pseudophryne corroboree. Next base: position 102,870,671 of record NC_086445.1, on the reverse strand, counting down.
AACGCGGCGGTAGCGGAAGGGAGGCACCTTGCCTGAAGTTAACTCGCAATGCGAGGAGACATGATGCATTAATTGGGGTTCGCGGTCACTTTACGAAGAAAACGACACACAGAAAAAAACAACGCATGTTGACCTTTTTCCATGTCGACCTAATGACTGTGTCGACCTATTTCAGGTCTCAACCTAGTCACTGTCAACCAATAGTGGTCGACCTAATGACTGTCGAACCAGTTACTGACGACCCAACGATCCACACCCCTTCTAGAGATATATGGGGACATTCTGAAGTTTTGGCGCACTGTAATTACAGGTGAATTGCACAGCCGCAGGTAATTTAATGCCCCCCATATAGTTTCATTTGATGTGCAGTGGGTGAAACTTGCTGGTGCTTGGGGCACAACCAAAGGGATTATGGCCATCCCAGTAACACGCACCTAATTCACATACATGGGGTCCCTCTGTTTCATTCACAGGTACTTCTTCATTTTTGCCTTGAACCATCTTACTTTTCTATATCTGAGAAACTTTTTAATGGTTTTGTCTTTGTTTGTGAATATAGCTGAATTAGTTTCTTTCCTTCCTGTTCCTGTTAAAAGCAATTAAGCTCCACCAGGGTGCAATAGAATGTTAATTACTTCATCCTTATTTGTATCCTATAACACATCAGCTGTGGCTATTGCATGCTAAGATATGACCAAAGTAATTTAAAAGTATCTAAAAATAAATCACCTGCACTGAAGCAATTAGCATATCACTGCCAGTAATTTACTGTGGTCCACACTCAGTGCTCCTTTAAATTATAATTCGTACTTGCGTGTATTGTACATTGATGTGGAAAATGAATTCATAGTAATAGGGATGCAGGGAGTGAATCTCTTTGGCCCTTTCTTGAAGGCGTATCATACCAGGCATGTCCTGATTGCCGGCTTACACTTACATTTCTGGTACTGGAAGCTTGCAGTGACCAAACTTATATTCTGCTTAGAGTAAGGTGATATTTCAATTCCATATCAAAAGAAAATATATATATAAAAAAATGTTTTCTTCTTTTAGTTATTTCCAACATTCAGAGACGAGACACCGGGTACGAGTGAGCCGCCAGAGCCACTGCAATTCTGTTAGGTCCTCATCAGGAGTGGTTCGGGCACGGGCAAGCAGGGCGGGCGCCCACTGCAGCCGGCGCCACTGTCAGACGCTAGAGGTCATGATGTCTCTCCCTTAGAGAGGAGCCGGCGGCCAGAGACGGAGGGCAGCGCAGGAGCGGGGCTGGTAAGTATTGTGGTTTTTCTGCTGCGGGGTACACTGGGCTCCACAAGGATTGGACAATGGGGTGTAGAATAGGATCTTGATCCGAGGCACCAACAGGCTCAAAGCTATGACTGTTCCCAGAATGCACAGCGCCGCCTCCTATATCACCCCGCCTCCAAGCACAGGAGCTCAGTTTTGTAAGTTGGTGCTGCAGTAAGCAGTCACTTAACAGAGGGGCTGCTCCAAGCAGCCCTAAGAAAAGCTTTTTATGAGGTAAAAAGTGAAGACTTCAAGGGCAGCAGCGGTAGTAAATGTCTTGTGACATTCACTGCTGCAGCTCCAGCTCTCCCCAGCGGCGCTGCACACTCCCGAGCCCTGGTTGCTGGGTGTAGTACGGTATGCCGGCGGCCGGGCTCCCGGCGACCAGCAGACCGGCGCCGGGAGCCCGACCGCCGGCATACCGACAGTGTGGCGAGCGCAAAGGAGCCCCTTGCGTGCTTGCTGCGCTCGCCACGGTGGCGCACTAAGCGCGCCACGCTATTTATTCTCCCTCCAGGGGGGTCGTGGACCTCCACGAGGGAGAATAGCTGTCGGTATGCCGGGTGTCGGGATCCCGGCGCCGGTATACTGTGCGCCGGGATCCCGACATTCGGCATACTGAAGACCACCCCTGGTTGCCGGGTACCTACAGGGGAGGCTCCGGTTTTCTTCACGTTAGACACACACGGCCGGGGCTCTCCAGGATCGCATGGCCGCGCCTCGGGAGGTGGTAAGTGGGTCCCGCTTGCGGGACCCGGTCTTTAGCGCGGTCAGTGGGAGTTGGGCCGCGCGCGCTGGCGGTGGACACTGTGGTAGTACAAGCGATCCCACTAGATCACCAGGGCATGGGCGCAGGTCAGGTTTTCTCTCTAAACCAATTCTTATATCGCCCACAGTACCCGGTGGTTTTTGCCAGCAGAGGGAATAAGGCTTAGACCTGAAGCCCCTCCCCCAGCCCCAGGGAGCCATTTCTAGCAAGTGTTCCCACCCTGGAGCTGCATATCTGTCTTTTCCTCACTCCCTGTCTGTGTCTGCGGCGCCATTATCCCTCAGCTCACTGTTCCTGGGACTGCTTGGGCAAATCCTCCTATGTAAAGCCGCCTGGTTGTCAGCGCTGTGCCTTTACATGACACTTAAGTATTCTACCTGCCTTTTTAGACAGTGATAGTTAAGAAAGAGTGCATTTAGTCAGGGTTTTATAGTACAATTACCCTGTGATATACATCCAGTTCTTACTGTGTACTGTTATATCTATTGTGTTATAGCTGTGTAAGCTAGTCCAGTGCAGTATTATTGTCAGTAATAACCTCTGCATTGTACAAACTGTGACTATCTGTGTGTGCATTTGATAGCTGAGTAGTGTCCATTTCGTGTCTTTCACTCATCTTGCTATCCCTATATTCCATAACCTGATGTGGCTTGGTGCGTCAGGTGTTATCTAATATAGGATTTTCACAAAGATATACTGTATTACGTATTTTTCTCTGTGATTTAGTCACCATATCTCTCCTTTATCTCTGCTAGTGCTGACTACACTGCACAGGAGTTTGGGTTTAGAGGTATAGTGCTGCTGATAATTGTACTGTGTTACCTCATACTGCAAGTTATATCATGTCTGCTTCTGAGGGTAACAGTTCTGGGGTGGAACACACTGCTGGTGTTGCTGAAGCCACAGGCACCTATGGGGAGAATATAGCAGCTGTGGGCTCTGGTTCTGGGGGCTCCTTGCTTCCCAGTGGGACTGTGACAGCGGAGGCACATACTGACCCACCGTGGGCCGCTTTTTGCACACTTCTGCATACGCTAGTTCATAAACTAACACCCCCTATGGGACCCCCAATGCCGGTACAACCGTATGTGGTCCCTGCAGCTAACCCGCCCTGGGCGGACGATTTATCTGCTCAATTAAAGATGTTGAACCAGTCCTTGACTACTAAAAAGTCTGACCAACGCTCGCCTAAGTCCAAGAGGTCCTCTAAACGAGCGCTTGTCTCCTCACAATCCACTGCCGTCACTGACACCTCGTCTGATGAATACGGCACATATACTGACACCACAGGTTCTGACTCAGATACGGCTGATGGGGAGGGTAGTTCACATGTGGATGTTCCTGATCTTTTGGAGGCTATTAAGTTAATTCTGCAGATTACGGATGATCCCGAGCCATCCGTTCCTCCTAAGAAACCAGATAGGTTCAAGCGTCAGATGGTGGTTAAACAAGTTTTACCTCACTCTGATCACCTAGTGGATATACGTCAGGAACCCTGGGAAAACCCGGGTACGAAGTTTGTGCCTCAAAAGAAGATGCTGGCTCGCTATCCCCTCGCGCCAGAGCTGTCTAAGAATTGGTTAACGCCTCCTCCAGTGGACTCACATGTGGCTAGGATGGTGGTTTTCTCAGCTCTACCTGTCACTACCGTCACGTCTCTAAATGAGCATACGGATAAACGTGTGGAGGGTTGTCTGAAAGCTATTTACACCCTCACGCGTGCTGCACAAAGGCCCACTATTGCAGCTACATGGCTGCAGAGGCTATTGAAGCATGGGCCTTGGAGTTAGAAGCTGAAATCTCCTCTGACCATGCTAGACAATGCTTGTCATATATTGTCACAGCTTCTCGATATATTAAAGAGGCGGATTCTGATGCCGGTATCCTAGCAGCCAAGGCCTCTACTACGTCAGTCCTGGCTCGCCGGATATTGTGGCTGAGATCCTGGTCTGTGGATCTGGACTCTAGAAAAACCCTGGAGGTACTCCCTTTCAAGGGAGATATTCTGTTTGGGGAGAAATTAAATAAGATAATGGCTGACTTGGCTACTGCCAAAACTGCCTGTCTGCCTAATACCGCTCCTTCTGTGTCGAAGGCTAAAGGTACGTCCTTTCGCCCCTTTCGACCTTCAGGTAAAGCAAAAGGTCATGCGTACCATAAGCAGGCCGGCACTTCCAAACCTGGTAAGCCGAAGCCCAAAAGAGCCTGGGCTGCCCGTCAGCCAGCTGCCAAGACCGATAAGCCTGCCACATGACGGGGCGGGCCTCCCCCTGGGGGATCCCAGGGTGGGGGGCCGGCTTCTAGGGTATACCCAGGAATGGTTGAAGACCACTTCAGATGCCTGGGTACGGGAAGTCGTCACTCGAGGTTACGCCATAGCCTTCAAAAACCGACCCCCTCATCGATTTTGCCAGACAGACGTCCCTTTGGACCAGACAAAGGCAAAAACTCTTCACTCTGTGTTACAGACCCTCCTGGATACAGGAGTCGTAGTACAAGTGCCTCTTGCTCAGAGGGGCCGGGGCTACTATTCTCCGCTGTTTCTAGTCCCGAAACCGAATGGGTCCTCCCGGCCCATTCTCAACCTCAAGGCATTGAACAGGTTTGTGAAGATTTCCAAGTTCCGTATGGAAACTCTTCGCTCTATAGTTCTGGCCTTGGAACCTGGGGACTACATGGTCTCCCTGGACATACAGGATGCTTACCTGCATATTCCTATAGCAGTGTCACATCAACAATACCTGAGGTTTGCTATTGGCAACATCCATTACCAGTTTCGGGCATTACCTTTTGGTTTAACAACGGCTCCGCGAGTCTTCACCAAAGTTATGGCGGTGATGACGGTGGTACTCCGCCGTCAAGGGGTCAGGAGACTACCGTATCTGGACGACTTGTTAATCCTGGCAAATTCCCCAGATCTTCTCCTGCGTCATCTGGATATGACGGTCTGGTTTCTACAAGCCCACGGGTAGCTCATCAACTGGAAGAAATCCTCCCTGGTCCCTGCTCTGAGCATGGTGCACCTGGGAGCGCTGTTGGACACTCACAACCAGAGGTTGTTCTTGTCTCAGGAGAAAGTCCTGAAGCTACAGGACAGGATTCGTTGCTTCCTTTCTCGTCCGCAAGTGTCGATACATTCGGCAATGCAGGTGCTGGGCCTCATGGTATCAGCATTCGACATGGTGGAGTATGCTCAATTCCACTCTCGCCCCCTCCAGAGGCTGATTCTAGCCAAGTGGGACGGCCTGCCTCACCGGATCAGATCTCAAATGATCTTATTGACTCCGGAGGTCCGTCTTTCGCTGCTTTGGTGGCTCCGGGACCAACAATTGTGCAGGGGTCGTCCCTTCTGGATATCCAACTGGGTCCTGTTGACGACAGATGCCAGTCTAAGAGGTTGGGGCGCGGTGCTGGAGCAGCACTCCCTTCAGGGTCGGTGGACCAAGGATGAATCTCTCCTCTCGATCAACATTCTGGAATTGCGGGCGGTCTTCTATGCGTTGAACCTGGCCCAGCATTTAATTCAGAACCGTCCTGTTCAAGTACAGTCGGACAACGCCACCACAGTGGCTTACATAAATCATCAAGGCGGCACTCGAAGCCGTTTGGCAATGAAGGAAGTCTCACGGACTCTACGTTGGGCGGAACGCCATCTACCGTCCATATCGGCAATATTCATTCTGGGAGTCCTGAATTGGGAAGCGGACTTTCTCAGTCGTCAGGACGTACATGCCGGCGAGTGGGGCCTCCATCCAGAAGTGTTTCAACTCCTAGTGGAAAAGTCGAGTCTTCCAAATGTAGATCTGATGACGTCTCGACACAATCACAAGGTTCCGGTCTTCGGAGCAAGGACAAGGGATCCTCAAGCAGCATTCGTGGATGCGCTGGCGGTGCCGTGGAGGTTTCGGCTGCTGTACGTGTTCCCTCCGGTGTCGCTCCTGCCCAGGGTAATTCGGAAGTTCAAGCAAGAAAGAGGAAATCTGCTTCTCATAGCTCCGGCGTGGCCCAGACGGCATTGGTTCTCAGACCTGCAAGGCCTATCGTCGGACCGTCCACAACGCCCAGACCTCCTCGTTCAGGGCCCCTGTGTCTACCAGGACCTATCCCGGATATCATTGACGGCGTGGCTCTTGAAGCTTCCGTCTTGAATGCTAAGGGTTTTTCTGGAGAGGTCATTAAAACTATGCTGCGGGCCCGGAAACCGGCTTCTGCTCGGATTTATCATAGGGTCTGGCATTCCTACTTTGTTTGGTTCGCATCTAACAATTATTACGCTTCCAAGTTTAGTACAGCCAAACTTTTGGCTTTTCTGCAGCATCTGGCCCCCCTCAAGGTTCCTTGTCTGTGTGGATTCAGAGAAAAATTGCGACTTTACCTGATGTTCATACTTTCACTCAGGGTGTGTTGCGTATCCAACCTCCCTATGTCCCGCCTGTGGCTCCTTGGGACTTGTCGGTGGTTTTGGAGGCGTTGCAGGAGGCTCCATTTGAACCCCTTGGTTCAGCTGACCTTAAGTGGCTTTCCCTTAAGGTGGTGTTCTTGCTGGCTATTGCCTCTGCTAGAAGAGTGTCAGATCTGGGTGCCTTGTCTTGTAGTTCCCCATATCTGATTTTCACCGTGACCGGGCGGTTCTTAGGACTCGTCCCGGATATTTACCTAAGGTGGTTTCTTCGTTCCACCTTAATCAGGAGATTGTGGTTCCGGCCTTTGTCTCTCCTGATTTGTCTTCCAAAGAGCGGTCTTTGGATGTGGTACGGGCTCTCCGTATCTATGTGAAGAGAACTGCTTCTATACGAAAGTCTGATTCTCTCTTTATTTTGTTTGGATTTCACAAACGTGGCTGGCCTGCTCACAAGTAGACCCTGGCCAGATGGATTAGAATGGTGATTGCACATGCTTATGTGAAGGCTGGTCTGTCAGCTCCTGATCACATTAATGCCCATTCTACTTGGTCTGTTGGACCTTCTTGGGCGGCCCAACGTGGTGCGACCCTTGATCAATTGTGCAAGGCGGCTACGTGGTCTTCCGGGAACACGTTCATTAGGTTCTATGACTTCGATACTGCCGCTTCGCAGGATGCTTCCTTTGGACGCCGGGTTCTTGTGCCCGCTACAGTGCGTCCCCTCCCATAAGGAACTGCTTTAGGACATCCCCATTGTCCAATCCTTGTGAAGCCCAGTGTACCCCGCAGCAGAAAACGAGTTTTATGGTAAGAACTTACTTTTGTTAAAACTCTTTCTGCGAGGTACACTGGGCTCCACAGGCGCCCACCCTGACGCACTTAGCTTCTTTTGGTTGGTATGGCATTAGCCGCTGACACTTCTCCTGTCGTGAGAGTGTGGTGTATGTGGCTACTAACCGTTGTCGTCTCTCTTCCTTCTACTGCATTGGGCTGGTTAACTAAAAACTGAGCTCCTGTGCTGGGAGGCGGGGTGATAATAGGAGGCGGCACTGTGCATTCTGGGAACAGTCAAAGCTTTGAGCCTGTTGGTGCCTCGGATCAAGATCCTATTCTACACCCCATTGTCCAATCCTTGTGGAGCCCAGTGTACCTTGCAGAAAGAGTTTTAACAAATGTAAGTTCTTACCATAAAACTCTGTTTTTTTTTTTGTGATTGTAAGTGGCGCTACTGGGAGCACAACTACAGGGGGTACAACTAATGGGGGCACAGTTACATGGGGCACAACTACTGGGGGAACAACTACAGGGGCAATAACTGGCCACGCCCCTTCCCCATGAAGCTACGCCCCTATTTTTCGACACGCACACCAACTCTGTTTTACCTGCCAGGAGGAGGGGCAGAGGAAACTTTCGCCCTGGTTGACACAAGATCTAGAACCGGCCCTGGTCCTCATTCTCATGTGGTTGGAGGTGCTGTCGCTGGTGCTTACATAGAAGCAGCAGTGAAATCACTAATATGTTAAAGCAGCAGGGGGCGTCACGCCTCCTACTGCATTACTAATCAAGGCTGCATCCTAGAAAGCAGTATCAAATTATCTCCTACACCATCGGTGACCCGTGGGGTCGTGCAAACATGCCACCTTAGGAGCTACCAAGAGGCCAGGAAATCTCCGTCCTCTGACAGAGATCCTGGCCTCTTCCCTGCCTTGCAGTGGCAGCGTCACACCTCTGTTTGGAGAAACGGGGACTATCGCCGCCCCCCAAACGTCAGATTGTCAATCACTGACAGTTTGGGTCTTGTACGTGCACAAAGTACAGATAATCGGTACTTTGCGAAGGACGCAGCACTTTTTTAATATGCACTATTTCTCTGCCTGTGTGCTAGTGTCAGTGTCTTAGAGATGTCAGTGCCATTAAAAGACAAGTTGTAGCAGTGCAACCCTGCTAATTCTTAGAGGTGGGGATGTCAGAGTTCATTTGTTTTTGGGATGAATTCGTCTTGAAACTAGGGCCTCCTGGGGCTTTTAGAAACTAGGATTTGTTTCTTTAGTTGAGCCTATTACTGGTTAACTTTAAACAGGTTCCCTTTGGTTCTGCATGGACTTTTCTAATCTAATACTCCTATCTTTTTTTATGATGGTACTGAACGATACACTGAACTCTTATTTTTTTTATTTCATTATTCTCTTACGTCCTAGAGGATACTGGGGATCCATTTAGTACCCTGAGGGTATAGACTGGTCCACTAGGAGCCATGGTCACTTTAAGAATTTGATAGTGTGGCCTGGCTCCTCCCTCTATGCCCCTCCTACCAGACTCAGTTTAGAAAATGTGCCCGGAGGAGCCGGTCACGCTTATGGAAGCTACTGAAGAGTTTTCTGCATTTATTTTTCTGTATGTTATTTTCAGGCAGGACTGGATGGCACCTGCTTCGTGGGACTTAGGGGGGGGCGACCCAACCTCTTAAAGTGTTAATGGTCCCGTTCCCCGCTGACAGGACACTAGCTCCTGAGGAAACTATTTGCAAGCTCCACTACGGCGAACAGCACGCTGCCACTCCTAACAGAGCCAGAAGAATGGTGAGTACTAAGCCGGCGTCCCGGTTAGCGGGTCGCCGCCCATTATGGCGGCATGAGGGTACGGAGACGCCCGGCTTCTAACCGGGGCGGACTGCGTCTCCAGGCTCAGTACACAGAGCAGACGCACAGCTTCTGAGGGGGCGTCTCAGTCTCAGTACACTGTACACAGTACCTACACTGGCAAACACAGACTTAAAACGGTTAGGACTCCATTTTACGCACTAAATTACCTCAGCCACTATAAAAAAAATGGGAAGACTGTGCGCCATTGAAGAGGCGGGGCTTCACTATGAGTGGATCCAGCAGCTCACTAGCGCCATTTTCCCTCTGCAGTGGACACAGACGCTGACTTACAGGGACGTGCAGCTCCTCCAGAGTGACTCCAGATTATCTCAGTGGTACCAGGGTGTCATAGCGGGGGGGGGAGGATTATTAGTGTACTAAGGCCCTCATTCCGAGTTGTTCGCTCGCAAGGCGATTTTAGCAGAGTTACACACGCTAAGCCGCCGCCTACTGGGAGTGAATCTTAGCTTCTTAAAATTGCGAACGATGTATTCGCAATATTGTGATTACAAACTACTTAGCAGTTTCAGAGTAGCTTCAGACTTACTCGGCATCTGCGATCAGTTCAGTGCTTGTCGTTCCTGGTTTGACGTCATAAACACACCCAGCGTTCGCCCAGACACTCCTCCGTTTCTCCAGCCACTCCCGCGTTTTTTCCGGAAACGGTAGCGTTTTTATCCACACGCCCATAAAACGCTGTGTTTCCGCCCAGTAACACCCACTTCCTGTCAATCACACTACGATCGCCGGAGCGAAGAAAAAGCCGTGAGTAAAAAAACTATCTTCATAGCAAAATTACTTGGCGCAGTCGCAGTGCGAACATTGCGCATGCGTACTAAGCAGAAAAACGCTGCGATGCGAAGAAAATTACAGAGCGAACGACTCGGAATGAGGGCCTAAGTCCCTTATCTGGGTACTTAGTCTGCGACCCGGCTAAGCTTGGTATTAGCGATAAGGACTACCTCTGTGTCTCACTGGAAGGGCTCTTTGTGGGTTAATTGTGCTCTTAACCTTTTTCTGTGTGGGTGCTTTCACGTTTACAATATGTCAGGCAAAGAGTGTATTTCATGTACAGCAGAGTTTTCCTCTTCCCCAGGGGGCTCTCTACTGTGTACTCAATGTAGTGCACCTTCCCATTCTAGCGGGGCTGAACCAGCATGTCTGGATTCTATTAAAGGAATGATCTCCCATATTTCTACTAAATTGTCCCGCAATGAGAAAGAGACGCAATACTTAAGACAATCTGTGGATGAGTTAGTCCCCAAAACAGCGTCTCAGACCCCTACCATTTGTCTGCAAAAACGTACTCTGTCCCATATCCTGCAGTCTGACTCGGATGATCAAGGGTCAGACATGGAGGGGGGGGAGGTGGACTCAGAGGGGGGGATGCTGCTCTTTCACAGGGAATAGAGGCTCTTATAGAAGCTATCAGAGACGTTCTGCAAATTCCTGATAAGGTGACAGTGGAGTGTGAGGAATTTTTTTTTAATGTAAAAAAAGAAGTCCTCAGTCACGTTTCCTGTATCAAAGGAACTGAATACCCTGTTTGAAGAACCGTGGGTTAATCCTGATAGAAAATTTCAGATCCCTAAAAGGTTACTCTCATCCTTTCCTTTTCCTCCTGAGGATAGGTAAACATGGGAAAATCCACTAGTAGTGGATGCATCAGTATCCAGACTGTCATGGAAAATAGTGTTGCCTGTCACTTGTGCAGCCTACCTGAAAGACATGGCTGATCGTAAAATTGGGACCACACTCAAATCCTTCTATACGACTGCTCGGGTGGCCCAGGGACCCACTATAGCATGTGCGTGGATTACTAAAGCCATTGCTAAATGGCCAGGTAACCTAATTGAGGGGTTGGATTCTTTATCGAAGGGGGAGATTGTTTTACTCCTGCAACATATACAGGATTCTGCAAACTTTATGGTGGAAGCCATAAAATAAGTAGGTTTGGTTAATACACGCTCCACGGCTGTGGCAGTGTCAGCACGCTGGGGCTTATGGCTACGCCAGTGACCTGCGGACTCCAGGAAAGGCGTGGAAGGCCTACCCTTCACAGGAGAGACCTTATTTGGAGATGAACTAGACAAATGGATCTCCAAAGCTACTGCGGGTAAGTCAACGTATCTTCCTTCTGCAGCTGCACCAGCCAGGAAGGCCTACTCAGGACCTAATCTACAGTCCTTTCGGACGGCCAAGTTTAAGAGCAAAACCAGAGTTTCTTCTACAGCCACCAGAAGCGCTAGAGGTAAGCCACGCAAACCAACAGCTGCCGGTTCTCAGGAACAGAGCTCTAGCTCTGCTTCCTCAAAGCCTTCAGCATGACGGTGGACCGCGATGCCTGGAAGACTGGCAGGCGGGAGCCTGACTGACTGACTAAAGTTTTTCAGTCACATCTGGATAACATCATGCCAGGATCTCTGGGTCATAGATCTTATTTCCCAGGGTTACAGACTGGAGTTTCAGAAGCTCCCACCTCACAGATTCTTAAAATCAGGCTTGTCAGTTTCACAAGAGGCAAGTATAACCTTACAGGATGCCATTCAAAAACTGGTACAGACTCAAGTCATTGTTCCAGTTCCGCCTCATATCCCAAACAAGGAATATTGGACCTAATTCAGACCTGATCGTAGCGCAGGGCTACGGTCAGGCACACGGACATGCGGGTGGACGCCCAGCACAGGGCTAGTCTGCCCCGCATGTCAGGCCCGCCCCCCGCAAAAGTACAGAAGCATCGCACAGCCGTCGACTGTCACCCATGCGCTGGTGCACTGCGGTGCCTGCGCATGTGCACTTCTGATCTGATCGTTGCACTGCGATGACCCTCATTATTCCAACTTGTTTGTAGTACCGAAACCGAACGGTTCGGTAAGGCCGATTTTAAATCTAAGATCGTTGAACCCGTACTTAAGAGTGTACAAATTCAAGATGGAGTTTCTTGAGAGCGGTGATCTCAGGTCTGGAGGAGGGGATTTCCTAGTGTCTCTGGATATCAAGGATGTGTACCTTCACATTCCGATCTGGCCGCCTCACCAGGCTTATCTACAGTTTGCACTACAGGACTGTCACTGCCAGTTCCAGGCCCTGCCATTTGGTCTCTCCACGGCACCGAGGGTGTTCACCACGGTGATGGCAGAGATGATGTTTCTCCTTCGCAAACAGTGAGTGAACATAATTCCGTACCTGGAAGATAAAGGCACCGTCCAGGAAAAGGTTGTTGGACAGCATTGGTCTCACAACCAAACTACTCCTGGATCACGGGTGTATTCTAAATCTTCCGAAATCTCGCTTAGAGCCAACTCGGAGGCTTCCATTTCTGGGAATGATACTGGACACAGAGTCGCAGAAAGTTTTTTATGTTGGAAAAGGCATTGGTAATCCAGTTGATGGTTCGGGCTGTCCTGAAGCCAACCCGGATATCGATGTATCTATGCATTCGCCTTCTGGGGAAATTGGTTGCCTCTTACGAGGCACTTCAGTACGGAAGGTTTCGTGCATGACCCTTCCAGCTCGATCTGTTGGACAAATGGTCCGGATTATATCGTCACATGCACCAGAGGATCCTACTGTCGCCAAAAGCCAGGATCTTCCTTCTGTGGTGGCTACAACTTCTAACCTAGTCGAGGGCCGACGGTTCGGGATCCAGAATTGGATTCTGCTAACCACAGACGCAAGCCTCAGATGTTGGGGAGCAGTCACCCAGGGGGTGCAGTTTCAAGGAAGATGGTCAAGTCAGGAAGCCATCCTTCCAATCAACATTCTGGAATTCAGGGCTATATACAACACCCTTCTGCAGGCCTCATGTCTTCTTCAAGATTGGGCCATTCAGGTTCAGTCAGACAATGTGACGGCAGTGACGTACATAAACCGACAGGGCGGAATGAAGAGCAGAGCAGCGATGTCAGAAGTGTCAAGAATTCTCCTCTGGGCATCAAAACGCGCTGTGGCGTTGTCAGCGGTCTTCATTCCGGGAGTAGACTTCCTCAGCGGACACGACCTGCACCCGGGGGAGTGGGGCCTTCACCCGGAGATGTTCAGGTGCTTGACACGTCGATGGGTATGTCCACAAATGGCCTTTCGTCTCAACAAGAAGCTCAAGCGGTATTGTTCTAGGTCGAGAGACCCACAGGCAGTGGCGGTGGAAGCCCTGATGACTCCATGGGTCTATCAGATGGTGTACGTGTTCCCTCCACTTCCGCTGATCCCAAGTATTCTGAACAGAATAAAAAGGGGAAAGGTTCAAGCAATTCTCATTGCTCCGGACTTGCCAAAAAGGGCCTGGTACCCGGACCTTCTGGAGTTGCTCCTAGTAGATCCGTGGCCTCTACCTCTTTGAGGGGATCTTCTGCAACAGGGCCTATTTGTCTATCAAGACTTAACACGGCTACTTTTGACGGCATGAAAGTTGAACGCCTGCTCCCAGTCAGGAGAGGCTTTCCTGACAAGGTCATCCCGAGTATGATCCAAGCCAGGAAGGTGGTAATGTCTAAACATTACCACCGTATTTGGAAGAAATACGTCTCTTGGTGTAAGAGCAGAAAATATTCTGCGGTAGAATTTGATCTGGGACGTTTCCTGCTTTTTCTGCAGTCGGGTGTGGATGTGGGCCTACGTCTGGGCTCCATAAAAGTCCAGATTTCGGCTTTGTCCATTTTCTTTCAGAAACAATTGGCTTCTCTACCTGAGGTCCAGACGTTCTTGAAAGGGGTTCTGCACATCCTGCCTCCCTTTGTGCCTCCCACTGTACCTTGAGATCTAAATTTGGTACTGCAATTCCTCCAATCAGACTTGTTTGAACCGTTACAGGAGGTAGATGTAAAATATCTTACATGGAAGACCGTCACACTGTTGGCCTTGGCTTCAGCAAGACGTGTGTCGGAGATGGAGGCGTTGTCTCACAAGAGCCCCTATTTAATTTTCCATGAGGACAGAGCTGAACTCTGGACTCGACAGCAATTTCTTCCTAAGGTGGTGTCTCCGTTTCACATCAACCAACCCATTGTGGTTCCGGTTGTTATCGACACCTCTGTTACTTCAAAGTCTTTGGATGTTGTGAGGGCTTTGAAGGTGTATGTGAATAGACCAGCTCGTCACAGGAAATTGGACTTGCTGTTTGTTCTCTACGATCCCAATAAGATTGGATGTCCTGCTTCAAAGCAATCCATTGTGCACTGGATCAGGCTTACTATCCATCATGCTTATTCCACGGCAGGATTGCCTGTTCCTAAATCTGTACAGGCCCACTCGACTAGGGCGGTGGGTTCTTCTTGGGCGGCAGCCGGGATGTCTCGGCCTTACAGTTCTGCCGAGCAGCTACCTGGTCAGGTTCGAACACGTTTGCAAAGTTCTACAAGTTCGAAACTTTGGCCTCTGAGGACCTTCAGTTTGGTCAGTCAGTTCTGCAGGAACCTCAGCACTCTCCCACCCGGTTTGGGAGCTTTGGTACTTCCCCAGGGTACTTAATGGATCTCCAGTATCCTCTAAGACTAAGAGAAAATAGGATTTTAATTACCTACCGGTAAATCCTTTTCTCATAGTCCGTAGAGGATTCTGGGTGCCCACCTAGTGCTTCGTTCTTCCTGCACTATTACTTGGTTAAGTATTCTGCTTTGTTCAGCTGTTGCTGTTCCTGTTTCAAGTTTGGTTAGCATCGCTTTCCTCTTATTTGTGTGTGCTGGTTCGGAATCTCACCGCTATCCTTTTATCCTTCTCTCAAAGTATGTCCGTCTCCTCGGGCACAGTTTCCTAGACTGAGTCTGGTAGGAGGGGTATAGAGAGTAGAGCCAGCCCACACTATCAAATTCTTAAAGTGCCCATGCCTCCTAGTGGACTCGTCTATACCCCCATTGTACTAAATGGATCCCCAGTATCCTCTACGGACTACGAGAAAAGGATTTACCGGTAGGTACTTAAAATCCTATTTTTATTTGTTTAAATTGCAGAAATGTATTCAATTTATTAAAGAACTGTCTGGGGACTCGTTCAAATATGGAAGTTACTATAAATCTTTAAGCAACTTTTAATTTTGAGTACTGGAACCTTCTCTCTCCTGGTACTGTCACTTTTCATTCCGTGGACCGTCCCCTTTCATTCCGTGGACCGTCCCCTTTCATTCCGTGGACCGTCCCCTTTCATTCCGTGGACCGTCCCCTTTCATTCCGTGGACCGTCCCCTTTCATTCTGGGGACCGTCCCTTTCATTCCGGGGACCGTCCCCTTTCATTCCGAACACCAGCACCTATCTTTTTGGTATTGGCATCTTTATTAATAGTAGAAAAAGGCACTCCTAATGCTAATTTCAAGGCGACATGTAATCAAATCTATGTTGTTTGTCTGCTACTTTGCATAACTGTAAATCCCCACCCTACCCCCGCCTCTTGCTGCAAGTGCATTGGGCAGGGTCATTTCTACCCTCCCTTTCATGTCATTGTATTTTACATGCCAGTATCATGATCCCCCAAGTAATTTGTTGGCCCTTTAGAAATAAAAGATAATGATGATAATAAGTAATGCATTTAATGTAAAACATTTGTCATTTACATGAAATTGCCAATGTTGAGTCGCATTGTCTCATTTCTTCTGAGCACCTTCCTAAAATCTGGCATAACAAGTAGCAATTAAACTGTCTTGCTGGAATTAATTGTGTGGGTCTTTGTGTTGTGTTTGTTAGATAAGCTTTCTCAGACTAGATATGACAATTTTTGTTATTGTCTTCTAGTTTTCTATCTTTTTGCCTTTGACAATTTTCCAGGGGGAAAACTCGGTGCACAAAACCAGCAGGGGGATAACGGGTTATTGGAAAATAGAATGAGAGCGAGTTTTCATCGGATAATTCTACAATCTCTGCAGCTATTGTCATTGTTCTGTCTGCATTGTCTCCCAAGTGTTCCTGCATCTCCACTTTGTGTAATATTCCGTGGGCACTGTAGCATCCTTGGCTGGCATACTAAATACCCTCATTCAGTGCCAGGATGCATATATTCATATTTTACCAGTTCAAAAGCATTAACTGTTTCTGTAAACTTTTTACTTGACGTGCAACCCATTGGATTACTCTTCCAGTCTACACTTTCTTTATGAGTTTTAGAAGTATACAGAAAGTATAGAAAATTGTTGACACAGAATAGGTCGACACAAGGTTGTTGGTTTTTTGTGTGTGTGTGTGTGTTGTTTCTTCCGAAAAGTAACAGGAAGCCCCAATTGGTGCAGCGCGTCCCTTTGCATGGCTACTTCGCTGTGTTACTATTCCCAATCGCAGTCCACGTGGATGGTAAAGTAGGAAAAAGTTGACAATCAAAATGTGTCGACCATTGGCATGTCAACCAATAGTGCTTGACCTATTGACTGTTGACCTTAGTAGTTTCGACCTTTCATCCGGATACCACTTCTCAGCCAGTACTTTGTGTAATCCATCAGGAAGCTGTCCCATGGATATAGTTTAACTTAATGCAGCTTGGCCTGCCGATCTTGTACTAAAGGGCAATGAGAACTGTATATACAGTCATGCCAGTTAACATGAATACAATGCATTTAAAAGAACATAAGGAAAGATAAAAAAAATAAAACTTGCATGAGGTAATCTACAAGTCAGTGAATGAGGATCATATTATTTTCTCCTCTTTAGCAGATTGTCGGGTGCTGTGCTTATACTGCCTGGGGAATATGCAGGATTAAGGGATCTATTTACTACTAAGCTTTAGAGAGATAAAGTGGATGGAGATAAAGTATCAGCCAATCGGCTCCTAGCGGTCATGTTAAAGGCTGTGTGTGGAAAAAATGACAGGAGCTAGTTGGCTGGTACTTTATCGCCATCCACTTTATCTCTTTCCAAGATTTAGTAAGTAGACCCCTAAATCATCTAAAAATCTAATTTGATGGGGTCAGGGGTCCAGCAAATTGTGTGATTATTGTTTTATCAGTTATTCCACCCTCTGTTACTTTCCTGGGCAAGCCTAGCTTGTAGCATAGGGTAACTGCCAGCGTTTATTAGGAGAGTAAATGACTGACAATTCAGTTTGCAAACTCGCCACCGTTTGCTTGCCATGGCAGCACCAGACAGAAACCTCAGTATGGTTTGATGACATTGGCATATCAGCGTTTGACAGTGGTGTTGTTGATCTACAGCAGTCTCTTCCGGAGTAGTATCTATTATTGTCTATGTTTTTGTGGTGCCGTTGCGAGAGCTTGAATTAGAGCAGCGAACGAAAATTAAGGGGGAGATGTACTAAGCACTGAAAAGAGTGGAGAAGTGAGTCCATGGCAACCAATCAGCAGCTCTGTATAATTTTATAGTATGCAAATTATAAATGTTAGTTCAATGCTGATTGGTTGCCATGGGCAACTTCTCCGCTGGCTCACTTCTCTAGTCTTTTCACTGCTTAGTACATCTCCCGCCTAAATTTCTTGTTAAACTTGGCAAGAGTGGAAGTGAACTCAGAGAGCTGTTAGTGCAAGTTTTTGGTTATAATGCTCTGAAGAAAACCGTAGTAAACATGTAGGTGAAAATTGTGCATGAAAGGAGGGATTATTCATTATGAGTTTGTACCAACTGGACAGATAGTCAACCAAGTTTACTATTTGTAAGTACTGAAAACGCTGCATGATAAAGCTAGATGGAAACTACCCAAACTTTTTGCCAAGAACTTATGGATCTTGCATCACGTGAAGCTACTACCCAGACGCCCGCTATTGTAAAGTCCTCCAAAATTGCGCACTCATATGCAGCGTCGGCACAATAACGAGGAACATATGGCTACGCAGACACTGCGGCAGTAGCGACGCTGGTGCCATCTATCCCTGCGTGCATGATCCCAGCTGAAGGCAGATACACGCCTCAAAAACCGACCTGCATTTTTGCTGACACTACCACATTGACGCTCCCCAAACAGTCCCTTCCTGTCAGTCGCTCTGCGTATAAAATATTGTTGCGAGTGCAATTGCAAAGGTTCCTTGGTGCGTGCGCAGTGCAGTTGCAGCACATTTGCAGTCTGCTGACATTTGCTCCATTGCGTAAACATCAGCATTGTGTACAAACATAAATTAGACCCAAAATGTGACGGGCAACAAGTGCAAATGTAAAACCAAATCGTGCATGTCACTTATGCGGAGCGTGTGACTGGACCACGCAAAGTCCATGGGTGCTACCAATGTGATTCCTACTTGCAGCCCTCTTATCCCTCCAGGGTGCGTGTGAGGTTAATTTGAAAAAAAAAGACACGTATTTTGTATAATGTGTACTATTGTAACTCTTGGCAAATTAAGGGGGAGATTTATCGAAGCTTGGCGAGAAAGTACAAACCAACCAATACATAACTGCCTTGTTACAGGCTGTATTGGAAAAATGACAGTATCTGATTGGTTGGTGCTTTTTCGCTCTACAAGCTTTGACAAATCTCCCCCATATTCTCTAAGGGCTATATTTCAATGCAGTCTGAGTTTTTTTCTGAGGTAATATGCACATAAATATAGTAATGGGAGGCCATAAAGTGTATATGTTTTGCTAAACACCGAGAAAATCATACGTAATAAAGTTATGAACAGTGGCCCTCATTCCGAGTTGTTCGCTCGCAAGCTGCTTTTAGCAGCTTTGCACACGCTAAGTCGCCGCCTACTGGGAGTGAATCTTAGCATAGTAAAATTGCGAACGAAAGATTCTCAAAATTGCGATTACACACCTCTTAGCAGTTTCAGAGTAGCTTCAAACTTACTCGGCATCTGCGATCAGTTCAGTGCTTGTCGTTCCTGGTTTGACGTCACAAACACACCCAGCGTTCGCCCAGACACTCCTCCGTTTCTTCAGCCACTCCCGCGTTTTTCCCAGAAACGGTAGCGTTTTTTCGCACACACCCATAAAACGGCCTGTTTCCGCCCAGAAACACCCACTTCCTGTCAATCACATTACGATCACCAGAATGAAGAAAAAACCGTGAGTAAAATTCCTAACTGCATAGCAAATTTACTTGGTGCAGTCGCACTGCGGACATTGCGCATGCGTATTCGCGACTTATCGCTCCGTTGCGATAAAAAAATAACGAGTGAACAACTCGGAATGACCCCCAGTGTTAAGCTTGCTATAGCCGTTGTGAAATGCCCGGAATTTGCGCGGTCTGTTCCCAGCTTCCACGCGGAGCAGACCACTTGTAAGTCAGCAGCTACGCGCAGTACAAACGAGCACATTCCGAAATGCATTAATAGCATGCGACTCACAAATCACCGCCTGCTTAGTGCTTTATCAGATAATGGCTCCATCACAGATGGCCTCCCGCGTTCCCATTCTATCTCATTGTGGTTTTACTACTTTTCATTTTCCCCAAGAAAAATCTCCCAAAGCGAAGAGGCATAATCATTTTGTTAAAGGGCAGAAAAACACAGTAAGATTCATTAGCAATAAATGTTAAATGCCTTCTGCACGTATGAATAATTTAATATGCACTTCAGAAAGAAAAACGCCAGCTCTGTGACTTAAATACCTTATGTGTAGTTTAAAGACTCGTAGCGCCGAGGAAGATTTATTATGAGTTTATGTAAATGAGAATCACATTCTGTATCACAGATGGGGAATATTGTTATAATATGAGGTCAGGAATGGACTACTTATGGCTCTTCTTGTGTTATCAGAGCATTCTGGGAGTCTTGTTTAAACAGTAGCTGAACGGCTAGATGCATCATCGCTTGGAAAGTGATAAAATAAAGAGTGAAAAAGTGCCAGCCAATCAGGTCCCACCTGCCATGTCACAGGCTGTGTTTGAAAAATGGTAGTTAGGAGCTGATTGGCTGGTACTTTTTCAATCTCCATTTTATCACTTTCCAAGCGATGATGCATCTGGCCCGAAGAGTCTTGATTCATATATGTGCTATGGAATATGGGGGCCTATTTACTAAGCCTTTGAGAGTGATAATGTGGACGGAGAGAAAGTACCAGCCAATCGGCTCCTACCTGCCATGGTACAGGCTGTGTTTGAAAAATGACATAAGCTGTTTGGCTGGTACTTTATATCCGGTCACTTTATCTCTCGCCAAAGCTTAGTAAATAAACCCCATAGTATGCTATCAATATTTTTAAATTCTATTTTATATTTTTTTATAGGGATCCAGCACAAGAGAAGAACAAGAGGTTCTCCTAGTCAGGACGGATCAATCGGGACGCGCTTGGCCTCTGAAATCGATGGCCGATCCAGTGGAACCACGAGGAGGCAGGAGAAAAAGACAGATGGTAAATTTCATTTTTGCGTTTTAGGGCTCGGAAACATGTGGGCACTTCCTACATGGAGCTCACTTAGCGTTGCAGATTGCGTCCAGGATTCGTACAGTGTGTAGCCTGAGCACTTATTAAGTTCATTGTTCTCAAAAAGCTCCCATTAGTGTTCTCAAATGACATCCATTAACCCTGTTTGCTGAATCGATGAGTCCTGGTCACCGAGCGTGAACACAGTGGAAATTGCAGCCGGATAGCCCCAGTGTGTACATACAGGAAAGTTAGCAGAGTGTAATTAGTTGCAGTTTGCCATATGGAAAATTTCTTATTGGGCAAACATATGGAATCAGGGAGGAAATCATCCTCCCGGTGAAACGCGAAGATCCTTTCTGAGCATAATACATCTCACCATCAGAGAGCAGGTATTGCTCGCACATTGCTAAACACATCTTTGTTAAGCTGGGTACACGCTATAAGAAATATTGGACGAGGTTGCGATCTATGACGCATCACAACAACCATTGTATAGTGTGCACTGAGAAATCCACCCAATTCAGCGTTTGATGAATTTGGTGGTCACGTCTTTCTATCGGATGTGCTGCACATAAGTTGTGACAATGCTCCGGACACTGGGACACTGTGTTATAGTAAGCATGTAACTATATATCGCACAGTATCGTATAGTGTGTACAGTGATGTGATAGATTGTTACATTGATGCTTCGCTGGATTGGCACATCGCTCAGGTGTGTACCCACCTTTTGTCGCTGGAGCAAGGAGTTGATGTTTTTCACTGAAAGACGTAAGCTTTATCCTCTGGCTTTTCATACTAGGCAAAAGCAGGGATGGGTGGTACACACACTGTGTATCAGTGGGAATGACATACACAGGGCAGGGCAGGATGAACACACTTGGGGGGGTGTTCAATTAGTGCAGTTTTTTCGACCAGTCGAAAAAACTGCACTTTTGGCCTTTTTTTTATGTCGAATTTACGTTCAACCTATTCAGTGCCTATGCCGTTTTTTCAACTCATCAAAAAATCTGGCACTGGCGAAAGCACGTGTATCGGCGAATATGCCACTGATACACGTGTTTTGGCGAATTTGCTGGCATTTTCACTCTTTTTTTTTTTTTTTTTTTTTTTGCGCAATTTTCGCCCATGCCAATTACACAATTACACAAAAAAAAAAAAAGTGGTGTGGGCGAAAATGGATTAAAAACTGGGTGACAATACCTGCAATGGAATACCCTGGGTCGAATTAGCGCCGTTTCTTCACACTTAATTGAATACCCCCCTTGAAGTCTGCATACAAGCCAAACGTTAGGCCGGGTCACTAACAAACAGTGATGCTCAGATAGCAATCAGAGCTCCGTAAAGAGAAGGCGCCTCTCTTAGTCAAGGGTTGTTAACTACAAAAATATTATTTGTAATATTTTCATTTGGAGTCCTGCACTCAGGAAGATCATTAACGTTTTCTTTTAGCGATTAAAGCACACTAATTTCAGGTTATCTGATAACTTGTTGAAAAATAAATAAGTAGAGAACGTGACAAATTTTAATTTAATAAGTAAGATACTGTATCGGAGCAGCTCTTAAATAGCCAGAAAATGATTCAGAAGTTGCTTGTTGCCTGCAGCCATATTTTTGTGAAAGTCTGTCCCAGATTCTAAAGGCCCGTACACACTGGTCGATATATCAGCCGTTCTCTTGAACGGCCGATACATCGCGGGAACGTCGCCCAGTGTGTACGGGCGATTCGTCTGTGAACTCCGTCGTTCACAGACGTATCGCGTCGGCTGCGCAGCACAGCCGACGGCCAATATATCTAACGATATATTGGCGCGTCGCTGTGTGTGTACGGGGCGGTCGTCCGACCGCCCGTACACATGCTGCTGCGGCCGGCGGTGATTGACAGGTGAACTGGGCGGGCGCCCGCCCAGTTCATGACGTCAGTCCCCCGACGGATCGGGCAGTGTGTATGCACAGCACACTGCCCGATCCGTACATAGATATATCTGCAGATCAATTGATCTGCAGATATATCTACTGGTGTGTACCCAACTTAAGTCCTTGATTTGGACTGTGAAATACACTGCATCTTAGCAGCAATGTATGCTACAGCACACCTTTGTGTTTACTCTTTTACTGTTTATATGTCCCAATTTTAAGCATGGATCATGGAAAACAAAATAATCTTACCACTCTTTCCCTTGCTCCGTATAGCATAGAGCACGCCTGCTTTAAGAAGGAGAGGTTAGGGCAGTATGACATATCTATGCAATTGTTTCATATGTGTGGACAGTTACCGTCTGATGCCAATGACTAAATTACGGTAAAGCGCTGCGGAATATGTGTGCACTATATAAATAACTGAATAAATACTGTACCGTTCATAAAATGTCATAATGTTAGGATGTCACTTTATGTTTTAAAACAAAACGAAATCTAAATTCTAATAACTGGCCAATTAAACAAGCCAACAAACAATATACTTGATTCTGAGTTGTATTTTTGTAACATGTTTATTTTCCATTCTACAAATGTCATTTGGTATAAAATTAAAACTTTGGGGGCTTTCACTTACAATATAGGGCCTATACATCCTCAGTACTGAATCAGATTATTGCTGTCACATGACCTGCAGTTGCCTTTATGTTGCAGATTTTATCGCCACGGTGAAACGCTAAATCTACACTTAATGCAGCAATGCCATGTCACACCTTGACATCCCTACGAGATGCAGTTAAGTTGCCGGCAGTCGGGATCTCGGCGGTCAGGATACCGACGCCGGAATCCCGACTACTGACAATACCGGCAACCGGAATCCTGGCCCACAGGGGCTATTCCCACTCGTGGGTATCCACGACACCCATGGAGTGGGAATAGAACCTGTGGCGAGCGTGAGTGTGGATCGTGGGGTGGACAGTCATTAGGTCGACAACTATTGGTTGACAGTGATGAGGTCGACACGGTCATTAGGTCGACATGGAAAAAGGTCGACATTAGTTGTTGTTTTTTAATACAAAATTGTCGTTTTCTTCGTAAAGTGACCGGGAACCCCAAGTAGTGCACCGTGTCCACTCCCCATGCTGCGGGCACCTAAGCTACCGCTGCTCTCTGCACAGGTTACTATTCCCAATCATAGTCCATGTTGATCTTTTCAAGTGTCGACCCAATGACCATGTTGATCTAATGCATGTCAACCTAATGAGTGTCGACCGAAGTTTTGTCGACCTAAAGACCGGATGGATACCTGCGACCGTAGTGAGCCACCGAGCCCGCAGCGTGGCGAGCACAGTGAGCCCACAAGAGGACACTCTGCGCTCGCCCTGTTGCAGGCATTCTGATGGTCAGGATGCCGTCGACGGTATACTGATGGCTGACATCCCGACCGTCGGTAAATCATATCCCTACATCAGTGATTTTCAACCTTTTTCAAGTTGCGGCACACCAGCCAAGATCTTAAAATTGCCAAGGCACACCACCAGTAACACTCCCCCCCCCCCCCCCCCCCCCCCCCCCCCACAAAAAAAAAAAACACACAAAAAAACCCCACACATTGGCCCACACGGGGATAAAACACACACATTGGTCCCCGCAGTAATTGAACACATTGCCCCCCCCCCCCCCCCCAGTAGTGCCACACATTTGCCCAACAGTAATACCACACATTAGCTCCCACTGTAATAAAAGATTTATAGTAATGCCACACACCTGCCCCCATATTAATTATACACACCTGCCCCCATAGTAATTATACACACCTGCCCCCATAGTAATTATACACGCCTGCCCCCATAGTACTTATACACACCTGCCCCCATAATAATGACACACACCTGCCCCCCAGTAATGGCACACACGACACACCTGCCCCCTATAGTAATGCAACACACCTGCCCCCCCGCCCGTAATTCCACACATTGCCTGCCTGCCCCCACCCACGGTAATTACACCGATTAATATATATATATATATTTTGATATACAGAAACACAGTACCTGTACAAAGGGAACCTGAAATATTTCCCTCTCAGTGGGGAGAAGTGAAAGCAGGCAGCACAGAGCGAGGAGCAGCAGTGGGCGGGCAGACATGAATGTGACGGCCTGGGTAGCATAGCGCTGCACTTCCGTGAAAACAGACCTGCTCTCACGGAAGTGTAGCGCTGTGCTACCCGTGCTATGGATAGTAAGGGCGGCGGAAGTCATCTGGGGCCGGCAGCAGCGGCAGGTCTCTAATGGCTGTGGAGGGCAACCCTGGCTGGCGGCAGCTGCGGGTCAGTAGCGGCGGGTAGGGCACCGGCGGCAGCGGCGGGTCTCTAATGGCGGCGGAGGGCACCTCTGGCTGGTGGCAGCGGCGGCGGGTCTCTGGTGGGCGGCGGCGGGCATCACGAGCGGGCGATGGCGGCACACCCGGCAATCCCTCGCGGCACACTAGTGTGCCGCGGCACACCTGTTGAAAAACACTGCCCTACATAGTCCATAACGCTCACTGATGCAGGTAAAGGTGAGCTCAAGTTTAATTAGTTTTTCTGTGGGGGAGATGGGGGGTTCTAAATGAACTTTCCTCGCTCTGTATTAATAAGAACGCTGACGCTAATGTTCAGTTTCTTTGAGGGCTTTTTCATTTAAGCTTCCTCTCCTGGGAAATATCTGCATCAGCTTGTCTGGTATGCAGACGTCTTGATGCATGCAATATTCATCAGGTAGATTTGGCCTAGCAGACTGCTGCTGCATACTAAGCTTTAGTTATTGTGTTCTGGGTAAAAGGGTCACTTGCAGTTTCCATACGTTGTTTTTTTTTTCTGGGAACAAATCATAGCTAGTGTGCAGTTTACACCGTGCCTTTAATACCCTAAGGGGCTAATTCAAATGTTTGAAAAGTCGGTTGGATGTCTGTTTTTTCCTGTCTATTAGATAGGAAAAAACAGACGCCCAACTGATTTTTCTAACAATTGAATCTCCCTCCTAATCTCTACATTTTGGTTTGGTTTTCTCTGAATGCGCGGTCAGCCATGGTATAATAGAGATCCTATCGTATTTGACCATTATGCCTAAAACACACATCTGTCTTACTGTGTATAATATTAATATTAATCATAGATGCATAGCTGAAAGTTTCCTGTCCTTGACAGAAGTTAAGAGGTCTGATAACAATCCTAACTGATATCTTCTGTTCTATTAAACTCCTGAAACTTTTATAGATCCAACACAACTGTTTTAGACATACAGTAAACGGCAGAGTCTATGTCCATTATTTTTGGATTATCGCACCTTCAAATCGCATGTAGTGAGTTATAGTTAAATACTTCCAATTCCGTACATTGGGTCTAGATCTACCTGGCAAGTGCTGCCTATTTTGATGACACGGGCAATGCTTCCAGTTCAACAGGCAAAATCTTTTAGCAGAAATGAAAGTGACCAGGGAATGGATCAGATGGCACAACGGCGGTCATTCCGAGTTGATTGCTCGCTAGCAACTTTTTGCGGCGCTGCGATCAGATATTTGCCGCCTATGGGGGAGTGTATTTTCGCTTTGCAAGTGTGCGAACGCCGAGCGATACAAAAACAGTTTGTGCAGTTTCTGAGTAGGTCTGGACTTACTCAACCGCTGCGATCACTCCAGTCTTTTTAGTCCCGGAATTGACGTCAGACACCCGCCCTGCAAACGCTTGGACACGCCTGCGTTTTCCCCAAACACTCCCAAAAAACTGTCCGTTAACACCCATAAGTGCCTCTTTCTGTCAGTCTCCTTGCGATCGGCTGTGCAAATGGATTCTTCGTTAAATCCATCGCCCAGCACCAATCCTCTTTGTACCCGTACGACGCGCCTGCGCATTGCGGTGCATGCGCAGTTTTGGCGAGTTTTAATTTGACCGCAGCGCTGCAAAAAGTTGCTAGCGAGCGATCAACTCATAATGACCCCCCAATGTCTCTTAGCCACATAGGACTTTTCTCTAACGTCCTAGTGGATGCTGGGGACTCCGTAAGGACCATGGGGAATAGACGGGCTCCGCAGGAGACTGGGCACTCTAAGAAAGATTTAGTACTACTGGTGTGCACTGGCTCCTCCCTCTATGCCCCTCCTCCAGACCTCAGTTAGAATCTGTGCCCGGAAAGAGCTGGGTGCATTTTAGTGAGCTCTCCTGAGCTTGCTAATAAGAAAGTATTTTAGTTAGGTTTTTTATTTTCAGAGAGCTTCTGCTGGCAACAGACTCTCTGCTACGTGGGACTGAGGGGAGAGAAGCAAACCTACTAACTGCGGCTAGGTTGCGCTTCTTAGGCTACTGGACACCATTAGCTCCAGAGGGATCGAACACAGAAACTTAACCTTGGTCGTCCGTTCCCGGAGCCGAGCCGCCGTCCCCCTCGCAGAGCCAGAAGACAGAAGCCGGCGGGTTGAAGCAAGAACACGTCAAAATCGGCGGCAGAAGACTCCTGTCTTCATATGAGGTAGCGCACAGCTGCATTGCTCCCACACTAACCCACACACTCCGGTCACTGTAGGGTGCAGGGCGCAGGGGGGGGCGCCCTGGGCAGCAATTGAGTACCTCCTGGCAAAAATAAGCATATATACAGCTGGTCACTGTAATATGCATGAGCCCCCGCCATTATTTTTACACAAAATCGCAGGACAGAAGCCCGCCGCTGAGGGGGCGGGGCTTCTTCCTCAGCACTCACCAGCGCCATTTTCTCTCCACAGCTGAGAGGAAGCTCCCCAGGCTCTCCCCTGCAGAAGCACGATAGAAGAGGGTGAAAAAGAGAGGGGGGGCACATAAATTTGGCGTAAAAACAATATATACAGCAGCTACTGGGTTAACACTAAGTTACTGTGTGATTCCTGGGTCATATAGCGCTGGGGTGTATGCTGGCATACTCTCTCTCTGTCTCTCCAAAGGGCTTTGTGGGGGAACTGTCTTCAAATAGAGCATCCCCTGTGTGTGTGGTGTGTCGGTACGTGTGTGTCGACATGTCTGAGGTAAAAGGCTCCCCTAAGGAGGAGATAGAGCAAATATGTGTGTGAGAGGGTGTCTCCGTCGACAACGCCGACACCTGTTTGGATATGTGTAAGTGCTAAGGTGAATTTATTGCACAAAAGATTAGAGAACAGACAGGAAATCTACCCATGTCTGTCCCTATGGCGCAGAGACCTTCAGAGTCTCACAATGCTCACTATCCAAAATAATAAACTCTGATATCGACACGGAGTTTGACTCCAGTGTCGACTACGATAATGCAAAGTTACAGCCAAAATGGCAGAAAAGTATTCAATATATGATTATTGTAATAAAAGATGATTTGCATATCACTGATGACTCATTTGTCCCTGACACAAGGGTACACATGTTTAAGGGGAAGAAAGCTGAGGTAAATTTCCCTCCTCTCATGAGGAAAAAGAGCGGGAATCTCCAGACAAGAGACTGCAGCTTCCCACAAAGAATTCTCAGGCAGTATCCTTTCCCCACTAGGGCCAGGATGTGATGGGAATCTTCCCCTAGGGTGTCACGTTTGCCCAGAAGGTAGCCCTAGCTATTCTCAGGGATCCTGCAGATAGCGTGCACATTTTGGTACACTACTCAGACCGGCGATTGTGTCGGCATGGGTTTATAGCGCTGGGGCGGCGTGGACAGGTACCTTATCAGCAGAAATTGAGACCCTAGTATGTATGTATATATATATATATATGTATATAGAGAGATATGTATATATATATTAAAGATGCTGTCTTAAGAGATATATATAATCAAACATGCCCAAAGAGACATGAGTATACTGGGTCCTAGAGTCAAAGCTATGTCGATTTTTGCTTGACGTGTCCTGTAGAATATGCAATGGACAGATGATGCCAACTTAAGTGGCATATGGAAGGCTGAGGATTGTGTGGAGAAGGGTTCTCGGACCTGGTCTCCACGGCTATAGCTGGTAATTCGGATATTTTGCCTTATATTCCTGCACAGCCTAGGAAAGCACGTCATTATCAAATGCAGCTTTTCGAACAAAGAAACAAGAAAGTCCGAGATGCGTCCTTTCTTGCCAGAGGCGGGGCCAGAGGAAAGAAGCTGCACAACACAGCTAGTTCCCAGGAACAGAAGTCTTCCCCGGCCTCTATGAAAATCCACCGCATGTCTCTGGGGCTCCACAGACGGAGCTAGGCCCGGTGGGGGCACGCTTTCGTAAGTTCTGCAACAAGTGGGTTCACTCCCTGTTAGATCCCTGGGCAATAGATATTGTGTCTCAGGGATACAAGCTGGACTTTGAGAAGATGCCTCCTCACTGACGGCCCTGCCGGCTTCCCCCCATGAGAGGGAAACAGGGTTAACTGCAATTCACAAATTGTAGCTTCAACAGGTGGTGGTCAAGGTTCCCCTCCTTCGACAAGGAGGGGGTTATTATTCGACCATGTGGTAGTCCCGAAACCAGACGATTCGGTCAGGCCCATATTGAATTTAAAATCCCTGAACATATACCTGAAAAGGATCAAGTTCAAGATGGAATCGCTAAGAGCGGTCGTTACAAGCCTGAAAGGGGGAGATTTTATTGTGACTCGGGACATAAAGGAGGCATACCTTCATGTCCCCATTTATCCACCTCATCAGGCGTACCTCAGAATTGCGGTACGGGATTGTCATTACCAATTTCAGACGTTGCCGTTTGGTCTCTCCACGGCCCCGAGAATATTCACCAAGGTAATGGCGGAAATTATGGTGCTCCTGCGGAAGCAAGGTGTCACTATTATCACGTACTTGGACAATCTCCTCATAAAAGCGAGATCAAGAGAGCAGTGGCTGAACAGCGTATCACTTTCTCTGGAAGTGTAACGGCAACACGGCTGGATTCTATATATTCCAAAGTCGCAGTTGGTTGCTACAGCTCATCTGCCTCTCCTAGGCATGATCCTTGACGCAGACCAGAAAAGGGTTTATCTCCCAATAGAGAGAGCTCAGGAGCTCGTGACACTGGTCAGGAATCTATTAAAACCAAAACAGGTGTCAGTGCATCACTGCACTCGAGTCCTGGGAAGGATGGTGGCATCATACGAGGCCATTCCTTTCGGCAGGTTCCATGAGAGGACCTTCTAATGGGACTTACTGGACAAAGTGGTCCGGATCACATCTTTAGATGCATCGGTTAATCACCCTATCCCCCGGGGCCAGGGTGTCTCTCCAGTGGTGGCTGCAGAGTACTCACCTTCTCGAGGGCCGCAGGTTCGGCATTCAGGACTGGGTCCTGGTGACCACGGATGCAAGCCTCCGAGGGTGGGGGGCAGTCACTCAGGGAAGAAGTTTCCAAGGGCTGTGGTCAAGTCAGGAGACTTGCCTTCACATCAATATCCTGGAACTAAGGGCCATATACAACGCCCTAAGTCAAGCGGAGCCCCTGCTTCGCAACCAACCGGTGCTGATTCAGTCAGACAACATCACCGCGGTGGCTCATGTAAACCGCCAGGGCGGCACAAGAAGCAGGGTGGCGATGGCGGAAGCCACCAGAATTCTTCGATGGGCGGAGAATCACGTACGAGCACTGTCAGCAGTGTTCATTCCGGGAGTGGACAACTGGGAAGCAGACTTCCTCAGCAGGCACGACCTCCACCAGGGAGAGGGGGGACTTCATCAAGAAGTCTTCGCGCAGATTGTAGGTCGGTGGGAACTGCCACAGGTGGACATGATGGCATCCCGCCTCAACAAAAAGCTACAGAGGTATTGCGCCAGGTCAAGAGACTCTCAGGCGATAGCTGTAGACGCACTGGTGACACCGTGGATGTTCCAGTCGGTTTATGTGTTTCCTCCTCTTCCTCTCTTACCCAAGGTGCTGAGAATCATAAGGAAAAGAGGAGTGAGAACAATACTCATTGTTCCGGATTGGCCAAGAAGGACTTGGTATCCAGAGCTGCAAGAAATGCTCACAGAGGACCCATGGCCTCTACCTCTAGGGCAGGATCTGTTGCAGCAGGGACCTTGTATGTTCCAAGACTTACCGCAGCTGCATTTGACGGCATGGCGGTTGAACGCCGGATCCTAGTAGAAAAAAGGGATTCCGGATGAGGTTATTCCTACGCTGATAAAGGCTAGGAAGGACGTGACGGCTAAACATTATCACCGTATACGGCGAAAATATGTTGCTGGGTGTGAGGCCAGGAATGCCTCTACAGAGGAATTCCAGCTGGGCCGTTTCCTTCACTTCCTACAGTCGGGAGTGACTTTGGGCCTAGAATTGGGGTCCATTAAGGTCCAGATTTCGGCCCTATCCATTTTCTTTCATAAAAAACTAGCTTCTCTACCTGAAGTTCAGACGTTTGTAAAGGGAGTGCTGCATATTCAGCCCCCTTTTGTGCCACCAGTGGCACCTTGGGATCTTAACGTGGTGTTGAGTTTCCTGAAATCTCACTGGTTTGAGCCGCTTAAGACCGTAGAGTTAAAATATATCACGTGGACAGTGGTCATGCTATTGGCCTTAGCTTCGGCTAGGCGTGTGTCAGAATTGGCGGTTTTGTCATGTAAAAGCCCCTATCTGGTTTTCCATATGGACAGGGCAGAATTACGGACTCGTCCGCAATTTCTGCCAAAGGTGGTGTCATCTTTTCATTTGAACCAACCTATTGTGGTGCCTGCGGCTACTCGTGACTTGGAGGATTCCAAGTTACTAGATGTAGTCAGGGCTTTGAAGATTTATGTAGCCAGAACGGCTGGAGTCAGGAAAACTGACTCGCTGTTTATCCTGTATGCATCCAACAAGCTGGGTGCTCCTGCTTCAAAGCAAACTATTGCTCGCTGGATCTGTAACACGATTCAGCAGGCTCATTCTGCGGCTGGCTTGCCGCCTCCAAAATCAGTAAAAGCCCATTCCACAAGGAAGGTGGGCTCTTCTTGGGCGGCTGCCCGAGGGGTCTCGGCATTACAGCTTTGCCGATCAGCTACTTGGTCGGGTTCAAGCACTTTTGCAAAGTTCTACAAGTTTGATACCCTGGCTGAGGAGGACCTTGTGTTTGCTCATTCGGTGCTGCAGAGTCATCCGCACTCTCCCGCCCGTTTGGGAGCTTTGGTATAATCCCCATGGTCCTTACGGAGTCCCCAGCATCCACTAGGACGTTAGAGAAAATAAGATTTTACTCACCGGTAAACCTATTTCTCGTAGTCCGTAGTGGATGCTGGGCGCCCGTCCCAAGTGCGGACTTCTTCTGCAATACTTGTATATAGTTATTGCTTAAATAAGGGTTAAGTTATGGTTGCATCAGGTTTGTCTGATGCTCTGTTGTTGTTCATACTGTTGGCTGGGTATGTTATCACAAGTTATACGGTGTGATTGGTGTGGCTGGTATGAGTCTTACCCTGGATTCCAAAATCCTTTCCTTGTACTGTCCGCTCTTCCGGGCACAGTTTCCTTAACTGAGGTCTGGAGGAGGGGCATAGAGGGAGGAGCCAGTGCACACCAGTAGTACTAAATCTTTCTTAGAGTGCCCAGTCTCCTGCGGAGCCCGTCTATTCCCCATGGTCCTTACTGAGTCCCCAGCATCCACTACGGACTACGAGAAATAGATTTACCGGTGAGTAAATCTTTTTTTTTTTTACATAGCATTTTATTTGATTAGAGAAAACTCAATAACGTACAGTAGACAGATATAGTATCCCTGTAAATGTTTCATATCACTGGATAAAATCGGGATAAGTTCTTTTCATGGATTCAGTATGGGATCCCGGCGGTCGCAACGCTTCGGACCCGGTGGCGAGCTTCACACGCCACACTAATTTATTCCACCTTGGGGATTCCAACTACCGGGTTTCCCTTGGCTGTCGGGATTCTGGCATCTGTATCCTGGCCGCCGGAAAACTAACTGCTTCCTGTTTTGATTTGGTCGTATGTACAGTAATAAAGCTAAAATCATATTTACACAACTATGGCACCAGAAAAAGACTCTCTCTCCCAAAGATTGAATAAATAATATGTGATCTAATTTTATGAATGCCTCCACAAATAGTTCTTAAACAGCAAGTTGTCATGATTCTGTGATATACTGTAGGTTGTACTGCATGTTGCTTTGTGTTGCAGGCTGAGACGCATATTGATAAGGAGAGGGTCCGATACTTCCATGATGACGATAACCAGAGTCTTCAAGATCTTGTTAAGAGGGAGAAGATGGGAACAGCCGAAGACCAAAACAAACTGTATATGAGAATGATGTCCAAGGTAATGTCCAGCATGCTTCAGGTTCTGTCATGTATCTGTGTGTCAGGAGCCAGGCCCGTAACATGGAGAGATTAGCAGAAATAGTTGGTATGGAATTCTGTAGGTTGCTGTTAGGATTGCTGAGCTCTATGACGGACTCCCATCACTTAAAGATTAATAACTGGGATACTCATGAGAACTGGGGGTTGAATCTTGGTTGGATGCAGCGGCGGTGTCTGGCCCAGTGAAGCAATGTTTTCTTTGTGTGCACATTCATCTCGGGTTTGTACATACAGAGTCGCAGATCGAATGTGGATATGTAAGTATCAGAAATGTAAGAGGCTTTCCTAGACGGTGAGTGGGAGGTAACGGGAAGGGGAGAGGGCGAAAAAGACGCACCGAGATACCCAGTGCTAATTCTTAACTCTCCCTGTGTGTGTGTGTGTGTGTGTGTGTGTGTGTGTGTGTGTGTGTGTGTGTGTGTGTGTGTGTGTGTGTGTGTGTGTGTGTGTGTGTTTTCCTCTGAAAAGTACTTTTGCATTTTCCATTTTGTATTAATATTGAGGTTTCTTTAATTATAATAAGTATAAGTAGGACTAATGCTTAACAGTAACTTAACAGTAACTTATTTTCAATTTCATTTATCTCTGAGTGTACTTTGTATGTATCAGTATGTTTAGTCTATCTACATATATTCAGATATAATAAGAATAATAAGATGTTGAAAATTGGTTTTATTGAAAGCTGTAAAGTCAATAAAATAAAAGCCTATTAACATAGTGTTAGAAAGTACTAAAACATGGTTGATCAAAGTTTCTGATATATGATTACATTTATTTATTTTTTCAATAAAACATTAGTGCAAAAAAAAACAACCTGGTTTAAAAAAAAAGTGTTTTTTTTTTGTTTTTGTTTTTTTGTTTGTTTTTTTAAACCTGTTTTTATTTCCAACCCTACTCATATGTCCTTACGCAGAGGTTGCGATGTGGTATCTTTGGACGCAGCCAACGGATCACAGAAGCCGGCTGTGAACATCTTTTTACTTAGGGCGCCTCCTGCGGCTTTTGCATATTTTTGCACAGCCGCCGCGTGTAAATCCTCGTGTGAGAGCAATATTTGTGGAGTATAATGCCACTGGTCTTTCTCATGTTTGCACAATATGTCCATATTGTACCCAAGACTTCCGTTATATAATCAGATCTGTATGCACTGCTTTTAGAAAGTAAAAGTTTCCTGTGTATCTGCTTCTATGAAGCAAGCGGTGACTGAAGCACAAATACACTTGTCACTTTCATAACATCGGTGCAGCGTCCTAATATCCTACATTATACAAAGATGTAGCAAGATATCATAACTGATTGTGAAGACTGAGCTGTCTCATCATCCGGCAGCCCTGCCGTTATTGCTTACTGTCAGGGCTCAGTTTGGCTAATCTCTTCTGACTGATGCCAAATGCGTGAAATCATTACTAAGTACAGATGTCTACGTTGTCATGCGTTACGCTACTGCCACTGGAACGTGTCATGAGGTTTGTGCATGGTTCTTACTAAATTAAATCTCTGCTCCATTCGTGACCTGACTGGAGATCATCAGATTGTCCAAATAAATTGGAGCCGCTGTTTGCCCACCTCATGTCACATACCATATGACACATGCATAAAACATTTGTGACCGTAATCTGGAAACCATTTGCAATCATAAAATGTAAATGGTGCGCATAAAATCTACTTCTGAAAAGTGCTTACAGCAAAATAATATGCAGATCTTTCTCTTAGGAGAAGTAAGATCTGCAATATCCGTAATCCCCACATAAAAGTACTGTCGTGTCTAACACAAGTCAGGGTTTGTCTGGCTCACTGCCAATGACAACAGCAGGCATTACATAGTACGTTGTTCGAAATCTTCGCCATCTGTACTCCGCTTTTGTCATTAAGGGGTGTATTTATCAAAGCTTAGAGAGAGAGAGAGATAAAGTACCAACCAATCTGCTCCTGTCATTTTTAAAAGCACAACCTGTAACATGGGAGTTAGGGAGAGATGTACTAAGCAGTGAAAAGAGTGGAGAGGTTTCCCATGGCAGTCAATCAGCTGTGCTGTATAACTTTATAGTATGCAAATTCTAAATGTTACTTCAATGCTGATTGGCTGCCATGGGCAACTTCTCCACTGGCTCACTTCTCTACTCTTATCACTGCTTAGTACATCTCCCCCTGATTGGTTAGTGCTTTATCTCTACTTTACCTCTCTCCATGCTTTGATAAATATCAATGATATTGAGAGGCTAGGAGTAAAAAGTGCATTTATGTGTAAGGCAGTTGTGTATTTTCTTTTCCACATGGTACATTTGTTTTCACACTTTTCTAAAAAAAGAAAAAAAATGTGATTGTATGAATTGACCGTTCTCTATTGATATGGTGGAGTTGAACAGAAGAGCTGCACCCACATTGCGCGCACAGAGCTAAATGCAGATATTTTCCACTATGCAGAGTTGCACGCACTGCCCTTATACTGTAGCTGTGATTGTCATCCCTTTGTGCAAGAGATCCACCGGAAAACAGTCATATTTATGTGTACATACAACTCTGCATAGCCACAATCCCATTGACGTGCCCTCAGTAAACCTACATGTGAACACCACGTTGTCGTCCATTAATGGTCCTTTAGCTGAAAGTAGTGATGCTAATCAGCTTTGTACAGCTCTGCGTCACCTGTAGTTGTGTACACGCATTTTCAGAGCTTGCGCAGTACAAAGACTCCCAAGATCTCTGTGGTATCACCAAGAGCCCAATAGATTTCTCAGCAGATCGGTGCACATGCATATCTCTGCCCGCAGTCCCACTCTGTGTTTGCCTGTGCACTCTATGGGCGAGCACCGATGCATCTGGACTAGCGTCTGTTTGTGGAGACACAGCTGCTATAATATGCAAATTCTACTAGTACAAAACAACACAAAGTCAACCCAGGCGCATTAGAGTCATTCAGTTGAATTGAGCTTTTCACATAAAAAAATTTTTTTTTGTTTTTTTTACAAATCTCTAAAATGTTCACACTTATAGATTGTTACCACATACTTGTCACCGACCTTTTAAACAATAAATCAATTGTCCTTAGCACAGGATAATTCATAGCGTCTGCTTTCTATTTATTAACAGTCTGATGATATGCTCGACCACTCTCCAGCGACTTTCTTGTCAAGGTGCAGTAAAGGTTATGATGAGCGGGTAATAGATTTTAACTTAGCCCAATAACATGCAGCTTCTTGGAATCCTGCAGTAGTGGCAAATAACGGAGCACCTCAAGTAATTATTCCCGTGATCCCAGGTAGCTTTTGGATAATTAGATGGAACAGTCCGTGACAAAAAGTGGGGTCCAAATGTCAGTTATAACAGAGTTCTAATGCGTTTCTCCGACGGTTTGATCAGAGGATCCTGCTTCACAGTAGGTATGGTGTGTTTTGGGTTGTGTGTCGTGTTTTGGTGTTCAGTGCATAAAGTTCTAGCTGGGTCTCATCTGACCACATAAACTCATACCACATGGTTTCAGTATTTTCCAAGGGCCTAATTCACCATGGACTGCTGCTGCGGCAGCGACCGAATGCTGAAGCCCTTTGTAGTGTGTGCACGCTCAGAAGCCGCACTGCGCGTGCGCACAGAGTGAGCTGAGACGGCATCTCACTTGTGCGAACGCCTTTGCCTGATTGACAGGCAGAGGCGTTTGAGGGCAGGAAGGGGCGTTAGGGGGGGCACAGTCTGGACAACGCAGGAATGTCTAGACCGTTTGTGGGGCGGGCTGTGGCGTCTGCGTGAAGTCACACGCAGCCGCTGCGACCCAAAAGATGGCAGATTGCCTTCTACATTAGCAGCTAGGCTGCGTTGGCAGAGGGAAACCGTAAGCATGCGAAAGCGTCGCCGCTTTGCAATCCTTTCGCATGTTTGCGGGGGGAAGTGGGGGCAGAGCCCGATATCCGGGGCCGACTTGCCCTGTGCTGGCTGTGTCCCGTCCCCCCGTCCCCCCCACATGTCAGTGTAATGGATTGTAGAAGTGCGATTTTTCGTACATCTACAATCCATGCTTAATTAGTCACCAAGGGTTTTATTTGTAAAGCGCTAACGCGACTGAGTATTGCACTGTCCCAGAAGAGTCTTCTCCTTGCCACCCTGCCATGTAGGCCAGCTTTGTTCAAAGCTTGTGAGATAGTTGTCAGATATGCAAGTCCTTCAAAGTTGCCATTAGCTTCTTGGTAGTTTAAATGCTGAATATCCTCCTGGCTCTGTCATCCAGTTGGAGGGACAGCCCGATCTAGGCAAGGTGCTGGTGGTGCCATATGCTTTGAACAGCACTAAGAGGGAGAGCTGTAACTAGGCTTTTTGGTGCTCTGTGCCAGAAAGAGAATTGGGGCCACTTCCCCGCTGCAGGACCACCGTCCTGAGGGGTTATTGTTCAGCGGGGCACTGCGCCTTGGCTGTCACAGCCGCAGCACGCCGCACACCCCTAACGCTGCCTGAAGGTGACATCGGTGGTGAGTACACACCGGGGGCCCCGCTAGGGAAGTCCCCCGGTTCAAAGTGCTGCTGACCACGGACATGGCGTACGGGACCCTCCCGGGTGAGTCCCGCTAAGATCTCCCGTGTGGAACTGGCACAAAAACGCTTGACTAGCACTTGTGATGTTTTGAGCTAAAAAGAGACTTTACCAGTATAATATATTAGTGTAACTCCGGCGCCATTGGAGGGGGCGGAGCTACATCAGAGCGGGACCTGAGGCATTTTGGAGCCTTCCTCTGCTTACTGCAGCCACAGACAGCACACACAGCGCTTCCTGATTCCTCAGCCACGCTGGCTATCTGGTACAGGGTGTAGCAAATGGGGAGAGCCGCTTGTGTACACTATCTGGATCCTATTTAGGACAGAAATTGTTAGTGTTTACTGTAACATATAGAGCTGACAGCCTCACGGGGGCTGTGCAGCTCAGGGTGTGCTGGTGTCCTTCTTTCTCTCTGTGTCTCCTCTCACATACAGTAGGGCAGGCTTGCAATATCACTGTCTGTGTGTATGTGTATGTTGTGCTTCCTGTGAAACATGGGTAAACACAAACTGTGCAGTGTATGTCACACCAGATTTTCTCCATTATCTACTGACACTGTTTCATGTGAACAATGCAGTCAGTCTTCACAAATCAGTGAAGGGGCTGGGGGAGAGGGTCCAGAGCCCCACTGTTTAGGGTCTCTTAAAACTATGATGTCAGATATGTCATCCCAGCTCACTGCTAATGTGCAGAAGACTCAGCTACTACAACAAGCTGTTGCAGATTTAGCTGCTAGGGCAGATGCACAGCCCCCCTCTCTCATGCAGGTCCACAGAAACGTGGATTACCTGCTCTACTCTCTGATACAGATGATGATATACAGGAGGATGGGGATTACCTGGATCCCATTAGTGGAGATCCTGTTTCTGCTCAGGGTATTGAACCCATCATTCTGGCTATACGGGACGTGTTAAAGCTCCCTCTAGAGGACGCTACGTCACAGCAGTCATTTTTGTTTATACAATACAAGCCTAATGTCACTTTCCCTGACTACAGAGTTAGATTACCTATTCAAACAGGCCTAGAAAAATCCAGACAAAAAAATTCCAAGTGTCCAAAAAGTTTTTGCGCACTTTCCCGTTTGTTCCTGAAGGTAGAAAATTTTGTGAGGAACCCCCGGGGCTGGATGTATCAGTCTCTCGCCTGTCTAAAAAGGCGGTGCTGCCTTTGCCATGAAGGATCCCATGGATAGAAAGATAGAGACTACACTCAAGTCTATATACACAGCAGCGGGTACTGTATATCACAAAGGCCGGTCATTGCGGGTTGCTGGATGACCCATGCCATTCATTCCTGGGTCACTCAAACTCAGGGGGGCCTCTCAGGAGATATGCACTTGGTCACTATGGTAACCCTCCTAAACCACATTCAGGACACTACACGTGTCTTCTGTGATTCGCTCAAGGAGATTGGGAACATTAATGCTAGGACTTCTGCCATGGCAGTGTCAGTGCACAGGGCCTTGTTGCTGCGTCAGTGGATTGCAGACGCAGAATCCAAACGTAGTGTGGAATCCCTCCCCTTTTCTGAGAAATGGCTCTTTGGGGTTGTATTGGATACTTGTATTTCCAAAGTTACGGCTGGGAAATCCACGTTTCTCTCCTCTAGGCCCCGTCGGTGAGACGTTCCTACCTGCTGCTGCTGTCTGTCCAGTCCTTTCGTTCTCACAGATTTCGATCTAAGGCCAGAAGTGCCTCCAAATGCGACTAGAGGCACTAGGGGTAAGTCCTGAAAGCCTGCAAGCACCGGGTCTCAGGAACAGACCACCGGTTCTGCTTCCACTAAGGCCTCAGCATGACTGTGCCCACCCACCCCAAGGGGATCTCGAGGTGGGGGCTCAACAGCGTCACTTTAGCCACATCTGGGAGACCTCCTGCTTTCTCAAGGCTACAAGCTGGAGTTCGACAGTACTCCTCCCCAACTATTTTTCAAAACAAGCTTACCAGCTTTGGTGGATATGCAAGTTACGTTGCAACAGGCCATTCAAACGTTGGTCCAGTCTCACGTTGTTGTTCCAGTACCAATACCGCAACACGGCATGGGGTTTTACTCCAACCTATTTGTGGTGTCGAAACCGGACGGTTCAGTAAGACCCATTTTAAATCTAAAATCCTTGAATCCTTATTTGATGGTGTTTAAGATCACGATGGAATCCCTGCTAGCTGTGATTGCAGGTCTGAAGGAGCTGGAATTCATGGTCTCCTTGGATATCAATGACGCCTACCTCCTATTACGATTAGGCTGCCTCATCAGGAGTACCTACGATTTGCCCTGCTTGATGATCATTTCCAATTCCAGGCACTGCCTTTCGGCCTGCCCAGAGGGTATTCACGAAGGTGATGGCGGAGATGATGTTCCAACTCCGAGTCCAAGGGGTCAATGTTGTCCCTTACCTGGACGATCTTCTAATCAAAGCAAGATCCAGGGAGCTTTTATTGCTCTGTATCGACCGCACTATCCAACTTCTGTCACACCATGGGTGGATCCTCAACTTAGAGAAGTCCCACCTGGAGCCGACTCAGCGTCTCCTGCTCCGGGGGATGTGATTGAATACTGTGGACCAGAAGGTGTTCTTACCAGAGGACAAGGCGAGAACACTTCAGGAGATGGTCCGCATGGTGCTCCGTCCTACTCGTGTGTCCATACATCTTTGCATAAGATTGTTGAGAAAGATGGTCGCCTCGTACGAGGCAATCCAATATGGGAGGTTCCATGCCAGAACTTTTCAGCTGGATCTCCTGAGCAAATGGTCCGGATCACATCTTTAGATGAACCGGATGATACAGCTGTTGCCTCAGGCCAGAATTTCCCTCCTGTGGTGGCTGCAGTCCTCCAATCTACTGGAGGGCCGCAGTTTCGGAATTCAGGATTGGACCCTCTCACGACAGATGCGCATCTATGAGGATGGGGAGCTGTCACCCAAGGGGCGCAGTTCCAGGGCAGGTTTTTCAGCCCACGAAAGCCTCCTTCCGATCAACATTCTGGAACTTCAGGTGATCTACAATGCTCTGCTTCAGGCTTCTCCTCTGCTCAAGGATCACGTGATCCAGGTACAGTTGGACAACGCCACAGCAGTGGCGTACATCCATCGACAAGGAGGGACAAAAAGCAGAGCCTGCATGCGAGAGGTTTCAAGGATACTCCTCTGGGCAGAAAGAAATGCAAGAGCAATGCCAGCAATCTTCATTCCAGGTGTGGACAACTGGGAAGTGGACTTCCTGAGTCGTCAAGATCTCCACCCGGGGTAGTGGGGTCTCCACCAGCAGGTGTTCCAGCAGATCATCCACCGGTGGGGCTGCCCACAGATAGACATGATGGCTTCTCGTCTCAACAAGCGGCTTCACTGGTATTGCTCTCGGACTAGGGACCCTCTGGCGAGGGCAGTGGATTCACTGGCGTCGACTTGGCCTTACCGGCTGGTCTACCTGTTTCCTCCAATTCCATTGCTCCCATGGGTACTAAAGCGAATCAGGAATCAAAGAGTCAAGGCAATTCTGATTGCCCCGGATTGGCCTCGGAGGG
Organism: Pseudophryne corroboree; assembly: GCF_028390025.1. Classification (NCBI taxonomy): domain Eukaryota; kingdom Metazoa; phylum Chordata; class Amphibia; order Anura; family Myobatrachidae; genus Pseudophryne; species Pseudophryne corroboree. The sequence goes on along the minus strand of NC_086445.1, from coordinate 102,830,108 downwards.
CGTGGTACACGGATCTTCTGGGAATGTCCGTCGAAGACACTTGGCATCTACCACTAAGACCGTTCGTCTACCCGGACTTACAGCGACTTCGTTTGACGGCATGGAGGTTGAGCTGAACATCCCAGCTCACAAGGGCCTTTCCAAAAAGGTTATTGCTACCATGGTTCAGGCCAGGAAACCTGTGACGTCAAAACACTATCATATCTGGAGGAGATATGTCTCTTGGTGCGAGGAACGCTCGAATTCGCCTGCTGAGTTTCACTTGGGACGTTTCTTACGTTTCCTGCAGGCTGGTGTGGATAAGGGCTTACGTCTGGGTTCCATTAAGGTTCGGATTTCTCCATTTTCTTCCAGAAGAAACTGGCAGTGTTACCAGAAGTTGACTTTCTTGCAAGGGGTACTCCACATAAAACCTCCTTTTGTGCCACATACAACCTCCTTTTGTGCCGCCTACTGCACCCTGGGGGTACTCCACATACAACCTCCTTTTGTGCCGCCTATTGCACCCTGGGATCTGAATGTGGTGTTGGAATTTCTACAGTCTTCCTGGTTTGAACCTCTGATGACTGTAGAAGACAAGTACCTCACGTGGACAACTGTGATGTTACTGGCCCTGGCTTCTGCTCGACGTGTCTCAGAATTTGGGGCCTTGTCGTGTAAAAGTCCATACTTGGTCTTTTACGAGGACAGAGCGGAGCTCCGGACTAAACAACGGTTCCTTCCGAAGGTTGTCTCTGCGTTTCACTTGAATCAGCCTCTTATGATTCCGTCCAGTTCTGGCGCTTCTGCTCCTTCTGAGGCATTGGATGTTATGCGAGCCTTGAAGATCTTTGTCAAGAGAACGGCTCGGATCAGAAAGACAGATTCCTTGTTCGTGCTCTATGATGCACAGAAAAAGGGTTGTCCTGCTTCAAAGCAGTCCATTGCTCGTTGGATTAGGCTTACTATACAACAGGCCTATGTGTCGGTAGCCTTACCTGTTCCTAAGTTTCTTAAGGCACACTCTAGAAGATCAGTGGGATCTTCCTGGGCGGCTGCCCATGAAGTCTCAGCCTTGCAACTTTGCCTAGTTGCTGCTTGGTCGGGAAATAACTATTTTGTGAAGTTCTACAAGTTTGATACCCTGGCCAAAGAGGATACCCAGTTTGGGCAGGCGGTGCTGCAGCAGTCTCCGCACGTTCCCACACGTTCTGGAAGCTTTGGGATGTCCACATCGTACTAGATTCCCCCAATATCCCTGATGGATGCTAGAGATAATAGGTTTTTACTTACCTACCCGTAAATCCTTTTCTCGTAGTCCATAAGGGATATTGGGCGCCCGCCTCAGTGCGTTGACTTTTCTGCAGGTTCTTGTTGTGTGGTTACCTGTTCAGCTGTTTGCTGTTGTTGTTTCCAGCCGTTGCTGGTTGTTATATGGTAGTGGTCTGCTGGTTGGTAAATCTCACCATTCTTTGTTATCATATTTCCTTCTTTAATATATGTCCTTTCTCCTTCAGTCACGTTTTTACCTATAACTGCCTGTGGGAGGGAGCATAGAGGGAAGGAGTCAGCACACCCAGTTGAAGAAATTTAAAGTGCACCGGCTCCTTTGCACCCCGTCTATACCCCATCGTACTAGATTCCCCCAATATCCCTTATGGACTACGAGAAAAGGATTTACCAGTAGATAATTAAAATCCTGTTTTCAATATACTGCCACACCCAGGACTCAAACTACAACCTGCTGCATCCCAGCCAAACACCCCAACCACCAAGTCACTTGGTCCTGCATAAAACTATGAGATTTCTAGCTTATTGAGCGTCCTGTACCCCATAAAAAAAATAACCAGTACCATAATTGAGCAGATCCATGCAGTGTGTAGCCACATCCAATCCATTTTATCCACACACTACATAGATCTGCTCAGCCATAACGCTGATCACCCCTTCCCAAAGTACAAGGTAAGCTTCAAATGGTTAGAACTCTCCAGCTTGGAATTCTCTAGCTTTTTATGTAAGGGCAGATAGCTCAGTGAATAGTGTGTCCGACTGCAATGTCATAGGCAATGGGTTCGAATCCCGGGCACATCAGCATCCCAAAATGTAATAAAGTACAGTGCAACTGAACAACAAATAGCTCTCAAGTCAAGTCCATGAATGCTGTAGGTATTCAAGGAGGGGGAATGCTGCAAGTGAAAGTAAATAAAACAGATCATTGACAAGTGCTGCCAACAACGCCCCCTACCCTGCAACGCTCCCTACTCCGCACACACCTAGTTACGACCCTGCTCAGAGGGAGAGTAAAAGCCTTTGAAATATTTTTGTATCCGGGATAAAGTTGTGCCTCTCTACAAATTTACCCTAGAGCCCTTTTATGTCAGGTGGGTACACACAAACATTAGAGAGTACATTGTATATAAGGGCACAGACACACATTAGAGAGTACATTGTATATAAGGGCTGACACGCACATTAGAGAGTACATAGTATGTAAGGGCGTGCACACACACATTAGAGGGTACGTAGTATACAGTATGAGGGAAGAGACACACATTAAAGGGTATGTAGTATATAAGGGTGGGGGTAGAGGAAGAAGAAAAAGTAGCTGCATAATAACTAGTGATCCTTCGAATGACTGGTCCAATATACTAGCTTATTTTTTATATATTTTGGATAAGGTATACAGATCTGTCCTCCTACATCCTTGCTGCAGTCTTGTTAATAGTCCTTCTAGTCGAGCCTATCTGTGAGTGCGTTTACTAATGCCGGGCGTCTTTTTGTGCATTTTTTTCCCCCTGAAAAACAACCACTGTAACGTACAGATGTGTCTTCCAACATCTTGCCTCAATACACCACACAGTGGGAGATGCCTGGTGGGAGTGAGCTGACAGGTCCCGTACAACTCTGTTAGTGTCGGGTGCCTTTATGTGCCAAACTTGTGTCTTATTCACATCGCTGTGTGAACAGGAGGCACAAGCAGACTCTGTGGACTAAAATGATATGCAGCATGCCTATATTCTGCGTGCGACCGTACCTGTATCTGCATAGGAAATGGTACATTACAGTGCTTTCTATGACAACACTGTAGTGCAGCATTTTGTATGCAGATACAGCTGCAGTTGCACACACAATACAGGCAGGTCGCACATTCTTATCAGCATAAGCTGCTTGTGCGTTCTATTCACATCGTTTTGCAAACAAGACACATTTTAATAAAAAAAATTGCACAAAAATATGCTCGGCACTACCGGGTCACACCACCGCATGGCATGACTAGAAGGGCTTTTTAACCTGCAGAGAGGCTAGATATTAGTGGACACATCTGTAGCATTACATATGCACATACAGTCGCAGGCGCACACTGATATAGGCATGCCACATATTTTAATCAGCAGAGTCTGCTTGTGTGTCTTATTCGCATAGCGATGCAAATTTAGACGCATATTCGGGCTAAAAGATACGTCCGGGAACTGATGGCTCACTCACACCAGGCATCTCTCGCTATGTGGCGTATTGAGGCTAGATGTATGAGGACACATCTGTACAAGGTTAATCATTTTAACCGTAGTTTGCAAATGAAAGCCTCTACATATGCCTTCTGTTTTGTTCAGATTTAATTTTAATGTGGAATGAACACCGTAGGCTTAACGGAGTTATGAGGTAAGCTGACAATTAAGATAGAATTAAGAAAGTTATTGTAATTTTTGTAAGCTTCTGTAGGTAGAGAGCAAGCTATTGTCTGCACCTAATCATTTAATCATCAGCCCCTTCGGGACTTGAAATATGTAGAACGTTTCCAGCCATATTACTGTGCAGAGCAATATCCGAGCAATCATACAGAGGCTCAGTCCTAATCATTGTTATCCAACCTGTAGGTTCTCTGGCAGTATATTTATTCAGCTCTAAGACGTCTATGAAAAACCTTACAGCATCTAAAGACGCGCAAAGTGGGCACCTTAAGGACCCCATACATCTGAGGCAATTCCCCCGACCCTGCTGAAAGTGCCGATATGCCGACCAGATTCTTCAATCTGTTGAGGGATTATGCAGGGTTTTTTTTTTTTCTCTCCCATGCTCGCTTCCACCACACTATGTGTTATTCCTGTAATGTTTACCTCCACTGATTGCACACCTTTCCATTGTGCCCTACATGCAGGGTACATCATACTACTACATAAGCATCAGTTTTCCCATATATGAACCTGGCCCTTGTATGGCTCACCTCCCACAGTGTAACCTTCAAAGTGCGCCCAACATGGCTGCCCCATATGGTACACTTGTGGATGGGATGAAAAATACATAGGCTTGATGGTTTTGATGGAACCCTACTCTGATCTGTAGGACTCTGAAATCACCCCCATTTTGTGTCATCTCTTCTAGGGGTGGACTATTCCACCTTGGGTAATACTACGCTGAGCGCCCAAGATGGCTGCCGAACCTGGTACCCTGTGAGGGTGGAATACACAACCCTTGGAAGTTATTACCCAAAATGCCTGCACCTGTCATGTATTATGTTTACTGTGTGCTTAAGGTTTTCTTTTATGTCTGTGTGGCTTATCTATTGTTGTATTACTCAAATCCTCTGTATCATGTGCATTGTTTTTGATATCTGTAAAGCACTTTGAGTCCTGTTGGAGAAAGAGCGCTATATAAATAAAATTATTATTATTATTTTCTCTATCGTCCTAGTGGATGCTGGGGTTCCTGAAAGGACCAAGGGGAATAGCGGCTCCGCAGGAGACAGGGCACAAAAAGTAAAGCTTTAGGATCAGGTGGTGTGCACTGGCTACTCCCCCTATGACCCTCCTCCAAGCCTCAGTTAGATTTTTGTGCCCGGCCGAGAAGGGTGCAATCTAGGTGGCTCTCCTAAAGAGCTGCTTAGAAAAGTTTAGCTTAGGTTTTTTATTTTACAGTGAGTCCTGCTGGCAACAGGATCACTGCAACGAGGGACTTAGGGGAGAAGAAGTGAACTCACCTGCGTGCAGGATGGATTGGCTTCTTGGCTACTGGACATTAGCTCCAGAGGGACGATCACAGGTACAGCCTGGATGGTCACCGGAGCCTCGCCGCCGGCCCCCTTGCAGATGCTGAAACGAGAAGAGGTCCAGAATCGGCGGCAGAAGACTCCTCAGTCTTCTTAAGGTAGCGCACAGCACTGCAGCTGTGCGCCATTTTCCTCTCAGCACACTTCACACGGCAGTCACTGAGGGTGCAGGGCGCTGGGAGGGGGGCGCCCTGGGAGGCAAATGAAAACCTTTTTTGGCTAAAAATACCTCACATATAGCCTCCGGGGGCTATATGGAGATATTTAACCCCTGCCAGAATCCGTTAAGAGCGGGAGACGAGGCCGCCGAAAAAGGGGCGGGGCCTATCTCCTCAGCACACAGCGCCATTTTCCCTCACAGAAAGGCTGGAGGGAAGGCTCCCAGGCTCTCCCCTGCACTGCACTACAGAAACAGGGTTAAAACAGAGAGGGGGGGCACTAATTTGGCGTTAGAAATATATAAAAAAGATGCTATAAGGGAAAACACTTATATAAGGTTGTCCCTATATAATTATAGCGTTTTTGGTGTGTGCTGGCAAACTCTCCCTCTGTCTCTCCAAAGGGCTAGTAGGTCCTGTCCTCTATCAGAGCATTCCCTGTGTGTGTGCTGTGTGTCGGTACGTGTGTGTCGACATGTATGAGGACGATGTTGGTGAGGAGGCGGAGCAATTGCCTGTAATGGTGATGTCACTCTCTAGGGAGTCGACACCGGAATGGATGGCTTATTTAGGGAATTACGTGATAATGTCAACACGCGCCAAGGTCGGTTGACGACATGAGACGGCCGACAAACAATTAGTACCGGTCCAGACGTCTCAAAAACACCGTCAGGGGTTTTAAAACGCCCGTTTACTTTAGTCGGTCGACACAGACACAGACAGGGACACTGAATCCAGTGTCGACGGTGAATAAACAAACGTATTCCTTATTAGGGCCACACGTTAAGGGCAATGAAGGAGGTGTTACATATTTCTGATACTACAAGTACCACAAAAGAGGGTATTATGTGGGATGTGAAAAAACTACCGTAGTTTTTCCTGAATCAGATAAATTAAATGAAGTGTGTGATGATGCGTGGGTTCCCCCCGATAGAAAATATGGGCGGTATACCCTTTCCCGCCAGAACTTAGGGCGCGTTGGGAAACACCCCTTAGGGTGGATAAGGCGCTCACACGCTTATCAGAACAAGTGGCGGTACCGTCTATAGATAGGGCCGTCCTCAAGGAGCCAGCTGACAGGAGGCTGGAAAAATATCATAAAAAGTATATACACACATACTGGTGTTATACTGCGACCAGCGATCGCCTCAGCCTGGATGTGCAGAGCTGGGGTGGCTTGGTCGGATTCCCTGACTAAAAATATTGATACCCTTGACAGGGACAGTATTTTATTGACTATAGAGCATTTAAAGGATGTATTTCTATATATGCGAGATGCACAGAGGGATATTTGCACTCTGGCATCAAGAGTAAGTGCGATGTCCATATCTGCCAGAAGATGTTTATGGACACGACAGTGGTCAGGTGATGCAGATTCCAAACGGCACAAAGGTGTATTGCCGTATAAAGGAAGAGGAGTTATTTGGGGTCGGTCCATCGGACCTGGTGGCCACGGCAACTGCTGGAAAATCCACCGTTTTTACCCTAAGTCACATCTCTGCAGAAAAAGACACCGTCTTTTCAGCTTCAGTCCTTTCGTCCCTATAAGAGTCATATCTGCCCAGGGATAGAGGAAAGGGAAGAAGACTGCAGCAGGCAGCCCATTCCCAGGAACAGAAGCGTTCCACCGCTTCTGACAAGCTCTCAGCATGACGCTGAGACCATACAGGACCCCTGGATCCTACAAGTAGTATCCCAGGGGTACAGTTTGGAATGTCGAGACGTTTCCCCTGCGCAGGCTCCTGAAGTCTGCTTTACCAAGGTCTCCCTCCGACAAGGAGGCAGTATGGGAAAAAATTCACGAGCTGTATTCCCAGCAGGTGATAATTAAATTACCCCTCCTACAACAAGAAAAGGGGGTATTATTCCACACTATATTGTGGTACTGAAGCCAGAAGGCTAGGTGAGACCTATTCTAAATCTAAAAAAATTTGAACACTTACAAAGGTTCAAATCAAGATGGAGTCACTCAGAGCAGTGATAACGAACCGGGAAGAAGGGGACTATCTGGTGTCCCGAGACATCAGGGATGCTTACCTCCATGTCCCAAATTTGCCCTTATCACTAAGGGTACCTCAGGTTCGTGGTACAGAACTGTCACTATCAGTTTCAGACGCTGCCGTTTGGATTGTCTACGGCACCCCGGGTCTTTACCAAGGTAATGGCCGAAATGATGGTTCTTCTTCGAAGAAAAGGCGTCTTAATTATCCCTTACTTGGACGATCTCCTGATAAGGGCAAAGTCCAGGGAACAGTTGGAGGTCGGAGTAGCTCTATCTCGGATACTGTTACAACAGCAGGGGTGGATTCTAAATATTCCAAAATCGCAGCTGATCCCGACAACAAGTCTCCTGTGCTTAGGGATGATTCTGGACACAGTCCAGAAAAAGGTGTTTCTCCCGGAAGAGAAAGCCAGGGAGTTATCCGAGCTAGTCAGGAACCTCCTAAAATCAGTGCATCATTGCACAAGGGCCATGGTAAAAAAAAATGGTGACTTCCTTCGAAGCAATTCCAGTCGGCAGATTTCATGCAAGAACTTTTCAGTGGGATCTGCTGGACAAATGGTCCGGATCGCATCTTCAGATGCATCAGCGGATAACCCTATATCCAAGGACAAGGGTGTCTCTCCTGTGGTGGTTACAGAGTGCTCATCTTCTAGAGGGCAGCAGATTCGGCATTCAGTTTTGGATGTTGGTGACCACGGAGGCCAGCCCGAGAGGCTGGGGAGCAGTCACACAAGGAAAAAATTTCCAGGGAGTGTGATCAAGTCTGGAGATTTTTCTCCACATAAATATAGCTAAGGGTAAATTTATAATGCTCTAAGCTTAGCAAGACCTCTGCTTCAAGGTCAGCCGGTATTGATCCAGTGGGATAAAACATCACGGCAGTCGCCCACGTAAATAGACAGGGCGGCACAAGAAGCAGGAGGGCAGTGGCAAAAACTGCAAGGACTTTTCGCTGGGCGGAAAATCATGTGATAGCACTGTCAGCAGTGTTTCATTCCGGGAATGGAAACTGGGAAGCAGACTTCCTCAGTAGGCACGACCTCCACCCGGCAGAGTGGGAACTTCATGGGGAAGTTTTCCACATAATTGTAAACCGTTGGGAATTACCAAAGGTGGACATGATGGCGTCCCGTCTGAACAAAAAACGGGACAGGTATTGCGCCAGATTAAGAGACCCTCAGGCAATAGCTGTGGACGTTCTGGTAACACCGTGGGTGTACCAGTCGGTGTATGTGTTCCATCCTCTGCTTTTCATACCTAAGGTACTGAGAATTATAAGACGTAGAGGAGTAAGAACTATACTCATGGCTCCGGATTGGCCAAGAAGGACTTGGTACCCGGAACTTCAAGAGATGCTCACAGAGGACTTATGGCCTCTGCCGCTAAGAAGGGACTTGTTTCAGCAAGTACCATGTCTGTTCCAAGACTTACCGCAGCTGCGTTTGACGGCATGGCGGTGGAACGCCGGATCCTAAGGGAAAAGGCATTCAGGAAGAGGTCATTCCTACCCTGGTTAAAGCCAGAAAGGAGGTGACCGCACAACATTATCACCACATGTGGCGAAAATATGTTGCATGGTGTGAGGCCAGGAAGGCCCCACGAAGAAATTTCAACTCGGTCGATTCCTGCATTTCTTGCAAACAGGAGTGTCTATGGGCCTCAAATTGGGGTCCATTAAGGTTCAAATTTCGGCCCTGTCGATTTTTCTTCCAGAAAGAATTGGCTTCAGTTCCTGAAGTCCAGAAGTTTGTCAAGGGAGTATTGCATATACAACCCCCTTTTGTGCCTCCAGTGGCACTGTGGGATCTCAACGTAGTTCTGGGATTCCTCAAAACACATTGGTTTAAAACCAGTCAAATCTGTGGATTTGAAGCATCTCACATGAAAAGTGAACATGCTCTTGGACCTGGCCTGGACCAGGCGAGTGTCAAATTGGTGGTTTTTTTCTCAAAAAAGCCCATATCTGTTTGTCCATTCGGACAGGGCAGAGCTGCGGACTCGTCCCCAGTTCTCTCCCTAAGGTGGTGTCAGTGTTTCACCTGAACCAGCTTATTGTGGTGTCTTGCGCCTACTAGGGACTTGGAGGACTCCAAGTTGCTAGATGTGGTCAGGGCCCTGAAAATATAGGTTCCAGGACGGCTGGAGTCAGGAAAACTGACTTGCTGTTATCCTGTATGCACCCAACAAACTGGGTGCTCTTGCTTTTAAGCAGACTTTTGCTAGTTGGATGTGTAATACAATTCAGCTTGCACATTCTGTGGCAGGCCTGCCACAGCCAAAATATGTAAATGCCCATTCCACAAGGAAGGTGGGCTCATCTTGGGCGGCTGCCCGAGGGGTCTCGGCTTTACAACTTTGCCGAGCGGCTATTTAGTCAGGGGCAAACACGTTTGTAAAATCCTACAAATTTGATACCCTGGCTAAGGAGGACCTGGAGTTCTCTCATTCGGTGCTGCAGAGTCATCCGCACTCTCCCGCCCGTTTGGGAGCTTTGGTATAATCCCCATGGTCCTTTCAGGAACCCCAGCATCCACTAGGACGATAGAGAAAATAAGAATTTACTTACCGATAATTCTATTTCTCGGAGTCCGTAGTGGATGCTGGGCGCCCATCCCAAGTGCGGATTATCTGCATTACTTGTACATAGTTACAAAAATCGGGTTGTTATTGTTGTGAGCCATCTTTTCAGAGGCTCCGCTGTTATCATACTGTTAACTGGGTTCAGATCACAGGTTGTACAGTGTGATTGGTGTGGCTGGTATGAGTCTTACCCGGGATTCATAAATCCTTCCTTATTGTGTACGCTCGTCCGGGCACAGTACCTAACTGAGGCTTGGAGGAGGGTCATAGGGGGAGGAGCCAGTGCACACCACCTGATCCTAAAGCTTTACTTTTTGTGCCCTGTCTCCTGCGGAGCCGCTATTCCCCTTGGTCCTTTCAGGAACCCCAGCATCCACTACGGACTCCGAGAAATAGAATTATCGGTAAGTAAATTCTTATTTTCTCTAACGTCCTAGTGGATGCTGGGGACTCCGTAAGGACCATGGGGAATAGACGGGCTCCGCAGGAGACAGGGCACTTTAAGAAAGAATTTGGATACTGGTGTGCTCTGGCTCCTCCCTCTATGTCCCTCCTCCAGACCTCAGTTTGAATCTGTGCCCGGACGAGCTGGGTGCAACTTAGTGAGCTCTCCTGAGCTTGCTAAAAAGAAAGTATTTTGTTAGGTTTTTTTATTTTCAGAGAGATCTGCTGGCAACAGACTCTCTGCTACGTGGGACTAACGGGAGAGAAGCAGCCCTACTCACTGTAGATAGGTCCTGCTTCTTAGGCTACTGGACACCATTAGCTCCAGAGGGATCGTACACAGGATCGCACCCATGGTCGTCCGATCCCGGAGCCGCGCCGCCGTCTCCCTCGCAGAGCCAGAAGACAGAAGCCGGTGACAGAAGCAAGAAGACTTCGAAATCGGCGGCAGAAGACTCCAAGCTTCATATGAGGTAGCGCACAGCACTGCAGCTGTGCGCCATTGCTCCCACACTAAACCCACATATTCCGGTCACTGTAAGGTGCAGGGCGCAGGGGGGGGGGGCGCCCTGGGCAGCAATTAGAGACCTCTTGGCAAAAGTGGGCATATATACAGTTGGGCACTGTATATATGCATGGGCCCCCGCCATATTTTTACACAGAAACGCGGGACAGAAGCCCGCCGCTGAGGGGGCGGGGCTTCTTCCTCAGCACTCACCAGCGCCATGTTTTTTCTCCACAGCACCGCTGAGAGGAAGCTCCCCAGTCTCTCCCCTGCAGTTACACGGTAGAAGAGGGTAAAAAGAGAGGGGGGGAGCACATAATTAGGCGCAAAAATCAATATAAACAGCAGCTACTGGGGTAACATTAAGTTACTGTGTTATTCCTGGGTTAATAGCGCTGGGGTGTGTGCTGGCATACTCTCTCTCTGTCTCTCCAAAGGGCCTTATGGGGGAATTGTCTTCAGATGAGCATTCCCTGAGTGTGTGGTGTGTCGGTACGTGTGTGTCAACATGTCTGAGGTAAAAGGCTCCCCTAAGGAGGAGATAGAGCAAATATGTGTGTGTGAGGGTGTCTCCGTCGACAACGCCGACACCTGTTTGGATATGTGTAATTAAGTGCTAAGGTGAATTTATTGCACAAAAGATTAGAGAACAGACAGGAAATCTACCCATGTCTGTCCCTATGTCGCAGAGACCTTCAGAGTCTCTCACTGCTCACTATCCAAAATAATAAACACTGATATCGACACGGAGGTTGACTCCAGTGTCGACTACGATAATGCAAAGTTACAGCCAAAATGGCAGAAAAGTATTCAATATGATTATTGTAATAAAAGATGATTTGCATATCACGGATGACTCATCTGTCCCTGACACAAGGGTACACATGTTTAAGGGGAAGAAAGCTGAGGTAAATTTCCCTCCTCTCATGATGAAAAAGAGCGGGAATCTCCAGACAAGAGACTGCAGTTTCCCACAAAGAATTCTCAGGCAGTATCCTTTACCCACTAGGGCCAGGATAGGATGGGAATCTTCCCCTAGGGTGTCACGTTTGCCCAAAAGGTAGCCCTGACGTAACAGCTATTCTCAGGGATCCTGCAGATAGCGTGCACATTCTGGTACACTACTCAGACCGGCGATTGTGTCGGCATGGGTTTATAGCGCTGTGGCAGCGTGGACAGGTACCTTATCAGCAGAGATTGAGACCCTAGTATATATATATATGTGTATATATATATATATATATATATATATATATATATTAAAGATGCTGTCTTAAGAGATATATATATATATATATATATATATATATATATATATATATATATAAAACATGCCCAAAGAGACATGAGTATACTGGGTCCTAGAGTCAAAGCTATGTCGATTTCTGCTTGACGTGTCCTGTAGAATATGCAATGGACAGATGATGCCGACTTAAGAGGCATATGGAAGGCTGAGGAGTGTGTGTAGAAGGGTTCTCGGACCTGGTCTCCACAGCTATAGCTGGTAATTCTGATATTTTGCCTTATATTCCTACACAGCCTAGGAAAGCACGACTTTATCAAATGCAGCCTTTCGAACAAAGAAACAAGAAAGTCCGAGGTGCGTCCTTTCTTGCCAGAGGCGGGGGCAGAGGAAAGAAGCTGCACAACACAGCTAGTTCCCAGGAACAGAAGTCCTCCCCGGCCTCTACAAAAATCCACAGCATGTCGCTGGGGCTCCACAGGCGGAGCTAGGCACGGTGGGGGCACGCCTTCGTAAGTTCAGCCACAAGTGGGTTCACTCCCTGTTAGATCCCTGGGCAATAGATATGGTGTCTCAGGGATACAAGCTGGACTTTGAGAAGATGCCCCCTCACCGACGGCCCTGCCGGCTTCCCCCCACGAGAGGGAAACAGTGTTAACTGCAATTCACAAATTGTATCTTCAACAGGTGGTGGTCAAGGTTCCCCTCCTTCAACAAGGAGGGGGTTATTATTCGACCATGTGGTAGTCCCGAAACCGGACGGTTCGGTCAGACCCATATTGAATTTAAAATCCCTGAACATATACCTGAAAAGGTTCAAGTTCAAGATGGAATCGCTAAGAGCGGTCATTGCAAGCCTGAAAGGGGGAGATTTTATAGTGACTCGGGACATAAAGGATGCATACCTTCATGTCCCCATTTATCCACCTCATCAGGCGTACCTCAGAATTGCGGTACGGGATTGTCATTACCAATTTCAGACGTTGCCGTTTGGTCTTTCCACGGCCCTGAGAATGTTCACAAAGGTACTGGCGGAAATGATGGTGCTCCTGCGGAAGCAAGGGTCACTATTATCACGTACTTGGACGATCTCCTCATAAAAGCGAGATCAAGAGAGCAGTGGCTGAACAGCGTATCACTTTCTCTGGAAGTGTAACGGCAACACGGCTGGATTCTATATATTCCAAAGTCGCTGTTTGTTCCTACAGCTCATCTGCCTCTCCTAGGCATGTTCCTAGACACAGACCAGAAAAGGGTTTATCTCCCGATAGAGCGAGCTCAGGAGCTCATGACACTGGTCAGAAATCTATTAAAACCAATCACTCCACTCGAGTCCTGGGAAGGATGGTGGCATCCCCTTCGGCAGGTTCCATGCAAGGACCTTCCAATGGGACTTACTGGACAAGTGGTCCGGATCACATCTTCAGATGCATCGGTGAATCACCCTATCCCCCAGGGCCAGGGTGTCTCTCCTGTGGTGGCTGCAGAGTGCTCACCTTCTCGAAGGTCGCAGATTCGGCATTCAGGACTGGGTCCTGGTGACCACGGATGCAAGCTTCCGAGGGTGGGGGGCAGTCACATAGGGAAGAAATTTCCAAGGGCTGTGGTCAAGTCAGGAGACTTGCCTTCACATCAACATCCTGGAACTAAGGGCCATATACAACGCCCTACCTCAAGCGGAGTCCCTGCTTCGCGACCAACCGGTTCTGATTCAGTCAGACAATATCACCGCAGTGGCTCATGTAAACCGCCAAGGCGGCACAAGGAGCAGGGTGGCGATGGTAGAAGCCACAAGAATTCTTCGCTGGGCGGAGAATCACGTACGAGCACTGTCAGCAGTGTTCATTCCGGGAGTGGACAACTGGGAAGCAGACTTCCTCAGCAGGCACGACCTCCACCCGGGAGAGTGGGGACTTCATCAAGAAGTCTTCACGCAGATTGCAAGGCGGTGGGAACTGCCACAGGTGGACATGATGGCATCCCGCCTCAACAAAAAGCTACAGAGATATTGCGCCAGGTCAAGAGGCCCTCAGGCGATAGCTGTAGACGCACTAGTGACACCGTGGGTGTTCCAGTCGATTTATGTATTTCCTCCTCTTCCTCTCATACCAAAGGTGCTGAGAATCATAAGAAAAAGAAGAGTGAGAACAATACTCATTGTTCCGGATTGGCCAAGAAGGACTTGGTATCCGGATCTGCAAGAAACGCTCACAGAGGACCCATGGCCTCTGCCTCTAAGACAGGACTTGTTGCAACAGGGGCCCTGTCGGTTCCAAGACTTACCGCGGCTGCGTTTGATGGCATGGCGGTTGAACGCCGGATCCTAGTAGAAAAAGGCATTCCGGATTAGGTTATTCCTACGCTGATAAAGGCTAGGAAGGACGTGACGGCTAAACATTATCACCGTATATGGCGAAAATATGTTGCTTGGTGTGAGGCCAGGAATGCCCCTATGGAGGAATTCCAGCTGGACCGTTTCCTTCACTTCCTACAGTCGGGAGTGACTTTGGGCCTAAAATTGGGTTCCATTATGGTCCAGATTTCGGCCCTATCCATTTTCTTTCAAAAAGAACTGGCTTCTCTTCCTGAAGTTCAGACGTTTGTAAAGGGAGTGCTGCATATTCAGCCCCCTTTTTTGCCTCCAGTGGCACCTTGGGATCTTAACGTGGTGTTGGGTTTCCTGAAGTCACACTGGTTTGAGCCACTTAAAATCGTGGAGTTCAAATTTCTCACGTGGAAGGTGGTCATGCTTATTAGCCTTGGCTACAGCTAGGCGTGTGTCAGAATTAGCGGCTTTGTCACATAAAAGCCCCTATCTGGTTTTCCATATGGACAGGGCGGAATTGCGAACCCGTCCGCAATTTCTACCAAAAGTGGTGGCATCTTTTCATATGAACCAACCTATTGTGGTGCCTGTGGCTACTCGTGACTTGGAGGATTCCGAGTTACTAGATGTGGTCAGGGCTTTGAAGGTTTATGTAGCCAGAAAGGCTAGAGTCAGGAAAACTGAGTCGCTGTTTATCCTGTATGCTTCCAACAAGCTTGGGGCGCCTGCTTCAAAGCAAACTATTGCTCGCTGGATCTGTAACACGATTCAGCAGGCTCATTCTGCGGCTCGGTTACCGCTGCCTAGATCAGTTAAGGCCCATTCCACAAGGAAGGTGGGCTCTTCTTGGGCGGCTGCCCGAGGGGTCTCGGCATTACAGCTTTGCCGAGCGGCTACTTGGTCAGGTTCAAACACCTTTGCAAAGTTCTACAAGTTTGATACCCTGGCTGAGGAGGACCTTGTGTTTGCTCATTCGGTGCTGCAGTGTCATCCGCACTCTCCCGCCGTTTGGGAGCTTTGGTATAATCCCCATGGTCCTTACGGAGTCCCCAGCATCCACTAGGACGTTAGAGAAAATAAGATTTTACTTACCGGTAAATCTATTTCTCGTAGTCCGTAGTGGATGCTGGGCGCCCGTTCCAAGTGCGGACTTCTTCTGCAATACTTGTATATAGTTATTGCTTAAATAAGGGTTATGTTGGTTGCATCAGGGTTGATCTGATGCTCCGTTGTTGTTCATACTGTTAACTGGGTAAGTTTATCACGAATTATACGGTGTGATTGGTGTGACTGGTATGAGTCTTGCCCTGGATTCCAAAATACTTTCCTTGTACTGTCAGCTCTTCCGGGCACAGTTTTTCTAACTGAGGTCTGGAGGAGGGACATAGAGGGAGGAGCCAGAGCACACCAGTATCCAAATTCTTTCTTAACGTGCCCTGTCTCCTGCGGAGCCCGTCTATTCCCATGGTCCTTACGGAGTCCCCAGCATCCACTACGGACTACGAGAAATAGATTTACCGGTAAGTAAAATCTTATTATTATTATTATTATGGAAATTAGCCATGTTAAAAATGCCCAATTTCTCTTATGTCCTAGAGGATGCTGGGGTACACATTAGTACCATGGGGTATAGACGGATCCACTAGGAGCCACTGGCACTTTAAGAGTTTTAGAGTGTGGGCTGGCTCCTCCCTCTATGCCCCTCCTACCAGACTCAGTTTAGTAAATGTGCCCGGAGGAGCCGGTCACAGCTAGGGGAGCTGTCCAGAGTTTCTCTAGTAAAAGTTTTTTTTTAGAGTTTATTATTTTACAGGCTGGCTGCTGGCAACAGCCTCCCTGCTTCGTGGGACTAAGGGGGGGAGTAGTGTCCGCCCTGCGGGGTATGAGCCACTATCTCCGCTGACAGGACACTGAGCTCCTGAGGGTGCTGATCGTTAGACGCAGCATGCCGCCACCCCCTTACAGAGCCAGAAGAATTCGGTGGCGAGTGAGTCACCGGCCCCCCTGGCAAGCGGGGAGTCTGTGTGAAGATGGCGGCTACAGGATAGGGAGCGCAGTACTAACTGCGCTCTGGGGCTCAGCAGTACATAGTGCGGCGCTGTGAGGGGCTCCCTGAGCCAGTGCCTATACCCTACACTGGTCAGCAAGCCTGTCAGGGTCCCTGGATCGCTGCCAGCAGAAATCCTCAGGCCAGTATAATATAATGAAGAGCGGGAAGCAGCGCCATGTTCAGGGGGTGGAGCTACTCCTCAGAGCGGACCCAGCAGCGTTCAGTGCCATTTTCCTGCCTGCAGTTCCTGAACAACAGATGCTGACAGGGAGAGCTGTCCCTCCAAGCAACTCCAGCTATCCTGTACGGTACCAGGGGGTTGCAGAAGGGGGTGGGAGGCTATGTAAAGTCTGTGTAGTCTATTAGGTACACAGACAGCGCTGGTGGTTTCATTAGTTCTACCTCAAATAAGCGCTGTACGTGGGTTAGCTCCAATCTCTCTGTGTCTCTCTGTGGCAGACTTGGGGGAAACTGTGTCTGACATTTCCCTGTGTGTGTGTGTGTGTGGGGTTTAATATCTCACATAGCCATGTCTAGGGACTCTGTGTCATAAGCTACAGAAGATGTTTCCTCTCAGGAGGGATCCATTCCATGTACACAGGATTGTAATGCTTTGTCGCAGATCCCTATTGTTGAAACGGAGTGGTTAACTTTTATCAAAGGAATGATCTCTCAGATCTCTACTAGGGTAGCTAATACTGAGACTGAAACTCAGGTGTTGAAGAAGTCTATGGCAGTTTGGTCAGGCTCTGTCCCTATTCCTGCAAAATCCCCCAGCATGTTCCCACAGAATCGTGCACTTGCCCAAATTATGCAAGATGACTTGGATACCAATTCTGATACTGCAGACGTTGATGGGGATGTGCTGAGGGGGCGGCATCCCTTGCTAAGGGGGTGCAGCTCATGATTGAGGTAATTAGAGATGTGTTAAACATTAATGACACCACACCTGAGCAGGTTGAGGAGGCTTACTTCACTGACAATAAGAAAGCCTCGCTAACCTTCCCTGCGTCTAAAGAATTAAACGCTGTATTTGAAAAATCCTGGGAAAAACCGGAGAAAAAATTCCAGATCCAAAAAAGGGTTCTGGTTGCTTTTCCCTTCCCTGAGGAAGATAGGAAAAAATGGGAAAACCCACCCTTTGTTGACACATCTGTCTCCAGACTGTCAAAAAAAGGTGGTTTTACTTGTCCCTGGATCTACCGCATTAAAAGAACCGGCTGATCGTAAGATTGACACTACGCTCAAATCCATTTATACTGCTTAAGGAGTGGTGTTAAGGCCCACTATTGCCTGTGCATAGATTTCTAAAGCCATAGTAAAGTGGTCAGGCACATTACTAGAGGATTTGGATACAATGGATAAAAGTGACATTTAATTGTTTTGACGTAACATACAGGATTCTGCGGGGTTCAAGGTGGAATCCATGAAGGACCTGGGTACGCTTACTGCATGGATATCTTCCATGTCGGTCTCTGCCCGCAGGGGACTCTGGCTACGCCAATGGTCTGCAGACGTGGAATCCAGGAGAAGTGTGGAGAACCTACCCTACACAGGTCAGGCTCTATTTGGGGAAGCTGCGTGGATTTCCGCGGCAACCATGGGTAAGTCACCTTTTCTTCCCTCTGCTACACCTTCTACGAAGAAACCATTTTCTTCAGCTGTGCCGCAGTCCTTTCGGACCGCTAAGGCAAAAAAGTCCAAGCCTCCTACCACTTTCTTTAGATGTGGTCAGGCAGAATCCAAAAAGCCTGTGCCCGCAGGCTCCCAGAACCAGAGACCTGCTTCTGGTTCCACAAAAAACTCAGCATGATGGTGGATCTCAAAGCCTGGAGGACGGGCTGGTGGGTGCGAGACTCAGATATTTCAGACACGTCTGGGTGTCGTCCGGCCTGGATCCCTGGGTACAGGATATTGTGTCCCAGGGGTACAGACTGGAGTTTCAAGAACTCCAGCCTCACCGATTCTTCATATCAGGCTTCCCAGCTTTTCTGACAGGGCTATCCTACAGGAAGCCATCCTAAGATTGGAAAAGTCACAGGTCATTGTCCCAGTTCCACCTCATATGCAAAACAAGGGTTATTATTCAAACCTTTTTTCGTGGTACCGAAACCGGATGGTTCGGTCAGACCAATTTTGAACTTGAAATCGTTGAACCCTTACCTGAGGGTGTTCAAATTCGAAATGTAGTCTCAGAGCAGTGATTTCAGGTCTGGAGGAGGGAGAGTTTCTGGTATCCCTGGGTATCAAGGATACGTACCTCCATTCCGATTTTGGCTGCCGCACCAGCCTTATCTCAGATTTGCACTGCCATTCGGCCTCTCCACAGCACCGAGGCTGTTAACCAATATGATGGCGGAGATGATGGTTCTCCTCCGCAGACAGGGGGTGAACATAATCCCATATCTGGACGATCTGCTGATAAAGGCATCATCCAGGGAGAAGTTGTTGCAGTCCTTTGTTCTCATGACATCTGCTCAGGGAACACTGTTGGATCCTGAATCTTCCATAATCACATTTGGAGCCGACCAAGAGGTTGTCTTTTCTGGGAATGATCCTCGACACGGAAGTGCAGAGGGTGTTTCTCCCGGAGGAGAAAGCGTTGATGATACAAACAATGGTCCGGGATGCCCTGAAGCCAGCCCGGGTTTTGGTTCATCAGTGCATTCGACTTCTGGGGAAGATGGTGGCCTCTTACGAGGCTCTAAGTACGGAAGGTTTCATGCTCGCCCCTTCCAACTGGATCTCCTGGACAAGTGGTCGTTATCTCATCTACACATGTACCAGAGAATACGTCCGTCGCCAAGAGCCAGTATTTCACTCCTCTGGTGGCTACAACTAGCTCACCTTCTGGAGGGCCGCAGGTTCGGTATTCAGGAGTGTATCCTTCTAACCACGAATGCAAGTCTCCGTGGCTGGGGCGCAGTCACTCAGGGGAAAACCTTCCAAGGAAGGTGGTCAAGACTGGAATCCAGCCTACCAATAAACATTCTGGAACTAAGCAGTCTACAACGGTCCCCTCCAAGCAGCCCATCTTCTGCGAGGTCGAGCCATTCAAGTGCAGTCAGACAATGTAACGACAGTGGCTTACATAAACCAACAGGGCAGAACGAAGAGCAGAGCTGCAATGTCAGAGGTAACGAGAATCATCCTCTGGGCAGAAAAACACGCGTTGGTGCTGTCAGCAATCTTCATTCCGGGAGTAGACAACTGGGAAGCGGACTTCCTCAGCAGACACGATCTCCATCCAGGAGAGTGGGGACTCCATCCAGAGGTGTTCACAGAGGTAACAGATCTTTGGGGTGTACCTCAGATAGACATGATGGCCTCTCGTCTCAACAAGTAGCTTCGGCGGTATTGTTCCAGGTTGAGGGACCCGCAAGCCATGGCAGTGGAAGCCCTAGTGACTCCGTGGGTGTTCCAATCGGTGTACGTGTTTCCTCCACTTCCACTTATTCCAAGAGTTCTAAAACTCATAAGGAGAACAAGAGTTCAGGCAATCCTCATTGCTCCGGACTGGCCAAGAAGGGCTTAGTACGCGGATCTACTGCTAGAAGAGTTGAGGCCTCTTCCTCTTCGGGAGGACCTGCTACAGCAGTGGCAATTCGCTTATCAAGACTTACCGCTGCTACGTTTGACGGCATGGAGGTTGAACGCCAGATATTAGCATGGAAGGGCATTCCGACTAAGGTTATTCCTACCCTGAGTAACGTCTAAACATTACCATCTTATTTGGAAAAAATATGTGTCTTGGTGTGAGTCCAAGAAGTTTCCTACGGTTGAGTTTCAACTGGGGCGGTTTCTTTTGTTCCTGCAAGCAGGTGTGGATATGTGCCTGAGGATCCGTAAAGGTCCAGATTTCGGCCCTATCCATTTTCTTCCAGAGTTGGCTTCCCTACCTGAGGTTCAGACTTTTCTGAACGGGGTTCTGCACATCCAGCCTCCCTTTGTGCCGCCTACGACGGCCTGGGATCTTAATGTGGTGTTACAGTTCCTCCAATCGGATTGGTTTGAATCTCTACCGGACGTTGAGGTCAGATTTCTCACTTGGAAGGCTGTCACTTTGTTAGCCTTAGCTTCTGCTAGACATGTGTCGGAGTTGGGGGCTTTGTCTTGTAAGAGCACCTACTTGATCTTCCATGAAGATAGAGCTGAGCTCCTGACACGTCAGCAGTTCCTTCCGAAGGTTGTGTCGGCATTTCATATCAACCAACCTATTGTGGTGCTTGCTGCTACTGACGCGTCAATTTCATCGTGTCCTATGTCTGTTAAGGCCCACTCTACTCGTAAGGTGGGTTCTTCATGGGTGTCTGCTCGGGGTGTCTCAGCTTTACAGCTTTGTCGAGCGGCTACTTGGTCTGGGTCGAACACGTTTGCAAAGTTCTAGAAGTTCGATACTTTGGCCGCTGAGGACCTAAAGTTTGGTTAATCAGTTCTGCAGGAGCATCCGCGCTCTCCCTCCCGTTCTCGGAGCTTTGGTACATCCCCATGGTACTCATGTGGACCCCAGCATCCTCTAGGACATAAGAGAAAATAGGATTTTAATTACCTACCGGTAAATCCTTTTCTCGTAGTCCGTAGAGGATGCTGGGCGCCCGCCCAGCGCTTTGTGATCCTGCAGTGGTTACTTAGTTCAGTACTGCTTAGTTCTTGGTTTAGTACTGTTTTGTTACTGATTACGTAATATTGTTCAGCCGTTGCTGATGTTTCAAGCTAGTTAGCTTGGTTTGCCTTGTATGTGTGAGCTGGTGTGAATCTCGCCACTATCTGTGTAAAATCCTTCTCTCGAAGTTGCCCGTCTCCTCGGACACAGTTTCTAGACTGAGTCTGTTAGGAGGGGCATAGAGGGAGGAGCCAGCCCACACTCTCAAACTCTTAAAGTGCCAGTGACCCGTCTATACCCAATGGCACTAATGTGGACCCCAGCATCCTCTACGGACTACGAGAAAAGGATTTACCGGTAGGTAAAAATCCTATTTTCCCCGTTTTCGGTCGGGATCAGGATTTTTAAATAAATTCCCGATCCCATAACCTGGCTGTCGGCGGATTGGGACATTGTCCCAATATATCGCAGAAGTATGGGGGCTATTAGTCCTTACACATTCAGACACGCTCTTGTACGCAAAGGGAAGGGCTGATACTAGTATTCGCATATTGGGGGTTATTCAGAGTTTTTAGCAAACCCAAAAAGTTGCCAATTGGGCAAAACCATGTTGCACTGCAGGTGGGGTGAATGTAACATGTGCAGAGAGCGTTAGATTTGGGTGGGTTATATAGTTTCTGTGCAGGGTAATTACTGGCTGCTTTATTTGTACACTGTATTTAGATTTCAGTTTGAACACACCCCTCCCAAATCTAACGCTCTCTGCTCATGTTATATCTGCCCCACCTGCAGTGCAACATGGTTTTGCCCAATTGCTAACTTTTTTGGTTTACTAACAACTCTGAATAACTCAGTCGCAGACGTGATTATGGCAAAAGGCACCAAAGAGGTCACAGTGCGTGACTCATAATCAGACCATACATAGTTCATATATGTCCCTGTCCTATTAGAGCTTACAATCCAAATTCCCTAACATACAATTACATATACATACTGGTGTTCAGGTTTTTTTTTTTGTCAGAAGCCAATTAACTCTCCAGTATGGTTTTGGAGAGTTGAGGGAACCAGAGAAACCCATACAAAGTCCACAAACATAGGCCTTGACGCAGAATTGAATTCAAGACCTCAGGGCTGTGAGGGAGTAATGCAAACCACTACGCCACCGTGCTCAATATTTATCACACATACTATATATGCACGGCTATTGTATCTCTAGTTTTGCATTATTAAAGGAAACTATGGTTGGAGCATTGTTTTTATAATATATTTTTTTTAATTTATCAGTTTGGTGTAACCATTCTGTAACATGAGCTTTTTTTTTTGCCAATTACAGGGGTAGATGTCAGATTGATTTCTTGGCCAATGTAAAATGAAAAGTTTATTTTATGAAGAACTAGGGACTATCATCCATCTCCATAATGCACACTCTCCAGCATTGATGAAGCCAGCATTAGCCCCAGTTTGATCAAACAGCCACTTTCTATCCAGTTATGCCTAACATTGTTAAAGAACCACCATTTTTAATGCAACGTCCACCCCTTTAAAGGTCTGCAAATTGGGAGTGTCCTACCAAAATTGTGGCAGTTGTGTGTATGGCAGTGTCATTCCTTCCATGTTGCCACGGCCAGCGGGAGTGTCACCGCTGGGAGCCGGTGCTTACCGGTCCGGATTCTGTGGTCTCATTCCCGGCAGCGCTGCAGTGGGTGGTAGCTGCTGGCGGGAGTGGGCTGCTGGTGAGCGGCTGAGGTTCGGGAGGCAGGTGGGGGCAGCAGGCAGCAGAGGAGAGCTCCATGCGACAGAGTCCCGGCGGCGCCAGGTGCAGGTTCTGCACTTAACTTGTGGGAACCAATCATAGGCCTGATTCAGGTAATTTCGGCTGCACCAATCACAGTACAGCACAGGGTATTTCTGGGGAATTCTGACGCCAGTGCAACGTCTCACGCAGCCTAGTCTGCATGTTAGTACGCTGTGCTCTCAGTTTCCAGAGTGTGCTCTTACTCCTGATTCCTGTTAATTGCAGATCCGTTTTTCACAGTCTCCGCCTGTCTAAGCTCACACGCTCCCTGTCCTGTACCGGCACCGTGTAAGTCCAACTGCTGACACAGCTCCGCTATAGCTATCTCCGTCACCGATCCAGTCTGCAAGGGGGTGGTCCGGCTTCAGATCACGGTATACCAGTGTCCCAGGTTCTCCAGGGATTCGTCTTTGGATCATCAGTACCCGTGTCAGTCTTCTTCCTTCATTATCCTCATCTTCAAGTATTTATTTCTTCATGCGAGGAACTTTGTTCAACCAGCCCGCTTCCATCCCGGAGAGACTGTCTCCCAATCAGAACTCGTTTCAGAATTGCGGTTGTCATCTCAGGGGTAGCTAAGAACTTTAACCGTCAGGTCACTTCCATCCCGAGAGTCCGCCTCCCAACCGCAACCGAGCTTGGATCCACCAGTCTCAACTAGAACTTTACTGACCGTTTACACTGGTCTAATGGATCCAACTGGTGCGCAGACCCTGAGCACGAATCCCCTATAAACAATTGCAGCCTGCCTTGAAGGGTTTGAGGCCACCCAGCGACAGCTATCTCAATGTCTACAAGAGATGTCTTTGCAACAGGATTCATTTCAGTTTTCTCTGGATAGTGTGCGTCTTTCAGTTCAATCAAGTTCTCACGTCAGTCAAGTCGTCTCTCCTCCTTTTGCTCCGATTCTGCGGTTACCAACTCCCAACAAGTACGACGGAAATCCCAAACAGTTTTGGGGCTTCCTAAATCAATGCGATGTGCATTTCACACTTCAGCCGGGCCATTTCCCATTCTCCTACTTCTAAGACAAAGGTGGCCTATATCGTCTCCTTGCTCACTGGTGCAGCCCTGGAGTGGGTTTCTCCCCTGTGGGAAAGAGACGATCCATTATTGAGTGACCAGGTTCATTTCTTCATTCTACAAAATCTTTGACGAACCAGGGAGGGTTTCCTCAGCGTCCCCTGAGATTATGCTTCTCCGTCAATGAAACAGAACCCGGGACAATACGTTGTACAGTTCCAGATACCGTCCCTGTGAGCTCAGATGGAATGAGGAAGCTCTCGTTTCAATGTTCTGGAACGGTCTATCCAAACTCTTGAAGGATAATCTGGTGACTAGAGATCTGCCCACTGCCCACGAAGTTGATGACCTGATCTCCTTATGCAATAAAGTCGACCTGAGATTTCGGGAACGCAAGGTCGGAGTGAGCGATTTACACCTTCCCCATCACCTTTACCAACAGCTACAGATTTTCCGGATGAACCCATGCAAATCAGTCGGTCCCGCCTGTCACCTGAGGAGCGGCTGAAGCACTGCCATGAGAAATCTATGCCTCTATTGTGGAGGTTTCGGTCATCTTGTTGCTTCCTGTCCACGAGCTTCCACTCCTAACCGGTCCAGGAGAAGCCAGGTTGAGAGTAGTTAATTATTCTCCAAAATCCGAATCCGAGACTCTAACTACACTGTAGTGTTCACAAGGAGTTATTTCTATTCCCTTTCTTTTAGATTCCGGGGCCGGAGGAAATTTTATCTACGCAGAAGACATCCAGAAACACCAAATTCCAACTTGTTCTCTGGATCAAGGTATAATTCTTACAGCAGTAGATGGTATCCGAATCTCCAACGGAACTGTTCTATTCCAAACTCTTCCCCTGAACCTTCAGATTGTGGTGCTCCACGCTGAACAGATAGAACTCTTAGTGATTGCCAAGACCTCTCATGGATTTGTTCTTGGTCTTCCTTGGTTCCGCAGACACAATCCCAGGATCGATTGGGTCACAATGCAAATCCTTTCTTGGGGAGAGACTTGCTTTTCATCCTGCCTGTCCAAAATTCGGCCTGTTCGGACTACCAGTTGTAATTCTCTAGATTCTATTCCTCCTTAGTATTCAACATTCAGAGATGTCTTCAGTAAACAGAGTGCCAACATCATACCACTCCACAGGCCATGGGACTGTTCGATTGAGCTAATGCCGGGAAAGGTGCCACCCCGTGGACGTATTTATCCTTTATCAGCTCCAGAGACTAGATCAATGACTGAATACATCCAGGAAAATGTATGTAAGGGATTCATTCGTCCCTCCAAATCTCCTGCTGGTGCTGGCGTTTTTTTTGCGGGTAAGAAGGATGGGGTGCTCTGCCCCTGCATTGACTGTAGAGGCTTCAATGGAATCATTATAAAGAACCGATATCCTTTAGCACTGATCACAGAGCTTTTTGATAGGGTCAAAGGATCGTCACTTTTCACCAAGTTGGATCTAAGAGGTGCCTACAACTTGATCATAATTCGTGCTGGAGATGAATGGAAGACTGCATTCAATACCAGAGATGGATGCTACGAATATTTAGTTATGACATTCGGTCTCAGCCACGCCTCTGCTGTCTTCCAATAACTTTGTTAATGAGATCTTCCGTGACATGCTTTACAAATCAGTTGTAGTTTATCTGGACGATATTTAAATTTTTTTCCTCAGATGTCCAATCCCACTGGCAGTTGGTCTGTGAAGTTCTTCGAAGGTTACGGGAGAATCATCTCTTTTGCAAGTTTAGGAAAGTGTGTTTGAAGCAACTTCAATTCCGTTTCTCGGTCATCTCATTTCTGCTTCGGGTCTGCAAATGGATCCTGAAAAAGTACAAGCCATGCTCAACTGGGTCCAGCCTACCACTTTACGTGCCATACAAAGAATTTTAGAATTTTTCAATTTCTATCGCAAGTTCATTAAAAAAGTTTCAGCCCCAATTGTAGCTCTAACCCGCAAAGGAGCTAATGCATCTCGTTGGTCACCAGAAGATGTTTCCGCTTTTCAACTCCTTAAACAATCTTTCATTACAGCTCCAGTCCTCCACCAACCCGATGCTAACCAGCCATTTCTCCTGGAAGTAGATGCCTCTTCTGAAGCAACAGGGGCAGTTCTTTCTCAAAGTGCTCCTGATAACTCTTAAATACCTTGTGGGTATTTCTCCGGGAAATTCTTGCCCGCCGAAAATTTTTTACACCATCGGAGAACAAGAACTATTGGCGGTAAAACATGCTCTGGAGGAGTGGCGATATCTTTTAGAAGGGTCCTCACACCCTGTAACAATATACACGGATCACAAGAATCTTGTTTTCCTGAAAAATCTTCATTGTCCTAGTTCACGGAATAAAAAAGCTGACGCACTCTCTCGTTCTCTCAGTTCTGAAGGAAATTCGGATATCCAACCTCCAAGCCTAGTTTTAAATCCTACAGCAACCTCTGTTGGGAAAACTTTTGTCTCTCCTCATCTTCGAAGGAAACTCCTCAGTTGGGTTCATGCATCTTGCTTCCCTGGACATGTTGGAGTCCATAAAACCTTGGAGTTTATACAGCAATCATATTGGTGGCCTTCCATGGGGTCAGATGTGTCCGACTTTGTCTCATCCTGCATCTAGTGTTCACAGCATAAGATACCTCGACAAGCTCCTTTGGGTCCATTACAACCTCTTTCTGTTCCTCACCGGCCTTGGTCACATCTGTCCATGGACTTTATTACAGATGTACCAAACTCCGAAGGTTTCACTACGATCTGGGTGATGATTATTCAAAAATGGACCATTTCATTCCCTTCAAGGGTCTTCCTACCGCTCCGGAGCTGTCCCAACTCTTCATTTCTACAATTTTCAAGTTACATGGCCTACCTTCAGAGATCATATCTGACCGTGGAGTTCAGTTTGTTTCCAAATTTTAGAGATCCCTTTGCACAGTTTTCCAGATTAAGTTGAAATTCTCCACAGCATATCATCCTCAGACCAATGGTCAGACAGAGTGAATCAAGATCGGAAACCTTTTGTATGTCTTCATTTGTCTTCTTCTCAGGATAATTGGGTTGACCTTCCATGGGCAGAGTTTGCCCATAATAACACTTATCACTCCTCTTCAGAAACCACTCCGTTTTTTATTGTCTATGGTATGCATACTCGAGTTCCATAATTCCTAAGTCTACCTACTCAAGATCATCCAGCAGTTAAGTCCTCTGTCCAGCAATTTTCTAGTCTCTGGAGACAGGTACATACCGCTCTTCGTAAGTCCTGTAACCGGTATAAAATTTGGGCCTACAAGAAGAGACGAGTGGCACCTAGTTTTAAAGTTGGAGATCTGATGTGGCTGTCTACTCAGAATTTGAGACTTTGAGTCCCTTCTATGAAGTTCGCTTCTCGGTTTATTGGACCATTCCCTATAAAAAAAAAAGTCATTAATCCAGTTGCTTTCAAACTCCCTCCATATCTGAGGGTTCCTAACTCCTTTCATATTTCCTTACTTAAACCTTT
This sequence comes from Pseudophryne corroboree, assembly GCF_028390025.1. Lineage (NCBI taxonomy): Eukaryota > Metazoa > Chordata > Amphibia > Anura > Myobatrachidae > Pseudophryne > Pseudophryne corroboree. Next base: position 102,802,866 of record NC_086445.1, on the reverse strand, counting down.
GGTGCTTAATCGTTTTCAAAGAAGTCTAGCACGTCTTCCCAAAGACCTTACTGACAGATTAGTTGAGTTCGAGGTTAAACAAATTCTGGACTCCTGAAGACGTTATGGTCATCTACAGTATTTGTTGGACTGGAGAGGTTATGGGCCTGAGGAACGGGCCTGGGTCGATGCCACTGATGTTCATGCTCCTGCCTTAATTTGAAGATTTCATATTTGGAACCCTAAGAAACCGAGGAAGTGTCCAGAGGCCACCCAAAAAGGGGGGGGGGTACTGTCACGAGTATCACCACCGGGAGCCGGCGCTTACCGGTCCGGGCGCTGTGGTTTCTTCCCCGGCAGCGCTGCGGCGGGTGGCTGGTGAGCGACTGAGGTCCAGGAGGCAGGTCGGGTGGGGGCAGCAGAGGAGAGCTCCCTGCGGCTGAGCGTCCCGGCGACGTTGCAAATCACGGTATACCGGCGTCCCAGCTTCTCCATGGATTTTCATTCGGATCATCAGTACCCGTGTCAGTCTTCTTCCTTCATTATCCTCGTCTTCAAGTCTTGAATGCTTCATGCGAAGGAACTTTATTCAACCAGCCTGCTTCCATCCCGGAGAGACCGTCTCCCAATGAGAACTCAGTTCAGAGGTCCCAGCTAAGAACTTTAACCCTTCAGGTCACTTCCATCCTGGAGAGTCCATCTCCCAACCGCAACCCAGCTTGGAACAGCTAGTCACAGCTAGAACTTTAGTGACGCATGTGAATTGATAAATGTCACATGCTTAGTGATGCCACGTGTTAGGCTGGTTCTTTTTTTATCTCACTGATGTCACTGGCTCTGAGATTTTGCATCTTCAAGCATCTTTCATTTACTGGCTTGTATATTCCCACCAGAAACTTGGGAGAAGTACTTTGCTTTGCCTTTCTTACTTCTCTGTCTGTGCTTTTCTACCATGGCTTTATATCAGCAGATTTATTTATTTTGTTTGCCTTATTATGCAATGCAACGCTACTTTCTTAATTAGGTTGTCATCGGTGTTCAACATGCTGTGTTTTATTTAAAGTCCGTAATGTGAAGATGTAAACCGGAAACGCAGAGCAATGTATATTTATAGCAGTAGCTGCAGGAGGACATGTACAGGCCAATACCTTAGACATCTGAATGGGAAACACATAACTGCTCTAATGCTACTTAATCTGTCGATGTTGGAATGTTTTTAGTGGTTTTTTTGTTTTTTTTTAAATCAGTGGCTAAAAGAAATTCTTCACGACTTAATGAGTGACTCTTGAGCACCTCCATCTAATAGCGGTATACTGAGCACTGCGCTGTACAGTGCTCTCCATACATAATGTAGTGCAGCTGAGTCTCCTCTATTTATCCTCTGTATCCATTAGTAAGCTAGAAAAGTGTGAAACTTCTAAAAATTATATTCAGCAAATGTGTTTCTAAAACTAATGAACATATACAGAGGTACCTGTAGTTAATGGTAATTCATGGAGTTTGAGTGAGCAGTCGCTCCTAAATTGTAAAACCTAGTTATGTACTATTGCACAAATCCTGTATCTGTATTATGTGGGTTTTACAGTTTTAATGTAAATTATCACCAATGATACCCAAATAAAAATATGTATTATTTTTCATGCTTACAAATAACTTCACTGATACGCTGCCTGCCTGTGATACGCTGCCTGCATGTCTGTGATATGCAGCCTGCCTGTGATAAGTTGCCTGCCTGTGCTACGCTGCCTGCCTGTCTGTAATATGCAGCCTGCCTGTGATACGCTGCCTGCCTGTCTGCCTGTGATACACTGCCTGCCTGCCTGTGATACGCTGCCTGCCTGCCTGTGATACGCTGCCTGCCTGCCTGTGCTATGCAGCCTGCCTGCCTGTCTGTAATATGCAGCCTGCCTGTGATACATTGCCTGCACACCTGCCTGTGATACGTTGCCTGCCTGTGATACCCTACCTGCCTGCCTGCCTGTGATACGCAGCCTGCCTGCCTGTCTGTGCTACGCAGCCTGTCTGCCTGTCTGTGATATGCAGCCTGCCTGTGATACATTGCCTGCACACCTGCCTGTGATACGTTGCCTGCCTGTGATACCCTACCTGCCTGCCTGTGATACGCTGCCTGCCTGTCTGTGATATGCAGCCTGCCTGTGATACATTGCCTGCACACCTGCCTGTGATACGCTGCCTGCCTGTCTGTGATATGCAGCCTGCCTGTGATACATTGCCTGCACACCTGCCTGTGATACGTTGCCTGCCTAGTATGAAGTCAGACTCAACATACATAATGTTGATTCCAAAATATAACATTTTATGATGTCGATCTGGTGATTATGTCAGCATGGTGAAATGTTGACAGTAGTGTTGGGGTTACCATTAACCTTAAGTGAAAAACTTAATGTAGACATGCTGACCTTGACCAAAATATACCTTGCCCACCTGTCCATTATACACGTCACTTTGCAACCACCATACATACCTGCACTAGTACTTTGGGATGCTTTATGAGGATAGGGCTGATCTTTGGACACAGCCATCTTTTTACTCTAAAGTGATTACTAAATGTCATCTATGTCAGGACAGTGTGATCCTGGGCTGGGTAGTAGTTAGTCTACGGTGGCAGAGAGATTTCTTCACTCATTGCTTGCTGTTAGGAGAAGCTGTATATGTCAATAGAAAATATGGGTTTAGAAAAGCAGATTATATTTTGGGTCCCTATTTTGCCCCCAAAAAAGGTGTTGACCTGCTTCAAAAGAGACCATGGTAACATGGATTTGTCACACTTTCATTGAGGTAGGGAGACCCGTTCCTTACAATGGAACATTTTACCATATCAGTGAGAGCCTAATGTGTTCAATCCATGCTTTTTATACCATTCTCAATTTATTGTATAGCACAGGTTCTCAAACTCGGTCCTCAGGACCCCACACGGTGCATGTTTTCCAGGTCTCCTCACAAAATCACAAGTGAAATAATTAGCTCCACCTGTGGACCTTTTAAAATGTGTCAGTGAATAATGAATACACCTGTGCACCTGCTGGGTTACCTGCAAAACATGCACTGTGTGGGGTCCTGAGGACCGAGTTTGAGAACCACTGATGTATAGTATTTGTACCCAGATACGGCAGTTTTGGTTAGATGGTGCTGCGTGCCGTTACCCTGTGGGGACACTGTGGGCCCACTCTAAATGTGTTTATTTATTTATTTTGAATAGTGGGAGAAGATTTTAATAAACTAACAAACTTACCTTCATCTTTTTTTCTTCTTAACCTTTTGTAGAAGTAGACTTTTACTATGTATATTCTGTTTCTGTGATGCCAGTCCTATTTCTTCTTTAGGACCACATCCCTCATTAATTTCAACTATTGAAAACCCTTGAAGCCCATCCCTGCTAAATTGCCTTCCTAAATGCCCCTTTTCTGCCATTTGAGTCTCCGTAAATAAATATTCTCCCTCAAGATTACCTTTCACATGTGAGCCAATAATTAGAGGCCAAGTCACCAATCTTCAAGGGTTGTCCCGTAAGATGATACATCTGTCACCGATAAAGGTTCCTCCGTCTTCATATGCCTCTTTTGGAAATGACCTTGAGTTAGTTTGCTTACATATAGCTTTCAGGCATGGTTCATTTGTAAATGACATAAATAATAAGGGAACACTGTGTTAGTACTCTTACTTAATTTACAGTGTGTTGTGTATATTTTTAAAAACTCCTTGAAATATTATAATCTTTTTCTTTTTTTAGTTTGTTAGTAAGATGTGCTGCATACAGTGCATTGGGTCTATCCCAAAAGGTTCGACAAGCAGACTAGTCTGGGATCTCTGTGTAGGTCATGGTCAGATGACTCCATCTCCAGGGAGGCTCCTGCGCGTTTCAGGTTCAGTTGGCCACTTACCTGGAGATGCCAGGACTGTCAGACATGTCTTCAGTAGAAGCAGATTTGGCTCATGGGCTTGTTTTATTTTCAGATGTGGGGATTTTACTGTCATGCCCTGAAGTTCAGTTCCTGGACTTTGGGACCTCAGGGCTCAATACTCTGTGACTTGATCAAACATAAATAGATTTTTAACAGTATTCATATTTCTTTTATTTATTTTTTTGTTTTAAAAGATTTCAATCTTATTTTTCTGATTAAAGGCAGTGGGTTAAACAAGTTTAAAGCATAAAAATTAAACATTAAGTTGAAAAACATTTAATTGTAAAAGCTGATATAATAAAAATTTATTATTATTATTATTATTATTATTATACATGATGATGATGCAAAGAGTTAAAACTAACTTAACCAGAATTATTGGCATGCATGTGCTAGGTTACTGGATGTTCATATTTTTTTTCTTTTCTTTGCCATCAAATGATGAGGATAATTTGAAATAAGATATAATTTTGAATCGGTTGAAGACCATTGAAATTACTGTAAAATCAAAAATTCTTCTGTCTGCAGAACAGTAGATGAGTTGAAGTCACATTCTAAAATGATGCTGCAGCTCTGCAGTAATATTGTGGAATGGTAAATTATGTTCCATAATGTGGGCCTGATTCTGATTTGGGAATAAAGCAGGGATGGAAAAGAAAACAACTTTTTGTTTTTTTGTTTTTGGGGTTTTATTTTTTTTTTTTTACTTTTTTTTTTTTCTATAAACCATTTTTTGTTCTTTGTTTTTCTTTTTGCATTTAATGTTTAATTGAAAAAAAAAATCCTGCTTATTATATTAATACCGTGAAACATTGCTAGCTATTAAAAACCTTGATCAACCATGTTTTATTGCTTTCTATCATTAACAATTCAAAGTCAATAGGCTTTGATGTTATTTATTTACTGCTTATTATTCCTATTACATCTGCATATATGTAGAAAGACTAAACATATTAAAACATACAAAGTACACTCCGATATATCTCAGTAGGACTTAAGGTTTTGAATGGAAATAAACATGAAGGAGATCAGTACCCCTTTCAGACTGACAAAAATTTCCCGGGTTATTGCACATGAACGCGCATCAACCCAGGAAATTGCTCAGTGTGAAAGGGTACAGGATCAATATCTCGACCTGGGTTGAATCCGGGATCGTCTTGGGATGCGGTGCAGTGTGAACGGGTATGCCGGGTCAAGGTGACCCGGCCCCCTTTCTCTGCATAGGAGGAGGCGGGGCTTGGAGATGATTATCTCCAAGCACAGCCTTCGGTAGCGTCAGCGATGACGTCACCAACCCGGCAATATTCCGGGTCGGGCCGCAAGTCTGAAGGGGTCTCAAGCCGGGTGGCACCTGGGAAGCACCCGTGTACACATTCCCGGGTGCGACCCGGCTCTTGTCAGTGTGAAAGGGGTATAAACCTTGAGGCGTTTCTCTGTGTATTACCTCTTTAATTTATTGGAGTTTTTTTATACCCTTTAATAATGAGGATGTTAGTTGTGGATTGTTAGGGGAGGAGTTTGTGGAGCAAATGATAGTCATACACTGCCCGATGCGGCAGACTTTAACTTACAAAACATTACATCACAGAAAAGCTAGATGCTTAACCTTTACAGGCTATTTTTTATTTTTTTGTTTAAGTATACTGTGCCCTTACTTTTTAATATTGTTTTGATTTTGAAACTTCATCCTAGACTGATCAGGTTGAAATGCCCGCCCCTTTCTGCTCTCATGGCTGCAAAGCTAGAGAGGACTGGCAACCATTATACAGCTGAAATTCTGTATTAGAATGCAGCAATCATATCATGTTGTAAAGAGGGTGGTGCTGGGTAAATTATGAGAGGGGGAATACTTACATTGTCTCATAGGGGAAATACAAGATCCTGTTATATAAAAGATTAGGCGTAGATAAGCCCTTGTTACTAGTGCGGAAAGGAGAAGGTCTGTGACAATTAATATACTTATGCCTCATTTCCCACACTAAATATGTACTTTTTATCCCCTATACATTCAGTGGGGATGTAGTCACCATCCCAGCGGTCAGCATACCGCCGACGGGATCCCGGATGCCAGAATGCCAGCACGGGGCCGAGGACTATTCCCACTCGTGGGGGTCCAACGACACCCATAAAATGGGAATTGAATCTGTGGCGAGCGTAGCAAGCCCGCAAGAGGCTTAGTTGCGCTCGCCTCCCTGCCGGCATTCTGGTGGCTGGGATCCCAGCATCGGTATCGCCGACCCTAGGATAAGTAGTAATATTCTGCCAGAGATCTGCTGTTGAACCTATTATATTGGATTTCTCTGGGACTCTGTATTGCTGGAAGCGATTATCTGTTCCTAGGCTAAGAAGTAATGTTCTGTCGGGAGTTTGTGATGGGAATTGTCATGTGGAATTGGATTATGGAATTGTGCTTAACTGTTCATAACCCGTTCTGTTCAATAAACCACTGTTGGTGTTTCATCTCCTACCGTGCCTGAGTGATTTGGAACCTCGTATCCTCACGCTAGAGCTACAGAGTGGCACTCGCATGGTCAATCCCTCTCCTGCTATGTACCGTGTGTCCCTCCTTTCTCCTGCTCCCCCTTCTTCACCCAATGAGTGGTCCATTTTGGCACATTCAGCTCCCCTCCAAACTGGAGTACCCATGCGTGGCCTGCATACCATGTGAAGCTAGTCCTGTTTACTGTGGCATAACTGTATATAATTCTGAAACCAGTCTTGTTCTCCAATCTACAAAATGTCAACCTGTGTCACAAGCAAACTAGATTAAAATAAAAAATAAAAAAAAGACAGGGAAGCCACTAACCTTTTTTTCTCTGACGTCCTAGTGGATGCTGGGAACTCCGTAAGGACCATGGGGAATAGACGGGCTCCGTAGGAGACTGGGCACTCTATAGAAAGATTTAGGACTATCTGGTGTGCACTGGCTCCTCCCCCTATGACCCTCCTCCAAGCCTCAGTTAGATTTCTGTGCCCGGCCGAGCTGGATGCACACTAGGGGCTCTCCTGAGCTCCTAGAAGAAAGTATAGTTTAGGTTTTTTATTTTCAGTGAGACCTGCTGGCAACAGGCTCACTGCAACGAGGGACTAAGGGGAGAAGAAGCGAACCTACCTAAGTGGTGGTAGCTTGGGCTTCTTAGGCTACTGGACACCATTAGCTCCAGAGGGATCGAACACAGGACCCGACCTCGTCGTCCGTTCCCGGAGCCGCGCCGCTGTCCCCCTTACAGAGCCAGAAACAAGAAGGTGGTCCGGAAAATCGGCGGCTGAAGACTTCTGTCTTCTCCAAGGTAGCGCACAGCACTGCAGCTGTGCGCCATTGCTCCTCGTGCACACCACACACTGCGGTCACTGATGGGTGCAGGGCGCTGGGGGGGGCGCCCTGAGCAGCAATAGTAACACCTTGGCTGGCAAAACTAACACCATATATAGCCCCAGAGGCTATATAGGTGTATATTAACCCCTGCCAGAAACGATAAAATAGCGGGAGAAAGCCAGCCGAAAAAGGGGCGGAGCCAACTCCCTCAGCACACTGGCGCCATTTTTCCCTCACAGCTTCGCTGGAAGGAAGCTCCCTGGCTCTCCCCTGCAGTCCTGCACTACAGAAAGGGTAAAAAAGAGAGGGGCGGGGCACAAATTAGGCGCAGTATATATATATTATAGGCAGCTATAGGGGAAAACACTCTGTATAGTGATATCCCTGTGTTATATAGCGCCCTGGTGTGTGCTGGCATACTCTCCCTCTGTCTCCCCAAAGGGCTTTGTGGGGTCCTGTCCTCTGTAAGAGCATTCCCTGTGTGTCTGCTGTGTGTCGGTACTGCTGTGTCGACATGTATGATGAGGATAATGATGTGGAGGCGGAGCAAATGCCTGTGAATGTGATGTCACCCCCTGCGGGGTCGACACCAGTGTGGGTGGACTTATGGAAGGAATTACGTGACAGTGTCAGCTCCTTACATAAAAGGTTTGACGACATAGGACAGCCGGCTACTCAGCTTGTGCCTGTCCAAGCGTCTCAAATGTCATCAGGGGCTATAAAACGCCCGCTACCTCAGATGACAGATACAGACGTCGACACGGATACCGACTCCAGTGTCGACGATGATGAGACGAGTGTACCCTCCAATAGATCCACCCGTTATATGATTGAGGCTATGAAAAATTTATTACACATTTCTGATGATACCCCAGGTACCACAAAAAAGGGTATTATGTTTGGTGAGAAAAAACTACCAGTAGTTTCTCTATCGTCCTAGTGGATGCTGGGGTTCCTGAAAGGACCATGGGGAATAGCGGCTCCGCAGGAGACAGGGCACAAAAAGTAAAGCTTTTCCAGATCAGGTGGTGTGCACTGGCTCCTCCCCCTATGACCCTCCTCCAGACTCCAGTTAGATTTTTGTGCCCGGCCGAGAAGGGTGCAATCTAGGTGGCTCTCCTAAAGAGCTGCTTAGAAAAAGTTTAGCTTAGGTTTTTTATTTTACAGTGAGTCCTGCTGGCAACAGGATCACTGCAACGAGGGACTGAGGGGAGAAGAAGTGAACTCACCTGCGTGCAGGATGGATTGGCTTCTTGGCTACTGGACATCAGCTCCAGAGGGACGATCACAGGTACAGCCTGGATGGTCACCGGAGCCGCGCCGCCGGCCCCCTTGCAGATGCTGAAGTCAGAAGAGGTCCAGAATCGGCGGCTGAAGACTCCTGCAGTCTTCTAAAGGTAGCGCACAGCACTGCAGCTGTGCGCCATTTTCCTCTCAGCACACTTCACACGCAGTCACTGAGGGTGCAGGGCGCTGGGGGGGGGCGCCCTGGGAGGCAAATGTAACCTATATAAAGGCTAAAAATACCTCACATATAGCCCCCAGAGGCTATATGGAGATATTTAACCCCTGCCTGGATTCACTAAATAGCGGGAGACGAGCCCGCCGGAAAAGGGGCGGGGCCTATCTCCTCAGCACACGGCGCCATTTCCTCTCACAGCTCCGCTGGTCAGGACGGCTCCCAGGTCTCTCCCCTGCACTGCACTACAGAAACAGGGTAAAACAGAGAGGGGGGGCAAATTTATGGCGTTATTTTGATATATATAAAGCAGCTATAAGGGAGCACTTATTATAAGGCTATCCCTGTTATATATAGCGCTTTTGGTGTGTGCTGGCAAACTCTCCCTCTGTCTCCCCAAAGGGCTAGTGGGTCCTGTCTTCGTTAGGAGCATTCCCTGTGTGTCTGCTGTGTGTCGGTACGTGTGTGTCGACATGTATGAGGACGATATTGGTTTGGAGGCGGAGCAATTGCCAAATATGAGGATGTCACCCCCTAGGGAGTCGACACCAGAATGGATGCCTTTATTTATGGAACTACGGGATAGTGTCAACACGCTAAAGCAGTCGTTTGACGACATGAGACGGCCGGACAATCAATTAGTGCCTGTCCAGGCGACTCAAACACCGTCAGGGGCTGTGAAACGCCCTTTGCCTCAGTCGGTCGACCCAGACACAGGCACTGACTCCAGTGGTGACGGTGACGAATCAACCGTATTTTCCAGTAGGGCCACACGTTATATGATTTTCTCTATCGTCCTAGTGGATGCTGGGGTTCCTGAAAGGACCATGGGGAATAGCGGCTCCGCAGGAGACAGGGCACAAAAAGTAAAGCTTTTTCCGATCAGGTGGTGTGCACTGGCTCCTCCCCCTATGACCCTCCTCCAGACTCCAGTTAGATTTTTGTGCCCGGCCGAGAAGGGTGCAATCTAGGTGGCTCTCCTAAAGAGCTGCTTAGAAAAAGTTTAGCTAGGTTTTTTATTTTACAGTGATGCCTGCTGGCAACAGGATCACTGCAGCGAGGGACTGAGGGGAGAAGGAGTCAACTCACCTGCGTGCAGGATGGATTGGCTTCTTGGCTACTGGACATCAAGCTCCAGAGGGACGATCACAGGTACAGCCTGGATGGTCACCGGAGCCACGCCGCCGGCCCCCTTGCAGATGCTGAAATCAGAAGAGGTCCAGAATCGGCGGCTGAAGACTCCTGCAGTCTTCAAAAGGTAACGCACAGCACTGCAGCTGTGCGCCATTTTCCTCTCAGCACACTTCACACGGCAGTCACTGAGGGTGCAGGGCGCTGGGAGGGGGGCGCCCTGGGAGGCAAATGATTACCTATAATGGCTAAAAATACCTCACATATAGCCCTAGAGGCTATATGGAGATATTTAACCCCTGCCTAATGTTTCTAAATAGCGGGAGACGAGCCCGCCAGAAAAGGGGCGGGGCCTATCTCCTCAGCACACGGCGCCATTTCCTCTCACAGCTCCGCTGGTCAGGACGGCTCCCAAGTCTCTCCCCTGCACTGCACTACAGAAACAGGGTAAAACAGAGAGGGGGGGGCACAGTTATGGCGATATTTGATATAACAAAGCAGCTATAAGGGAGCACTTATTATAAGGCTATCCCTGATATATATATAGCGCTTTTTGGTGTGTGCTGGCAAACTCTCCCTCTGTCTCCCCAAAGGGCTAGTGGGTCCTGTCTTCGTTAGGAGCATTCCCTGTGTGTCTGCTGTGTGTCGGTACGTGTGTGTCGACATGTATGAGGACGATATTGGTGTGGAGGCGGAGCAATTGCCAAATATGAGGATGTCACCCCCTAGGGAGTCGACACCAGAATGGATGCCTTTATTTATGGAACTACGGGATAGTGTCAACACGCTAAAGCAGTCGTTTGACGACATGAGGCGGCCGGACAATCAATTAGTGCCTGTCCAGGCGACTCAAACACCGTCAGGGGCTGTGAAACGCCTTTTGCCTCAGTCGGTCGACACAGACCCAGACACAGGCGATGACTCCAGTGGTGACGGTGACGAATCAACCGTATTTTCCAGTAGGGCCACACGTTATATGATTTTGGCAATGAAGGAGGCGTTACATTTAGCTGATACTACAGGTACCACTAAACAGGGTATTATGTGGGGTATGAAAAAACTACCTATAGTTTTTCCTGAATCAGAAGAATTAAATGACGTGTGTAATGAAGCGTGGGTTGCCCCTGATAAAAAGCTGATAATTTCAAAGAAATTATTGGCATTATACCCTTTCCCGCCAGAGGTTAGGGAGCGCTGGGAAACACCTCCTAGGGTGGACAAGGCGCTAACACGCTTATCTAAACAAGTGGCGTTACCCTCTCCTGAGACGGCCGCACTTAAAGATCCATCAGATAGGAGGATGGAAAATATCCAGAAAAGTATATACACACATGCAGGTGTTATACTACGACCAGCTGTAGCGACTGCCTGGATGGGCAGTGCTGGGGTAGTTTGGTCGGAGTCCCTGATTGAAAATATTGATACCCTGGACAGGGACAATATTTTACTGTCGTTAGAACAAATAAAGGATGCATTTCTTTATATGCGTGATGCACAGAGGGATATCTGCACACTGGCATCACGGGTAAGTGCTATGTCCATTTCGGCCAGAAGAGCTTTATGGACGCGACAGTGGACAGGCGATGCGGATTCAAAACGGCATATGGAAGTTTTGCCGTATAAAGGGGAGGAGTTATTTGGAGTCGGTCTATCAGATTTGGTGGCCACGGCTACAGCCGGGAAATCCACCTTTCTACCTCAAGTCACTCCCCAACAGAAAAAGGCACCGACTTTTCAACCGCAGCCCTTTCGTTCCTTTAAAAATAAGAGAGCAAAGGGCTATTCATATCTGCCACGAGGCAAAGGTAGAGGGAAGAGACAGCAACACGCAGCTCCTTCCCAGGAACAGAAGCCCTCCCCGGCTTCTACAAAAGCCTCAGCATGACGCTGGGGCTTCTCAAGCGGACTCGGGGACGGTGGGCGGTCGTCTCAAAAATTACAGCGCGCAGTGGGCTCACTCGCAGGTAGATCCCTGGATCCTGCAGATAATATCTCAAGGGTACAGGTTGGAATTAGAGACAGATCCACCTCGTCGTTTCCTGAAGTCTGCGTTACCAACGTCCCCCTCCGAAAGGGAGACGGTTTTGGAAGCCATTCACAAGCTGTACTCTCAGCAGGTGATAGTCAAGGTACCTCTTCTACAACAAGGGAAGGGGTATTATTCCACTCTTTTTGTGGTACCGAAGCCGGATGGCTCGGTAAGGCCTATTCTAAATCTGAAGTCCTTGAACCTGTACATAAAGAAGTTCAAGTTCAAAATGGAGTCACTCAGAGCAGTGATAGCGAACCTGGAAGAGGGGGACTTTATGGTATCCTTGGACATCAAGGATGCGTATCTCCACGTTCCAATTTACCCCTCACACCAGGGGTACCTCAGGTTCGTTGTACAAAACTGTCACTATCAGTTTCAGACGCTGCCGTTCGGATTGTCCACGGCACCTCGGATCTTTACAAAGGTAATGGCCGAGATGATGATTCTTCTTCGAAGAAAAGGCGTATTAATTATCCCATACTTGGACGATCTCCTAATAAGGGCGAGGTCCAGAGAACAGCTAGAGATGGGATTAGCACTGTCTCAAGAAGTGCTAAAACAGCACGGGTGGATTCTGAATATTCCAAAATCCCAGTTAATACCGACAACTCGTCTGCTGTTCCTAGGGATGATTCTGGACACGGTTCAGAAAAAGGTTTTTCTCCCGGAGGAAAAAGCCAAGGAGTTATCCGAGCTTGTCAGGAACCTCCTAAAACCAGGAAAGGTGTCTGTACATCAATGCACAAGAGTCCTGGGAAAAATGGTGGCTTCTTACGAAGCAATTCCATTCGGCAGATTCCACGCAAGAATTTTCCAAAGGGATCTGTTGGACAAATGGTCAGGGTCGCATCTTCAGATGCACCTACGGATAACCCTGTCTCCAAGGACAGGGGTGTCTCTTCTGTGGTGGTTGCAGAGTCCTCATCTATTGGAGGGCCGCAGATTCGGCATACAGGATTGGATCCTGGTGACCACGGACGCCAGCCTGAGAGGCTGGGGAGCAGTCACACAAGGAAGAAACTTCCAGGGAGTATGGACAAGCCTGGAAACGTCTCTTCACATAAACATTCTGGAACTAAGAGCAATATACAATGCTCTAAGCCAGGCAGAACCTCTGCTTCAGGGAAAACCGGTGTTGATCCAGTCGGACAACATCACGGCAGTCGCCCATGTGAACAGACAGGGCGGCACAAGAAGCAGGAGTGCAATGGCAGAAGCTGCAAGGATTCTTCGCTGGGCAGAGAATCATGTGATAGCACTGTCAGCAGTGTTCATCCCGGGAGTCGACAACTGGGAAGCAGACTTCCTCAGCAGACACGATCTTCACCCGGGAGAGTGGGGACTTCATCCAGAAGTCTTCCACATGCTGGTAACCCGTTGGGAAAGACCAATGGTGGACATGATGGCGTCTCGCCTCAACAAAAAACTGGACAGGTATTGCGCCAGGTCAAGAGATCCGCAGGCAATAGCTGTGGACGCGCTGGTAACGCCTTGGGTGTACCAGTCGGTGTATGTGTTTCCTCCTCTGCCTCTCATACCAAAAGTATTGAGAATTATACGGCAAAGAGGCGTAAGAACGATACTAGTGGTTCCGGATTGGCCAAGAAGGACTTGGTACCCGGAACTTCAAGAGATGATCACGGAAGATCCGTGGCCTCTACCTCTAAGGAGGGACTTGCTTCAGCAGGGTCCCTGTCTGTTTCAAGACTTACCGCGGCTGCGTTTGACGGCATGGCGGTTGAACGCCGGATCCTAATGGAAAAAGGCATGCCGGAAGAAGTCATTCCTACTTTGATTAAAGCAAGGAAAGAAGTAACCGTGCAACATTATCACCGAATTTGGCGAAAATATGTTGCGTGGTGCGAAGATCGGAGTGCTCCGACGGAGGAATTTCAACTGGGTCGATTCCTACATTTCCTGCAATCAGGATTGTCTATGGGTCTCAAATTGGGATCTATTGAGGTTCAAATTTCGGCCCTGTCGATTTTCTTTCAAAAAGAATTGGCTTCAGTCCCTGAAGTCCAGACCTTTGTTAAGGGTGTGCTGCATATACAGCCCCCTGTGGTGCCTCCAGTGGCACCGTGGGATCTCAATGTAGTTTTGGATTTTCTAAAATCTCATTGGTTTGAACCACTAAATAAGGTGGATTTGAAGTATCTCACTTGGAAAGTGACCATGCTTCTAGCCCTGGCTTCTGCCAGGAGAGTGTCAGAATTGGCAGCTTTATCTTACAAAAGCCCATATCTGATTTTCCATTCGGACAGGGCAGAACTGAGGACTCGTCCGCATTTTCTCCCTAAGGTGGTGTCAGCATTTCATCTGAACCAGCCTATTGTAGTGCCTGCGGCTACAAGTGACTTGGAGGAATCCAAGTTACTGGACGTTGTCAGAGCATTAAAAATATATATTGCAAGAACAGCTGGAGTCAGAAAATCTGACTCGTTGTTTATATTGTATGCACCCAACAAGATGGGTGCTCCTGCGTCTAAGCAGACGATTGCTCGTTGGATCTGTAGCACAATCCAACTTGCACATTCTGTGGCAGGCCTGCCACAGCCTAAATCTGTAAAGGCCCACTCCACAAGGAAGGTGGGCTCATCTTGGGCGGCTGCCCGAGGGGTCTCGGCATTACAACTTTGCCGAGCAGCTACGTGGTCAGGGGAGAACACGTTTGTAAAATTTTACAAATTTGATACTCTGGCTAAGGAGGACCTGGAGTTCTCTCATTCGGTGCTGCAGAGTCATCCGCACTCTCCCGCCCGTTTGGGAGCTTTGGTATAATCCCCATGGTCCTTTCAGGAACCCCAGCATCCACTAGGACGATAGAGAAAATAAGATTTTACTTACCGATAAATCTATTTCTCGGAGTCCGTAGTGGATGCTGGGCGCCCATCCCAAGTGCGGATTATCTGCATAAATTGTACATAGTTATTGTTAACTAATTCGGGTTATTGTTGAAGGAAGCCATCTTTCAGAGGCTCCGCTGTTATCATACTGTTAACTGGGTTTAGATCACAAGTTGTACGGTGTGATTGGTGTGGCTGGTATGAGTCTTACCCGGGATTCAAAATCCTCCCTTATTGTGTACGCTCGTCCGGGCACAGTACCTAACTGGAGTCTGGAGGAGGGTCATAGGGGGAGGAGCCAGTGCACACCACCTGATCGGAAAAAGCTTTACTTTTTGTGCCCTGTCTCCTGCGGAGCCGCTATTCCCCATGGTCCTTTCAGGAACCCCAGCATCCACTACGGACTCCGAGAAATAGATTTATCGGTAAGTAAAATCTTATTTTGGCAATGAAGGAGGCGTTACATTTAGCTGATACTACAGGTACCACTAAACAGGGTATTATGTGGGGTGTGAAAAAACTACCTATAGTTTTTCCTGAATCAGAAGAATTAAATGACGTGTGCAATGAAGCGTGGGTTGCCCCTGATAAAAAGCTGATAATTTCAAAGAAATTATTGGCATTATACCCTTTCCCGCCAGAGGTTAGGGAGCGCTGGGAAACACCTCCTAGGGTGGACAAGGCGCTAACACGCTTATCTAAACAAGTGGCGTTACCCTCTCCTGAGACGGCCGCACTTAAAGATCCATCAGATAGGAGGATGGAAAATATCCAAAAAAGTATATACACACATGCAGGTGTTATACTACGACCAGCTATAGCGACTGCCTGGATGTGCAGTGCTGGGGTAGTTTGGTCAGAGTCCCTGATTGAAAATATTGATACCCTGGACAGGGAAAATATTTTACTGTCGTTAGAATAAAGGATGCATTTCTTTATATGCGTGATGCACAGAGGGATATCTGCACACTGGCATCACGGGTAAGTGCTATGTCCATTTCGGCCAGAAGAGCTTTATGGACGCGACAGTGGACAGGCGATGCGGATTCAAAACGACATATGGAAGTTTTGCCGTATAAAGGGGAGGAGTTATTTGGAGTCGGTCTATCAGATTTGGTGGCCACGGCTACAGCCGGGAAATCCACCTTTCTACCTCAAGTCACTCCCCAACAGAAAAGGCACCGACTTTTCAACCGCAGCCCTTTCGTTCCTTTAAAAATAAGAGAGCATAGGGCTATTCATATCTGCCACGAGGCAGAGGTCGAGGGAAGAGACAGCAACAGGCAGCTCCTTCCCAGGAACAGAAGCCTTCCCCGGTTTCTACAAAAGCCTCAGCATGACGCTGGGGCTTCTCAAGCGGACTCGGGGACGGTGGGTGGTCGTCTCAAAAATTACAGCGCGCAGTGGGCTCACTCGCAGGTAGATCCCTGGATCCTGCAGATAATATCTCAGGGGTACAGGTTGGAATTAGAGACAGATCCACCTCGCCGTTTCCTGAAGTCTGCTTTACCAACGTCCCCCTCCGAAAGGGAGACGGTTTTGGAAGCCATTCACAAGCTGTACTCTCAGCAGGTGATAGTCAAGGTACCTCTTCTACAACAAGGGAAGGGGTATTATTCCACTCTTTTTGTGGTACCGAAGCCGGATGGCTCGGTAAGGCCTATTCTAAATCTGAAGTCCTTGAACCTGTACATAAAGAAGTTCAAGTTCAAGATGGAGTCACTCAGAGCAGTGATAGCGAACCTGGAAGAGGGGGACTTTATGGTATCCTTGGACATCAAGGATGCGTATCTCCACGTTCCAATTTACCCCTCACACCAGGGGTACCTCAGGTTCGTTGTACAAAACTGTCACTATCAGTTTCAGACGCTGCCGTTCGGATTGTCCACGGCACCTCGGGTCTTTACAAAGGTAATGGCCGAGATGATGATTCTTCTTCGAAGAAAAGGCATATTAATTATCCCATACTTGGACGATCTCCTAATAAGGGCAAGGTCCAGAGAACAGCTAGAGATGGGATTAGCACTGTCTCAAGAAGTGCTAAAACAGCACGGGTGGATTCTGAATATTCCAAAATCCCAGTTAATGCCGACAACTCGTCTGCTGTTCCTAGGGATGATTCTGGACACGGTTCAGAAAAAGGTTTTTCCCCCGGAGGAAAAAGCCAAGGAGTTATCCGAGCTTGTCAGGAACCTCCTAAAACCAGGAAAGGTGTCTGTACATCAATGCACAAGAGTCCTGGGAAAAATGGTGGCTTCTTACGAAGCAATTCCATTCGGCAGATTCCACGCAAGAATTTTCCAAAGGGATCTGTTGGACAAATGGTCAGGGTCGCATCTTCAGATGCACCTGCGGATAACCCTGTCTCCAAGGACAAGGGTGTCTCTTCTGTGGTGGTTGCAGAGTGCTCATCTATTGGAGGGCCGCAGATTCGGCATACAGGATTGGATCCTGGTGACCACGGACGCCAGCCTGAGAGGCTGGGGAGCAGTCACACAAGGAAGAAACTTCCAGGGAGTATGGACGAGCCTGGAAACGTCTCTTCACATAAACATTCTGGAACTAAGAGCAATATACAATGCTCTAAGCCAGGCAGAACCTCTGCTTCAGGGAAAACCGGTGTTGATCCAGTCGGACAACATCACGGCAGTCGCCCATGTGAACAGACAGGGCGGCACAAGAAGCAGGAGTGCAATGGCAGAAGCTGCAAGGATTCTTCGCTGGGCAGAGAATCATGTGATAGCACTGTCAGCAGTGTTCATCCCGGGAGTGGACAACTGGGAAGCAGACTTCCTCAGCAGACACGATCTTCACCCGGGAGAGTGGGGACTTCATCCAGAAGTCTTCCACTTGCTGGTAACCCGTTGGGAAAGACCAATGGTGGACATGATGGCGTCTCGCCTCAACAAAAAACTGGACAGGTATTGCACCAGGTCAAGAGATCCGCAGGCAATAGCTGTGGACGCGCTGGTAACGCCTTGGGTGTACCAGTCGGTGTATGTGTTTCCTCCTCTGCCTCTCATACCAAAAGTATTGAGAATTATACGGCAAAGAGGCGTAAGGACGATACTAGTGGTTCCGGATTGGCCAAGAAGGACTTGGTACCCGGAACTTCAAGAGATGATCACGGAAGATCCGTGGCCTCTACCTCTAAGGAGGGACTTGCTTCAGCAGGGTCCCTGTCTGTTTCAAGACTTACCGCGGCTGCGTTTGACGGCATGGCGGTTGAACGCCGGATCCTAAAGGAAAAAGGCATGCCGGAAGAAGTCATTCCTACTTTGATTAAAGCAAGGAAGGAAGTAACCGTGCAACATTATCACCGAATTTGGCGAAAATATGTTGCGTGGTGCGAAGATCGGAGTGCTCCGACGGAGGAATTTCAACTGGGTCGATTCCTACATTTCCTGCAATCAGGATTGTCTATGGGTCTCAAATTGGGATCTATTAAGGTTCAAATTTCGGCCCTGTCGATTTTCTTTCAAAAAGACTTGGCTTCAGTCCCTGAAGTCCAGACCTTGTTAAGGGAGTGCTACATATACAGCCTCCTGTGGTGCCTCCAGTGGCACCGTGGGATCTCAATGTGGTTTTGGACTTTCTAAAATCTCATTGGTTTGAACCACTAAAGAAGGTGGATTTGAAATATCTCACATGGAAAGTGACCATGCTTCTAGCCCTGGCTTCGGCCAGGAGAGTGTCAGAACTGGCAGCTTTATCTTACAAAAGCCCATATCTGATTTTCCATTCGGACAGGGCAGAACTGCGGACTCGTCCGCATTTTCTCCCTAAGGTGGTGTCAGCATTTCATCTGAACCAGCCTATTGTAGTGCCTGCGGCTACAAGTGACTTGGAGGACTCCAAGTTACTGGACGTTGTCAGAGCATTAAAAATATATATTGCAAGGACAGCTGGAGTCAGAAAATCTGACTCGTTGTTTATATTGTATGCACCCAACAAGATGGGTGCTCCTGCGTCTAAGCAGACGATTGCTCGTTGGATCTGTAGCACAATCCAACTTGCACATTCTGTGGCAGGCCTGCCACAGCCTAAATCTGTAAAGGCCCACTCCACAAGGAAGGTGGGCTCATCTTGGGCGGCTGCCCGAGGGGTCTCGGCATTACAACTTTGCCGAGCAGCTACGTGGTCAGGGGAGAACACGTTTGTAAAATTTTACAAATTTGATACTCTGGCTAAGGAGGACCTGGAGTTCTCTCATTCGGTGCTGCAGAGTCATCCGCACTCTCCCGCCCGTTTGGGAGCTTTGGTATAATCCCCATGGTCCTTTCAGGAACCCCAGCATCCACTAGGACGATAGAGAAAATAAGATTTTACTTACCGATAAATCTATTTCTCGGAGTCCGTAGTGGATGCTGGGCGCCCATCCCAAGTGCGGATTATCTGCAATAATTGTACATAGTTATTGTTAACTAATTCGGGTTATTGTTGAAGGAAGCCATCTTTCAGAGGCTCCGCTGTTATCATACTGTTAACTGGGTTTAGATCACAAGTTGTACGGTGTGATTGGTGTGGCTGGTATGAGTCTTACCCGGGATTCAAAATCCTCCCTTATTGTGTACGCTCGTCCGGGCACAGTACCTAACTGGAGTCTGGAGAAGGGTCATAGGGGGAGGAGCCAGTGCACACCACCTGATCTGGAAAAGCTTTACTTTTTGTGCCCTGTCTCCTGCGGAGCCGCTATTCCCCATGGTCCTTTCAGGAACCCCAGCATCCACTACGGACTCCGAGAAATAGATTTATCGGTAAGTAAAATCTTTTTTTTTCCTGCATCTGACGAATTAAATGAGGTGTGTGAGGAAGCGTGGACTTCCCCAGATAAGAAATTGATCATTTCTAAACGGTTAATGGCTGCGTACCCTTTCCCGCCAGAGGATAGGTCACGCTGGGAAACACCCCCTAGGGTAGATAAAGCGCTGACACGCTTATCAAAGAAGGTGGCACTACCGTCTCCAGATACGGCCACCCTAAAAGAACCTGCTGATAGAAAGCTGGAAAATACCCTAAAAGCTATATACACACACACTGGCATTATATTGAGACCCGCTATTGCATCAGCTTGGATGTGCAGTGCTGCAGCTGCGTGGTCAGACTCCCTGTCGGAAAACATTGATACCATGGATAGGGACAATATTTTGCTAACGATTGACCATATAAAAGACGCGGTCTTATACATGCGTGATGCACAGAGGGATATTTGCCGGCTGGCATCAAAAATAAGCGCTATGTCCATTGCCGCCAGACGGGGGTTATGGACTAGGCAATGGTCAGGTGATGCCGACTCCAAGCGGCACATGGAAGTTTTACCCTATAAAGGGGTGGAACTTTTTGGGGAAGGTCTTTCAGACCTCGTTTCCACAGCTACTGCTGGGAAATCGACTTTTTTGCCACAGGCTACCCCACAGCAAAAGAAAGCACCGTATTATCAGGTACAGTCCTTTCGGCCCCAGAAAACTAAGCCGGCTAGAGGCTCATCCTTTCTGCCGAGGGGCAGAGGAAGGGGGAAAAAGCTGCAGCACACAGCTAGTTTCCAAGAGCAGAAGTCCTCCCCTGCGTCCGGTAAGTCCACAGCATGACGCTGGGGCTGCTCAGGCGGAATCGGGAACGGTGGGGGCACGTCTCAGGTTTTTCAGCACACAGTGGGCTCTCTCACAAGTGGATCCCTGGGTCCTTCAAGTAGTATCTCAGGGGTACAGGCTGGAATTCGAGATGTCTCCCCCCCCGCCGTTTCCTAAAATCTGCCTTGCCGGCAACTCCCTCTGCCAGGGAGGCAGTGTTGGTGGCTATTCAAAAACTGTATTCACAGAAAGTGATTGTCAAGGTACCCCTCCTTCAGCAAGGAAAGGGTTACTACTCCACAATGTTTGTGGTACCGAAACCGGACGGTTCGGTGAGACCCATCTTAAATTTAAAAGCCTTGAACACTTATATCAAAAGGTTCAAGTTCAAGATGGAATCGCTCAGGGCAGTTATTGCGAGCCTGGAGGAGGGGGATTACATGGTATCCCTGGACATCAAGGATGCGTACCTGCATGTCCCCATTTACCCTCCGCACCAGGAGTACCTCAGATTTGTGGTACAGGACTGTCACTATCAGTTCCAGACGCTGCCGTTTGGGTTATCCACGGCACCGAGGGTCTTTACCAAGGTAATGGCCGAAATTATGATACTCCTTCGCAAGAAGGGAGTTTTAATTATCCCGTACTTGGACGATCTCCTGATAAAGGCGAGGTCCAAAGAACAGTTGATAGTGGGGGTGGCACTTTCTCAGGAAGTGCTACAACAGCACGGCTGGATTCTCAATATTCCAAAGTCACAGCTGGTCCCGACGACACGTCTTCTGTTCCTGGGAATGATTCTGGACACAGACCAGAAAAGAGTGTTTCTTCCACTGGAAAAAGCCGAGGAATTGTCATCTCTGGTCAGAGACATCCTAAAACCAGGAAAAGTGTCGGTACATCAATGCACACGAGTCCTGGGAAAAATGGTAGCTTCGTACGAAGCAATTCCATTCGGAAGGTTCCACGCAAGGACGTTCCAGTGGGACCTGTTGGACAAATGGTCCGGGTCCCATCTCCAGATGCAACAGCGGATAACCCTATCGGCCAGAACCAGGGTGTCGCTGCTATGGTGGCTGCAGAGGGCTCATCTACTAGAGGGCCGCAGATTCGGAATACAGGACTGGGTCCTGGTGACCACGGATGCCAGCCTTCGGGGCTGAGGGGCAGTCACAAAGGGAAGAAATTTCCAAGGACTGTGGTCAAATCAGGAGATTTCTCTCCACATAAATGTCCTGGAGCTAAGGGCCATTTACAAGGCCCTAAGCCAGGCAAGACCCCTGCTTCAAAACCAGCCGGTACTGACCCAGTCAGACAACATCACGGCGGTCGCCCATGTAAACAGACAGGGCGGCACGAGAAGCAGGATGGCGATGGCAGAAGCCACAAGGATTCTCAGATGGGCAGAGAATCATGTGTTAGCACTGACGGCAGTGTTCATTCCGGGAGTGGACAACTGGGAAGCAGACTTCCTCAGCAGGCACGACCTCCACCCGGGAGAATGGGGACTTCATCCAGAAGTCTTCCAAATGCTGGTCAACCGGTGGGAAAAACCACAGGTAGACATGATGGCGTCCCGCCTCAACAAGAAGTTGAAAAGATATTGCACCCGGTCAAGGGACCCTCAGGCGATAGCGGTGGACGCTCTAGTGACACCATGGGTGTACCAGTCGGTTTATGTGTTTCCTCCTCTACCTCTCATACCCAAGGTACTGAGAATAATAAGAAGGCGAGGAGTGAAAACCATACTCGTGGTTCCGGATTGGCCAAGAAGAGCTTGGTACCCGGAACTTCAAGAGATGCTTACAGAGGACCCTTGGCCTCTGCCGCTCAGACGAGACCTGCTGCAGCAGGGACCCTGTCTGTTCCAAGACTTACCGCGGCTGCGATGACGGCATGGCGGTTGAACACCGGATCCTGAAGGAAAAGGGTATTCCGGAGGAAGTCATCCCTACCCTGATCAAAGCCAGGAAGGATGTCACCGCAAGACATTATCACCGCATTTGGCGAAAATATGTTGCTTGGTGTGAGGCCATGAAGGCCCCGATGGAGGAATTTCACCTGGGTCGATTCCTGCACTTCCTGCAAGCAGGGGTGACGTTGGGCCTCAAATTGGGGTCCATAAAGGTCCAGATTTCGGCTCTGTCGATTTTCTTCCAAAAAGAACTGGCTTCACTGCCTGAAGTTCAGACTTTTGTCAAAGGAGTACTGCATATTCAGCCTCCTTTTGTGCCCCCAGTGGCACCTTGGGATCTCAATGTGGTTTTGGCATTCCTGAAATCACATTGGTTCGAACCACTTAAGACTGTGGATTTAAAATATCTCACGTGGAAAGTGGTCATGCTGTTGGCCCTGGCGTCGGCCAGGCGGGTTTCAGAATTGGCGGCTTTGTCTTGTAAAAGCCCTTATCTGATTTTCCATATGGATAGGGCAGAATTGAGGACTCGTCCTCAATTTCTCCCAAAGGTGGTCTCAGCTTTTCGCTTGGACCAACCTATTGTGGTGCCTGCGGCTGCTAGGGACTTGGAGGATTACAAGTTGCTGGACGTAGTCAGGGCCCTAAAAATTTATATTTCCAGGACGGCTGGAGTCAGAAAGACTGACTCGCTGTTTATCCTGTATGCACCCACCAAGCTGGGTGCTCTTGCTTCTAAGCAGTCTATTGCGCGCTGGATTTGTAGCACTATTCAGCTGGCGCATTCTGCGGTAGGCTTACCGCAGCTTAAATCTGTAAAAGCCCATTCCACACGGAAGGTGGGCTCATCTTGGGCGGCTGCCCGAGGGGTCTCGGCTTTATAACTTTGCCGAGCAGCTACTTGGTCGGGGGCAAACACGTTTGCAAAATTCTACAAATTTGATACCCTGGCTGAGGAGGACCTGGAATTCTCTCATTCGGTGCTGCAGAGTCATCCGCACTCTCCCGCCCGTTTGGGAGCTTTGGTATAATCCCCATGGTCCTTACGGAGTTCCCAGCATCCACTAGGACGTCAGAGAAAATAAGAATTTACTCACCGGTAATTCTATTTCTCGTAGTCCGTAGTGGATGCTGGGCGCCCATCCCAAGTGCGGATTGTCTGCAATACCTGTACATAGTTATTGTTACAAAAATCGGGTTTTGTTGTGAGCCATCTCTTCAGAGGCTCCATTTGTTATCATACTGTTAACCGGGGTTCCTATCACGTGTTATATGGTGTGATTGGTGTGGCTGGTATGAGTCTTACCCGGGATTCAAAAATCCTTCCTTATTGTGTCAGCTCTTCCGGGCACAGTTCCTAACTGAGGCTTTGAGGAGGGTCATAGGGGGAGGAGCCAGTGCACACCAGATAGTCCTAAATCTTTCTATAGAGTGCCTAGTCTCCTGCGGAGCCCGTCTATTCCCCATGGTCCTTACGGAGTTCCCAGCATCCACTACGGACTACGAGAAATAGAATTACCGGTGAGTAAATTCTTATTTGTACCCATCTATTACTTTTGTAAATGTATGTGTATGTTGTAATGGTGGTGGCACTCCAGAAAGAAAATTTGGCTTGTACAGTTGGCACATAAAATTAAAAGCTTTGTCTGCCCCATGTGAGTGTAAGTGTCAAGTATGTAATAATTTTTATAAATGCTTAAAGGGGCTTGAACGTGATCATGTTAGCTAGCTTGGTTATTATAATTAACATTGTATATAATAACCATAGTTCTTTGTAGTTGTGAAACTGTGAAATGTAGAGTGGTGGTGATTGGGTAGAGCCATACATGCCTCCTCTGCGAGGAGGCAGCCAGGTCGGCAGTATGGGGAGTGTGGTGCGGCGTGAGGGGGCACAGTGAAGGCGTGGTGTGGGGCCATGAAGTCAAAGGGGACGGGATCCTGGAAAGCAAATGGGGGCAGGGCTGGGCTTGACTGCGGGATCGTGGCCTCGCCCCTGCCACACAATGCCGAGATTACCGGCATTGTGAGTGAGGGGGCTGAGCCACGATAATACGATTCAGTGCAAATCATGTCATCAGACCTCCGCCGGACAGCGACAACTGCAGGGTAATGGGCAGCACTGGAAGAGACGCGGGTGGGGGCATCTAGCCGGGAGAGTGCCCACTCTTCCGGGAGGCCAGGAGCACCACCTGATTTTCAGGAGCCACAAGTATGGGTAGAGCAGGTATTGAAAGGTTTGAAAACCTAATTAATTAAGTCTTCAGGAATTTGATGAGCTTTCCAAAAGAGTTGTGTTTTTAGAGAACCCTTGAAGCTTTGAAGGCTAGAGGAAAGTCTGTCTGTACAAGGGAGGGAAAGGCATGGAATGGGTGCAGCTGGAAAAAGTCCTGGAAGCGGTAATGGGAGGAACTAATGAGTGGAGATGAAAAGCACTCATGCTGGGCATAAACATCCTTCAAATTGGGAGATAATATTATAAGTGAAGACTTTTTAGATTTAGACTTATTTGTCGTTAGCCACGGAAGGGTAAGCGGGCCGGCACTGTGACAGCCAAAGGCAGGGGATCTCTAATAATTACACACCACTGGGATCGGTTTAGGGCAGTTTTCTTGGCATCATCAATATAGAAAGTGCAATGGTTGAAGGTCTTGAGCAACCTGCTTTAGCCATTTTTTTGGCGTATCACGTGCTGTTTTCCATCCATCCTTGCGTGTGTTGTTTAGGCACTGGTTTGGTTTTCTATTAGGGTCAATTCTGGAGACATGTCCAAACCACTTTAAACGCAGTCTTTTAATATAGGATTCACATACGTGAAGAGTATGTGTTTTGGGGGAGTTGTATTCATTGCTTTTAATATTCATAGAAGTAGTTAATGTTGGCTTGCAGAAGTACAGACTGGTTGTGTATTGGTTACCGGCGGCCGGGATCCCGGCGATCAGCACTCAGATGAAGGGATTTCGGCTGCAGAATGCCATCGGGATTAGGGGGGTGCGGGATGTAGGTGCCGGTAGACCGCCGGTCACACAACTACACCCCGTATAGACAACCAATTCTGGGACTAGCAGAGTAGGGCAGCAATTGTCAATTCCGGCAATGACCGTAGTATTTCAGTAGGAGATGTAAATACCAGTGTGCTGTAGTTGAGGAATAAATTGAATTACAAGATATTTCCTGATGACCGCCTACTTCTCAACAAATTTCCATTTTGTGTTGTGGATGAGAGTAAAGTGGTTATTGGCAGTATGAGTGTGCGACCATGACAAGTTATAATCTACAGATATATCCGCGCACATTATTTCTGCAGTCAGCCTCACATCCCTTCTCGACGCACCAGGTCCTGTGCAACGGGTATGGGTCGTTGGGTCGACACACAGGTCGACATGCATTGGGTCGACCACTAAATGTCGACTGGGTGTCTAGGTCGACAGAGTCGTTAGGTCGACATGTGCAAGGTCGACAGGTCAAAAGGTCGACATGGGTTTTTACACTTTTTTGGTGTCGTTTTCTCCGTAGAGTGATGGGGAACCCCAGTTAGTGCACCGCATCCCCTTGCATGGCTCGCTGCGCTCGTCATGCTTCGGGCAAGGTGCTTTGCTCCACTACCGCTGCACTCTGCACAGGGTACCATTCCCATTAGTAGTCCACGTGGATCGTAAAGTATGAAAAAGGTAAAAAAATGAAGAATTCGTGAAAAACTCATGTCGACCTTTTGACCTGTCGACCTTGCACATGTCGACCTAATGAACCTGTTGACCTAGTGCATGTCGACCCAATGCTTGTCGACCTAATGCATGTCGACTTAACGTCCGCAACCCCTGTGCGACTGTGCTAGCACCGGGCATGTTTTTGCATCTATATGGCTAAATACTGCACCCATAACATCCTCCTTTCTGTGTATGTAAATGTGTGATTTTACTGGGAGGGGGGTTTGGATGGCACTATACTCCTCTGAAATGTCTCATGTTTAGGGTGGCAGATAGCAGGTGAATAATTTATTCTGAAGGATGCTAATAACCGTAAGCCTTATGGACACCCTCGCTTCTGGCTCTCATTCCTGGAATGGAGCCATATATATTCTGAAGGAAACTCTCATGACATTGAACAAAATGACCGCAGAGTAAATTTTCCCAAAACTTGTATACTGATGTGGTCGTTGCCGGTGTCAACATCACACACCATTAACTGCAGAGCTTTATACCCGTAGTCTTAGCAAGGTCTGTGTGGATCGTTTTTGTTTTCCATTTGTGAATTTACTAAAAATAATTTTTTTTTAGTCTGTGCATTTTATTAACATTTTAAATAGGTTTTTGTTTTGAGTTTCACAAACTACCAATTAAAATGTTTTTCAGTCGACCAGCTATGGTATTGCAGGTGTGGTACAAAATGTCAGCATTCGCGATGTAATAATGACAGTGTCGCCATAGCAAATGTCGACATGTTGACAGTGCTTTTTTGCATTATTTTTGAGTCTTAACCTAACTATAAAATTGGCAGTCGACATTCTATCAGTGTCAGCATGTTGAATAGCGACATTCTGTCAATGTAGAAATCAAATTCAAATGCAGCAGCAGGCGTCTGTAGGAGAGAGCAAATGCAGCAGCAGGCGTCTGTAGGAGAGAGCAAATGCAGCAGCAGGCGTCTGTAGGAGAGAGACACCTCCTATTTGCATTTGCAATGTAGAGTGCTGTGTCTAAGGATGCAGCCTCGGATCACCATTCGCAATGTTTCCATGCAGCTGTCGGCTGAAGCTTTCTCAGGCTGGCCGTCTGATCTGAACACCCGTGTCCAGTAACACTGCTTTCATATCGCTAACACGGTTCGCAGGTCTTGTGCACTGGTCCTTCCCGGGTGCAAACCGCTTGAGACCACTTTCAGACTGGCGGTATCAACCTGGCAATGTGCGGAGGCGGCGCCTGGAGATCAGATCGTCTGCAAGCGCCGCCTGTCCCTCATCTCCCTCTAGTGTGAACGGGTCCCAGGTTGCATCGACCTGGCAACCCGTTCACACTGCACCTGATCCGGGAATAACACTGCTTTATTCCCGGGTTGAAATACCGGGTCAGGCGACGGAATTCGGGGCTTACCCCTTTCACACCGCACATCGACCCGCATCAACCCGGCAATATACCAGGTTATTTGTGCTGTGTTAAAGCAGTATTATAATGTGTCTGACAACGCAAACCCTGGACCTGTCATGCTGCAATGCCGGAGCGACACGCCCCCATATGCTGCAGCATGTCAAACATGCTGCTGCTGACAGTGGGCTGCGGATGATATCACAAGTCCAGCTCTGTCTGCACAGACCCCACACCATCAGATTTGTACTGTACGTAAACCATCATGTTTGCGTACAAATCAGAATCAGACCCAGTGTTCGTTGTTATTGTCAGTGTTTTGTTTTTCCTGTCACTTACATAGTTTTACGATTGGAAGAATTGTGGTTGTAAAATGTCTGCGTCATTCTTCCTCATAGCTCACAGAGAAAACGGACCAAGATTATTACACCCTGGATGATATGTTTGTCTCAAAAGCAGCAAACAAAGAGCGTGGCAATGAGGAAGAGGAGCGGGAGAGGCAGCAAGCAATATCTGAGCATCGCAGGCTCGCCGCCAGGATGGAAAAATGCCCATACTGCTTTGATAATGCAGAGCTTCCAAAGCATCTTATCATTGCTATTGGCGTCAAGGTAAGACTTTCTATTCTTCTCCAGATTTAGCTTTCTCTGTCATTGCTAAAAAAAAAAAAAATATTATTGAATTTCCTCACTAAAGTGTTAAGGGGTATATTCAATTGAAGTCGGATCCATTCCGACATGCATTTGTCGAAATGGCTCCGACAACCCCTATTCAATCTCATCTCAATTCAACTTTTTCAAGTCGAATTGAGATGAGTAACCCGGAGGAGGAGAGGGGGAGGGGGGGGCGCCGGGAGACCGGCGGGGGACAGCCGCCGGCAGCCAGGGGAGATCAGCGCTACAGTAGCGCTGCAGAAGGATGTCACACAGCCGCCCAACCTCACGGCAGTGTCCACCCGGCTCCAGCAAGCTTGCTGGAGCCAGGTGGACGCTGCCGTGAGCGGCGCGGCTGTGTGACATCCTGCTGCAGCGCTGTGCTGTAGCGCTGATCTACCCTGCCTGCCCGCGGCTGTCCCCCGTCTCCCCGGGGCTCCCCCCTCTCCTCCTCTGGGTTCGCATCTCAGTCCGACATCTTTTGATGTCGGACTGAGATGGTCGAAAACAAGCACGTGGATCAGCAGCTATTCTGCCGATCCACGTGCTTTTCGACAAATCGACTTGTCGAAAATATTGAATAGGTCGAATCGGGATTCAACCTTAAAAAGTCGAAAACTGCCGTCTTTTCGACAGACTGCAGTTTTCGACTTCAATTGATCATACCCCTATATCTTTCCAACGTCTTTTGTTTCATAGTTTGTCCATGCTTCATTCTGTGTTCTTGCTAGTGATCATTTATGAATTCCAAAAGTGTAAAATCATAGTGCAGACACTGGGGCAGATGTATTAACCTGGAGAAGGTATAAAGAAGTGCTAAAGCAGTGATAAGTGCAAGGTGATAACGCACCAGCCAATCATTACAGATGTGAAAAATGACAGTTAGGAGCTGATTGGCTGGTGCGTTATCACCTTGCACTTATCACTGCTTTATCACTTCTTTATCCCTTCCCCAGTCTTAATACATCTGCCCCACTCTTCTGTGATGTTGCTTACCCTTTTACCAGTTTTCCTAGTGATATGGGGCAGCAAGTGTGGGGTGAGACAGCGGTGTCCCTAATGTACAGATGTTCCAACATACACCTATTCTCAAGAGCATGGACTTTACAACGTAGCCGTGCCAAGCGTCCTTAGCTGAGTCAAGCCTCCTGCCTGGACTGCAAAGTCCATGGGTTTTCACAAGATTGGCATCTTACTCATATCACTAATGCAGCAACAGTACAATGCACCAGTATATAGACTAGTATACGGATCATTTGCTCATCTGGGTATAAAGGCAAAAGACTGAGATTTAATACGAGTGACTGCGCCATAACTCGTTTCATGTATTGTTAAAATTAATCTGTGATTTTAATCTAATTACTTTGCAAGAAAAGCACTAA
Organism: Pseudophryne corroboree; assembly: GCF_028390025.1. Lineage (NCBI taxonomy): Eukaryota > Metazoa > Chordata > Amphibia > Anura > Myobatrachidae > Pseudophryne > Pseudophryne corroboree. The sequence continues at coordinate 102,773,585 of NC_086445.1, read as the reverse complement.
TCTAGTGTGCCTGGTACACTGTAAGTGAATCTGTGGTTACGATGTGAATAAGATGCAAAATTCAGGAAGAAGTACGAAAGCACCGGGACAGTTACCTGTGGTGTGTACATTGCGCAAAGCAAATGAGGACACACCTGTAGCGCAGGCTAGAGTGCAAAAGACCGATTTTATTTGGTATGTAGGGATTATTTAGGTGCACTCTTCAGACAATGTAAACAAGTGATATGTAATAAAGGGGGACATGTACTAAACAGTGATAAAAGTGGAGAAGTGAGCCAGTGTAGAAATTTCCCATGACAACCAATCAGCTGCTCCGTACAATTGTATAGTATGCAAATTAGAAATGTTAGGTCAATGCTGATTGGTTGCCATGGGCAACTTCTCCACTGGCTCACTTCTCCACTTTTATCACTGCTTAGTACATGTCCCTCAAAGTCTTGATCTTAAATTGCTAGGAGGCAATGGACAGATTAATGCTGGAGCCTTTCAAGATGAGCTTTGAATCATATTTAGGAATGTTGATAAGGGTTTTGTAGTGGTGTGTGAATATTGGGTTCTGAAGGATATGGAGTCAGTGTGGGGATTTGTGCGGCAGATGTGGAGCAGTGAGTGAGTAACACAGAAAGTGGAATCCGAGATGACACAAGAACAGCAGGCGTGGGTGGCAGGGGAAATTGCGGTGATTATGGGGGTGATCTGGAACTTGGTGCTGTCACTACTATCTTATGTTCTTGGTATGTCCCAGGGGATTAGAGGGGCAATGATTCCCCAGCAGTGTGCACTCGTCAGGCCTGGTTAAGAGTTGCACACACATCCATTCTGTGGATGGATTCTGCAATGTTAATCTAAGGGCAGTTGGATCTCTACCTGTAGTTAAATGGTGTTCTGAAGGGCGTGTGGTAGGTGTGTAGACACAATTGCAGGCTATTCCTGGTAAGCTAGCCGCCTGTCCTCACCCAGTAACACCTCCCTTCATGTAGCAACCCCCCCCCCCCCCCCTTCCTTCCCCAAACACATACACACGCTCCCCTGTATACTACATACCTGACCACCTAGGCGGTGGAACAGTGATGGTGTGACAAAAAAAACCGGACTGACCTCCCTAATGAATGACAGCTGCAGGATTTGATTCTAGTAACATATTTATCAAAGCTTGGAGAAAGATAGAGTACCAACAAATCAGCTTATAACTGTCATTTTACAGATTACAGTGTTTCAAAAATGAGAGGAGCTGATTGCTTGGCACTTTATCTGTCACCACGTTATCTCTCCCCAAGCTTTGATAAATACCTCCCTTAAATATGTGCATGTACATGTTCTATAGGACAGACTAGATGGGCCATCAAATTCTATGTTTCTATGTTAGTATAAGGTGTCCCAACAGATGCAAGGGTACCTTGTACGGGTTGAGATTGCGACCGCCGGTCACCATACAGATGCCAGGCTCCCGGTTCTGAGATGCCCGGGTGGGGGGGGGGGCAGGCAAACGCAACTAAGAGCCCGCCACAGGTTCTGTTTCCACTCTATGGGTGTCATGGACACCCACAAGTGGAAATGATCCCTGATAGTGGGCATGCCATCTGTCGACATTGTGAAGGTGCGGGATCCTGGCGTCGGGATTGTGACCGCCGGTTACAGAACTACATCCCCCTTGTACACTAGGACACACATTCTGTACCACAGTATGAGTTGTGTCCCAGGTCATCCTGTATCTGACCTGCTTCCTGCAGTCCACAAGCCAAATGGACTTGTTTTTCAATATACTAATAGACGAAGGTTCTCCTCTGCGTGGAATAAAAATCTTCCTCCAGCAACACAGCTCTTATAAGCTCAGGGAACGCAACTGTCACTCTTTTAGTAGCTGTGTTATATAAAGCCGCTTGTATTTTAGGTTTAGTGCTCCTTTAGCGTTATATTATTCGGCTGTTTTGAGGGAGTGCAATATGATTAATGGCACTATTGCCTGAGAACATGCTGGAGGATGCTAGCCAGCAGACAATAGGCAGGAATGGATGAGTCAGGGGAAAGACAGCTTAATATAACATATTTTTCTCAAGTACAAATATCCACACACTTGGGTATTGTCTGAACACATTTCCCAAACAAGCCAAGCTTGCTTGTCCTCACAGCATGGCTTACTTTGCTTGGCGTAAGAAAACAATATCCTCTTCTAGCAGCTGTCCAGTAAGATAGAGATTTGGGGACGGTGTCCATTTTGGCCGCGTTTTTGGAAAGTGACCTTTTATTAGCAGAGGAAATCGCCTTTAAGCAATGCGCGTATAATGATCGCCGCACGCGATGATGATAAAACAGAAGTTATTGTTAAAACTTAGGGGCATATTCAGTTAGCAGTGGGCCGTACTGCTTGTAGCTGTGCCCGGGGCTATTTAGCTGCAGCCCGCAGGCTCCGTTTACCATGGATTTCTGTCCACACCCTACTGAGGTGCATAGGGTTTTTTGCCTTGCCAAGTTAACCCATAACTCCGGGCACTTAACCTGGAATCTGTGGGTTAACTTGCGTTAGCCGTAGGCTTAAGCTGGGTACAAACTGCAGCGACCGCCAATCATTCTGAATTTGCTGACAATTTGCCTTGAGCCCAGAACTGGCCAAATCGACACACTGCAGTCTAGCTATCGACTAAATGATATATCGTATGGCTTTGTCACATACGATTTATCGTTGCTCCTGTACACACTAGAATAACCGTCGTCAGGATCCCCTTGAAATGTGAATAATGAAAGGCAAGAAGGTGACTTGGAATCTGACCAACATATAGCTGGTTGTCTGGTTAGCTGTACACACTAGGCGAAGTGCACCATATACCGCTACTGATATCACAAGGCATGATAATGAAATCCGCGCCTTGCCACACTATCTAACGGTGTAACTTAAATACAGATTTAGTGTGCAATAAGCATAATTATGTAGAGAAGGTGAATGGGAAAGGGCCCTGCTCTCACACTACAGAGGCAGAGACTACAAAGATAAGGGCAGAGGTGGAACTACCAGCGGCCATTATTATCATTGTGCTGAAAAGGGCACAGAATAATAACATTATTATTATTATTATTATTATTATTATTATTATTATTATTATTATACTGAATTGGGCCCAGACTATTTTACTAAGGGGCACAGATTATCATCAGTCTATAAAAAAAAAAAAAAAAAAAAAAGTCTGGCCGCTGCCTACAATCATTCCATACTGGTAGCACAAGGGCTATTCCAGACTATAGGTGTTTGATTATATAGAGATGCGGGTACGTGTGACAGATGCGAGGGGTACTTGGGGCACACAGGAGGGGCATATGGGCAACACACTGCTGTGGAGGTGGCATGTTAGAGACACTGGGGACATGTGGGCTACACAAGGGGATGTATGAGGAGAACGCTGCTGTGGAGGTGGCACAGGCACTCATCATAAATGCCTCATTTTTCTTTAGCATGTGCTGGGGGTAGATTATTATTATTATTATTATTACATTTTATTTATAGGGCGCCACATGTGTTTCGCAGCGCCGTACAAAGGACAGTACAGGGAGACAAAACATAGCATTACAGTAAATAAGTAACAAAAATAGAGTACAGGTGACAAAGAGCACCACAATTCTCAAACATAATACAGCTAAGTTGTAAGTAGTGAGGGAGTAATCAGCGTACTACTTGTGGCTGGCGGCCATAGATAGAGAGGAGCCTTTACCAGCAGGAGAAAAAGCAGATAAAGATAATCGCTGAGTAGGGGAGAGCTGCGAATGAAATGTGTCGAGAAGAGGGCTTTAACAACAAGAGGAAAGAGGTCCCTGCTCTGAAGAGCTAACAATCTAGTGGATCATATTTTTGCACCTGGTCCCCGCCATTCACTAGTTCCAGCACTGTGATAGGTACTTAATTGAAGCGCCATGTTGCAGTCACAGCTGTGAGTGAAGAGTTTTGCCTCTGCCAGCTACATCAGCAATCTTTAGTTAGTCTATTGTTCAAGGTACAGCTTAAACCACTTTCACATCGCCAAAATAACCCGGGTTATTACCGGGTTGTTGCCGGGTCAACCTAGGTCGAGGTGCAGTGTGAAAGCGCCAAAGTGAATAACCCGGGTCCAGAAAACCGGCATTTCAACCCAGATTAAAAGAATGGTTAAACACTGGTCAGACCTTCAACCTGGGTCTTAGAAAAAGGAGCTGATTGGCTGTTTATGTGTCTGCTCAGAGCAGTCCCCAGCCCCTCCTTTTATTTCCTTTGAAACCTCATCAGTGTGAGCCAGAAAAGTCCATTTTAAATGACCTCACAGTGTTTAACATGGGTGACCTGGGTTCATTGTGAAAAGCACCAACCAGGGAATAACCCGGGTTGAAACTGCAATGTGAAAGGGTCTGAGGCTGCTCGGACCCGGGTTGGACCCAGGTTCAAAAACCAGGTCTGACCTGGGTTTGCGAAGTGCGGTATTAGAAGTGAAGCACAGTAGACAATGCTAAAATGTAGTATAAAATAGAACAAAGCTTGAAAAACCAGGAAAATACCCTGAGAAATGTTTAGCATAATTTCTAAACCAGTAGATCTTATTAAGCAATCCCCACATTGTTTCTGACACTCTGTCTAAGCAAAAGGAATTTTCACTAATAATTTCCCCAAACGTTGATGCTGTTGCCTCCCGATCACCCTAGAACAGGATCATTGATTGCTGAAAAGTGCATTAGCGAGAATTCATTCTGGCAAGCGTGTTTTACAGCCTTTTCCACTATGAAATGAAAGGTTCTGAACAAGGCAACAAAGTCTAGAGATGACACTACTTTTCCTTTCCATCAGATTACAGCAAGATTAGTTTATAGCTGGAAGCCATAGACTGAATCAGGTTAGCATGAAATTGCTGTACAGATGAAATTCAGCACCAGCAGCATTACCAGTATGGGGCAATGGGTACAGGCTTGGCATCTACAAGATGAAAACTGACATTGTGTTCTTGAGAAAAGGCTTTGTACATTAATGGTCGTTGCCGCTGCAGTGTGATAGAATCGTATCCTAGGGAAGAAAGGGCCCCTGTCATAGAGTGGAGATAACAGCATGTGTCAGAGTCTGACTAGATTATTTGGTTATTATGTGTCACACACAACGGTTGGGTTACAAAATAACAGCGCTCTTTTATTATGCGCTATTTACCAAGAATATGTCATGATAAAATAATAGTCCATAAAAACAAGTTATGTGCTCTAAAGACGAGTAGAAAAAAGTTACTGCTGTTCCCAAAAGTTTGGGATATAAAAAGTTTTCTTGCTTAATAGATGGAAGACAAGTTTTTTTTTTGTTAATTTTCAATATATTTTTGTTGTTATATTGTAAGAGAGCAGCATAGAGGATATAGGTGATGACTTTGTCATATTGGAGAGGATGTGAAAGAGAACAGGCTTGTCTAGTGGTGGACGTGGAAATAGCTACATATCGAGCTGACCTCTGGATCTCTCCCGTGATTGGTAAAGAGGGAAATAGTGGAACAGGCAGGTGAAGAAGCTTACCGACCTTTCAGTGAATGCCAAAAACACCATTAGACACCACGTTGTCCTTACCGAACATCTGTGGCCAGAAGTATTTCCTGAGACCTTCTGATTTCTCTCTTCACCTATTACTTTCTGGGTTGGGCATATAAATAGTAACTTTACACACTGCCATACCTGATGCCACACCTACAACGTTCATTAAGTGGCTACTTAGTTATCAGGATGAAAATATAATCTTGTTTTAGACCAATAAGAATGTTGGAGTTTATTGCTGCTGGAGATAGGTGTACATTAGTGCTGCTGGGGAGTTGGGTACATTACTGCTGCTGGGGAGTTGGGTACATTACTGCTGCTAGGGAGACTGGTACATTACTGCTGCTGGGCAGATGGGTACATTACTGCTGCTGCTGGGGAGACGGGTACATTACCCCCCAAGAGTGACGCCGCCGGCCGCCCACGCCCCCAGTCTGTGGGCTGAACCGCCCACTTGTATTACGTGTGTAATTGGCCACGCCGCCTATTTGCATGACCACGACCCTTTTTGCAGCGCGTGCTTGTGCCCCTCATGGACCAGCGCCCTGCCCTGCTCGTCCCCTATAGTGAACACTAGATGGGTATAAACGGGGTCCAAAGGAGCCAGTGCACTTTAAATTTTTTCAACTGAGTGCTGGCTCCTCCCTTCTATACCCACTCCCACAGGCAGTTTAGAAAAAAGTGCCCTCAGGAGAGGATGCACATCTCTGAGCTCCAGAGAGTTTTCTTCAGTTTCTTTTTTCTGTGTGTTACTTTCGGTATGCTGTCTGGGCAACAGCATACCTGCACCGTGGGAGTTAGGGGGGGCGGTCGCCGGCCTTACGAGGTGCAGAGCCGCTTCCCCACTGCAGGACCACCGCCCTGAGGGGTTGTTATTCAGCGAGGCATTGTGCCTTGGCTGTTACAGCCGCAGCACGCCGCACACCCCTAATGCTGCCTGAAGGTGACATCGGTGATGAGTACACACCGGGGGCCCAGCTAGGGGGGGTCCCCCGATTCAAGTGCGGCTGGCCACGGGCATGGCGTACAGGACCCTCCCGGGGGGTCCCGCTAAGATCCCTTGTGTAGACTGGCACAAAACCATTGTGATGATTTTTAGCTGTAAGGAGACTTTGCCAGTATAATATATCAGTGTAACTCCGGCGCCTTTGGAGGGGGCGGAGCTACATCAGAGCAGGACCTGAGGCGTTTTGGTGCTTTCCTCTGCTCACTGCAGCCATTCTCAGCACACACAGCTCTTCCTGATTCCTCAGCCATGCTGGATATCTGGTACGGGGTGTAGCAAAGGGGGAGAGCCGCTTGTGTATACTATCTGGGTCCTCTTTAGGACAGGAATTGTTAGTGTTTACTGTAATATAGTGAGCTGACAGCCTTACGGGGGCTGTGCAGCTCAGGGTGTGCTGGTGTCCTCTTTTCTCTCTGTGTCTCCTCTCACAGTAGGGCAGGCTTGCAATATCACTGTCTCTGTGTATGTGTATGTTGTGCTTACTGTGAAACATGGGTAAACACAAACTGTGCAGTGTATGTCACACCAGATTCTCTCCATTATCTACTAACTCTGTTTCATGTGAACAATGCAGCCAATCTTCACAAACAAATGAAGGGGCTGGGGGAGAGGGTCCAGAGCCCCACTGGTTAGGGGGGGTCATTCTGACCCATTCGCTCGCTGCGTTTTAACCCAGCAGAACGAGCGCATGCCAGACGGCCGAAGGCCGTAGCAGCGATGCGATCGCCTCTGCCTGATTGACAGGCAGAGGCAATCGCTGGGCGGGAGGGGGCGGATCGGCGGCATTCGGCCGCCGTTTCTTGGGTTTGGTCCGGCCAACGCAGACGTGGCCGGACCGAACGGGGGGACGGCCCGCAGCGTCTGCGTGACGTCACATGCAGCCGCTGCGGGCCGTGGATCAATGAGTAGCTCCCGGCCAGCACGCTAAAGCTGCGCTGGCCGGGAGCTACTCTTGAAGTGCAAAGGCATCGCCGCTGTGCGATGCCTTTGCACTTCTGCGAGGAAGGGCCGGACTGACATGCGGGGCAGGTTAGCCCTGTGCTTGGCGCCCCCCCGCATGTCAGGGAAGAAGATCGTAGCACAGCTTATGATCAACTCTGAAAACTATGATGTCAGATATGTTATCCCAGCTTACTGCTAATGTGCAGAAGACTCAGCTGTAGCAGATTTAGCTGCTAGGGCAGATGCACAGCCCCACTCTCTCATGCAGGTCCACAGAAACGTGGATTACCTGATCTACTCTCTGATACAGATGATAATATACAGGTGGATGGGGATGACTTGGATCCCGTTAAGGGGATCCTGTTTCTGCTCAGGGTATTGAATCCCTAATTCTGGCTATACGGGACGTGTTAAAGCTCCCTCTAGAGGACGCAGCGTCACAGCAGTTTTTCTTTATTCAAGACAAGTCTAATGTCACTTTCCCTGACTCTGCAGAGTTAGATGACCTATTCAAGTTGGCCTGGAAAAATCCAGACAAAAAATTCCAAGTGTCCAAAAAATGTTTGCGCACTTTCCCATTTGCTCCTGAAGGTAGGAGATTTTGGAAGGGACCCCCAGGGTTGGATGTATCAGTTTCTCGCCTGTACAAAAAGACATTGCTGTCTGCCCCGGGCTCCTTTACCATGAAGGATCCTGGGGATACGAAGATAGAATCTACACTCAAATCTATTTACATGGCAGCAGGTGTCTCACAAAGGCCGGTCATTGCGGGTTGCTGGATGACCCATGCCATTCATTCCTGGGCCACTCAAATTCAGGGGGGCCTCTCAGGACATATGCACTGGGTCACTATGGTAACCCTCCTAAAACACATTCAGGACACTACACGTGTCCTCTGTGATTCACTCAAGGAGATGGGGAACATTAAAGCTAGGACTTCTGCCATGGCAGTGTAGGCGTGCAGGGCTTTGTGGTTGCGTCAGTGGATTGCGGGCGAAGAATCCAAACGTAGTGTAGAATCCCTCCCCTTTTCTGGGGAATGGCTCTTTGGGGTTGAATAGGATTCCTGGATTTCCAAAGTTACGGATGGGAAATCCACGTTTCTCCCCTCTGGGGTCCCGCCGGCAAGACGATCCTATCTTGGGCCGTCTGTGCAGTCCTTTCGGTCTCACAGATTTCGATCTAAGGCCAGAGGTGCCTCCAATGCGACCAGAGGCACCAGAGGTAAGTCCAGAAAACCTGCAAGCACCAGCTCTCAGGAACAGACCACCAGTTCTGCTTCCGCTAAGGCCTCAGCATGATGGTGTCCACCCACCCCGAGGAAATCCCGAGGTGGGAGCTTGACTGCGTCACTTCAGCCACGTCTGGGAGACTTCTTGCCAGGATACCTTGGTCAGAAATCTTGTTTCTCAAGGCTCCAAGCTGGAGTTCGACGGTACTCCTCCCCAACGATTTTTCAAATCAAGGTTACCAGCTTTGGAGGCTATGCAAGTTACGTTGCAGCAGGCCATCCAAAAGTTGGTCCAGTCCCACGTCATTGTTCCAGTACCAATACCGCAACACAGCAAGGGGTTTTATTCCAACCTGTTTGTGGTGCCGAAACCGGACGGTTCAGTAAGACCCATTTTAAATCTAAAATCCTTGAATCCTCATTTAAAGGTGTTCAAGTTAAAAATGGAATCCCTGCGAGCAGGGATTGCGGGCCTGGAAGAACAGGAATTCATGGTCTCCTTGGATATCAAGGGTGCCTACCTCCATATTCCGATTTGTCTGCCTCATCAGGCGTAACTGCGGCTTGCCCTGCTGGACGATCACTTCCAATTCCATGCACTGCCCTTTGGCCTGTCCACAGCCCCGAGGGTATTCAAGAAGGTGATGGTGGAGATGATATTCCAACTCCGGGTCCAGGGGGTCAATGTTGTCCCTTACCTGGACGATCTTCTGATCAAAGTAAGATCCAAGGAGCTTTCATTGCTCCATATCGACCGCACTATCCATCTTCTGTCAGACCATGGGTGGATCCTCAATTTACAGAAGTCCCACCTGGAGCTAACTCAGCAGCTCCTGTTCCTGGGGATGTTGCTGGATACTGTGGCCCAGAAGGTGTTCCTACCGGAAGACAAGGCAAGAACACTTCAGGAGATGGTCCGCATGGTACTCCGACTTGCTCGAGTGTCCATCTTTGCATAAGATTGTTGGAAAGATGGTCGCCTCCTACGGGTCGATGCAATATGGAAGGTTCCATGCCAGAACTTTTCAGCTGGGTCTCCTGAGCAAATGGTCCAGTTCACATCTTCAGGTGCAACGGATGATACAGCTGTCGCCTCAGGCCAGAATTTCCCTCCTGTGGTGGCTGCAGTCCTCCATTCTACTGGAGGACCGGAGTTTCGGAATTCATGATTGGACCCTTCTCACGACAGATGTGAGTCTACGAAGATGGGGAGCTGTCACCTAAGGGACGCAGTTCCAGGGCAGGTGGTCAGCCCACGAAAGCCTTCTTCTAATCAACATTATTTAACTTCGGGCGATCTACAATGCTCTGCTTCAGGCCTCTCCTCTGCTCAAGGATCACACAATCCAGGTGCAGTCGGACAACGCCACAGCAGTGTCGTACATCAGTCAACAAGGAGGAACAAAAAGCAGAGCCTGCATGCGAAAGGTGTCGAAGATACTCCTCTGGGCAGAAATAAATGAAAGAGCAATGTCAGCAGTCTTCATTCCGGGTGTGGACAACTGGGAAGCAGATTTCCTGAGTCGCCACGATCTCCACCCGGGGGAGTGGGGACTCCACCAGCAGGTAATAAACCGGTGGGGTTGCCCACAAATAGACATGAAGGCTTCTCGTCTCAACAAGAAGCTTCACTGGTATTGCTCACGAACCAGGGACCCTCCGGCAGTAGACGCACTGACGTCGCCTTGGCCTTACCGGCTGGTCTACCTGTTTCCTCCGATTATGTTGCTCCCAAGGGTGCTCAAGCGCATCAGAAATCAGGGTGTCCAGGCAATTCTAATTGCCCCGGGTTAGCTTCGGAGGGCGTGGTACGCGCATCTTCTGGACATGTCCGTGGAAGAACCTTGGCCTCTACCAGTACGAAGAGATCTTCAACAAGGACTGTTCGTCTACCCGGACTTACGGCTACTTCGTTTGACGGCATGGAGGTTGAGCGGAACATCCTAGCTCACAAGGGCCTTTCCAAGAAGGTTATTGCTACCATGGTTCAGGCCATGAAACCTGTGACGTCAAAACGCTATCATCATATCTGGAGGAGATATGTTTCTTGGTGCGAGGAACACACGTATCCGCCTGCTGAGTTTCACTTGGGACGTTTCTTACGTTTCCTGCAGTCTGGTGTGGATAATGGCTTACGTCTGGGTTCTATTAAGGTTCAGATTTCAGCCCTCTCCATTTTCTTCCAGAAGAAATTGGCAGTGTTGCCAGAAGTTCAGACCTTCTTGCAAGAGGTACTCCACCTCCAACCTCCTTTTGTGCCTCCTACGGCGCCCTGGGATCTGAATGTAGTGTTGGAATTTCTACAGTCCTGCTGGTTTGAACCTCTGATGACGGTAGAAGACAAATACCTCACGTGGAAGACTGTGATGTTACTGGCTCTGGCTTCTGCTCAACGTGTCTCAGAATTGGGGGCCTTGTCGTGAAAAAGTCCATACTTGGTCTTTTACGAGGACAGAGCGGAGCTCTGCACTAGGCAACAGTTCCTGCCGAAGGTCGTCTCTGCGTTTCACTTGAATCAGCCTATTGTGATTCCGTCCAGTTCTGGTCATTCTGCTCCTCTGGAGGCATTGGATGCTGTGCGAGCCTTGAAACTCTATGTCAAGAGAACGGCTCTGATCGGAAAGATGGATTCTTTGTTCATGCTCTATGCACAGAATAAGGGTTGTCCTGCTTCAAAGCAGTCTATTGCTAATTGGATTAGGCTTACTATTCAACAGGCCTATGTGTTGGCAGCCTTACCTGTTCCTAAATCTCTGAAGGCCCACTCTACAAGATTAGTGGGTGCTTCCTGGGCGGCTGCCCATGGAGTCATGGCCTAACAACTTTGTCAAGCTACTGCCTGGTCAGGGAAGAACACTTTTTTGTGAAGTTCTACAAGTTTGATACCCTGGCCAAAGAGGATCCCCAGTTTGGGCAGGTGGTGCTGCAGTAATCTCCGCACGTTCTGGAAGCTTTGGGACGTCCCCATCGAACTAGATTCCCCAATATTCCTTATGGATGCTAGAGATAATAGAATTTTAATACCTACCGGTATCCTTTTCTCGTAGTCCATAAGAGATATTGGGCGCCCGCCTCAGTGTGTTGACTTTTCTGCAGTTTCTTGTTATTTGGTTTTTGTTCAGCTGTTGCTGCTGTTACCAGCCATTGCTGGTTGTTCTGTGTTAGTGGTATGCTGGTATGTAAATCTCACCACTCTTTATCATGTTTCCTTCTTTCATATATGTCCTTTCTCCTTCGGGCACGTTTTTACCTATAACTGCCTGTCGGTGGGGGCATAGAGGGGAGGAGCCAACACACTTAGTTGAAGAAATTTAAAGTGCACCGGCTCCTTTGGACCCTGTCTATACCCATCGTACTAGATTACCCAATATCCCTTATGGACTACGAGAAAAGGATTTACCGGTAGGTAATTAAAATCCTATTAACTGCTGCTGGGGAGTCGGGTACATGACTGCTGCTGGGGAGTCGGGTACATGACTGCTGCTGGGGAGTCGGGTACATTACTGCTGCTGGGGAGTCGGGTACATTACTGCTGCTGGGGAGTCGGGTACATTACTGCTGCTGGGGAGTCGGGTACATTACTGCTGCTGGAGATAGGTGTACATTACTGCTGCTGGGGAGTCGAGTACATTACTGCTGCTGGGGAGTCGGGTACATTACTGCTGCTGGGGAGTCGGGTACATTACTGCTGCTGGGGAGTCGGGTACATTACTGCTGCTGGGGAGTCAGGTACATTACTGCTGCTGGGGAGTCGGGTACATTACTGCTGCTGGGGAGTCGGGTACATTACTGCTGCTGGGGAGTCGGGTACATTACTGCTGCTGGGTGTGCAGGTACATAGCAGTATGTGTGTAAAACTCACTCCCCTTAAATTGAAGTTCTTTGTCAGTTCTGTGATCAAGTAGTTCCATTAATGCCAGAATTCGGTTCCTACTGGACCACTTCTGGAGAGCTGACTGACCTATGAAAATGGAAAGATACTTATATCAAAGCAACTTCATGTGAATCCATCTCCTATATACAGTATCCTTTTTACATTGGTTTAGGATACCTTTTTGCAAACCTTAATTAGGCATTTTAAATTATGTGTAGTATCTTTATTAATTAGTTCATGAGAATTCTTTTCATCAGAAATTTGTTAGCTTTCTTAAAAGATTTTAATCCTCTCCATTTAATTCAACCAATTCCCATCACTCCTGCCTGTACAATAAAGGTATTTTGATAATCTATTAAAGGGCCTTTTGTTCTTATAGGGTTACACTTCTGATCTTATTCATTGTAACTTGGAAATATCTTCACTCTGATTTCATTATATGGCAGTATAAATACCGTTTGTTTCTAAAGGACAAAATTTAGAGGAATTTTTTTGTCCAGATTATGAGAGAGCCCCATTTAGATGTTAGAGGGCATGTCCTTCAATAATAATAATCTGTGACACCTTTTTACGTTTACTCCACATGTGGCCATTCTGCAGGAAAAGTCATTTTAATGCTTAAACCAGAATGACTTATTAAAAATAATGTGTTTGAGAATGAAATGTTTACAGTTATAGTCTTTTTGTGTCACTTTTATAGGTGGCTCATTTCCTGCTTTGGTATTAAGAGGGACCTGGTTCTGTCCAAGTCTTTTGAATTATTATTTGAGAGCACAGCTAGCTACAATCAGGTTGGGTTCTCTTGCAACCTAGCATTGTTGTTAAAGCTGCCCATGTGGGTCTTTTACTTTGTGTTAAGTACATGTATTGTGTGTGTTTTTCATTCTTAAATAGTTTGACCAGGTAAAGCCGGTACACACTAGCCGATGTGTGAAGCTGGCGATATTGGCTGCGGTAGGGACCCGGCAGGGTGCCGGCATACACACTTCCCGATGACGGCGTGAAGGGAGCAACGGCGGGGGGAGGGGGTCGTTAATGATGCGCGGGAGCGTGCATCGTTAATGATGTTGAGTGTACACACTAGACAAGATAGTAAAAGATATTGCTGAGAATGGCCCTTCTGAGCGATATCTTTTACTTTCTCATCTAGTGTGTATGGGGCTTAACAAAGTAATACTCAACTTTTGTCTATGTGATCACACAATACAGTTGCATCATCATCTTCAATAGTTTCCATCCAAAGGGCCCCTTCCATCTCTAAGCAGATGCCCAGAATCCATTAATCTTATTTCAATCTCAGATTCTGCATCAAAGCCAATGCTCTTTGTTTCACTTTTTTCTTATATACCAAAAACTGGGTGTTGGTTGCTAGGTATTAACCCATATAAAGATGCACCAGTCACTGGCTAGTATCAGTGCTTAACTCTCACACATCTGCAGTAAGTTCCAACTGAAGACACAATGGGGTAAATTTACTAAAATACCTGTTGCTGATGAATTGTCGACAGCTTAGGATTGCAACTTTTTATTTTTTAAAAACACTGTAATTTACTAAACTACCGTGTTTTTTCAATTCGACTTTACCGATGTCGATGTCCTTCGTATTTTTGGGCAGTGTTTTACGGGAGATATTCGTAAAACACTGCCGGACATGACACAATGAGGCCTGACCGCATCAATGAGATCCGTGCAGGGCTTCAATGTGTAAAGTATTTAAATAGTTTAAAAAAAAATTGTGTGGGGTCTCCCCTCCTGAACATAACCAGCCCCGGGTTCTTTGAGCCGGTCCTGGTGCTTAAAATACTGGGATAAAAAAGGAATAGGGGCTCCCTGTATTTTGTCTCTTGGACCGGTCCTGTAGTCCCACAGTAAAAGAAATATTAAAAAAAAACGCAGTACACACATACCGTGAAAGTATAATTTTCATGAAACATACATGCACACTTACACACTCACATATACTTACCTAGTGTCCCACAGAGCCCCTCGGTCCCCATGTCAAGTAAAGTCCATGGGGTACCTGTAAATTAAAAAATGAT